>NC_140039.1:18460688-19060688 GCF_963513975.1 Fringilla coelebs
ACTCACAAGAGCAATCCTCTGCTTCTACGGAGACCTCAGGTCAGCAAGAAACAAGGAAAAAAATCTGTCTGGCCCCAGAACATGACTGCTAACTAGCGTTATAAAGCCCTTTGCCTCCTTCTGCCTCACTGAAAAGCAAACTCAAGTTTCAGAACAGCTTTTGCTCTGCAATGGATCATTTCTGTGGAAATCAGGACTCCAAATTTGACACCCACAAAAATCCCTTAGTTCTCAGAGACAATTTCATTTTTAATAGCTTATTTCCGTAAGCAGAGCATGAAGCAATTTCACTCAACCTGACAAATAAGTAAGGCCAAGGATGCAGCATTTAAAATTCAGAGATAACTAAACAGAAGAAGAATTATATTTAGACATGATAGGAGTTGGAAACAGGTTCCCTTCCACTCTTACACTGAAGCTAAACAGCCATGATATGATCAAACAAGTTTTCACTTTTGCCTTGTAAATAAAATCAAAGGGCAACAGTCCTTTTTCTCTGACGTCTGTAGTTAATAAAGAAAGAATAAACATTACCTACTCTTACATGAGAAAGGAGGAGGAGAGAACATTTCTTAATCTCTTTCCAAAGAGGATTAATCTACAGTATATTTCCACCCCAAATACTAAAGAAACAAAATGCTTTTCCTGCACTTTTCTGGAGGGGGTGTTCTATCAAAGCTTCTCATGTGAGCACAGTTCACCTGAGAGCATTGCCAAGCCTTCAGGTGCAGTGCCACACCAGGGAGTATCAGCTGCACAGGGGCAAGGAGAGCTTCCACCCTGCAGGAGAAACAAAAGCTCCTAACATTTCTTAAGGCTCACCTATCTGAGGGGTACCAAGTGCCTCACAACCAACAGGTAATTGGGGCTTACAACAGCTCCATAAAGCAGACTAGCTGCTACGGCTGGAGCTGCAGGGCACAGGGAGGCCATGGCAGAGTTTAACATGGGGATGGCTGTGATGGGGCCAGGTGTGCAGTGAAGCATTTATGGGCTCCAAACAACCTAGCTAGCATGACTGGAAAAGACAAGGAGCTGGGATAAGGCACCCATGTCCCTTGCTGTGCCTCTGAGCCACTCGCCCACCCGCAGCAAGGGAACAGGATGAGGAAGCTATTTTCATCCCAAGTATCTGGAGCTTACAAACACCCGCTGAAAACGCAGCGCCTTATCAAAACAGGTGAGAGCCAATGCCAGCTGACGTTCCCATTTCTCTGAAGAACTCAGCCACAAGATTGTTTTTTTAATTATTATTTTTGAGCAGAGTATTTACATGTCTGACTCTAAATAGGCTTTGGTATTTCTGCAAGGGGACCAAATGCATGACCTCGCAGTCTTGAAGAGTGATGGGATCAGTCCAGCTGCCCTTGCCTTTCCTCTGGAGAGGCCTCTTTAGCAAGGCAGGCAGACCCCTGGGAATGGGCTCAGGAGGGACAGGCCCTTACAAATACAGTGTATTTTCTCCAAGGAACCAGGAAGGAAGAAAACAGCTATGGCAAAAAGGCCAAGGAACAAGAGAAGTGCCCGGGCAAGACCTGGTGAGGGGAAGCGAGGGTGAGCCCAGCCTGCAGAAGAGTTTACGTTCCCTTTGAAGAGAAATATTCAGTCTGTCAGGTAAAACAGAGAATCTAACCCGTGGGAGGACATAAGATGCTACCTTGAAGAATCTGACTATTACAGGATTAGCAGCTACGATCCCTCCCTCTGAGGACACTGAATGCCAAAACCTGGCCTGAGGGTTTTAGGTGGTGAGGTTTGTCCAGGCGTGTCGGCAGGAACTCTACAACATACAGAGGATAAATACTGTCCAAACCTGTATTATCTAAACATAGGTGCCTTTAAAATACTAAATATTTCTCTTAAGAGGATGGGAAAAAAGACAAAGAAATACAAAGCCAAAATACACACATTTCTTTTCGGAGTAAAACGTGCCCCTCAAACACTTGAATTCTACTGTACAATGTATTTATACCATGTTTAAGAAACATTTGTCAAGCATATAAAAACCCCCAGAAGTTCACTGTCACACAGCTTAATTCCCTATATTCTGCCTACATGCACATATAGGGCCAGTTTGTTAGGGGGTGGAGGTGTGTAGCAAAGCACAATCTAGCGAGACATGACACCATAACGGTGAACAATAAAAGCAAGCGTAGCATATGTGCTGGACATTTGGTGAAAATAACCCAGCCACAGCTCCAACTTCGGTACATTTTCCTGTGTGGAAGTTGGTAATTCAGTTTCTGCTCTAATTCAGCTCAGCCAACAGTAGAGCTGCTCACAACTCTCCCTTGATAATTATTTGGGAATTCTGAGATTCTAGGAAATGTATCTTTAGTTTTCAGCCCTCTTCTTATAGAGCCCAACAAGCTGAAATCTAGGGGGTTTCTTCTTTTCTTCTCTTCATGTTATGGTTTATTTTCCATCCAGCAGCTAGGATTCTCCCTGGCTATAAGATCTGAAATAGCAGCAATAATTTTATTTTCTATTTTATTACTTGTAATTGCCCCTTTGATCAGAATCCTATGCCATTTAACCACATTTATATGGTCATCCTGCACATAGGTTCTAAATACAGAACGAATTATTTTCCAAGGGAAAACTATAGGAGCTGGGTTTCCCTTTACTGCACACACATGGAATCCCATACATTTGGCACCAATTTAGGTTATTATCATTTCATTCTTCCTTTTTATATTTATTTCACTGTAAAAGCAATATAAAGCTCCCCATTCACTGGGAGCTGCTCATTCCTTAGTACTGCCTTCCCTCATCAAGCCTGTAGCACACCCACTCTCATTCAACCTCCTTTGCCAAAGAAGATGCCAACAAACACGTGAAATATCCCACAGCTGGAAAGGCTGCACTGTGGGTCTCAAAGCTTTGCTGATCACACACTACAAGCCTTACCCCAGCATGAAGCCTAGGAAACTCTTCATGCACAGCTTTGTTGTCTGTCCCAAAATCCAAGAGTTTGCAGAGACAGGCGAGTCTCCCCAGCTGGCAGACTGCCTCCAGGTCAGGCTCTCTCACACAGGACCAGACTGGCTGCCCCATCTCCAACAGCTCTGGCCACATCACCAAGCTGTTGGAGCTCTCCTTGCTCATGGCTGCCCCTTACACACTGTTACCCTTGCAGCAGGGAAGCACAAGGCCAGAAGATTCTGTTCTCCCCCTTGTAAAACAGAGGACCATTGCCTGAGGCTATATGGCTGTTAATAGTGGTAAAACCCTAACAGACTTCAGAGAATTCAAACAGAGCTGCTTTTGATTTAGGCCATGCACCTGAAAGCAGAATTTTTTCATTCATCTTCCTCAAAGCGATGGTCACAGGAAACTACCTAAATAGCCCAGCTCAAGAATTAGCAGTTATCTGGAAAAAAGAACACGGTCTTTTGAAAGACTATCCTTAGAGTAGGTGTTTCATTGGGAGGAAAAGCCAATGTGAAGTCTACTTCAAGACAGCCAGAAGCAGGCACAAGTCACAGGGAAGATGTGCCTACCTACGCTGCTGCTCCCTATAGCCCCCAGGTGGTACAGGGATAACAGGAACAAAGGAAGGGGTTGAACTGCGTGCTTTATCTTTAGCAGCTTTGCTTGAGAATCTTCACTGTCCTGCTTGAAGCAGGTTTGTTCCATGTGCTTCCAACACATTGCTTTGTCCATTCGGCCAGCTTAGAGAGACATTCACATCCTCCAGTCACAGGAGAAAAATCCTGCTTGGAAGAGGGTGCATGCAGCCAGAAGAACTAAAGGCTCACAGATTAAAGAAACCCCAACAGCTACCTGACTTCCACTACTGGACTTCTGTGTACACTCAGGACCAGCAGCAACAGGCAGATTCACCTGGCCTTCCAAAATATCCCTCTTTTCAGGATGCTCTCCAGGTGAGCCAGCTGCCTGCTGTTGGGAACAGCTGCAGGAGGCTCCCTCATATGCTGGAAAAGCAAAGCATCTGTAGGTGCTTCCCAAGCTTCTCATCACAGATACCTATGCAACCATCTACAGCCATGATAAGATGTGTTTACAAATAAGAACAAACTGACAAGTGTGGGAACAGGGAATCTTCACACTTTGAAACTTGAAGTCAACTTGGTTCAGTCAAACATGGAAAAGGCAGCAGCTCTGGCACTTGGGGTAATTTCAGTGACAGACAACTGTTCTCCTTAGCTACTGGTAAATACAATCACAAATTCCTAGAGCTTTTTCTCCAGATACTAATAGCAGACTCGATGCTGGAAAACACTACAAAGATAGAGATCAGAGGTCTATTTCTGGTTTTATGTCTTGACGCCCATGACTTTGATGGGGTAAGGAAATTAACATATGATAAATTACTCTTTAATCTGTTGTAGTTATAGTTTTAGAGACAGGTTCAGTGGCTTTGCGCTCAACCGCAAATATTTCTGTAAAGAAACACTTGTTTTGCTGGAAAAGGGTAAGAACAAAGCAGTTTGTAAACAAAGCTGGAAAAAAAAGAAATCCATCTCCCACAAAGCTCAAAACTCCTCGAAATAACTTTCTGCAGAGAGCTACCATTACCCAGGGTGAAAAACTTCTTTAAACCCAGCAATCCTGAATTACACAGAAATGCTCAAACAGGGCTGCACAGTATATCATCAGAACTGGCATAGCTTTTAATTTCCCACCTGATTGGGTTGAAAAGGTTCATATGTTAGAAAGTGTGGCAGGAGAAACTTACTGAAAATTGCAATCCAGGATCAGATTAAAGAGGGAGGATGATAAAGGTAAAATCTTCATAAATGAATTTCTTTATCCACAATAAACTCAAAAGGTCCTGTGAGGGGAGGAAGGATATGTGTTTCATTAGGACAAAGAGAGTAGGAAAAACTATGCCTGAAACCTCTTTTGTGAAGAAGACAGCTCTTACAACATGATTCTTTAAGGGCAAGGTATTGAAATAATTTTGGAAGAAATATTTTTATCTCCCAAGAAAATTAACACTGAAGTTTTGCACAGCACACTGCAGCATTGTTGCATCCATAAAACACTAACAAGCACCAAAGAGAGTCTCTGAGCCCAACTCTCAGTCTACTGCCATTGTCTGCTTGGGACAGAAATCCCTCCATGACCTGAGAGAGAGATGCTCAGCATACTGATTCCTGCAGAATCTGAAGACATGACACATCCTTTGCAGCCAACAACATCCTAAAGCAACACATACATTAACTTTAGAGGGAAAACAAAGTGTTGAGCCATAGGGGTACCACTAAAATAGAGAAAATCACTAACTCTTTTCCATGAGCTTTAGGGACCAAATTTTTCCAGCATTATTCTAGAGAATTTCTGACATTATGGAGCATCTGGGGAGAGTCTGCACCACCCTGTGCTGTGGGAAATCCTTTCTCTACCTGTGCCCTGGGTGGAGTCAGCTTGTACCCAGTTTTGTCAGCAACCTGAGTAGCTCTGGGCTGTGAGCACAAAGGGAACAGCTGCTGGGTATTGTCTCCCGGCTGTGCTCGTGTATGAAACCCATGTCTACAACAACAGCCTCAGAAAAGGCACTGGGGAGGCCTTTCCTTTTCAGGACACATTTTGCTTCAGAAGCAGACCCCAAGATTTGACATTGCACACTGATATAGTTCACACTGAAGAAATAGCTGTCAATGTCACCTTCCTAGCTTTGGCGTTATGGGTGAAAAGCAAAGGCTCTGTGAAAGCCAAGACCCACACCATGCTCCGTGTTCGTACACATCTCCTTGGGTGGTTTTCTTCACATCAGCCATGTGTGGATGTGTACAAGGAGAACTGAAAACCTGCATGTCAGGGCAATTGGTGGCTGGAGCAGCGGGCTTGCTGGGAATGATTCTTGGGGTTTTGAACCAGAAACAGGGGGTTCAACAGGGAAATCAGATTGTCATCAGGCAGCAATTCACCACAGCACACCCCCAGCCTGCGCTCATGCCTGGCCAGGCTACCATGGAAGGGCCGCTGGAAAACAGGATGGCATGTGAGAAATGCAGAACTGAAACCAAGAGTAGGTGACAGCCATAAAAACTGAAATCTCATTAAATGCTGGCCAGGCAGTGAGCATGGACCCTCCCATCTGTTTGCTGTGTACCCTGAAGGGGTGGAGGCCAGGGTGACATGCATGCCTTGGAAATCAGCAGTTTTACACTGTTCACCCAGGAAGTTATTAACTTGCATGTTTGTGGGCAACTGCACAAGCTATTTTTGGTCATGGGACCCTGTGTAAGGAAAGGATTGTGAGGTTTTAATAATGATCTTCAGTTAACTTGGTTACCCACACAACAATGGCTTTCTGAGAGGCCAACTGCTGCGAAAAACTTGAGACGGGCTTTACTTCCAGAGGTATTAAACTATGAAAATATCTAACCATAATAGTAAGAAGCTATAAAAAGAGCCCTGTTTATTTCACATGATTTCTTTGTACGCCACAGTGTTATGAGAATACTTCAGCTCAATGACAACATGGTAAATTGGAAAAGATTAACTATTGAAGTCAGCACTTACACAGTTCATTATTGTTTGGGTGTTGGTAATTTTTATTCGTTCAAAACCCAAGTTTTCACTAATATCAGCAGGCGCAACAACATTTTTTTAAATTTGAATCTGCAATTACCTGATATTAAAGTCAACTGATGTAGGGGCCATGAAGAGAGAAATTGGCAAATAAATAGAAAGAAAAAAATTAACGCAGACTTCAATTCTGCACTGCTGTACGTCACACAGGTAGATCTGGAGCCCACATTCCCAATGTAAGAAATAATCCGGTATCTCACATCTCTATTATATTGCAAATTGTATCCAATAACTTTTCTGCAACAGTGGAGCATCACAGAACACCCTACAGAGAAGGTCAAATGCTGTACTATAGAGCTCTGATAGTGTCTTAGTTCATTCCTGAGAAATACCATGGGGCCTCACTGAAACCCTTTCACTGTTAGGGTACACCAAGAGAAAGGGAAAAAAATAAAGATTTCATTTGTTTCTGGGAGGACCTGCATGGCTCCACGGAGAGGACACTTCCACCCTTGTTAATCCCAGCTTCTTAAAGCAACACTCAGTAAGATAATGAATCCTTTAAATGTTACATCTTGTGTCTTGCATTATTGTGGTGCAGCAACTCTCCACATCAAACAGTCATCAGCACTATTACAAAGTGGGCTTATAAGAGACTGGCTGAAAAGGCGCTGTGTGAAAAGAAGTGGAAAATTAAAGCTGAAGCAGTCGAAGAAAGGGCTTAATTTACTGGCATGTACAGTATGCAAATGAGATTACTCTCAGCTTAACTGCATCATTTATGTCCATAATAACGGCATCATCATTACAGGGCTCAAATTAAATTACACCATAATTAGCATATCAAAGTGATTGGTTAAAGTTTAAAACAAATACCCAATTTTGTTAATGAACAGCTGTAATTGTCATGTACACTTCAATGAAAACTCCCTAAACAAATATATGTTTTAGAACAGAGAAAGATTTTGAAGCAGACAGGTCTGTGGCGGAGGTAAATTGCCTAAAAAAGAATGACACAGACTATTCTATTAATGTTAATATATGCTCATCGTTTTCAGGTAATAAAACATTCTATCAAAACAAGCCTTCGCTTCGTATTTTTTGCCTCTCAACTCCACCACCACACTAGCAAGTGTCAGTGGGGAGAGGTGCTGGCCATGCCCAGCCTGCCCCACGCACAGGACATGCACAGCCCCTGCCTACACACCAAGGGAGGAGGAGGAGGAGGAGGAAGACGATGAGGACGTCTCGCTAACTCTACCCTGTAGACCAGGGCTGGAGTAAGCTGATGACATGATAACACATCAGGCAGCCTACAATTCAATTTACTCTAATCTAATCACATCTACGCAGCAGTTCCAGAGGTGGAACTGCACCAGAGAAGTTTTTGCTGTTCTCGTCTCATTAAAATAAATAGGGAGGTGGGACCGGAGGGTTTGTCACTATCAGCCTGGCAGCCAGCAACACATTTCCAAAGATCCATTGCTGCAAATGTACACAGCAAACACACAGTTAAAACACTCCTCAGGCAGAACGAGCTTTAACAGGGGAGCAGGTCTGCTCTGTGATATTTTAACTGTGCAGGTGAGCTCCACTATGCTTGGAGACCAGGCCAAAGTAGCCTGGTGGCACCTCACACATGGGGGCAGGGGGGGTGTTAAATAATCCCTCTACATCCCCAAAAATGTTTACAGTGGTATATATTTGCTTATGTATTACCTAATATTACAGGAAGCAACACAGGGAAGTATATTTTGTGCTAAAATTGGGAATGCACTTTCAAATATACTTAACAAGGAAATTGAATGTCTTATTAAATCCGTATTATCAAAACACTGTTCAAAAATTTAAAGAAAGTAGCTTTTCATTTTATTCATCGAGGAATCCATTAAAGCCTAAGCTCTGAAGTAGTATGTAAATTATGTGCCTTTCAAGGTAGAGCTAGGGCAAATTCACTCCATCAACTAATGATGAACCTCATTATGTGCAGGGAGTATTCATAATGAGGAAACAAGCCACCCGCCATTCCATGTTCTAACATAAATCCCTGTAAAATGTGAATATCTCCACGTCTAATTAAAGGCTACTAATTCCTATCATCCCCTACAAGGCCCAAAAAGCAAAAACTATAAATGTGTTTAAAAAGACACCCTTTCATTTTACAAAACACATTTATTTATGTTTACCATAAGTGAATTGCAATGTCTTTTTCTTAAAGAAAAATCAATCGCAGTTTTATAGGATAAAAGTTTGCGGGTACAAATCTGACTTGGTCTCATATTTTAAAAAGAGTTTCCGATTAGCACAGGTCAGGCTGCACAGCTTAAGAGAAAAATAAATAAAAAGGCAGAGAAAAGAAATCTCCAGTAATATGTAAGAAATAATATTTTAGCGGGGGAGGAAAGGAAAAAAAAAAAGAAAATAACAGCTTTGCTATCCGGGTTTGCTCTGGAACTGAGACTTCCTAAAAAAAAAATAAATCTAGAGATCCCATAATAGCTGGGGAAAGCAGGCGGCAGAGACAGGAAGAAGGAGAGCCAATTAAGCAACCAAGTACACAACAGGTATTTAAAAGATTTTTTGAATGATACTCAGTTTAGGAAGAAGCTGCTTTCCCCCCAGAATCCCATAAGAATTAGGGATTGAAGACAACGCTGCTTAATGCAGGCTGGAAGAAAAGTGCTCTTCCACAGACTTACCTAGATTTGATATTTATACCTACAAGCGCAGCGTCCGCTCCTACGATCAAAACCACATTTCTTATTAAGTTACATAATACCCATCCTATGCATCGCCGTGGATTCATCTGCTCCTGCACTGAATTATGGATTTGCTCTCTGTACTTCCCGGCACAGAAGTGGACAGGTTTGCCGACTCCCCTGAACGGAAGACGCATCACTGTTTCTTTTTCACTGCTCTGTATTAATATTTTCCTACGTGTTCAGAACAAACCGAGAAGCACAGCAAAACCTGAGAGCATTTCAGTTTGGAGGAGAAGAAAAGCATCCAATGAAGCTGAGCGACATACAGGCTTAAAAAAGAATAAAAAAAGAAAAATGATGGCATAAAGGGCTGGTTTAAGCAATGTGATAACTCCTTGCAGGGCAGGGAAGCACTTGAACAGTCGCAGAAAAGGCTGTGGTACCTTCAGATTATGTCAACCGAAAAGTTGAAATCCTCGTGTAAAAATACCCCGCACGTTTCATCCCTAGAAAAGCTTATTTAGAATTCATAGAAATTCATAGCCGCTAAGAGGAATATGTGCTCATAAAATCACAAACGCAAAAAAAAAAAAAAGGAGAAAAAAAACAATATTTAAAAGAATAAAATAGAGCACACAGATTAAAGTATTTCAGCAACACAAATTTTCTAGAAATAGCTGGGCATTTTACAGGGGGAGGGAAGGGGGGGGGGGGGGTGAATCCGGCTTCTTTAAGTTGCATAAAAATAAAACTACGCCGCGCCGCGCTGCTCCCCTGCCCGCCCCGCGCTGTGCCGGTGGGGTGGCGGTGCCGGGCTTCTTTTTTTTTTTTTTTTTTCCGCCCGTTTTTTTTTTTTTTTTCCCCTCTCCCTTCTCCTTTTAGGTCAACCAGTCATGCACTGGGAAGACAACCCTCCAAAAATAACTTGTCCCTCCCCCGGAGCGCGGAGTTGAACAACCTACCTTTGTTCTGGCGCTGCAGATAAGAAGCGGCTCCGCGGCGGGAGCCGCGGCCGCGGCGCGGGGCGGCCCGGGGGGCTCGGCCGGCGGCACCACCTGGCAGCGCTGCGCGGCCGCGGAGCGCTCCCGCCGCGCCCCGCTCGGCCCCGGCCGCGGGGGGATCCGCGGGAGCCGCCCCCCAGCCCCGCCGGGCACCGCGCAGGTTACACACGGCGGGGGCCGGGTGCCGGGAAAGGAAGAGTTCGGCAGGATTTATTTGACACTTATTTTCCGGGCAGCCCTTTTGTGGAGTTGCGCCGTTTGTTTCTTATTGTCTGAGCAGCAGTTGGAAGCGTCTCCCCGAGGGGGCCCCTCAGCCCGGCTCGGCCGCTTTGACAGGGAGGTAACCATATTAGGATGTGTATGGCAAAGTAAACAATAACAGAGTTGCAATGAAATGGAATTTTTTTTTTCTTCCCCCCCTCTAATGGTGCTGGTGTCAGTCCTGTTTTTAGCCTTTTCCCACCAGTTTTGTTTTCTGGCTTAAACAGCCCATCTCTTAAAAATTAAAAATATATATATTAAAAAAAATAAAAAGAATGGAGAGGCAAAGGGGGGTGAAGGGGAGAAGCAAGTGGTACCACCTTCCCAATTGCTCACCGTGAGGCTGCTGGAAATGCTTTGGGTCGCAGTAGGGAAAGGGGGGGAAGCACTTTTAATATCCAAATAAAGACATGTCAGTTTCATAACTGAGGAAAGAAATACAATAACGCTTGCATGCATTGCCGAGACCCACAGCAGGAAAAGAGGGTTACTGGGGACGGGAAGGACAGACACTAAAACTGCAATTTTAAAAGAAGGGGTCAAGTAGAGTAGAAAAGTCCAGTCGTGTTTTGCACAATTGCAGTGAACTGGTGGGATGAGCTAAGTTGTGCAAAGCCTTGCAAGTCTGCTGGCTTTAAAGCTTTGAAATCGCTGTTTTTACAGGATAAAGCACTTTAAGCAAATTGTAAAATGCAGGTGTCAAGTTAGTCAGTTTAATCAGAAACAGAGCGCAGAGCAGCCGCCATGCAAAGGGTCCCCTACCAGCAGTCGGGAGAAAAGTTCTGCAGCAAGAAAACACTGTAAGTCAAACAATATTATTTTAATGCCTGAATTTCACATCCTAAGTAAATCACCAAGAACAACAAGTGTAGCATCTCCTCGCACTAAGGGATGAGGCAGCCACTGGCGAGCGCTGGCGTCCGAGGCTCAGCACTACAGCCAGCCTTGGAGGGGATCACAGCTAGAAGATGAAACAAGTTTACACGTCTGGGTGACTGCGGATGGGAGCAGCTCTCTGGTACAACAGTCCAACACGATCTGTTGAGCTGTTCACACCGCCAGCCAGCATCCTCCATCGAGCAACAGCCGGCAAACGTGGAGCGCGCCTCTGGGAAGGGCTGACAGGAGAGCGTGGATGCTCTGCCCGTACCAGGCACCGCCGTGATAAGACACAGCACGAGGAGAGGTTGAAGGTAGATAGGCAAACAAAGTTGCTATGAGATCACGCACTTAATTTAGAACAAAGGCAACGTTCCTCTGACAAATAGGATGCACACTTACCCTGCCAAGTTCACTTGTATTCGGCTAATCCGCAGCAATCAGAACATCAGTGTTGACATCTAATGGTACCTACAAGCATCTCTCTGCCTTTCCACATGGCGTAACCCTGCTCCGTTAACACGCTTTCAATTTTTCAACCATCTTGTTTAACCTAAACATCTATGAAACTACACAGTGTGTTACTCATCCGTGCTGCATGTGCAACCCCCCCCCAACAAAAATAAAAAGTTAACACGCTGATACCAAAATCAATAAATCACACGACCAAGTAGCAGTTCAAAAGTTCAAAGACATGATGGCCAGTTCACTACGTCGCAGCACTCAACCAATAATAACTTGACTCCATCACTCCTCATAGTATAGACAATTTCATGGCATCATTTTCATTAGCCTGTCTCACTGAAAATTGCTAGCTATTTATGTATACGCTAAAATAAATTAGCCATTTCATCGAGCACCGTGATTCTTATAAAATACATTAACACAATACTCAATTTTCCAGTTGGAGTAAATAAATAAATCAATAAATTCAATACAGAGTAATTTTTATTTTTTTCTATTGTGGAGCTTCAGCTCTCAGCATAAGTGTTTTTATTGGGTTTATTTGTTTCAATAAAAATTGAAATGGGCCAGTGATCTTAGCAGTAAGATCTGGGGGAAAAAAAACAACCCAGCCCTATCTAATATTATGAAAGTATGCCATGCAGTTCAGCCAACTGGTAATACATAATTTTTGGTCAAAAATAATTTTCATTACAGTTATTAAACCGCCTCTTAATTTTGAAAGGTTCTTCTCTCGCCTCATGCATTCTCCAGCCCAGCAAGAAGCCCCTGGGCTCCCTTGGAGTGGGTTCTGATCCTGCACAGCCCATCCTACTGGGCTGGGGGCAACCCCATGCCACCTTGGAGCTTCCATGGGGAAAACTGGGATGGAAAAGTTACCAGCACTCATGTTCACTATTTTTAAGCACTCACAGAGCATAGGATTCAACATGACCTTTAATATCAAGGATAAGGCAGGACAGAAGGAGGATGAGGAAATGCAGGAGAAGAGTTCATGGACACCCCAAGAACTTTGATCTTTGAAGGGGGCTTTGCGTCTGGCCCTTTAGGGCTGTGTTGCCCTGTAAGCCATGGCCAGTAGATCACAGCTGTTGGGTGGTGACATCCTACAGTGCAACTCAGGGCATCATTTGTGCCTTACAACGTCTCATGTTCTAGAGAGATGCACCCAAGGAGTCCGTTCCCCTGCCTTGGATTAAACACCCATCACATCAGGGGCTGGGCAATGGGATGATTCAGAGTTCGGCCCTGCAAAATACTCACACATAGACAGGAACCTGGACTGCCTTGGACCTCCTGCTACTGTAACCTCAGAGCAAAGGAGGAGACCCACCAAGCCCCCCAGCAGTCTCCTCATCCTTTAAAACAGCGCTTCTCTACAAGTCTAACACTTCCACTGCAAACTACAGGCTCCAGCTGCTCTGCAGTGAGGACAAGAATCTGTAAGGATGAAACCAAATAAAATATACCCCTTGTGACATGAATTCAGTCTTAGCAGTGCAAAAAACAAATGCATTAACCAACACAGCATCTAAACCCATAATGGCGCAACATAATTCCTTTAGAAAGGCTGATGTGAATAGCACACTTTGCAAACTGCTTGGTGCTAACAGGAGGGTACTTTTTGCTCATATTCACTCTTTAACCTAATCAGAAGAAAAGTAAATATCAGGTCCAATTTTAATGACTGACTATAAATAAAAGCTTTTATGCAAAATGCATGGTTTGCAAAGATAATGATTTTAAGGATGATGTCACTGGTGACCTACTGAACTACATGGCACATGTCAGACAGACGTCTGTTTCTTAAATTGCAGTAATAAATTAGTAGCCACAGAATCTGTTCTGTTAAGAAGATGTGGAGCTTTCCTATTCAGATAAAAGTTTAACAATTGTTTCAGTTTAGGTTCATGAGTTAAGGTTACTATTGATGGGGGGACCACTGCAGGCCCAGCTTCATCTGCCTCCTCTTCCTCCAACCCCTGTGCAGCACTACTTCACCCCAACAGGATCCAAGACTAATACACACTGAACACTTTCCTCTAACTTTACGCTGATTTAACTATTAGTATTTTAAAGTATGATACTTGCACAAGTGTCACCACTGACACCACCCAACATACCATGTCCCATCCCAATCACCTTGTTTTCAGTGCATTTGTCAAATTTTAGCCATTTTGTACTGAAGTCTGCCCTTGCTGAGCATTCTGCCACAGTCCAAAAAAAGAAAAAAAAGAATCCAAAACTCCTGAGGGTACTCCTGAAAACAAGGAGCATCACTGATCTACCACAGTGAGCAGCCCCAATCACCACGTCTCTGAGAAGTCACCAAGCTCCCACGTGCTGGAGCACAGACATGAGAACAGGCAGGTAGACTTCGTGGGAGGCAGGTGGATGGCACCATTCCCCACCTACTGCCTCATCCTCTTCCTCTCTGCCCCCCAGCAGAGGGACAGGCAGGGGTACAGGAAGCCACCTGATTTGAATAGAGAGGAGACACAGCCAGCTCGGAAGCAGGAAAATGAGCAGACAGGGACAAGAAAGCCAGAGAAGTGAACCATGACTGCCTGAGCACGTCACTTATACTGAGGGCTGCTTTTATTTTTTTGGCCATTACAGGGAACTAGAGAGTTTAGTTCAGTTTGGAGCACATGTAGCTTGGGCAATCTGAGATCAGGATGTGCAAGTATATCCAAAGTAAAATCCTGGACTTCAGTGTGACGTCCCTCCCCATTTCCCTATTTTAGCCTTAAAACATGGAAAATCCTAAGGCTGCTTGGCTAACTGGTGTTTTGTGTTCTCACTCAACCAAGCAACATCTATTTCACTAATCCTTTTCTGAGAAAGAGCTGCCAAGGCCTTCGTGGAAAGTTCTGGATATAGAAAACTTCAGCCCAACAGGATTGGCTTTTATTGAATACAGGGCTTTTCAATAGGAAGTGTGGGTCTCTACTCTGGAAGTGCTTTTCTTTTTAATAGAAACAACATAAACCACTTTTTTGTGTGAGTAAAGAAAGTAGAAATCACTTTTTTCCCCTAATGCTTTTTGCTGGTTACCCATGAAACATCAACTGTCTTCTCACCTATCATCCTATGCCCAGCACTGGTAAAAAAGCTTTATGAGGGGAAAAAAAAAAAAAGGCAACACAGCTCTGTAATGAGCCCCATACAGGAGGGAGTAATTAATTGCCTGGACTTCCCAAAGGCACATTGCCCTTTCTCCTTTCAAATGCCAAAAATCAACCCCCCTGCGCATTGCCGGGAAGGGAAGGGAAGGGAAGGGAAGGGAAGGGAAGGGAAGGGAAGGGAAGGGAAGGGAAGGGAAGGGAAGGGAAGGGAAGGGAAGGGAAGGGAAGGGAAGGGAAGGGAAGGGAAGGGAAGGGAAGGGAAGGGAAGGGAAGGGAAGGGAAGGGAAGGGAAGGGCCCATGCGCTGCCAGGCTGTGTGGAGACTCTCTGCTCCAATGCTCACAAAGATTTCTCACTGGGTAGAGCTCCAGAGGAGCCTGAGCTTATGATAAGCAACGGCATACTTAACAGTTACATGTTACCGTTCATGATAATGCAATATTTCATTTGGGTGATTTAGAAGTCCCTCTTGACCAACTTACAGTGAGACACCAAACGCTTCATCAATCACAACTATTTTTATTCACAATCCAGAGCAAAAACTACAGGGAGAGTTGAATTTTCAGCAACTCATTGGGGAGGGGATTGCTACTAGCTCTGAAAATCCTCCTATCTCACCAATTTTTATGTTAGATTCAAATATATTTTCTTTCTAAGCAGCATTCCATTTTCCTGCCTCTCTCTGCCGCGTTTCTTATCGTGGCAGGGTGAAAGAGTATCCAATTTAATATCTGTTTTGCAGGACAGGAGATTTTTTCATATCTTATGCACTAAGGAAAGCTGCAGGGGATGGCTTAGCAGGCTGAGCATCACGTTTTAAATACCTAGACTCCCTGGAACCACAGATCCCATCAGGTTGACTGAGCCCTTCATGTTTCTGGGGTAGATAAATTAAGTGTCACACTGTTTACTTTGTCAGGGTCTGTTGGATGAGGCCTCTGCAGCAAAGGTCCTGTCTGTCCTGCATGGAGCTGAAGGTTAAAGTCTCATGGTTAAGACACGGCACCAGGTGCCACCTTGATCTCACTGACTCTAATGACAATTCTGCCATTTCTGTTAAGAAAGACAATCCAGGGATCTGCTCCCAAAACTTGCTGTAGTGTTACTGGATGACTGAAAATTATTCAACGCCTTATCGGCCTCGGCTTTGGTGACTGTTAAATGAAAAAAATACATCTACACCTCCCAGATGTTTAATTCATAAGTTATACAAAACTGTCAGATCTATGGATGACAGAAGAGAGATATTCATCATTTTTACAGCCTGATTTCTGTGGTTGGAGGTAACCCTATGTTTCTGCAAAGTCATACCCTCTTCCCACTCCTCTGCACCACACGATAGCAGTGGCCGAGTCCATTGACATTAATGGCTCTCAACAGAAGCTTTTTAGAAAGAAATCACTGGAGAGGAGTAGTACAAAATAATCAGGAAAGACAAAGCAATAATAATAAGAATCACAAAAGTGAGACCTTTCATGGCCAGTTGTGTTCTGTCGTCACAAACACAAAAATCTCTTCAAACCCAGACACCTAAGAGAGGTCCCTCTATCTCCAAAAGGTCTGATTCATGGAGAACAGACTCAGTGTGGAAGAAAACAGGATGCTTGGAGAAGGGCAGCTGTAAATATGCACTTGGAACCTATTCCTGGCCTTACTCTTAGCTTTGCAGCTGCCGTTATTTTACTGGACTTAGCTACACAGAAGATTCTGGGAAAGGCGGGTGAAGGGAAATAAAATGTAATGATAGAAAAAAAAATACAGTTCTCCAAAATAATTTCCCTTATAAGTAGAAATTAGGCAAAAAAAAAAAATTCCTTTTACATTGGTTAAGAAAAGGACTGTCTTTGATTTGTTTCCACAACAGCTGACAGTACACATTCCCTGCTTAGGGTACCAGAAATAATCGTTATCACTCTTAGAATGTGTGTTACGGTGACGTACCAGAGGTTAAATGTGGCTGTTGGCTTTACTGGCTGCAATTCCTTCTCAGGTGGCTTAGCACAACTCCCACATTTTTCTTCTCAAACTACCCAAAAACCTGCTGGAGCTCCAGCCTACAGACATTACTAGGATTAAGTAAAAGAGGTAGGAAAGACTCTTTCAGCTCTTTTTACACATAGCTACATTCAAACTGGTTTTTAATAGAGTTTGGCTACTAGAGAACGTGATAACAAACTAATTTTTGAAAACATCTCATATTGAATCTAAGACATCCAAAGATACTGTTTGTGTTGCAGAGGGGAAAACTCCACCAAGGAAAGGTACCAGACAAATAACACTGGGTAAGGCCTGTTTTTATTACTGTGTTTGATATATTTGTTTTTAGAGGCAGGACGTACATCCTTAGAAATAGTGATCAAGATATTCCCTGTCAAACCAAACCAAATTCAACCCACCCAGCAGAATCTGCTACAAAGAACGAGGACTTTGCCCCAAATCCACCTATTGTTCCTGGAATCTCAGTGTCTGTAAGTTTTCACTGCCTCAGTTAGGGATGTACAGGTCTGCCCTACATACTCCAGCTCTAGCAGGGGACAGAGCTAAAGGAGAAAAAATAAAGAAGGTCAGGAGGTGGCTGTGCAGTAAAACTAAACCAATTAGCACAGTTTTCCTCCAAAACTGCTTTGAAATAATTATTACAGCACCTCGTTAGCTTGCACTTTTGACAAGAACATAAACTCCTGACCAAAGTCCTGTCCCCAACAAAGCCCTCGCAAGGTGGCTGGCTGGCAGGTGTGTCTCCAGACTCACAGCAAATCATAAAACCCTTAAGGAAAAGGGATGGGAGTAAGAAGGTGGAGGTGCACTACTGTGCCACACACTCGTCTCTTGGCCCCAGGGACACAGAGTCAGCCTTGGAGCTCAGCCCTTCCGTCTTCCTTGGCTCAGTCTAACGAGATTCCCTCCATATTCCCATCTGCCCTCTTTGTGCTCTTCTCTGAGCAGAACACAACTGGCCCAAAGAGGTGCCAGCTGCCCGAGGCACCAGCAGTTCTTTTATCAAACAGGCAAATCCTTCATGTCCAGTACGTCCCCTAATGCACTGAACCGCGTCCGGAGACCCCGGCTACAGGTCCCAGCTCAGGGACTGAAGCAGAAGAGATAATCATTGGCCTTGACTGCAAGCTCCTGTTTCAGTGCTTCGAGTCACTAGTGGTCAGCAAGGAGACTTTTGGATGTGCTGGTGTGCTCAAATGGAAAAAGCTGGAATGAAAAGCAGGAGGTCAGGGCTGTGCCTCCTGCTATCCCCAGGGTGAGCCAGGGCGCTCTCCCCAGCAGTGAGCTCCCAACAGGGCTCTTTGATGGCTGGTCACACCCGCTACTTCAAATCAACAAGCAAACCAAAGTGAGAAATGGAAAGGACAAGGTGAATTGTAGATGAAAGTGAAATATCCCTCCTCTCTATCAGCTCTGAGGGGTAAAGGATAAAACAGGATGAAACTGGTTTTGGTTAAAGCTGTAAAAGAATCGCAGGGAGAGAGCACTTACAGAGAAATGTATTTTCATGTAAACTTTTATGCGCCCATCCCTTGTAGCTGGACATCAGGGAGGATGTTAATAAACATCATCAGGAGGAGAAAAACACAGTAAAAAAAGAAAATCAGACTACAAACCCATCTTTTCCAAGATGTTCAAAATAGCTTTGCAGCTATATACTGCGGGGAGCCGAACACACTCAGATACAAGTTTGCATCTTAAACGTAAGCGCACATACATACAAACAAGGTTTTGCAGATATTTGTTAGCTGTACTACAAGATTTTCCAGGGCTGGTGCTGCAGCTTATGTTACCGTGCTTTTATATAGCTGCAGATCAGCCCCCTAAGAAGCAGCCTTGGAGAGAAGCTGAAATAGTGACAGTTTGTGTTGCTGGGGATATTTCTGAGACGCAGTTGCTGTTTACTGTGTTTCTATTTCCAATCAAGCTGCAAAGTCCACCCATAAAACATGAGGAGGCATTTCTTTGGGTGTGGGACAGAGCAACACGCACACAAGGAGGACCAGCTCTTCAGCTGCTCCACCAAAATACTCTTAGCCCTACCTGCTCAGGAGAGCATTTGGCCCATGAAGAGGAAAACTATAGCCAAAGTCCCCAGCTACAGAGCTTCTCTCAGTATATATTTATGCACAAAGCTCAAATAATTTAATACCACGCCTCACTAATCATGTGAATGCACAATTCTTGCAGGGGCAAATGGTTCTTTTATCTCGTGCACCTCTTGCTCTTGGCTGGAAAAGGTGCCTCAGAATCTTAGTGGCACTTTTAAAGGTGGCACCTACCTATCTCTGGCATACAGAGTCCAGTGTGATTCATTGTAGGCTCCCCAGAACAGATTAACCCCCCCACAAGGAGGCAAAAGCTAGTTCTAATGATGGTAAATCACAGCACATGGCCAGTTGAACAACTTCCTTCCACTTCAGAGGGGAAATTAGGTGATACACTCTGGAGTATGTTCTCCTTGGTACACTCCTGTTACCCTGCTATTGCTAGTGGTTGTACAAAGTGTGAGAAAAGTGCTACAAACATCTAAAACAAAGGAAGATCGGTCAAGAATATGCAAAAGCATATGCAAAGGGATCTAAAGAGTATTTCAACATAATACAGTTTTCTTCCTTATTCCCTTCTTAAAAGCAAGAGGCATGCAGGATTGCAAAAACATAAAATGTGCCAACAAATGTATAAACTACAGCTCATGAAAAATAGTGAAATGGAGACCCAAAATTTGAGGCCAGTACAAGTTCATAATATGAACTGGAGATCAGAAAACTGGCTCCTAAAGTAAGAAAAAAAAGAACACCAATTCCATTTTTTTCTAAGAAAACCATTTCCTACCAACTTTGAAAACAAGAATGCCTACAGTGATCTGGGCTCTCTGTGATGGTTTTGGCTTGGCTCCCTTGCCCCTCCTCAGCTGCGTGGCCAAATGTGAGTCTAACCATGAGATTCAGAGAGTTGTGTTCTTCTTAACCTTCCACTTCATGCTTCCAAGTTTAGACTGCAGTAAAACGCCCTTTCAGAAATTTCCCTTATTCTTCATTACTTCTAAGGGGAGAGTTTACATTTCAGCCCGTATCTGTGATGCCAGACTACTGCAGAAGCACAACACTGAGTTAAGTGTACTGGGCTTTAGCCTTTTTCTACTTTTCCTTGGATTTTTAATTTATTTTTTAGAACCATTACAAGAGCAGCTCAGTGGCTCCGAAAGTGCCATAAGCTCTTGCCCAAATTTTGATGCCTAGACACAAAGTTAAATACAGAGGTGATCTCTTGGATGCAAGGTTTGCAACGGCAACTTGCAACCGTCCGTTGTGGTGGGGCAGCATCATGACTAATTATTACCTTCATTAAACACCCAGTGACAAGTCCATGCTGTCACCACATCCCACCAACGCTCATGAGTATGAAGAGAGATGGGGTGAGAACTGAAAGCGCCCTGACTGCTCCTGAAAAACTGTTCTCCTTCCAACCAGCTGCTCTTCCAAGCCACAGGACTCTTTCCAGCGTGGTTACGAGCTCCACCTCAGTCTGGGCTGGTCAAGATGAATCTTGCCTTTGAGCAAGCAAGAAAAATTCACAAGGGAGAAAATCAGATTTGGAAACTAAACGTTTTGTAATCTCCTGCCATGCAATTTGGCTTGCAGGCAAACTTCCAACCCTTTCAATAGCAAAAAGCCAGACAAATACACTGTCTTCTACCATCTCCTGGAATATTAAGGCCAGAGTGTGATGTGATACCACACACACTTAAAAAGCTGTACGAGCAGAAGGGAGTGATGAACCCATGCACAGTGGTAGAGGAGACAGCAAACATAGCACACAGAATCAGGCAGAGCCAAAAGAACCACTTCTGTTACGCAAATTTATCTTCTCATGCTCCCTTGCCAAGCTGGACACGGCTTTCCTGGCACAAGGAGCACCTCAGCGATCTGTGGCACTGCTGCTGCTGAGGTGACTCTCTGCATCAGGAGAACCTGGAGCATGCAGCCTTTGGCCAAGGAAGGGCATGAGACAAGGAAAAAAGAAACACCAAAGCCAACCAGCAGTGCTGAGCATACAACCAGCTCTGGGTATGACTGGGTTATTGCACTGCTCTTATCAGCACACATGGGTTCAAGGTCAGCCTTGATGCACTCACTGAAAACTGACACTGCCTGTGTCCTGCAGTCAGCACGGCTTCAAACCAAGCCTTCCAATTATTAGCAGTTGTTTTGTTTATTATTGTGGGGCCTCAGGAGGAACAAAAAAGGAGCCCCATTGTGCTCAGCATCGTACAGAAATGCTTAATTAGCCTCTTCATAGGTTGTTCCCTTCAGCTTCTTTTAAACAAGCTATTTTCAAATATAAATAAATTCAAATTTCAGAATTCCAGAAATCAGTTCCCTGGAATTTGCATCTGTAAACAATTAACATGAATTTGCCTTCCCAAATTTCAGCTATACACCAAACACTTCACTCTTTTACTTTAAGAAAAAATTATATTCTAAAATATTGGTCCTTGGCACGTAAACAGACTTTTGTTGCTCAGTTAAAGCCTGGATTTAAACTCAAATTTTCTCTGAACTATGAGAAAGTTGCAAAATCCTTGGTCTTCTGTTGTTTCTTTGCTCAAACTACAGTATTTATGTATCAACAACATAAATGACAAATGTACAGGAATATTCACAAATTGGAAAAACAAATTAAGATCTGAATTTTTACTCAGTAAAAACTGATCTGTGAAATGTGATGCCATGCTGCAATCTCGTGAGTTCAGCAGAATAATGAAACTAGCTCACAGATAGATGAGTACCAACACTGTCACAGAAGTAAATGCAGTAAAACGCAAATTAAATTTGTGAAGAAAAAGTAAAACCTCAGACTTTGCCCTTTCTCTGGAGGTATCTGGTCATGTACTTTCTTAGAGATGCCAAGGTAGCTGTATCAATGGTCCAGTCTCCCATACCAGCACGTTACAGTGCTCTTAAAACTTGCTGAATTCAAAACAGAAAAGAAGAAAGTGAGGCAAGAGGAAGGCAGCTCATCCTTCCAAGAGCCATTCACCCACAGTATCCGACTGCCCCAATTTGTCAGCAGATAGATCCTGAGGATCAAACCATCACTTGAAAGCATTTTATGACCATTTTCAAATGCAAATACTTTCTGCTGAGTCTCCACCTCGCTCGGATTTGTACCAATAATTTAGAGGTCACCAGCTATTACATCTTATTATCTAACCCTTCAGACTCTGCTTTCTTTCTTTTTACCCTTACTGCTCACTGATGTTTCCATTCACCTTTGAAGATGCCTGTTTAATTTAGTTGGGTTTTCAGACCACACTGTGGATTACATTTCCCACAAGCTTATTCCAGCAATTTCTTGGCAATAAATGATATTTGGATACCCCACAGAAACCCCACATCAAATATTGATTACTGTTATTTCCATTACCAGAGGCTAAACCAGTTAGGTCCTAAGGGCAAATTAAAGAGCTTGCTTCCAAGTTCTGGTCCTTTAGAGGAAGGATGTAACTATTCTCCATAACAAGGAAGATGCTGACACAAAAGCAAATAATGGCCCTAAAAATGGTTCGTTCTCTGGCATGGTTAAATAAAGAAAATATAGTAAACTACTTTGCATGCAAAGGATAAAATCAATATCATTTCCATTCAGGCAATAAAAATTATAGCATATTGCTTTAGATACATAGATACTCTTCATTTAAGGTGGAGTTTCCACAATTCCCTGCTGAATACCCAGCTCTGCAGCAGGCACCTCTCTATAGCACTCAGCAATCTCTGCTTGACATTAGTACTAAACAATATTCATTAAGAGCATAACACTAAAGTGCAACATGTAAGTAAATCAAACTCTCAATGCTCTATTTTACAAATTTCATGGGCCACTGGGGATAATTAAAAGGGTAATTATACAAAGTTGGTGCAGTTTTGAGACTCAAATGACATTTTCTGCTTTAAAGCACTTGATAATCTGGTATTTTTCTACTAAGACAGTCTTTTTGTACTTCAATGGTCAAACAGCATAAACAAACAAAAACTGTTTTAAAGGTATTTCAGTTCTTTTTTCTCTCCCTACACTGTTTTTCTTGATCAATACCACTCACTAGTTATTCCTAAAAGCCCCATATTGTCAAGAAAAGTGAAACCTTCGGAAAAAAAAAATCCCTGATCACCATAAAATGCCACTGAGTCTCAAGCCTGGTTTAAACCGTAGCTCTGAACAAAAATGGCATTGCTTTGGGTGTTTACAGCACTGGAGCACTCCTTGGTTTGTCACTGTGTTTAACCACTGCTCTAAAGCCAGCAAAGTACATTACTGGTAGTAACAGCTCATGAAAAATACAGCGAAGAAACTGCTAGTGGCAGAAGCATTTAACTTTCTTGTTAGCAGCCTCCCCCATGTGGCACTTTAGCACCAGCAAGTTGTTTATTATGTTCTGTGCCAGGCAAAACTGATTAAATGGGGCTCTTAAGAATCAAAGCGTTATAAATTCATGGAAATACAGCAAGCAATAAATTCCATGGAATTAAAAGCTTACTAGTGCTATTAGCATTTCAGGGTGTTTGCATTGTTAATAGTGATGTGCAAAAATGATGTTCCTATAAGACAAGGCAAACCAACAGAACATATGCTTTAGCTGCTACATTTTTATACTATGTCATCATCAATGGCAATTATTTTTTCCCAAATAAACTAAAAAGCTCATTAATGTTTTGAGGAAAAAACTGAATCAAGGGTCTGTAGACCAAGGATTTACATCCCTAAAGAGAAGTATTATGTAGGAAACAACGTTGTTGTGACTCTGTGGAAGAGCAGGAGATGGATTTCCTGGAACAGAGCTGGGGAGGAGGGAGAAGGGGCGATGCAGGGTGACTTTGGTGACACCACAGGGACATGGTACAACACAACTTGCTAACAATTTAATAAATAAACTCGATGCATAGTAATTCATAATACCAAAAAGAAAGGTCAATGTAGTCTGACCTGCTGGTCAGTAAATCTGTCAAAAGCTCTCCAAAGAGACATCTTTACTCGGGGTCACTCTATCATCATTCCATGGGAATGACTCTGCTGGCAGGTGACTAACTTCTCCATCATTACTGCAGAGTTTTGTGTGACACAGCAGCCCAAGCTGGGATGAGGCCTTCCCTTATGCCCATCTGTTTGCAGGTAGCTGATAACTCTGTAAATGGAATTTCTTTCAAGCGGAAACTTGGTAAAGAAACCATGTCAGATGTGTGGCTGAGCAGGAGAGGAATGGGACACTTTTCCAAAACTGCAAAAAAATAGGGTTTGTTTGATTTGTTGTTGGGTTTTTGGGGAGTCTTTTTGCTTTGGGTTTGTTGTTTTCTTTTTTAAAAGGAACAATTTTTACCTTTCTGAGTTACCTAAGCCCACAGCAGCCAGATAATCTAACCTGCAATGTCTCTCTGGAGGGCAAGGGGAAAATCTGGCTCTCATTGCAGACAGGAAAATCAAATCACCGCCTTGTTCCCACAGTTAAGGTCTGACATAGGATAAAGAGCATATTCTGGATGGTACATCATGCACAGCTGGCAGCATGCAAAGTCAAAAAAAAAAAAACCCAAGAAAGCTTTGTCCAGAACAAACAGTCCCCATGCCACGGAGTGAGTCAGCTGCAGGGGTAGGAAACGAACCCCAAATCCTGTCTTGTGGGCTCAAGCTCTGTGCAAAGGACACATTAACAGTGAAAACCCTCTCCCAAGACTGAAGGCCTTGACATTCTGTTTGCCTCAAGCAAAACAAAACAAAGCAGTAGGTTTTTAACTGCTCAGAGGCACGTTATCCTTTTGATGTATGCATGTCCTGGCAGTCACACATCTGCATCAGGAGAGAAATAGCCCATTTTTTTTGGCAGTTATTTAGTCCTTTTCATCTGAAAGTTGAAAATGCACCACCGGTGAACCTTTGCAGCTCTGGGTTCTGCATATAAAAAGCAGCTGCTGAATACATGCAGGGAGTGAGGGCTTTTTCTTAATGTTTGAACAGTTCCAAGTTCAAACCCATTAAAGTCCAGGTCACACCGGGATCATGTCACTGTTAATGCATCCAGTTACACGCTGAGGGAAACCCAATATAAAACTATGATAAACTCTAGTTCTCCTGCAGAGATACTCTAAGGTCTTGCCCAGATGATGCCACAGATCACTCTTCATGGGCGGTGACCAGACAGGATGTCAAAGTCAGAGGACGAGTCTCTTTAGAGCTGTTTTTAGAGAAGTCTCCTCAAATGTCTACCAAGCTTGTTAGGACCTTTTCCCTTCCCTCCTCCTGGGGGAAGAACTTACTGTCCCACGGATGTTTTCTCCTACACATGACAGGGTCCTACACAACGTCCTCCCACAGCACCAGCAGCCCACCTGCTGCTGTGCTTCACAGTGAACACCCCTAACTCCATCCTCCTTCTTCTGGGGGCCAGTCCTCTCTGCAGATGGGCACAGTCCCACTTGTTCTTGGGGGACTTCACACCTGGCCAGCTGTTCCCCAGGCATGGCAGCAGCAGGAGACTGCAGATACCTAGTATCTCATCACACAGCTGGTGCAGCCCTACTCTCTTGTTAAGAGGGCAACTGGCAGCTTCTGGCAGGGCAGCTTCAAAGACAGGTTCCTCAAGTGATGGAGTATAAGTGAGACTTGTAGGGGATGTAGCACAGCACAGCCCTGCCCACCCAGGAACCACTGCAGGACTTCAGCATCAGCTTCAAACAGAGCCAGGCCTAATAATCCAAACTATTTACCCAGCTCCTCTCTGAGCTTTCCATCCTAACTGTGCTGGGAAAGAAGGAAAAGGACTTTACTGGACTTTTTCACCTTATCAAATATCTAGAAAGTCCAGTGGCTGATCTGGATGCATTTCAAGGCAAGTTAACCATGGCAGCTTATGGAGCAGCACTGCTGCAGCTGGCCTGCAGATCATTAACAAAGGACACAAATTTTGGGGAGATTTAGCATGCACACACTATACACATGGGATTTAAACCATCCACATGTTGGGTTTGCACTTCTCACAATTTTCTGAAACTAACTGCAGGGTTAAGAAACTGGAAAGAACCATGAATGGCCTCAGAGATGCAAGATGTGCAATTTTTAAAAAATTAATAACTTTATTAGTAAAATTCAAATTGTCTTTAAAAAGAATTGGCTTGTGCACTTGAGTCTCATTGAGGAGAAACTTAAAAAAGCCAGTCTTCATTTTTAAACTATTGTCTTTCAGATATTCACCATTTTAAAGAACAGGCCAGACTCTCCTTTTAATTACATGAATAAAAATCCAGGTAATTCTTTCAATTTTAACTAATATTTTGTCTAATTAGTATCTTTTTTTTTTCCTCACAAAACATATATTTATCTGCTGTGAAATCAAAGGCAGAAATAAATTGGTTTAAAGATAGCAGAGAGTAAATAGCAAGTTTGGAACCTTTCAGCCTTACCCTGGCAATTTGTCTCATATAATTGACTCAGCAGACATGCTTACAATTTCTTACAACTTTTACAAGACCTCCTGTGGGCTTATTCTAATGTTCTCCAAAACTGAGCTCAAAGCTTTGGACTCTCTAAGAAATCAACAGCAAAAGCAATCATCTTTCCCTCCTTAAAAAAAAAAAAAGGCAACAAACAATAATACCACATTTTTCTTCCTGGATATTGGGTCTTTAAGAGGAAAACATATGCAAATGAATTTGCACTTTTTCAGAGATAATTTTTCTGCTCCTTTTCAAGAAAAACATTTTTAACAATGTTCAATTTGCATTCACTAAATCTTTAGAAGCAAAATTTTCCCAATAAATTTCCCTTTCCCAATTACTGGAATAAAATTTCAATGGGTAAGGATGACAGCAATTAAACAAACAAACCACAAAAAAAGGGTTAAAAAGTTCCCTGACCCCCAAAAAAAGGAAATGGTCTCATTGCCCATATTATTGATTTATGCTGTTGTTGGCTTTTTAAATGCAGCACTTTCTATTTCTAAGATCTTTACAGACAATTACTAATGTCACAACTCTGTGGCCTTGCTCCATTGGTGGAAGTGCCCCAGGAGCAGGAAATGCTGTGCCCTTCCACAGACATTTCCTTCCAGTGCTGGGATCCACTAACCCTTAATAAGTCAGAGGATTAGGTGGAACACTTGTATTACAACTAATAAAGATAAATACAGGAGCTATCAAAACTAACAAAAAGGGTATTACGGGAGAAGGATGTAGACCTATTATTCAAAAGATGCCAATTTATCCTTTTTTTTTTTTAAAGCAGGGGTAACAATTTTACCCTTTAAAAAACCCCCATCATCTTTCAACAAATATCTATTTTGAAAAGTAATATTATGAACTGGGATATTAATGGTTTGCAATGGAAATGACGTCAGAGTCTTAGTTACAAATGTCCAAATGTTTGTGCTACTCTACTAAAAAAATAAACAGTGAGCTCAGAGTCAGAAAGGACCCGTTTGAGCAATTAAGCAATATTACGCAAAACACACTGAAAAGTATAGGGCCAGCAGAGGTGGGAGAGGCACAAATTAAATTTCACAGATTGCACTGGGAGAAACACTGAACAATTAAACATCTCAGAGGTGGTGTCTGAAGTTCCTGCCATTATCTGAGTGAAAAATGCTTTCATATGTCACAATGAGAAATACGGGCAGGCAATCAGGAACAAAAAATAACTTTTTTTCTTCTTTTTGTTTTTAATGCCCTGGCTCTAGGATGAGCTACCAGATAAAAAGGGTGGCCTCCCATAATACCCACTGACATCACTGGTCTTGTAACACTTGTAAAACACGTCTGCCATCGTTGAACAACAATAACTTAAACATCATGGAAGATATACTTCTGGTGCAGGAGCAGGCAACAGGCAGTGACCTTATAGATGACCAAATAAAATATGCAACAAGAATCTATTTCTGGAGTCATTTTCTCACATCTCTAGATTTTATAACACAGGAATGTGCGCTGTCTGCAATGTGAGTGTTCCAAAGGCAGGGTGCAAGCCTGCAAGGGGCTCTTGCCCTTTGTGCTGAGACACAAGCATGGCCATAGGACCCCAGCAGACAGCCCTGGTGTGTTGGGAAGCCCACCAAGCCTTTTACAAGGAAGTGAAAAATATCACTGTATCCACTGACAGAGCAACATAACTTGTAAAAAGTGTTAGCACAGCTCTGAATTCAAAGTTCACTGCCTGCTCCAGAAGGAAATCTTGAAACTGGGTATTTTCCATGACATTCTGCGTTTGAGACCAAGGATGAGTTCAGGCTATCTGAGCTGGAGGTCATGCTCTGGTTTTGGAATAACGTATCAATGCTGTTCCTGCTTTTGCCATTCCCAATTCTTTCCTCAGCCAAGCTGATAAAATGCAGCACATCCTGACATATTATACAGCTTGGCTTTCAAGAACCAGGCCAGAAATTGCATGGTCTGCAAATACACATGGTGTATTTGTAGCTGCTTCCTTGGTGCACCTGTACTGGCAAACATCAGTGCATCCTTTTTGGCTGCTTAATTTGCAGTCACAACCTTTACATGTTGGGCCATTTTCAATATATGCATTTGTTTCAATACCTGCACCTGTCTGATCTCTGGGTGCAGATGAGGCTAATCTGGAGGTGTGCATGAACCTCTCAACCTTGTGCTCCATGTTCTTCAGGGATTCAGAATGGGTGATGGTGCTAACAGGAGAAACACTGTGGGATTATGCAAAATACTGGCCAAATCTTGCTCACTTTACCAGTCTTCATGAAGACCAGAAAGATTTGGTCCAAAAGCATCAGATAAGAGGATCAAAACCTGCTACTGACTATCTTAAAGCAGAGAAACATCTTCCTATCAACCCACTTGAAGATTTATAAGATATTAAGGAATATTAAGAAGAAGAAAAAGAGGAAAAGCTAAATGGGCCAAAAGAAAACAAAAGAAACATGTTCTCTCGAGATTGCTAATGCTGGCAGACAATAGCACAGAAAGAACTCCTCTGACAGATCTTTGAAGTCTTCAATACAGCAAGCTAGTGGGCCATGTTAATGAGATTTGCTCAGATACTTCTTAAATTATCCCAAAATGTCTTAATCTATTTTCTACATCTTCTTGACCTGATTGCTTCAGAAAAGTTGCAGCTTCGCACATGTCTGGACTGAACTTTTCATTCAAACAGGTAAGGTCGTCAAATATTTTGTGTTTCCAATGACCCCCACACAGACTTTTTAGGGTTTACCCCAAAACATGCAAGTAATGTTGTCATTTCTGTTACTAATGAATACAGAAACACTTTGCACCACACTGTATCTTTGAACCTTAAGAAAAGGACCTTCCAGTAACTCAAAGTTCTTAACAATTAAGATTTTTACAACTTCTCCCAATCATTCAAAAGTAAATAAATCCAGTCTTAGATGAGACCTGACAGACACTGATTACTCCAGCTACAGGACTACCACCCCAGCAGCAAGGGAGCAGCAGCCATCAATGAGGTTTATCTTTCCTGCTGAGGGTGACACAAACACTGATGCAAAATGCTTCCAGGGCAGCTCTGTGAATTTGGGCACACTGCAGAGAAAACACTGGAGAAAATGCCCAAGAACCAGGTTGTCTGGTCTGTCACAGAACTCCTTGTGACTGAATCTCAGTCCATATTCAGGACCCATATTCAGAAGTAGCGGCACACCACATGTTCAAGGTGGAGCTGGTTCTGCTCCCTAATATGCTTTAAAACCTTTAGGTCAAAAGCAGGTAGAGTCAAGGTGCCAAATTCACTAAGGAAAACATCATCCCATCAACTTCCCACTGCCTGATGTGCAAACACTCCTGCCACCCAAGCCAGTACATAAAACAGGACCAAGGACATCACCAGAACATCTTCTGGAAGTCACCAGCAAGGAAGAGTGCTGAGGAGAAACTGCACACACTGCTGAGCCTTTCATAAGCAGAAATGTGTCTGGAAAAGGTTTGTTTCAGGGTTTTGACTTTTGCCTGCAATGGCCAGCAAAGACATGGCACAGTGACTTGACAACCAGGTTTGACAACCCTTTCTCTTCCTGATAAAACAAAGTTGGAAAAAGTAATTATTTTTGGTCTACTTTTTATTTCCACATAGACCAACTACACAAACCATTTTTTGCATTGAGCTTAGGAGAAAAAGTCCTTCTGACCTTTCTCCTGGCTTGAAGGGAAGGGAGGAGAAAATATACCTATGTAAGAAAGTTATAGCTCAAACCCACAGATTTATCTGTTGATCATCTCATTCAGCTCTGAGTTTCAGCAGGCAGCTTCTGGTTTATTATCAATATTTAATCAGCATTTAACTCTGACAAGCATTAAGATTTGAAATTTTAAACTAAGTGCAACTTTGCTAAATCCTTTGTGTTGGTTTTTTTTTTTTTTTTGCTGTTAAAGGTTTTCTAAAGGATTCTATCTTTGCTATCTTAAAAGTCTACACGTGCCTTTTGTTATCAATAATGTACAATTTTAGTAGCATGTTTTGTACTTTTCAAATTTTCAGCATGCAAGCTATCCTGATTTACAATGCTCACTGAATGCTGTTTGATTATTGAAAATGCTTTTACTACATTTAAGCAAATGAGTGCTCCTGAAAAACTAACACTATTGCCCATAATTCTGTAAAAACACACTTCCTCTCCCTTCTCCCCAAATCAAACATTTCTAATTCTTACTGTGAGGAAAAACTGGCATATAATTAGGCATTATGCCTAACAGTGCTAAATAAAGGAGAATGTAAACATCTTAATTCTGAAGGTTTAACCATCAAAGACCCTTGCTGTATCTCTTCTGTTATTTCTGCTTCTGTTCAGAGCTCCTTGAAGCTCACAGGAAAAAAAAGAAAAAAAAAAAAGAAAGAAAGCAAACAAACCACGCAGAATAAAAATCTATTTTGCCAGCTCAGAGCTGCTCCCACCCCGCATGCCCGAGGCCAGGCTCGCGCGCAGGGCTGGGACGCCCGGGGCCACGCGGCTGCTCCTCAAGGAGTAGAGTCCTGCTCTGCAACTGCTCTGAGCGGCTTAACCACTAACTCAGGAGATGGGATTTCACCTGAAATTAAGCTATCAAGCAATTGAGCTCAAACTCAATCAACCAAACCCTTAACCTTCCCTGTTTCAGTGGCACTGCTCTAATTAGGACTCTATCACTATTTCCATTACTATCTCCTATTCTCATGGTTTATTATCTCAGCGGTTTCAATTCTTGCCCAGTTTAAATTTGACATCTAGTTTCTTGGGCCACATATCATTCATTATGGTTTTTTTATTAAATATGTTACAAGACTACAGACTGATCCTGCAATAAATATTTTTTTGTTCAAAACTGCACCCCTCACGGCAGTAAAAACAGGAGAGAGCCAAACCTTCTCTTAGAAACAATCCTGACATTGAAGGACACGTTGAACAGCTTGTTTGCCATTAAGTTTTAAATTTTGTTGAACAGTTTGATAACATAACCTGGAACACAGATCCACCTGCACACACCACGGCTGCCCCGTGCTTCTCCAGTTCTGTCTTCCCCCTGATCCTGGGTCAGCTTCTAGGAAACAGAGTTTGGCTGACTCTGCTTACCAGCTCTGCTCAGGGGTGAGAATCTATAACCTATGATACACAGGAGATCACGCTGAAAAATCTAATGGTCTTTTCCAGTGAATCACCCAAACTGCTTTCTGCTAAAGGATGAGTGACAGAGGGGATGTGTGCTTGAGTGGTACACTGACGGTAGTAGTACAAAATAGATCTGCTTTTGGAGACACAGCCTACAAACCTCAGGGAGTCTGAAGGTAGTGTCCTGTATTTAACAACATCAAAATTCTGAATTTTCCTGGGTCACATAGGACACAGCCACACATGAACCAGGAACAAGAGACCCATTAATTACAAGGCCCTCTGATGAATCTGGGACTTGAAATTCTTCCCTTCTTCAAAAAACTCAAGGGAGGAACAACACTGCAGAGCAAGGAAGTACCAGCTCCTTTAACTGCAGGATCTGCTTCTTCTCCAGTAGCTGAAATACATCTAATACTTCATGTGCTCTACCATAAGAAAACAAACCAGTAAGATTCAAATCTTGAAGAGAAGGATATATCATATAGCTGACATACACCACTGGCATGGCCAAGGATTGCAATATTCGCTTGAACTTCATGAATTTCATCCTAACTAAATAGATATTTTTGGCAACAAAGAACTGAAAAAATAAAATCCCAGATCATCCTCAGATCTATTTTAATTTAAAACAGAAGAGAACAGGGACATTTTTTCCCCCTTCAAGTACATTTTAATAAAATTAAAAATAAAAATAGCTCTAATTCACTCCAATGCATTTAGTCATTCTGTAAAATTCTAAGTTTAAAATGAAATCACCATTTTATATTCAAACAAGGTCAAGAGAACAGCACTAACGAGCACTGACATCACAGTGAACAGCAGCCACTGCTCAGCGCTTACATCAGTGTTGCTTGTTGCTATGGTGCTTAACCGACTATTAATTTCTGAAAGAAGGTGATTATAAAGCAGCCATATGAACCTCAGTCAGATGACACCCTTCAGTACCAAACAGTGATCTGCGTTACTCTTCTCTTCTGCAAGTTAATTTTGTGAATCACCACTTTTGTGATGTTAATATTCCTTCCCAACTTGAAACTTTGGACCACAAGAGAGGCAAGGAGTTAATTTAGAAGCAAAGGACTTTCACGCTGCTTTAAATAAAAATCATTTTGCAGAGAGTGATATTTCTTTCCTTTTTGCTGTGCTCCAAAGACTAAAAAGCATGTGCTTTAACTTTTGCAGTGATAATAAGCAATCAAATTAACAGCTAAATTTTGCTCTCCTGCTCTGCTCGACGTGCTGCTGGAAACCCAGGAGCGTCTCAGCCTGGGATGAAGTAGCGCTGAAGCTGACTTGACCACTCCCCAGGGATTTGCCTCAATAAGGGGGCCTTGCCACCGGCTGTGCCACTGCATCTCCCACCCCAGCAGCCACGGACCATGGAGCTGCCACAAAGACCAGCCAGAGCAGGGTCTTCCATTCCCACACAGGCTCTGCCCAGTTACCAAGCAGCCTTCTCGGAACGTGGCTGAAAGACAAAAAGTGCATCTTTTTGGCCTCGCTTCTCAAATGCAACTGAACACCTAAGCCAGTGGCTTCCCAGGCAAAATGAGGATTTTTAAGGCACAGCATTTTCTCCAAAAGCTCCAAGCCCAATGCTCCAAACTTTATCATGTTGCCAGAAAAGCCCTTACTTGTGCTGCTAAGGTACGGTCCTAGGGTTTGCAGGATCAAATCCTTTCTTCAGATATACTTCAAAAATAGTGTGAAAGACAGTATATTTGCATTTACCTTCTTCAGTTGCTCCTGTAAAGCAATCTTCAGTTACAGCCACCCAAAAAGGTCACTCTTCTTACCCTGCAGAGAAAGGAGGTAACACACGTGACTCTGGGTCAGTGTCAGCAGCAACACCCAAAGCATTTTCATTGGCACCACATTTGCAAGTACAAACATAAATAAAGCAACAAATGAATCTAATCGTGTTTAATGGTGAATGACTTTCAGAGAGAGTTAATAAAAACAATCAAGTCACAGGACTGCTGCTTATCAGTACCAGCTAGTGTGAGGTTCTTCAGTTCAGCACAAACAACTTGGTCTTTGGGAGAAGAAAAAGAGAAGCAAAAAACCCCATGGAGATGAGACATCTTTGTTCTCTAACATAAACTTTCTTAATCTTGATGTCTATCAATCTATTTTCAGTTGGAATAATAAATGAGTTCAGTTCTTTGTTTCAGAAATCTGACTATTGTCCGTATGGATTCTCCTTACTTAAGGCATTTTAAGACCATTTGCAACCACTGCTATTTTATCTTCTGGATCCTTTCTTTTTTCTCATCCTTTTCCATAGAGACACAGTCCTAGATGAGATTTTAGAACTAGCTGCATCTTCCTAATTCAGAAAGTTGCTTACTGTCTTGGGATATCTCCTCATTAAGCATTACCAAGAGCATGCCAAGCACGCCAAGGTGGTGAGAGCAGTGGGTATTAAAAGGAGGAATAATTAAAGTGTATCTTTATAAAAAGTAGGAGGGAGAAAGCAGCACGTGTAGGTTTTTTTTACCCTGTATATTACTGCATCTTGTGTACTCTCTCTTATGCAAAAGAGTATGTAATCTTTTAAGAAACATGACAATCTGCCACTTTCTGTTCATGTAATTGGGATCAACATATGGTACAAGAGAAAAGAAAAACATTTGTTTATTAATTTAGATCAAGTTACTAACTCAAACCACTAACAGCATTCAGAATTAATTCCACATCAATTGACCAAATACCTTAACAGAGTAAAATTATAACATAATTTCACTGAAATGTTGATCTTCTGCTGCAGGGGTAGAGAGTACTGTGTAATATAGACAGAAAGAAAAATGTGATAACTTGGTGACACTGATGACTTCATACGAAACGGAAAGTCAGTGACATGTGGATGTGTAAGACAGAGCTACGTGAAACTCCATTTCATAAAATTCACACAGTGATGTGGAGTTTTGGGGGTGTTTGTGAAACTCACCAAATGGTAAGTTGTGCTATTTACATCACTAGGTGAAGCTTTTTACTGGAGCAGTAAAATACCAACCTCTGGGAAAAAAATCAGAATCTTCACTAAGTTCACTCAAAAGAATATGAACTCATTCACCATTTATTTTGGAAGGAAAAATGTTTTCACAGTGAGAATGAGGCACTCCTTCTTTACCATTGAAACCTGATTATTTTTAGCTGGGAGAAAAAAAGGTTACCTTGATATAAAATCAATATTGGTTTTATCTGTTGCTCACTGGCACTTTATTTCATTTTTATTTTTTATGTTTTGTGTGAGAAGCTCTTCACAGCTCTTGTAATGCAGTACCAGAACATCAGGGGCCAAAATTTGAGCATGTTTGCTGTATAGGAAGCCCTGTGTTCCTTGCTGAGGTACACATATAAGAAATTCCTGATTCTGCACTGTAAAGGACATAACACTACTCCATCATAATAGGTCAGGGCTCACCTTCCTGAGAGTATGTAAAACAATACATCTTTTATGTAAAATACATGACCTCTGACATGTGATGTGCTCTTAGATTAGCAACAATAAAGGCTTTTATCCTGCTTTGCTGCAGGGGTTATCTTGGGTTTGACACTTTAAACCTCTTTTCATATTTATCTGTTTTATAAATTTTCTGGGTATTTGGCAGTCAGATCCTTATTTTGGCAGTATTTTGGCAAGCAGACTTCATTTCTACCCTGAGTCTTCACGATAGCAAATGAACCATCTTAAAATGTACTTTTTAAGGAAGCTGCTGAAAATTACATGTTTGCATAAAATGTGCATTCAGTATCTCTTTGGGCAGTGCTGAAAAAGGCAGGTATCATTTTCTAAACACATTTGTCTTGCATGAACCACACTCCAAGGAAATTCAGCCCAACAATCAGCTGGTGGGAGACCAAGAGGGTCTACAGGGGGCTGAGGAGGACTCAGCTCTCCTCACAAACTAGTCCCTGATTGAAATCCAGACTGCTTTAATTTCTGGTTATCAAACTCCTGCTATATGTTACCTGGCTTTCAAAAATATGGAAAATGCACCATTAAAAGTTAAAATGAGCAGCAGAAACAGCTGTTCCCACCTGTGAAAATTTCTCATTAATAGTCTAAAAGTTGAGTATCTCAAAACGTAGAAACACAAATACAGACTTTCCTCCTGAAACTGTTTATATGGGTGAGCAAATTGATGTAGGCAACACACATTCCTTCCATCATGCTGTCTTTAAGATAAACACAAAGTACCATCAACACTGTAAGTGTGTGTGTGGAGCAAACAAAGAAAAAATCCCATCCTACCAAAGCAAGACATTTCGCTACACTCATATTTTCCCCCCAAGGAGATGATTAAAATAGAAACCAAACCACAAACAAAAATCCACTTTGCAAGCAGGCAGCAGTGGTCCTGCTGCCTGATGGGCAGAGAGAAGGTCTCAAAGCACCCTCAACACCACCTCCAAGGCTCAACTGATGCCATACATGAGGAAGAGTCCAGGCAAAACTCTGTGCCCTGAGCAGATTTTACCAGATATTCCTGAAAATGTCAGCTTTGTTCACCACGTGCCTCAGTTTACCCACTAGCAAGATAGGTAATTGTAACAGAGTTTGAAATCCTTGGATATAAAGATACTTCTTAAAACAGTGTTCTGAGCAGGATTTTGGATAGACAGCAATCTCAACCTGAGCCAGCCCCATAACCTCTTCCAACAGAAAGGCCCACTCTTGTCCTGGATCAGGTCCTACCTATTCCCCTGGTACCAAGGGACCAGGCAAAGATCAGAAGCTTTGACATTACACCTGCTGTTGGGCTGGACCTTGTAACTCTTCTGACCAACAACATTTATTTGATTTAGTGATCTCCTCCTCCAGGGCAGCAAGGTCATTCCAGGGAGGCTGCAGGATGGAGCCCCAGCTCCAAGGGATCAATGCAAAGCCAAATTTAACCAATAATACAGAGAATACTCAGAAACAGAGACCATTGCAGAATGAAAGTCTACTTAAAACTCTAACATTTTTTACTAATATCTAAATGAGAACAGCCTTGGGTATAGCCAAAAATAGATTAACAAGGACCTTGATCCCACACAAACTGGCTCTGAGTAATTTTACACAGGAAAGTAGAACACCAGTTGAGCTGCTCCTCTGCTCAGAATTACGCATGTACATTTTTTTGTCAGTGTCCCAACCCTCCTAAGCCTAAAATTTATTACAGGAAACCTAAAGCAGCAAAAGAATCTCCCCTTCACTGCCTAGAAAGCACACTTTTTTAAAAAATAAAAAAAAGGATAAAACAGACACATGCACCTGATAGCACGAGAAAAAAAACTGGTTTTGAAATTAGATTTTGATTTATTTTTCTTATATAAGACCAGCTGAAATGTATTTAATGTGTCTGATTAAAATATTTACTAAAAAGCTTCCTGAAAGTTTTAAAATACCAAAACCTGATCACCAAAATAAGCACTTCTGTGCAGTAATTTCTTCTAAATAAAGTGAACTGTAACCACCTAATACAGCTGTTCTTTCCCCTCAAAAGTCCCTGAGTCACATTCAATTGCACACAGGCTGAAATATTAAATATGTACTACTTATAATATGTCCTATTCTTATAATTATTATTTTCTTGTCCTTTGCAGGAAAAGGCGCAGTCTGTGATTTTATCAACTGCATATTTGCAAGAGAAAAACAAAAATATTTTTTATTTGGTATTTTGCTGGTTCTGAAAATACAGAATGTACACTGATTGTGGAGAAAACATCTGGTACCAGGCAGACTTGTGGACCAGTCCTGCACTCAGATTATTTCCTCACCCAGCACACTCAACTTGGTTAATTGCACTAGCACAAATCATGTGTAGAACTGTTTTGAGGACGGTCAGTAGTTGTCTCTTCAGTTTTGTTGTACTTATTTTATTTTTAAAGAGAAATTATATATTCAACTAAATGCTTCAAATAACCTGGGAGAGAAATTTTTTTCTGAGCATTGTTAAGGTGGCCACTTTTTATTGCGCAGCATATATAAAATCTCAGGAGGCATGGCACAGGAGATTTTCTATAGCAGCAGTCCTTAACACCTCCTCAGAAAGTGAAATGCAGGTGAACAGTGAAACTGTGAGAGACTAAGTGCACTTCTTCCACCTCTCTTTGAAGAGGGGGAAGTGGATTTGGTACAGGCCAAAACACAGGGATATCAATGCTCACTACCTTGCTGCTTCTCAGTGGAAGGAGGGAGCAAATCATACTGTATTTTCCTTTTCAGTCATTAGCAGGCTGTTCAGAATCTCTGGCTGTTGCTTATTATTTATTCCAAACAGAAATAAAATAAAATAAAAATAAATAACAGCACGAGGACAAAGCTATGCACAGCACATTCGCTCTTTCAAATTAATATTACCTTTCAAGTCCACCGTAACCTTGGAAAAGAATAACTCGGCGTAAGCCAAATCTACAAAACTAATCACGATCCGTTCCTCCCCCGCTTTTTAACAGCTCGTACAGGGAACACACGGGTGCAGTTCGCAGGCAAGTTGGGAACAGCTCGCTTCCAACGTGGGATCTGCACCGCGATCGCTCAGTCCTGCATCTCTGACTGATGGATTGCTTGTTTGCCTCTCGTGTGTGACAGCGCTGGCCCTCACCGAATCCATCCCAGGTGAAGGGAACGCGCTCCCGGGAGCCACCCAGCCTGCCAGGTGAGGAGAGGCCATCCCCGAGCCAGACCCCGTCTCCCACGGCCAGATCCCACCTCCCCGAGCCAGGGGCCACCATCTCCCGGAGCCAGAGCCAGCCATCAAACGCCGCCGCCTGGCTCCTATCGCCAGATCTTCCCCGTTTCTTAAAATAACTCCCCGTGCCTCAGTACCAGCCTTAACCATTTTCTGCCTGCGCTACAACTCTCCTCCTGAAACTTGACCTCTCCGGCTGGCAGCAGGCGGAGGATGCCCGTGCCCGGCGGCGGCACCGCCGCGGCTGCGGGCACCGGGGCCGGCCCCGCCGCTGCCCGGCCGGCACCCACCGCGGGCCCCGGGCAGGGCTGGCGCCGTCCCCAGCGCCACTTTCCGCGCACACACACCGGGCCCGGGGACACACCGCCCCCCCCGTGCCGTGACCCCGGCGCTGCTCGGGGGCACTTCCCCGCCACTGCCCCCCCGCCGCCCCTGTCCCGTCCCTTACCTGGCAGGCGAGTGACACTCCTGGTCGTGGTCATGTGAAAATATTTTCGAGGTATCCTTTAACAGCCTTTAAATATTGAAGCCTAAAAACAATATTTGCTGTTTTACCTTTTGAAGCTTTAACAAAAGCTTTGTTTTAGCATTTACCTCGGTGTGCAATAAGAGTTAATAATCAAATCCGTCCCAACCCCCACAAATGTTAAACAAAAAGATAAAAGAAATGCAAATAGCTATTGTCATGGAAAGTTAAAGTACCTGTCTGTATTTTTAAGTGAAAACTATTATCTCTATCAATCAAAATTTAAGAATACAATAGCACTAATCACACGAGGTGCTTTGACTGAGGTACTTTTCCTCATAAAAAGTTTTTTTGTTTTTTTTTTTTTTTTAACTGGTGCATAAAAGTAATACACTTACAATTAGACACGGTATTTGTAATTTTGTTATTAAAAAACCTCAGCAGTCTTATTGTTAATAAATGCCTCTGAGTCTGTAGGCTGATTCGTACCCAAGAAGACCAAAGTCCCTACATATTTTAATAAGGTTGATGAAATTTTATTCAGATTCTCACACTTTCCAACATGTGGTGGAACAGCACACTCTTCTGTTTGAGAGGAGTTACTCAAACGAAGGAAATAGTTAATTGGGAACCAAAACTACTACTTCTGGCCTCGCCGCACATTTTCCACATTTCTCCAAGCGCTGTCTGTGCTTCAACCCTCAGCCTCCAAGACGTGCCCTTTGTCGTCTTTTCTTTAATTTTTGATGCCAATTCCCTCCTGTCAGACCCCGACGTTCTCCCAGCCCAGCACACTTATGTATACACTGTGTACATTGTGCAGGCACACCGCACGGATTCTCTCCAAAGTCATTTTTAAAACTAATTTGTCCAGACGGAATCAGAAACCGAGCTGCGCAGTTAATAAGTGCAGGAGCGAGCGGCAGTAATTACGCCTGTACTAAAAGAAAGAGCCCGAGATTAAAATACCTATAAGTAAATAGTTGAGGCAGGATGCCATTATGCAAACTCTGCTCTCGGGGAGGGATGTCTCCCACACTGAGGAGCAATAGGACTGTCATTTTTTTTTCCCCCCTGCAATATCAGGTTTCCTACTCCACAGCTCTGGTACTCTGCATCATGGCTAACATCTCTAGTGTGCTATTAATATCAATGAAGAGACGATTCAATTTCCACATAAGAAAAACCTCCCTATTACAGCGCAGACATTCGAGTGAGGACCCTTGCAAAGGAAACAATAAAGACCAGAGGGTTGCTTTTTTTTTTCCTCCCCCCCTTCTCCTCCTTTTTTCTTTTTTTTTTTTTTTTTTTTTTGCTGCTTCTTTTGCAGTTCTGCGTTGCTCACTGTTTGAAAGCTTTTAGCTAACAATGGAAGCATTATCTTCAGGACAGTTACAAAACAGGATTTGTTAGTACAAAGAATAATAACACCAAACTCATCCCCCCCCTTCACTTCCCCGCCCCACAAATACCTGTCTACTGAAATATGGCATTTAATACTTAATTCAGAAGTATATGCCAGAAACACCTGTATTCTTGATCTAATTCCCTGCAACAAACTCCCTCAGCAGACCAGTTTTGCTCAAGGAGGTTTGGACAACTACAAACAAACAAATATTTTGTGCATTTATAAAATGGAACAGAAAAAAAGTATCTTATTCTACCGAGTGCAAACTTACCCATTAATGAGGAAGAAAAAGGCTTAGAGCTGTACAGTAATTCCCAACCAACTGCAGAAAGTTGAGAGTTTGAAAACACTAAAGCACTTTTGACTATCAAGCCTTTCTGTGCTTCAACACTGGCTGCAGTGTAAGGAAGGACTGAAGGTATGTGGTCTAAACACAACAAAAGCCACTGCCTTACTCTAGATTAAATATGCAGGAAGAGGCCCCTTTGCATAAACACAAACACTCAGCAAATGAGTAACTGGCTCAAATCAGACGCCTGCTGTGCATTCTACCTGTCCTGATCTCTGACAAGCTACACAGCTTGTTTAAGGGGATAGGAGCTGCAAAATCAAATCAAATCATAGCGCTAAACGCTCTGCTCCTCTGATAGTAAATAACAACAGCACCAACAACTCCATGCCAAACGCTCATTCCTAATCTAAGCATTGCTCTGGCACAGAGCTGAATCCTGTGCTGTGCCCACTTTGGCTCAGCCACCCATCTCACCACAGCATAAGAAACACAACCAAACACCACCTGTAAAATTAATTTTCATTAACTGTACTGAAATCCAATACATTCCTGGCCCGGCCTTTTCTTAACAAGGATTTAAAATTAATACAGAGACTTTTGGTTGAGTTGACAGATTAAATCTGCATTTGCTCTTACTGTCCCTGTTTTGTTTACTATATAAAAGACATTCCAGACACAGATCTATTTTAGCTGTTATGAATCATCACATAATGCACACCTATTTACTAGTTTATTTGAGAAAAAGGAAGAAACTTCTGAAGTGTTCCTTAAAAACATTATTTTCAAAATGTTGCTCTCATGAAATGAGCCCTCCAAACTATATTTACTTCAAAAAACAACTAAATTAGAGACTGTGATAACCACCAAACATATTGAAACATTTATTATTATAATTGAATATACATAATTATATACTGTGATTTACTCTTCCTTCTAGAGAAATAAATTATTTTTCAGTCTCGTTTATCCTTCCAGTCCAGAAATAGAATGAAGCAGCATGATTCTAAAGCAATTGGAATTCACCAGTGTCCCTTCCTAACTTAAGGAGTCAAATCACATTGACCTTTTATTGTAAGTCCTAGCTACATGTTGGTTTTGGTAATTTAATTATTTTTTAATAACTTGCAGTATTAAATGATTGCCATTGAAACACAAATAAGATTATACTCCTCTGCCTTACTCTCTGGTGCTCCAGACTACAGCGTAACATGGACGGCACGACTGCGTCCGGCCCCGAAATTTCATTCTGAAAGAGCACTTAGACACAGGCAGGCACAGGAAAATTCAGCCTTTCAAGATGCAACACACATTTACTGGATTCTCAAGCATGTGTCACAGATTATTTCAAAGGACACTGGATATAACTTAACTCACAGTTTTAATAGGCATCTAGCATGTTCAGTTCCACGGAGCACTTGTATGGTACGGAGGGAGCTTTCACACCTCCTTGGATAAACTCACCAGGTTAAAGCACAAAAACATTGATAACGTGAGCTAGTCAAGCCTAACAGGAGAAAAACCCTCCAAGAAAGAATCCTGTGAGAAATTTCAGAGCTCCTGTGTCTTTCACCATTTTTACATTGAAATGACCTTCCAAATAAGGCGTCAGATAATACGTTCACATAGGTGATACCGATCTAACCTTGATGCAAATAAACCATAGAACAAAATTTAATCAGTATATCACTGTGTAAAAGCCTTTGTCCATCCCAATGGAGCTTCTAATGACTGTTTTGGCAGTTCTGGCTGGTAGTTATGCCTCCCTGCTCATATATATCTCATACTGGTTGAGCAAGCTAATGGAACTGCTGTTAGTGGAATCCAATATTAATACCCTGCATTGTGCAAAACTGGATGCAACTGAATATATTACACAATTACAGGTAGTATCTAATTCCATAGGTATTAGATACTGGTCTCTAAATTAATATTTTAATAGAGAAAGTGATATAAATGCTACATTTTAGGTAAGATATCTATGAACTCTGGATCTGCCAGTCTTCCTGCTGTAAGCCTGCTCTACACTCACACAGCACAGACACAGGACCCTGACAAAAATTGGCAGGCAAGCTGTAGATGGTGAGTGACACATACTGATGCACAGAGTCAAAGATGTCATTTTCATACAAGCTCAACTAGTTATGAGCTTGAGAGAAAAATGAAACCAAAAAAAAAAAAAAAAATACCCAAAATAAAATAAACAAAAAAAAAAGAAAAAAAAGGAAAAAAAAGAAAAAAAAAAGCAGAGGGGAGAGCGGAGCAAGACCTCCAGAAAATAAACAGGGTGTACAGTTTCAAAGGCTACAGACACAGACATTTCATTGTTCAAGCCAATTATCAGTGGAAAATAATAACAACAGATGGATTCAGAGTCACTGACTTTTCATATGCACTTCATCTCTGCACAACAGATGATGAAATGCGAGAGCTATCTCGGAAAGGCAAAACATCTTTCAGTAAAAGAACTCTATACTCCAGATGGGGACCTTCTAAGGCAGCTGATTATCTTCTTATAGTGTTGTAAGATAGACTTACTAAAACATTTCCAGAACTGATCAGATTGGATGAGCACAATGGCAGCATTATGAGGAGTAAGTTGCTCCGGTCTCAGACTTCTGACTGGACTACTCAGAGATTTCAATGGGCTCAGAGCTGCCCATCCCATTTCCACATCAAGTACAGGTTCTAAAAAATGGGCCCAAAGCTGCTGCTCCCAGTCTGGGCAAAACATGGGCTCAGCTTTGTGTGGAGAGGGGATGCAGACATGGGGCCACAGAATCAGTGTCATCATGAATTTGTCCCCAATAAAGTCCCACCATCACAAGCAAGGTGAGTCTCCTCACCTTCTGCAAACACACATTTCCAGCAGGGACACAGGCAGAGGACAAAAATGTTTACAAGTGGCACTGTTTCCACTATAATTGCCAGATGTAGAGGGAACTCATCATCCAAGCTAGGAGTAACCTCATCCAAGTCAATGGAGTTACACACCCACAAAAACTAGTGAGAGGCACAAGAAAGACATAAATTCTTTCCTATAAAGCCTTTACAAAACCCCATCTTTTTATGGGAAATAAAAAATTGCTTTCAAAGGGAAATAACAAACACATGTAAATTTTGGTGGTTCCGGTGATAAGCAGTTCCAACAAATGTCACAAACACCTACCTAGCACAACCTTCTCCCACTCAACCTGAATACCACAAACTATGTGTTTTTGATCACATGAATCAGGTATGCCACAACCTCAAAACTTAAAATAAAAAAGGAGTAGTGGAAAAATTAGCTCATTAATCTTTAAGACAACATTTCTTTAATGGAAGAACACTACATAAGTAGTGCATTAAACTGAACTGGTTGCCATTTCCACAGTTTCTTCTTCACAACACCGCAAGGAAAAATCTGAAGAACGGCATTCTCTGTAAATCAATACTGCACACTGAGGGGGGGCGATACACAGCACACACACACTCTTGAACTTGCACCTACTGCTAATTTATTTCACAAGTTACAAAATATTTCTGAAGTAGGGGGCTGTTGGCTTCACAAACGTGAAGGGAAGAGATGGGTTTGTGGGCACAGCATTTCCCCTCTTTGTGAACTACTTTGTCAAAAGTAAATTCACAGGGGAACATACGAGCAAAGAGTAAATTTTGCCCAGGGCAAAATTCTGCAACTGCTTTAAGAAGCAAACAAGAACACAAAAGATGTGTAATACAACCATCTGGCTCTACTCATGCTATATCAATAATCCCCAAAATTTATCCCCACCCCCTTAATCAACCCACACTGATGCCACAAAACCAAATGGCATCACTTATGCTTCCTGCCCATCACATTTTGAAATGATATTTAATATGCATACAGTACATATTTGCATGTTAATCAATTTCTTTAAGAAAAAAATATTTTTGCTTCTTTAGCTATTAGTTCTGCTTTTTTCTACTTATTCACACTGGGATCTCTAAAACCACCAAGAAAGTCCTTGTGGTAAGGTTACTCTCATATCAACACAGCATCTCAGGTATCAGGATAACGTACCGGTCAAAATTTCAATCTCTTCTTCTCTCTAGTTTTGTGTCACAGTTTGAAAATAGCAGAGGGTGAATAATAACATGCCAGCAAAATTAGCTGTTCAAGAAACATGGGTAAGCAATCCGTTTTGAACTTGGGGCTGGATGCATTTCTAAGCATTACCCTATTTGGGATGCAGGGAAGGAATGACAGAGGAAAAGCGGGGCATCCTATATGTTTTTTATTTTGAAGATTTGCACACATTTTTCAGGCCTCCCCCATCCAGGAGCCAGCCTGCTCATGAAGGAGGAAAATGGGAAACTCTTGGCCACAGATGGAGGACAAGGCTCTGCTGTGCTTTGGCTCAGTGCTGCTCTCCCTTCCCACCCCAAGTCTGCAGTGGAAGACCACCTCAGGACAGACAGACAGAAAGCCATTCATGCGAAGCGTCCAAAAGGGTGGCTCTGCGATTGTTTGGGGGAGGGATTGTTTTCTTGAGGGAAAATCACACTTGTAACCATCGTGATTCATACCAGGAGCGCGCAACGTGAAACCGGTACCAAAAACAACACTACAAAGACGGTCTCTCTCTGGCGCTCCACCGACCGACGGCCACGGCCCCGGGGGCTGACTCAGAGCTCTTCTTCTTAATCGACTTTTCTGCAACAACATACCCCAGCCCAAGTCCTGCCTCTCCCCGTGGCTGGCTGGCACACTCCCCGTGCCTGGCGCTGCCCGGGGGACACGGCATGGCAGGGACGGTGCCCCACGGCCCTGCCGTAACACGAACAGATGGCTGTTACACAGAGCAGGAGAAATACAAGCCCTGAGCACTCATGGCATAGGTGGAAATGTTTTGCAGTTATTTTCTTTGGAAATAAGCATACATATAGCGGTTATGTCTGCTCCCTCATCCAGACTACCAAGCTGAGATCACAAACACTTTGTTAATTTTTTTTTTTTTAAATCCACTTTTGGATTGCTTCTGTTGTTTGTACGGCTAGACTTGTACAGCCTCTTTGTAAGAATTGAAAACAGTCTCCCACAAACACGGGAATGGGCAAATGGTTTAGAGAGCTAATCCACACCTGGGCTACGTGAAAGGGGCTCATATTTTCCAAACAGAAACACAGCCCCTTTTATATATGAACCAGATTTGGATCCAAATGCTAAACCTTCACCACATCCTACGTGGGGTTCTGTGATGGTCACAGGCAGTGGTGGTGGGTGGTGGCTGTGCTGATGGCAGCCCTGGGCGAGGAGTTACTGTGCCCTTGGACTTGGATGAGAAGGGCAGACCCGTCCTTAGTTACACCACAGTGAATGCAGGGTAATCCCCATCCTGCACACGCCTCTTACAGAAGAATCTGGCCCTGTCTCGTTACTCTTGTTAGAAAAATGAAGGCTGTGACAAAAAATAGCTGAGAACTACATCTTGCCAATGCCAAAATACAATAATAACATGTTCAAAGATTTAATTTAGAAGACTACAAAGTCTAGCTCATACATCATAACACCTTGAAATAACACTTTAAGGTCAAATCCTGTGCATTTTTGGAAACCACCAAAACATAATGAAGTTTTACTTAAACACAGCATTTACATTTATAACGCATTTCAGATTCTTCAAGTAAGCTAGACCACATGCTAGGAAAATGTACTTCCCACAACATACAAATTAAGTCATGTACAGCCTTCCCTCCACAGGCTGAACAGCCACCGGCACAAATGGAAGTCCTGTGTATGGATCAAAGGCAGCATGTGGACCTCAGAACACGATTTTTTATATTTTGTTTTTAATTGGCAAAACATCAAATCCCACTAGCAGTTTATTTTTGTTGCCTTCCTTGCCCCTTTTCTACCTCTCCCACTTATTTCACAACGGAACATTTTTAAACCACCAGAAGTCTTTGTGGCAAAGATGATGTCATACTGACACAAGATCAGGTGTGAGGTATGGTATGAATAAATACTTATCCGCAAACACATTTAATTTTCAATGGTTGGGCATTGAGAGACAAAGAAGTTCTTATGCAGACATATTAGCTGAGGATTTCATTTCGAATGGTCTACATTTAAAAGAGCAGAACAACACACAGTGCAAGCCTAGAAGAAAGAGGAAAAAGAAGAACCAAAACCCCTTGTACCTTCCTTCTTGTTTTTGGGAAAGCAATGCACAGCTCTGCTCTTCACAGTAATAAATATGTGGTGCTTGATTACTCTGCCTTTTAAGTCACCGATACCATACAGGACAATTGTCCTTTATACACTGGCAATAAAAACTCTCCCTAGGAAAATAAATATGTATTTTGGAGTAATCAAGCAGGAACTAATTTTGTACCTTTTCACAAGTAGCCATTTACTTTGGCACCAAATGGTAATGTGTAGCAGAGAATGCAGTATATGCTTTAACCCAAGAAAAAATTAGACTTGAAAATTAATACACAGTGAAAGACAAATTTAAAGCAGCTTTCTTGTGTTCTGACATAAGAATATAAAAATGACATGAGCAACTAAAGATTAGTTTACATACTTTTCAATCACAGCTGCCGCTCAGTAACCACAATACCTTTAAAATGACATTCCATCGAAACAGATACAGTTTGGCTGCAACAGCAGCAAGACACAGTTAACATGGAATTAAAAGGGCATTATTTTATTTACACACATCGTACTGCTCGGAGCCCCAGCACAATTACAATGGAAAGATTTTTAGCGTGATTAATTTGGAAATAATCTAGTGATAAATAGAGTGCATTGCAAGTGATTCTGCCGAGCAAATTTTTATCACCAGCCTGAGATGTCAAAACACAGTTTCAGGGACAGAGAAAGAACAAGTCACATCTTCTTGGTTAATATTTAATTGGGTGCTAAAGATTCCTCCTAAGGACCTCTGAACCATCACTGACAGCCCCACAAGATGTCCCTGTCTGTGAAATAGATACCAACCCTTTCTGTATAAACTAAAATAACATTAAATTTAATCAAACCATTCAATTAATAAATCACTTCAGTGGACATTGCAGCCCAATCCCTGTTTAATTACATAATTTTAAAAATATTTGCACACCGCAACCACTAAGATTGGCTCCGAGGTTTCATAATACACACTTAACACTTGAGTTGGAGAACAAATTTATTTAATAAATGCAGAGCTAAGTACAATAATGCCACTCCACTCAAACTGCAAAAATCACTTAGCATCTCCTGCGAGAAAAAGCAAATAAACTTTTTCCCTATTTAAATGCATGTCCCTGCTATCATCAGCTCTGCCAGAAGCCACCTCCTTTCTGCCCTTGTCCCTGCAGTCACTGAAATGCCCAAGCGTGGGAAGGGGTGGCAGAGCTGGTGTCCCCCCCATGTCACAGAGCATCCTTCTACTTCACCTTCACACAGACTCCTTGGCCTCCCTCCCTCCTTGCCCTCTGCCTCCATCCTTTCCTCCTCACTTTTCCCTCTATTTCTCCCCATGTTGCTTGTCTGCCCCTTGTTCTCTGCTGTTTATTGGTGTTCCAGCTCCCCCCATTTCCATCTCAAGCTCCTGCCCTGAGCTTCCTACACCTGCTCTCTTCCTCGCTGCCATCTGAGATAGCTGAGGTACAAAAAGCTAGTTGGGAAAAAACCCAGCAACAAATAGGACAGAGGGAAGAGGCTGGGGAGGAGAGCAGGGAAAGAAAACAGTTCAGTAAGGCCAAACAGAACTGCACAATTTCCAACAACAGCAAGAGATGCTCCAGAGCACTGGGATGAAAAATAAAAGCCATGGATCGAGTGTATTACGTGAAGCAGGATTCAGGTTCTGGGATGGGTGTAATGCCTGTATTCACAGAAAAACTCCGTGTCTCCCAAGAAACCTGTGTTACTGCCATATATAACTAGGTGTGACAACTTGGGAGAGGTTGAAATACATATGGACCAAGCAGTGGCCTTAAATGAAGGGGAAAAAAAGCAAAGCTAAGGGTTTGTCACAGCTTGGAGGCACAGCTGTGTGCACTCATACAGACTTTGCATTCATTCATATAGAGCACAGCTTTCAGGTCCTGTGGTTCCAGCACGATTTTTGGACGAAAGTTGAGACTCAAAAATAAATAAGTCTATATTTGGCCTGCCCTGGATTCGAGACACTCTCAATAGTACTTTGCATAGAAACAATCTGAATTAATACAGACTAAGTTCTCCAGATTATAATATTCTTTACCAAGCCAATGGATGCACCTCTAAAATTCACTGCCCTAACAAATATTAGAGCTCTTGAAAGTCTGCTTGTATTAGTTTTATGGATCTATTCTACTGCTTAAATCAGGTCTCATTAAAATTACCATCCACACAAGTTCTCCCACTGGGAAATCTACATGCCAGAGCTACTCCAGTTCCGCAGGCAGTGCTCGGAGGGGGTTGCATATTGCAAAATAACTGCGGACACGGCGGGGGGAGGACAGGGGAAGAACAAGAGGACTTCAGGACAGCAAACAAGTGACTCCTTACCCTCCTCTGATTTTAACCACTGCAGCTTTTGCTCAGGTGGTGCAACTGCATCCATCAAAAGAAATGCTATTTCCAGAAATGGTGGTGTAAAAAGTGCCCCTCAGAAAGCCAGATGTGGCCTCAAACGTCCGTTTTAGTGCTGGAGTGGCAGGCTAAATATGCAAACACTGCACCTGACAACTTACACTAAAGCATATGATCTGCACACTGCCCCTCCAGTTTAATTTTTAATAGTAACAGTACTTAAATCTCAGCATTAATGTATTAATGTTCAAATGAATACAATTAAAGGCATCTCTGTTTTCTTCAGTGCTAATGACCTGGAAGATCTTTCTCCCCTTCATATTTGCGGGGATTATTACAAATACATTCTGTAGCCGTTGTTTTGGCAAAGAAGCAAAAACCTTTGCCTTTCAAATATGAAGTAACAGGAATAATGAATAATATATCTTCTGATCTTTGTTCTGCCATGATATATATATAATGATATATAAAATGTTCATTTATTATTATCGCATATCCTAGGGAGCAGACATGCAAAATTACTTTTTTTTTTTTGTCTTATAAGGTCATTTATCATATGGAACATCCTCCAAATAGGTAGTCCTAAAATCTCAATTTACAAAGACATTTTTTAAAGCTGAATTCTTCAAACAGGGCTTCTCTCCTGATGGTTAAAATAAAAACTTTATGATATTAACATAGCTGGATTTAAGGAGGCAGAAATGCTCTGCATATTTTTTTTTTTGGAATATCCTGCTCCAACAAATTAATGTCTGCCTATTTTTTTAACCTAAATTCTGTCACATTTATTAGTAACAAAAGCACTGCACGACCCTCTTTAGGTCAAACTCAGAAAAGAAAAGCATTTACTAAAAGAGCATTAATTTTTATCATAGCATCTGTGATCTTTGGGTGGGGAAAGGAAACACCAAAAAGAACGAAGTCTGTATACACAAACTATCAGTCAGATTTTAACACTTATGCGGAATAATGTAAAGCTTTATTTCTTTTTGATGTTAGCAGGCTTTTTCTTTTTGCATTCCATTTTTCAATATGTAAAATGACAAAATGCAAAAAAAACCAACAAAAACATGAAAATGTGCTTGTTAGGGCTGGCCTAGTTTTTTGAAACATGCACAAAAAGAAAACCCATTCATACGATCTTATTTTAATATGTAATAGAAGAATCTGGCAAACATTAGCCAGAATGAGTCTAGCCAGCGAATGCACACTAACATACCAGTCTGCTGCAGCAAGGCAAAAGGAAAATTTGATCTTGTTTTTCCTCTACAGAAGAACAGCATCTTCCACATGAAGAGCATCAGTGCAGGAGCACAGGCAAACATCAGCTCCTTGCTGCTCACACCAACACCTCACCTCCTTCTTGGCTGGCAATTTCCAAATAAACCCATCTCAGCTGTCCCACCTCCAGTCTCTCCTCAAGTCAAGAGTAAATCAGTCTCCTCCCCCCAGAGCAATGTGCTCAGTCCAGCACTGGCCACTGTCATTTTGGGAAGTAAGACCCAGCAAAACCCCAAGCAGTGGTAGAATGCTCTTTTTGCAAAATTTCTTTGTGCCCAAAAATCTGCTCCAAGCTATGCAGCTTTGAAGCGGTACCCAGAGAAAGAGCCAGACATAAAACTACCTCCAGGGGAAAAGAAAAGAAATAAAGAGATAACCAAGAAAGACAAAGGGAATGGGAGAGCTGGAGTCAGCACAGCTAAAGACTCCAATGAGGAAGGAGGTGGAGGTGGAGGACAACTACAAAGCGCTTAATTATAAACCCTAAAAATGTTCAAAAACCAATCTCACGCTAACAATTTGCGTATTTTGGGATTACCTACGGATGAGGAAGGTTCAGCTTAATCAGCTATCTGTGCAAATGGATCCCCAATGTGCCAGAGCTGAACTCAATGGACAATCCCGTTAGAGTGGAAAGAGCACATGAAACGCCCTTGAGAAACGTGGCTAATGCCACAAACACTGAGGAAACAACCATTAATAAATTCTTCCATTTTCAGGCTTAGAAGGCAAAGGGCAAATGTTGAAAGGAGTAGAAAATGGGAAGGGCATGGCTAGGCTTTATAAGAAGTCCATTTCATGTGTGACATACACAGACTAAGGCAGGTCTCACTCCTTAGATTAAAACCAGTATTTTTAACCCACTATAAAAACACCTCCCAAGAGAGAAACAACTACATCTCTTCTTTAAGTCACCTGAATTTAAGACACCTCTCCATCTTCCATGACAGGAGACAACAGTAGAAAAGTCTATAAATACAAAGAATAGAGGGTATTCATAAAAAGAAAAATAGTGCAAAAAGTATCTATTAAAAAAAGTGTGAATTCAGGTATCAGAGGCACTCTGTAAAATACAAGTTAGGACTTTCCCTTTTTGATCAACACCATCCCATAGGACAGAAGCTTCTCCCACATCCAGCCACATCATGTTGGAGATTCATCTGCTCTCTCTCTAGCCTGTATTTACCCAGGAAACACACTGTGGACCACTGTGTATGGAGAGTCACTAGCAGAAATAAATTGGGGGTGGAAAATTCCCTCAGCCCTCAGGTTACACACTGAGACACATATGAATTTGACAAGTGCTCTAAGACCAGATCTCATTCTACCACCTGTTAGGCACAGCCCACACTGGGCACTGCTGGGATGCAGGGTCAGGACAAGGTTCATGTGGTGGGACCAGCCTTGAAAAGTTCTGCCCTGTTGCCATTTTCAACTCTAAGGAGCCACTCAGACTTCAAAGAACCACCAATGATACTGCAGAGCCCAATCCTAACATCATCTCATCCATCCTTACCACTTTAAAACACATTTGCCACCCCTTGCAGAGGACTCCGGTGCATCCCTGCCGTCCCACAAGGACCAGGCCTGGCTTCAGGGACCACCCTGCACCAACTCCTCTCCTACTTGGGTCTGATCCAGGCACTTACACAGTGCACTCATACATTTTATTCTCTCTCCCCGAAGCTTTGGCAACTGAAATCTATTATGATATCAAAAGGTAGCTGACAACATAAAATGTATCCCGCTGAGTTGATGCCGCACACTGCTAAATTTACAACAACATAAGTATCATAAAAATTATAAGAACTGCAAATTAACCACTGATTTTTTAGTTCAGTGACATAAATAACAGTAAAGATCTGGAAAACTTCCAAACATCTTTACAACTGTTTAATTTGTCAAAATCTATCAAGTGTATTTCAACCACAAACCTGTCCTCTGCAGTGCATTAGTTTTCACGTACTTATGTTAGCATCAAAGGCAGCAAAAATAACGCTTCTGTAATTACTGTATTCTGATCCACCTTTCCAGTCACACTTTTATTTCTGCTTTTCTTCCTCTCTACTTCTCTGTTGACACTGACAGTCAACAATGTTTTAAAAACATGCACACTAAAACAGACAAAAAATCACTACTGCCTTCCACTCCCTCCAGATTTGCCTGGGATACTCAAGGCAGCACATCACTTTGTTTGCCCACTGGAGTGGTTTTCCACTCACGTGCTGCACCTTCCTCACGACGCTTGCGTCAGCAAACCCTTTTATTTACTCCTTTATTTGTGCACCAAAGCCGCCTTTCTGGCAGCTGCAAGAGAGCAGGCAAAGATCAACAAAAATAATAAATTTTATAGGCTCTATTTATTTTCCTAGGGGAGGAGCTCATTTTTATGTAGCTATTTATTTTATATGGCTAAATAGCAATTACTGTATTTTCTAAGATGTAGGTTTACTAAAAAGAGTGCATTTCTTTCACAACCATTGCAAGACAAACCAGAATCTAAATGTGTTGAACTGTAGATGCACAAAGTTAGGGTCTTTCTGAAAAAATAATACAAAATGTATTTCTCTTAGTTAACTACTCAGGGGATGTGAAGCTTCTAAGTCCCCAGTGCCTGGCAAGAGAGCTCTGACAATGGCACCAACACAGCAGTGGAGAGGTTGCCAGTGCTAGCCCCAGCACAAGAAGACAGTTTTGCCTTTTGCAGAAAGAACTGGCCAACACCTTTTCATGTCATATTTGTTGCCCTACACATGGGTTCACACCAAGAAAATTCACATCCAACTCCAGCTGCTGTGAGGTAGTTGCTCTATAAAAAATAATAAATCAAGAAGGTGCTGAGAACTGACAAGACCTTTCTATCACATTTTTGTCTTTACAAAGGCTTCCCAAAGTTGAGGCTTGGAGAAAAGTATTTTTTTCCCCTTGAACTGGCTCTGTTTTCCTCAGGAGCCATTTTGTATCTTTCCTGTACGTAAAATATGAAATATTACAGGAACTAATTAAACCATCTTCAATGGGAGAAACTAATAAATCCCTCCTTCTAATGATACTGAAGTGCACTTATGAGTGACTGCACAGAACACACTCACTGCAGCTCCACAGGCGTGAAAGGCCACTGCAGAGGCTGGCAGGGTGTGGGGTTCATAAAGAACTGGTTACTCCAATAGCCCCATGTGCTCCCACCAACCTCAAAGGTTCATCTGCTCTCCAGAGCTGACAACGCCATCATCCCAACAAGCCAAGGTTTGGTGACTCCATCACTTGTGGACCGCAAGGGTGACATGGCTCTGACCCCTGGGCTGAGGGGCAGAGCACATTTTTTAGAGGGGAGTATCTGCTGGGATCTGTTATTCCCACAAGACAAAATCTCCACATGCTGCCTATCCATATGGAAGCAGGAAAGGGAGGTTAAGACTAACTTTGACACAATAGGTTAAACTCAGCCCCCATTCCCAGTATATTATACAGTAAATCTCTTTATTCTGTAAGGGCAAAATAGAATTGCTTACAGTTTGTCTTAAAAATGGGATTTATGCTTCAAATACAGAAAACCAACACAGAACATAGTGCAGCTCTAAGAATTAGGCATCCAGATATAAAAAGAAATTTTAAATTAATTTTCCCACTGTGTTGTTTGCAAGAGCAATACACTTAAATGGCCACAACTCATTCAGTGACACCCAGAGGTACCGTGCAAGCGCTATGGAACAATGCAAGTAATTCAAAGTTCTTTGATTAAATCTCACATAATTGCACATAACTGGAAAAAATCACAGCAAGTTGGCTTCACATATTGTATTGCATAAATCAGAAGCTATTCCCACAAAATCTTTCCTTTCCAGACTATTTTATCTAAGCAACATATAGCTGTTACAACAATTTTTGAGTGATTTTGATTCCCATTGTGGTATAATGAGTAATGAAGAAAGCACATTTTTTTATTCTGGTTTACAGTGATGTGTAAACCCTCAGTGACTCAGTTCTGCCGCTTCACAACAAGGAGTTCTCATGTTTCCCTCTACACAAGAAAAAGAAAATAAGTCTTCAGCTATCCTGTTCTCAGCTCAACCAAAGGGAAAACCTCCTTCCTTGGGAGCTCCTATAATTTCTGCTGCCCATTGCAGTAAGACCCTAGGCCAGGGTGCTGTGCTAACCCACACACAGCAAACAGACAACATCATCTGAAGACAAAAGTGCCCCAAAACTGAGTTCTCTGCAGAGAAAAGGGGATCTTCAACAGGAGCCTGAGGAACGTTTCTTGCTCCACTTGGCCAGAGTGACTTGCCCAAAACTCAAAAGCCTGGCACAACAGCCTCCTGCAATCATCTTTCTCTGGCATTCCCAGAAAGTGTAACCACAAAAACTGCTGCTTGCACTGCAGAGACAACTGGCCTTTTTCTGTGTTCAACACCAGCTTTCCAGACTTAAGTTTCTCTTTCCAGTAATTGCAATGCTAACACTTTGTGCTATGTGGGGCCTAATATTTTCAGAGACTCAATTACAATCTACTCTAATTGGCACATGGCACTAAAGTATAGGTACTAATAACATTAACCAAAACAAAAAAAAAAAAAAAGAAAAGCCATGATTGAGATGGCAAGCTGAGGACCTAATCAATAAATCAACAGTAATCTTTTTCCTTAATCACAGCTGCTACTCCACCCTTTTTATTGATATTTTTCCTTTTTTTTTTTCTTTATTTCACTATAAATCTCCTGATTCATTATTGAATTAGTTCAAAACAATTGCACACCTAGCCAGGATAAGCAACACGTTGGTTTTAAAACCCTTCTCACAGTAGCAGCTGCACAGTGAGTTGTATGATGTTGTGCAGCTTCTCCTCCTCCTGAAGCTCATCCCTGAGTTCACAATCCAGGGGAGATTGGTGGTTAGTCAAGGTTTTTTCTGTCTAAGAAAGAGGTAACCATGCTACACCTGACCTCCCCCCTCAGCCATGATGATGCTTTCATGCACATATTTAAAGGATCTTTTCATTTAACTGTCCTGTAATCTGAAAGCCAGTCAGAAATCCATACCATGTATTTTCTCTAGGTGTATCTGTTGATCAAATATTTTACTCCAATGTTCTCTACAGCATCATTATGGTACTTGCACATGTTCACCCCAAGTATAAATCTTCAGCATATCCTACCTGACTCTGAAGCAGCTTTCCTGGAAATAGCTTCGTTGTGTTCTAGTAAACTTCACTTGTGTTATTTATTCTCCTTTAAAAAACAAGCTACACTACACTGTACTCATTCTTAGCAAAGACAAGTTTCTGCCTATCAAAAGACAAGTTTACTGCAAGGACTTTTGTAATAATACCGATAATGGGTAGAAATTGCACATTTTTATAAGGGAGAAGACAAAGGACTTCATGTTTTATGATAGTTGTGCTGATATCATAGTTTCACCAAACTGTGCTTTCAGACAAAATTATAGCCTTCCCTCCTGAGTGACCTAACCTGTAACTATTTAGGATAGATATAATGGGGCAAACTGTCAACTATAAATCAAGAGATGTACTGGCTTCAATAGAGATTTTGCAATTGGTTTCCAAAGACTTGTGACACTCTACCCCACATATTGTCAGTAAAGGACTAAGTACTCCTGAGAGGAAACTAATCAAGCTGGAAAAATCACCAAACAAACTTTAAAAACTGGCAAAAAATGGAAAAAAAAATAGCTTTCAGGTTGCAAGCTGCAAAGGAGCTAGCATTTTAATAAAGACAATAATCACAAATATTACTGAACAAAGGAAAAGGAAACTGAAACATGCCAAGAAAGATAAACAAGAAATGTGCTTATAGGATGCCAGTCCAACTGAGTAAAGATCTTCAGAAAGCAGGATATCCCACCTAGAGCCGTTAAGTCTTATCTGGATCCTTACACACCCACACCCTTGTCAACAGCAGATCTGAGGATGGAGAAGAGGAGCCCATCCTTCTTCCTTATTACTTCTGCCCCTCCTTTTGTCTATGCCCACTGTAGCTGCTTCTCGCAGCCTGTTAAATGCTCGTTACACAACATTAGCTTAGCTTAAAGCAAGACAGAAGCTGCACCCAGTATTTTTTCCCCCATGGAAAAGGAAGCAAGGGAAGAGATGCCAGGCAGGGTGTGTTTTTGGAAGCAGCAGGTCCCTGAAGTGGGTGAGGTGTATAAATGATCCAGGCTTGGGAACACCGTGCAGCAGGTAACGGCAAACAAACAGCAGTAGCTGGTTAATGATGATCTGCAGTAACGTCAGGGAGACTTGTTCCCATGTAAGTAACCTGCCACGCCGGGGATACAAATTGTCTGGGATTTGATGGCACCTACTGCAGAGAGCAGCGTTATCAATGTGCTCGCGTGCTCAGATAAATGGAGCACTATTTCCCTGCGCTGCCGCTGTCACTTTCTCCGGTCCGTCAGCCCCTTTCTTAAACCAATTGCTATTTTTATTACACTCCTTAAAATATGAAGCAGGAGACTCCTTTTCCTGAAATACACTGGGCTAGATAGATGACGCCTTTTAAATAATATTCTTTTCTTGCTGGCCCTGCTCCTTGCCGTGTTGTTGCTTACTTTGGAGGGGGAAACAAAATAAAAGTGGCAAGCCATATCTCTCCATTCCAAAGGGAGTGGTTTCCCAAGAAAAGCATAGTTTTGTTCCCTTGCTATTTCCTTTCAGCACTGCAGACAAGCAGGCAGCAGACCCGCTACTAAAACTGACCCCAGCAGTTATGAACCAACGCTCAATATACCCAGAAAATAGTTTGAGGGCAGCAGGTGGCATCTGGGGGGATGTAAATGGGATTTGTCACCTCTAAATTCTGGATTTGGTAGGAGAAAAGGAAAATTATCAGCAAACTTTAGACTTTTTAAAGTCTAAAATTAGGTGAGATGCTATTGAAAAGGAAAATAACTTCCAGCTTTATTTTAAGAACTGGAATTGTGCTTCCTGCTTCTATTGCTGCAGTTCTTCTGGAAAGGAAGTCGCCCGCAAGTAATGGATAAAATACAGAAAACCTTGTGGATTCAAAAATGCTCTCCTCACCCTTCTGTAAAAATAAAATCCAGAGGCTAGTGGAGCACACTGGTTCCACTGTGGCAGATACAATGCCAAAGAGAGGGGGAAAAGCACTCCCTGCTACAATAGGTCATTGTACTCCCGGATCTACCACATATGTTACTCCAAGGGCTCTCAACCTTAAACTTGGAAAGTCTAAGACACTGGAGCCATGATATATAAAGTAAGACCCAAGTTTCAAATATTTGATTTAGCAAAGTAAATATGGTTGTTTTTATTGGGTGCAACAAGCATTTTTCACAGAGTGAAGAATTATGGTAAACATCTGCTAATCATACTCACAAAAGAGGTCATTGTGTTTAAATCCAAGGTCATATTAATAGCTATATTTAATTAATAAAACCCAACAGTAATATTACACAAGTTTCCAACAACGTCTGCTTCCTGACACTCAAGGACCTATTCATTAATGGACCACTTATATTGGTTTTTCTTGATATTGCTGCTAAACTCTTACAAAGCTTTTAGGCCATACAACAGAGGCCTGACTTAGAAGTAAACTGCATCATGTTATACTATATGTCTCTGGGGTGTTATACCATGTGGATGTAGTTTGTGAACACATGAGCTAAAAAAATACTGGAATATGTGATATTCCATGAAGGTGGTCTTGCACTTCTAGGCTCCTATGTCTTCTCCCATGCAATGGAATAGGTAAGGGCACCACATCTGTTTCTGAACAAGGAGATAATGTTCTTTGTTGAGTCATTCATTGCCTAGGTGGAAGTCAGAGCTGCACCTGCATTTAATGAGACTTCTTCTGGTTCAAAGCAATAAAAGGACAGAAATCCCAGCTTTTCAAGAACTGTTGGATTTCTTTCCTACTCCCAACCAGCCCCTGGTTAAATCTGGAAGGAACGGTTTCTCAACATGTTTACAAGTTGCCCAGCCCTGGTGAATTATTGCCTAAAGTGAATCGAGTGTTTTCACAGTTCTAGTCCATTTTGCCTGCTAAGAAACAAGCTGTTGAAATGTTGTTGAGCTCAAACAGAAAAATGAAGCTGGTTTTCGCTTACTCAGGTGTTAAACAGCACAGCTTTTTTCAAATCTCAGGAGGTGTCCTGGATGAAACTGATACAAATGAGAAATGAATCAGATCTTAGAACTTCTAATGTTTGATTGTTTAAATGTAAGGAAATTGAGATCTTTTCAAAAGTAGGTTTTCTTGCACACCCAGACTTTCTCATCTAAGTGCAGTCATTGATGTTTATAGATTTTTTTCTGTGAAAGATAAATCTAGCTTGTTGCATGAAAAATCCTCGAATGCACTGATGTTTATTCACTGAATTTCCATATCCTTTACACTTGAAGTTATTTTCTCTTTTCCACAATGTATGCGAAAACCATGACATTTTCTATCTTCTACACAAGTTCCCCACACCATACTGCACCATCTCCATGTTATTATATATATTGCAGTAATGCCATTTCCAATTCATTACAAAACACTTTCATGTACCAGATGTCCCAGCTTTGGTAGGACCGAGTTATTTTCTGCCCAACAAATCCTGAAAGCAAAAATAGTTGTTCCTGTATCTTTGTACACAGCCAGGCCATTTCACCTACTTGTGTCAAACTTCCACCCTAAGAGACATAGGTGCTTACCCTATTTTTAGACAAATTGCAACTGAAGACAACTGTGGAAGTCTGGGTTATGTACACGGCCACACCACAGGCTATGGCATCCCGGTATAAAGAAAGTTGGAAACGAGAAGTTCCGATAACTCAGTTCTCACATGGCCCTCCTATTTTTTATGGCTTCATGTCAAGCCAGGTGGATTCTCTTAACATCTCCTACCCTTAAATCCACAGCCTAAACGTTTTCCAGAAGCCTGGATTTGTTCATGCATAATATAACCCTGGCGCAGAAGCAACAAAAGCACCAAAAAATCACCCTACTCACAGCTTAGTTCATATCATGGCCTGCAGTCCCCAAAACCTCTTTTCAAAAGCGGAGAAAGAGAGTCACAAGCTGTTCAGCAAGCTGTGTAATGATCCTCAGTGCCTTCTCTTTATCCTGAGGTCACATGGATAGGCCTTCTGACAAGCAAAAATGAACCAGAGGTATTTTGGGAGAGGTCCTTGACATGGGAAGCTGAGGAGGGTAGCTGTAGAAGGGCAGAGCAGGAGAGGGGAATAAAGGTGAGAGTGAGACATTATCTGTTACCCTCCTGTGCAAACATACATGGGGCCAGCAGCTCTGGACACAGCCAGGGAAATACAGACTCTCTAGACCAAAGCCCTCATGTTCAGTCCCACCCCAAAAATAAACTTCTACCAAGTTCAGAAATTTAGGAAGGACTACACCAGGCTGAACTAAATTTAAAGTTGGACACTCACAGAGGAACCTCTTGGTGAAAAAAAGAAAAGCCAGCAGGTTAGTTTAAACATAAATTCATGGCTTTGGATAGTACCATTCAAGAGCATCAGTAAGTGGTAGGTAGTAAATTAGACTATGTAATTCATTAGCCATTTTGGCATCACACATGAAGTGCACCACTATGATCTGATGCATCTCAGTGCACTCTGCTATCAGCTGCAACTGGCTGTGCTTTGTTGAGATGAAGGGCTTTTTAATCCAAATCAGAAAGTGATGCTTCTGCACTGCTGCTCTAATTTAGAAGTTATAATTAACAGATTTACTGCTAATCAGATCTCATCATACCTCCCCTAAGGCCCCAAATGGAGGAAACAACAGAAGAAAGGACCAAAAGGTGCCTCAAGAAAGCATCTGAGTTTGTGTCCCTGATTTCGTGTGTTGAAACCCATACATTCATATGTGTGAAATTGGTGGGAAACATGATCTTGTGGTTGAAATAAACACAGAGAAACAGGAGGCCTGAGGTCTGCTTCCATCCTTCCATCTCTTTGGGCAAATTATACAGGACTTGATTTTTGAAGCTGGCAATAATAAACACCCTGCAGAAAAGTCCTGCTATCCCACATAGCTGACATTAAATTGCACTTGCCTCCTGCACAGATGGCCTCTAACCTTTGTTCAAAACAGTATTCCTGCTGCAGAGCTGCAGAAAGTGAGCTCTGCTCCCCGAACTGCTGCACAGCCCAGTCTGCAGTCGTCTGCAAAGTCAAGGCACTTTGGACTACCTCAAAACATGGGACTACCTAGCCCTGCTTCTTCACACGCACACAACGCACAAAGGCAGATGTGGAGCCCACAAACACGTAGGAGAGTTTACTCTGCGCTACGTTTGCACCGTAAGAAAAGCAAAGCAAGCTAGAAGCCATTTTTACCAGGGTCAAGACAGCCTTGAGCACACACTCCAGCTCCTCCCCAGCAGCCACACTGCCTGTGCCAAGCTCCAGTCCCTGGGTCGGCAGCTGCTGGGGCAGCCACGTCTGAGGGACATCCAGCCCGAGGCAGCTGAGCCCACACAATTAACATTTCAACATTTGTGCAATTGCTGCATCACAAAACCTCAGCATTCATCATTCTGTCATACCAGTTAACCCAAAGTAAGTTAGATTGAAACATTTGGTGCAGGCTGTCTCCCTGCTGGCTGTCAGGGTCCCAACATGCCCACTGAAGGATCATTCAGTTGAGACATTCAGTTCAGCACAGGATTTGCTTCTTCATAATTTCTGTGCTTGTTTTGTGGAACCCATCAAAGGTCACACTGACTCTTTGGCTTGGAAAACCCATTCCCTGTGTTAAAGTAAGTACAGTTACACTCAGGGTGCTTTCAAAGCAGAGGAACTCACAAATCATGGGCAGCACGCTCCTGCCCATGGTTACAGAAGGATTACCCAAGGTTCCTCCAGCCGTTGGCTCATGCCTGATGCCCATTTTCTTCATACCTGTGGTCAGACCAAAGCCAGTGGTGAAGGCAGCAAACTCACCAGCAGCTGAAGGTTTGCCACCAGCTCTCTGGAAAATGTGCAACTGTCAGCATCAGGAGCTGGGCAGGGGCTGCTCAGGAACCTCGGATCCAGCCCACTCCCTGGGGACATCACTAAGCACCACCCTTGTGCCCACCTGCAACCTTGCTGCTGCCCCACCCAAACACAGCTGGAGCATGGAGAGAAAAGGATTCAGCCCAGAATGTGCCCTTCTCTCACCCTTGAAACAGCAGCTGGTCCCAGCCAGCCCTGACCCAGACCTGGATGAGCTGTGCTCCAACAGCAGAGTCTCTTCACAGGGCTTGCCACCCCAGCACCAGCACAGCAACCATCAAACCTGAAACACCACTGAGCTTCCCTTAACCCTGCCCATGGATGTTCATATAGAAATACTATTTTCAAACAAGAGGATGAATCATGCCACATCCCTGGAAGCATTCAAGCCCAGGTTGGATGGGCTCAGAGAAACCTGATCGAGTGGAAGGTTGCCCCTGCCCATGGCCAAGGGATGGAACAAACTGAGCTTCCAACTTAAACCATTCTTTGATTTGAAAATTCTCATTTTCCATTAGCAGGCTTTGCAGTCCCAGCATGTGCTGCATCTTTTAACTTTCCAGAAACAGAGTTAGAACTGGACTAAAAAAACCCCAAAAGGACAGCACAGGAAAATGCCCAGTGGTCACACTGTAACATCTCTGAATGAGATATCATCTCTGAATGAGATATCCCTGAACAGGGATTTTCACCAGAGAGCTTTCCACATTTAAGGAGTTTATTCTTTGTGCCAGTTTGTATTTTCTATGTAAATTCATGCAGTTGCCTTGAAAGGAACTGCAGGTTTCTGCTAAGCAAAACTTTCTTTGTGAACCAGGAGTAAAATGCATAAACCTCTCCTTAAGAATTAAATGTATGTATTTTTATTGCAGCATGAACAGCTTTTTTTGTAAAGGGAACAAGAGCTTGTAGAGCCAGGGAAGTGTTTATAAATATAACACTTATCCTTGTACAATATATATATTTTGCTTTAATAAAAACAGAACCTGATCATTCAGTATCAAAAACCCAGCACAAAATTCATATGTTTTTCCCAAGACAGAAATTCTCACTCATTTTCCATGCTGTACCCTCAAGCTCTTGTTCGCTGCAAACAGGACATTGTTTTCTTGGTTTTTCTTCTTAAACAGCGTGAAAGAAAAACCAGTAGAGAGTGTCACTGCAAACACATCAACATGTACCATAAAAATGAAAACAACCATGATTAACTCAGTTTAACTAAAGCTTCCAAGTTCCTTATCAGTACCTGGGACGTATCTGGAAGTGAGCTTTCCCACCCTAAAAGGAAGTGCCAGGGGTGTTCCCCACTCCCAAGGGTACACAAGGTTGGGTGGTTTGTCCTGTTGTGATTTAAATATGATGTGATCCTTATTCAGTGCTATAAAGTCTGCTCCAAGCATGCCAGTACATGTCAGCTTTGCCTTCACTCTGTAAGACAACAGCCGCCTCCATGCAGAGTTCAAAAATATTTGATGATTTAAGCCAGCTTGCTCCACTTAGGTTAGAACACAAAGCAGACTGCAGTGTTCAATATCAGAATCAGCATTTTTCCCCCCACACTTGTGAATACATGTATTTAGATCAAATAGGCTTTTGGCATCATTTTCACATGCCTACATGCAAGCCTACTGGTACTAGAAATCCTCTCTTCAGTATCATCATCCGAGGATAAAGACATGAGACTTCCCATTCTCCAAGGACTGCCAGTCTCCTTAAACATAAATCTGCTATTGTGCAAAAGGCACAATCTCTTAGGATTTCTATCGCAAAAGAACAAGGAAAATAGCCCAATAACTGAGAAAATGGAGCAGTTTCACAGATTGGCGTGTTAAAGCAATATAAAGCAATTATGTGGTTGGGTGAAGGTAAGGAAGGGAGCAAAGGCATAAGAAGTCGGAGGGGCTGGAAGTGAAGAAAAAGTCTGATTTGGGACTACAGCAGCTTCCTCAGAAATTGCAGACTAAAACAGGCTGCTTGGGACAGTTCAATAGCCACGATGTGATGGAGGCAACCCCACTGCGCTCCAGATCAACCCAGTTATCACAGATCCACAGAAGCATCCAGCAGTGTTTCTCACCAGGTACCAACTGTGCTGAGGTGGGGGAAAGGAAAGTAGTCAGTATTTTGAGAAGTACCATAAGTTTGATTTTGACAAAGGCCAAAGATGTGGAAAAAACCTCCCATGTTTTTCTCAACAATTAGGCAATTCATAGTATATTTAATTTTCATTTTTTTTTCACAACCAGGACTGTAATTTTGTCTTGCTAACTGGGAACCAAGTAGCACTATCCCACAGGTATGATTTCATTATTCCCCTAAATGCCACATGTAGGACAGCAGCATACACAGCAAGTGTGAGGTGGTGGGTGGTCTTATTTCCAATGAAGTAATATTTAAACCACAATAAGGTGGCTAGTCAAACACAAAGTCCCACCTTTAACTCTGCTTCTAGAACCTCAGAGGTTTAAACTTTTCAAGGTGATGTGAACCAGAGCACACCGCCCGTGGCAGATTTGGGGCAGCCCTGCTGATTTAGAGCTGCTGCTGGGCATCTGGTACAAAGCTTTGGGGATATATCACATTTATTAACTGCTCAGCTATGAGCTACCAGCTCACCGCAGGCACTTTACATGTAAAAAAGTGATGAGAAACATTAAGGCAGGATTGAACTGGGGATGCAGTTCCCAGCTGGTTTATCATATTAGCAAATATCCTTGTTGTTTCCTAAGAGGGGTTGGGAAACTATCCAGGGGAAATGCGTTGCCCAGGGCCTGACTTCACAGAGAAAGGCAAAGTGACAGGGAAATATCAGGCTTTAAAAACCCCAAAGTGTTGCCACCCTGCCCGTGGGGCTCTGCTACAGCACTGCTGCTTCTGGAAGCTGGGGCATCATCAGGGAATGGGCCAGGCTGGAGGGAGAGGGCTCTGAGCCAGGAGCAGGTCTGCAGGCGTGTGGCAACAAGGAATTCACAGCAACGAGCTTTAGGGCAGCTCTGGTGTGTGAAATCACTCTTGCCTCTTCCTTCAGTTGCATCTAAAGGACAGCAGTGAGCACACTGGAGGGAGAAGAGGAAGACCCAGGAAAGAGGCACTGAAACTTCAGAAAAAACAACGTCACAGGATTATCCCTGATAAAGTCCACAGGTCTACACTAGTATTACTCAGAACAGGATGTGCCCAGGTTCACTGGATATATAAGCAACAACAACAAGTTTTCTTTCCCAGGATTAACTAAAGAGCACAATTTTCTCTCCTGTTTTCACTATGACTGTACAAAAGCAAACCCTCCTGCAGAAATTACTTGTGTTTTAAATGTTATTGCTAATCTGCAGTACAGTGTGTTTCCCTAGCAGAGTGATTAAAATGTGCACGGGTCAGGATGCTGAGACTGCACTCATGGTTCTTTATAGTTACAGTATTAGTAAAGTATTTACTAAATTGACTACCACCTACTTTAAGTTAAACTTGCTGACAGATAAACTGAGCATAACCTCTGGCATTTTCAGACGTTTTTCTTATGAATAGATATATTTTGCACGTTTTTGCATGCTAGGCCCTTTCCAAAATGCTGATTTGATCTCTGACATCAAGGCTTACTCACCTCCTTGAAGGTACAAAAGAAAGGTAACAGTAGCTTGCATGGGGGGGAACGAGACTTTAATATATAGAAAGCACAAAACTTACTCTTTTCAGTTTATTTTAGATTCAAAAGCTATAAAAGAGCACTAAAAATTCAGTACTATTTCTGCATTGGTTAAAAAATGCAGCTGAGAAGAGATTTAAAAAGGGGGAGATATAAAAAGAATATTATTTGCATAGTCATAAATCATTATAAAACAATTATTCTGCAGCAAAAAAGCACTCGTTTCACAAGGGCAATCCAGCTTCAAGAGAGTGCACTATCTGTTAGCATCCTATTCTCAAAACAGACATCTCTGGACAGATTTGTTACAGTTTTGTAGATGCTAATGTGTAAACAGATTGTAAAATTATTTTTGGGCCTGTAATAGGATTTAATGTGTTTAAGAGGTAGTCTTATACCTCTTTAACAAAGAGGCTTACAATATGGTAAGAATGTATCACAAAAAATATAATGCTTTTAAACAGATAAATCCTCTTGGCAAAGGCTGTAATCTTTCAAACTTAATTGGTGAACTCATTAACGAACAACTGCCACTACAAGAAGAAAGACTATTGTCAGCGACTTATCAGGCAATGAGATAACAAACTTAATTATATTGTTTTCAGTGGATTTACATTTGCTTCCTCTAGGACACTAGATTTTCTAAACATTATTTCCTTGGCTGTATACAATTTTTTTATCCCCTAAGAGAAAAGCAAACCTATCTACAACAAATAGGCAAAGAAAAAAAAAACCCAAACCAGAATACATCACAGCTTTGAAGTAAACACAAAACAGTCCTAAAAATTCTGTCTTTATTATCTACTTGTAAAAAGTTATAAGCCTGTAAAGTAGTTAATTTATGAGCCATGTTAATCATTTGTTCCCATTTGATCTGAGGTTTAGCAAACATGGTTTCCTGGGATGTAGGAGGATAATTTGCAGGTCCAGCTTGGCTCCGGAGGGGGCACTAACTAATTTGACACCGTAACATGACATTGATGGCAGACACACACTAATGACTGCACTGCTCGATGCTCCTGTCAGTCTGTCGCTGCACTGAACTGAGAGTTTCTTCTTATTGCCAAAAAAAAGTGCAGAGTGGTCCTACTAATTATTCAGACATGCACTATAATGAGAATCTTAGTGCTCCCTCCCAACATACGAACCTCTCACTAAAGCTCCCATTTGTCTGATACGGTGGCTGATTAGAATTTGTTTCCTGAATAGTAAAACCATGGCTTAAAATAAAGTGGAAAGGATAAACAGCCTTTTATTCTGCCTAAAACTCAGAAAGTGGCCATTTTGATTTCAAGCTGGTTTTTTTGTCATTTATTTACACCAGAAGAATAGAAAATTGGATTAATTTTTAATAGCATTTCTCAAATAACATAGATCTTCATGGAGTTTTACTGTCTGGATCACTCAGGACATAAATTTTGTGGACAAAGGGAGGCTCTGAAGGTATTTTCTTTCTCCTAGGAGAAAGAAATTTCCTACAACAGAAGCTTGTACTAGACGAATCACAGGTTAAGAATAAAAGGGCCTCTTTTTCTTAGATTATATTGTTAGAACTGATTCCTGACTATGAACTCATATGAAGTTCATAAGGCCTTTATGTATCTCCGAATGATCTGAATATAAAAACATAAAGAATAAGAAAAGTTGAATGGTGTTTTCCAGAATCAACTTTTATTCCTTACTATGGGTCCTGATCCAGCACAGCTATGGAGCATACTTCAACTGCATATCTTTACCATATTTACAGTCCTACACTTGTCTAATGCCTCTGCAGCAATGCAGAATTGCAATCCTGGAAAAGGCCAATGGACCGACCGACGCGTGTCGTACGTTAAGAACACAGACTGAAGATACGTTACTACCCTGAAAAAAAGCCTGAATTTCTAAGGATAACATTTAGCTCTTTCTGAAAAGCAAACCCTTCTAAGAGCGTTTCAAGTGGGCTACCAAAAGCCTAGCACACACTACTGAGTCATTTAGAAAAACGTTATAAACTTGAAAGTGTTACACACAAAGGTGAGGGAGACACACGCTCCACCATCACCCCAGGACAGTCTGAAAGCCATTACCAGTGAATGGCTCTCTAGTGGTCTCCAGGAATTCAATCAGTGGTCTCCCTTCACATCCTGTATCTGCTCTGCAAAAGCCACAACTCTATTAGGAACATATTAGGAAATCTGAGGTCGAGGGGGATCCCTGGCCCCAGCCGGGGCTCTACAACCCCCACCTGTGCTGTCCTGGGTGCTCACTGCTGACTTTCACTGAGACCTGCATTTAGGAGGGGTTTTATTTGCAGGGAGCCTGATACCTACAGTTCTCACATTATGGTTCATCACCCTTTTTTGACAGGGTAGGAATAGCAAAGGAGGTACAGCATACCATTAGAGCTCAGAGCCAGACAACTCACATACTCAGCACCAGGGTCCCTTTGCAGAGTATCACATGCCATCTTTAGAAACCATGACGCAGCAGAGCACTGGGCACTTCACCAGCGGCCCCAAATACTCCAAAAATTAATGTCTGAATAACTTCTACCAACGGCAGCACCACAAATCTATTGGAGCGGCACAACTTCCGAGATGAAAGCAAAAGTACATGTTTGGAGAGCCAAGCCAGTGTAACGTAAATACTGGGTACACGCTGTTACATGTCATTTTGCAGAGCAACATGTGAAGGGCACATGAATCATTAGTGAGAGAACAACCCTGGCACCTACCCCAGAAATACCTCAGTCAGCACTCAGCAGGAAAGAAAAGATCAGAAAAAGAGATCCCAGAATCCTAAACGGAGGCTCAGCTCCTGCAGAAAGATACACTTAACAGTGTTCATCTCTTTGGAAAATAGAGGTGCTGTATCCAAGTTACAGCACCGCTAACATTTTCCACATGGCTGGCAATGGATTGGTGAGTGGCCTTCTCCTAAACAACGGCATCTCTATGTGTCAGCTGTCAGAAAAATGAGGACATGATGCATTTTGCTCTCTGTTCTCATAAACCCCCAATATTAATTCAGACAGAGGAGAAGAAAGTCATCAAGTTTATTTCAAACCAAATTATGCCACATTCAGCCACGTTGTGTGGACACACCACAGTAGCCTCCTTGCCAGCATGCCAGAGTGTGAAGAACAATCCTTTTATATCCACAGCATGACTTGGCCAACTTTAAAACGCAACAACTAAAAACTCCAACGTCCTTCTGTCAGTTTAACTGCTAATTTGCAATGGATTTGGTTATACTTCCCGTTTAAGGCAAGTTCTCCCTGAGCGCTGGCTAAGAAATCTTGGGCAAGAGGAAGTAGCAACCACCAAAGAATTAAAAAAACCGAAAACCAACCAAATTTTAAAAAAATCTCACCCACAGCTTTAGAGATGAAGGCAGGAGCTCTCCTGCTGGCCCCTGGCTCTGCACTGGAGGGTGGCAACAGCCCTGCAATCTCAGGGTGTCCCATTGCAGATGGCTGGGGTTCACCCAAGGCTAGAGAGAAGCTGGGGTGAGGGTAGCAGGCCAACCTGGGCAGCCAGGAGCAACAGCGAGGCAGTTCCCTCCTTTCCCTGCCATCTCTGCATCTGAGAATGACTCAGAGGTTGGTGAGGCACAAAGGATGCCATTCCCCACAAAAGCACGAGAGAGGACAGGCTCACCCTCTGTCAGGATGAGGAGGCAGATCACAAACTTCCTGATCCTGATGATCTGCCAAGATTTCCACAAAAGATAACTGGATCAGTGCAGTTTTTCTCCCTGGGCATGGGCAGGGGCCCTCTAGGGCCAGCTTGCCCCATCAACCTGCCTCAAAAACCTTCCACAGGTCCCAAAGAAGACAAAGGGATGGGGATATAAAGTTTTAGAAGTTTTCTGCAAAGCAATCTGCTAATTGGGCTTTATGAAACACATGGGAACAGACTTAGAACTTATGCAGGTCTTTAAAACTGGTGAATTTGTGTGGCTTGCTAAAAGCAATGTCTGGACCATAATTAATCAGGATACAAGTACACTTGTGGTTCGAGAAGAGTCCTCTCACTCAGCCCCCACTAGCTGACCCCTTCATGTCTCTCCACTGATTCAAACTGCACTTCAAAGCTGTCTTTCCCTCATCTCACTTGGCTGCTGCGGCAAGACAAGGACCTGCATCACTCAGCTCCCGGTCCCTGTGGGTACCACTGTGGCACTGTGCTCTCTGCACTTTAAAGCACTAAGCTAGTTTTACATGTCTATTGCAGGGCTTTATCAGAAATGCCATTTAGGTAGGTATCAGATATCAAAGAATAATCAAAACTTACTACTTTTCTTCCTCTGTGTATTGCCCTTAGTCACATAGAAGAAGTGCTCCTCTCAGCATGGCCTAGGCTGGACACAAATCTGCTCAGGGATTCACTCAAAAGACCAGCTTTAGAATAGGAATAAGCCACCAGGTAAAATGAAATCAGGAATGGCTTCATTGCACTGATCCAAACAACCAGCAATGATTCCCAACCTTCTGCTCATCCTTCCAGGCCCTGGCTGCAGGCTCACAGCCTGAGGAAGGACACAAGGTACAGCTGCGAGGTGGCAGTAGGTGAGAGGGCAGGAAGGCTTGTTTTATCTGAACAAGCAAGCCAGAGAGAAGGGAATGGGAGAGCACCAGTCCTGTGAAATCCAGCAGAGATATCACCGAGGAAAAGAACTAAAGAATGTGAAGTAAGAGGGGGAGATACTGGCAGAAGCACCAGCCCAGAGGGATGGCCTGCAGCAACAGAGCTCCAAGGGCACCAGGAGGTGTTACCAAGTGAACCCTCTTGGCCATGCATGCCCAGAAACCTCTGACACAGCCAGAGCAACCTCACAGCCCTGGGCAGACACGGCAGGGGCCTGGAGAGCTGGTGGGAAACACCAATGCCGACCACAAGACGGGATGGGGTGGGCAGGGACAACCCCTGACATGTGCCAGGCCCACAGAGCTGCCAGGCAGCGCCATGGCAGAGACGGCCCAGGGCCATGCCAGCCCCGAGCAACAGGTTCTGGTGTTGCTAACAACTCAAGCAATGGGTTCCACAGTCACCAAAGAAGGAACCAAGGTGCCTCCAAGCCATGACTGTGGTGTCACCTGCCCTGACTGCTCATACCTGTGCCTGTGACCACGCCAGCCTGCACATGGACACCAGCCGAGCAGGGCGCGAGGTGTGGAGTGCCAGGCCCTGGAGCTGGCAGTGAGCTGAGAGAGGCCCTGGAGCTGGCAGTGAGCTGAGAGTTGGTCCCAGCACTCAGTCATTCCCTCCAGAGCCACGGAAGGACATTCCCCAGCCATGCCAGGTTCAGGCAGCCGGGGCCCAAGGAAGATGCACTCACAGCAGGCGAGGTGAGCTGGACACAGACACATCACCCTGGGGAGCTGGGAGGGTTTCCTTCCTGAGAGAGTTGGGTGCCTCTTCCTCCCTTCCCTGGGCCCATCTGTGACTCTTGTGTCTCTTGCCCTTCCCCAGCATGGAAGGCACTGCTGCGGAAGCAGCAAGGGGGAATGGCTCACCATCCGAAGTTCCCCCCAGCCCACCACAGAGCAGGGGCAGCACAGACACAGAGGTGGAGCACCGCTGTCCCATCTGTCTGGACAGCTGGAGGGAGCCCAGCTTTGTGATGCCATGCCTGCACTGCTTCTGCTATGCCTGCATCCTGCAGTGGGCCAACAACAAATCCCAGTGCCCCTTGTGCAAGAGGAAGATGACCTCCATCCTGCACTCACTGCGGGCAGACGATGATTTTGAGGAGCACGCCATCTTTCCACCTGTTACACCACCAGTAATCCTCTCAGCAAGAAGAGCTCACAGAGAGCCAGACGCTCCCAACCTCCATCGCCATGGAGCACATCAATGGTGGGTGACAGCAGGAGATGTCCAGCATTTCATGGGTGGCTTCCAGCTCCCGAACTGGATGAGCTGTTTCTCTGCCAACTCAGCAATACAACAGACACTGCACTCGTGGTTCTGTCAGAGCTTGGAGATGCTGTTTGAAACGGCAACATCCAGGACCCAGCACACACGTGTCCCTGAGCAGCAGCATTGCAGGGAGGACCACCACCTGCCACACCAGTGGGACACCCATAGTGACACAGAGCAGGAGGACAGCTCCTCATCTCTTACCCCTGGTCCACCAAGATCCAGTGTGGATGAGATGCCTAGCACCTCATCTAGTGCCACTGGTTGGGGTCCAAGTACACACCCCTCTGCTTCCCCCACCCTCCATGTGGAACAAGAGCCCCAGGAGGAACCAGAAAGGCTGTGCCCAGGCTCTCCTAATTTCATTAGGGACAGTGATCCTTCAGCTGGGGGACCATGGCAACCACAAAGAAAGATGGCCAGCAGCCCCAAAGGCTCTCCAGCTCACAGGAGGCCGCATCACTGAGAGTGGAGAGTGCCTCCATAAATCAGTTTCAGTTCCTGCCAAGGAGCCATTATTGGAATAACAGAATATGCTGATCCATCACAATCATTTATCCCAACTCCTGGCCCTGTGGAGGAGACCCCAAGAATCCTACCATGTGCCTGACAGCATTGCTAAAATGCTTCTTGAACTCAGACGGGCTTGATGCTATGACTTGTTCCAGTGATTAACCACCCTCTGGGTGACAACCATTTTTCCTGATATCCAACCTAACCCCCCCCCCATAGCTTCACATCATTTCCTTGAGTCCTGCTACTGGTCACAAAAATGAAGAGATCAGTACCTGCCCTTTTGCTTCTCCTCATAAGGATGCTGAAGATCACAATGAAGTCTTGCCTCAGTCTCCTCAAGGCTGAATAATAGTTATATATAGTTGTGTATATATATACAGATAGATTGATAGATAGTTAATAGTGACATAGTAACATATTCACACAGTTTTCAAAATAAATGAATTTTTCTTCCAAAAACTGGTAATTGGAGTCTTTTCTAGGCACATGTAATGTGTATGAAAGTACAAACAGAAGCATTTGCCACCTCTTTCCATCCTTCTTTCACCACTGGACAAAAGACAGCACACGTATTTAAACAAAGAAGCAAAATATCAATATACAAGAGGATCTCCCCTCCCCTTTGCTCTTTATTTTTCCCAGAGCTATGTGGTGCATCAAGCAGCCTCTGCCAAAACCCTTGAGAACACTAAGTAGACCTCCAAAAAGTCAAAATAAGGAGGACCTAAAGCAATGGTACTTACCTGCAAAGCAACCTGCTAACTGAGCTTTATGGTTTAGTCTCTACTCACAATTGCACTTCAAAGCAGCCTTTCCTCCACGTCCCTTTTCTGCTATGGTAAGACAAGACAAAGATTTGCATCACTCAGCTCCTGGTCCCTGTGGGTACCACTGTGGCATGTGCACCCTGCACATTAAAGCACTAACTAGTTTCACACATTTGTTGCAGAGTTTCACCAGAAATGCCATTTAGGTAGCTATGAGATAGGAAATAATAACCAAAATTTATTGGTTTTCTTCCTCTGTGCAGTACAGTTGGTCACATGAGAGAAGTGCTCCTTCCAGCACTGCCTAGACTGGGCACAAATCTGTTCATGAATTCACTGAGAAGATCAGCTTCAGACTAGGAACAAAAAAACAGATAAAATCAGAGGGTTTTATTTAAAATCAGAGAAGGGACATACATGGTGTTAAGGGACACAGAGCAGCCACTGCCATACCCCAAAGCCAATGCTGGCTGAGGATAGTGAGGCTCCTGCCTTCACATACATCAGTGGGTTATTTTAAAAGAGAAAGAGACAGATTTGTGGTGATGTTGCCCTTGGGCTTCCAGGATGTTGTTTGTTTGTTTTTTTAAATAATTCAGCAAGTTATGCCTCCATGTAACATATGAAGGTGATTTGATGTGGTAATTACCTATTACATTTGACAAGGTAATTAATGTAGCAAAATACCACTGTACAATGTGTAAATGTAGTTTGCTATCATTAAAATATGTGTCTCTTTAGCAAAGCTGTTCTGCTCATAAAAAGAAGAAAGGGGTAGAAACCTCTCAACAGTGCACGTTCTGTTATCTGAAGAGTATTGAGACTTCATCTTTAACTATGCTCCTGCTCAAATAGCAGGACCAGAAAACTCTAAAAACTAATAAAATTGGCAGCATCTTCCAGGAGCAGCAGAGAACTATGTGGATATCTTTAACACCTCAGCTAGAAATGCCTGAGAATTTGATGTCAACGTTTGCTTACAGTTCAAGAATAAAATATCCTTGAAAACTGTTTTCTTTTCAAAAATTTCCCTCTAATGCATCAGGTATATCAACCTGCAATGAAGGGTTGCCTTGCTCTTGGAAAATGAAAACCAACAGCATCCCTGAGATGCTCAGAAATTTCAATCATTTTCAATGCTCTGATGACTTTGTCTCTACATGAAGCCATCTGAGCATGCAATGGCGTACAGGAGAAGTCAAAGACACATTTACAGAGCTAAAGACAACCTAACAGGAACAAAGCAAACATCGTAAATATTATTAGCATTAAGTAGCAAAAAATACTCCCAAGTACAGAATATATTAAGATCATGTACTTGGGCCTATAGAAAATAAAAATACTTTCTTGACTGAAATGCCTAAAACCAAACAAAAAACTTAACTTGTTACACCCAAACCTTCCCTGAGTTACCAAGCAGCAGGACTAGCACTTGCTTCCAGTTTGTATTTCTAATACTGCTGTTTTCACATTAGAACGTCTTGAATAGTTTATGGTTTGAAATAATCCTGAAGACAATGTACATCTGTTTGCACAGACAGACTAACAAAAAATGAGAAAACAACACAAGCACCCACATATCAAACACAAGTGATTTAGAAGTAAAGGTATCCAATCTGTGATGCCATATTTAAGAGTTTCCTATCCTTATTTTAGGGACAGTATCCTTAGTAACCTTTTAAGAAGAAAAAATATACTCTTTTCTGAAATCATCTTCATTGCTCAAAGGAACCCTTGCAAACACAGCAAGGATCTGCTGTCTGAAAGTATTTTTAAGTAGCTCTGCCTCTGCACTAGAGGTATTTCCATGGCAGTAACCACTACATACACCAGGAAAACTCTCCAATCCTCCCAAACAAAAATGAAGGCTTTCATGATGACTACCAAGGAATACCCAAGCTAATCAAATCTCCTCCCACCCCTTAATTCACAGAAATTTAGAAAAGTACTTTCAGAGGAGGAAGGCCCCCAAAGAAATCCTTAGGAGAACATTAATTAACCAGATGCAACCTACTTCATCTCGTTCCTCTGCTACAGGGGACAAGGCTCACATTGGGACATACATTGTCCCAAGAGTCTGGGTTAAAAACAATCCACAAGGATGTTTTTCCAGCAGTTTCCTTACCCATTTCACAAGAGAATACTTGTTTAGGATATATTTGAATGGCTTGTGACCCAGCTCCTGGGTGCAGCTTGTGACAACAGACAGACCTCCCTGCCCAGCAAAACCATGGATGGCACCAGAGGTTTCATTAATGTGACCAAGCCACATTCAGGGTGCCCTCGTGCACCTTCTCCAGCCTCCCCACATCCAGGATGCCAGCGAGACAACTGCCAGGAGAAACGTGATCCTGGCTCCTTTCACACCCAAGCATGAAGTAGCAGATGGGAGAAAAACCTCCCCTTTCTACAGGTTCTTCTATTACTAATAGTTTTGATTTTATTACGTGGAGGTGAGAAACAAAACCAGACATTTGACTGCACTGAGGAAAAAAAAAGAATAAGGGAAGAAAATGAGTGCCTTCTGTGGGAGACACACATTTGAATGATTCAACAGGCTTCAAAAGTCTTGAACAGAGCAGCTGCCAACCTCTTACTCGGAGAGGGAAAGCCATCCAGGTGCAGCAGCACTGGAAACAGGAGCACAACTAAGGGCTGAGTTTGGATGAGTTAAAAGACCCTTCCCAGCTGGTATTTCTCTTATGAGAGAAAGAAACACCCAATGACAGCAGAACACCTGTAAAATCACCATACTGGGAAACTGGAGCTCCCCACAACTGCCCAACACAAACACACTGGTTACTTGGAGTAATCTGAAGTCCAGGTTGCTGGAAATCATGTCAATATCGCTGATCCAGATGCATTTGCACTGACGGTGCAAGAGCCTCAAGAACATCATGAGTCTGGTGAACAGTGGGTGCAAAACAGCTTGGAGGTAAAGCTGGAAAAGCGTTTGTCTTAGCAATGTTTAGAAAAAAATCAAGCCATGTTCACTTAATAGAGTAGGGAAGAAAATAATATTTTAGAGTAGCTGCCACTTTATCCAAGAGTTCATATGCATTCACAAAAATCTATAAATTAATACTATTTTCTCATTATTGAAATACTGAACTCTTAATTCTCTTTCTCACAAACCCTGCTTTGTATACACAAGGAAGCAGTGCTACCATTTGCACTCTCTCCTCTTCTTACATGTTTTTACCCCTTGCTTTAGAGACAAAAAAAAACCCACCCTGAAAATACCACCACACTTGAATCTATCACCAACACTTTAAGGGTCACGTATGACAATCCCAGAAAGCCACTGAGAAGTTCACAGGGCTCCACAACACTTCATATTTTACAAAACGAGCCTCTCGTATAATGAACAGAGATGAAAACAAAAGTCATTCCTTACATTTTTTTCATAAGGGTAAAAATGCTTCACACATATAATTAAGTTACACATGGAAAGATGTTTTTCTTCAGTACTTCAATTATTCATCAGGTATAGCATTGTTTTACTGTATGAAATGTTTGAAATATAGAAAAGCTTATTCTTTCAGAAGTATAATTTCAACCTCTGTTCAATTATATTCTTCCTAGCAGTAGCTAAAGAGAGCCTTACAAATGTTGTTTTCAGGCAGTGAGAAAATTCAGTATTGCACCTCTCCCCTTTGCTCCCCTCCTGAGCCTTAACTATGTTGTTTTCTTACAATTAATTATTTAGGTGGTTCCAGTAACAATATATGATTACTGCTGTATAGTCACACAGACATGAGCTGAGCAGCGATACAATTCATTGCTGTTTGTTTCATCTAGGACTTGTACTGTGTGAGAAAAGAAATTTTCCTTCAACTTAAAACTTGCTTAAACTTAGCAATTCAGCATTTCAGTGTTATTTTTTTAGGACGTAACCAGCAATAAAAGATTGCTATAAATATGTTCTCCCTATATTCGTGCACTGCGTAAATATACTTTAATGGTGGTAATTGAAATTTGAATAGGATGCCAACACCTGAGGCAGACTGACGCGACATTTAATTCATACAATTAAACACGAGGGTGGGGAAGCACTAAACAAACAATGTTTGTTACTTGTATGTTTCACATGAGACATGTTTTCTCAGTTTATCTGTCCTGGGTTGGGTTTGGCAGGGTAACATCTAATGGAACAGAGAATTAATCCTTGGCAGGGTCTGGCACAAGGGGAATGGAGAGATGCTTGTCGTGAGCAGGAAGCCAACCACCCAAGAAAGGGACCTGGATGCCCAGACAGAGTTCAGAGTAGGGAATCATCCCTTCATGGATTCACAGCACAAACCCAACAGCAAAAAGCCATTTTAGACTGTGCAAGTCTGACCACCAGCTCACCAAGTGCAAGGTGGTGCTTCAGTTCCCTCCATTCAACAGGCCCCAGGTCAGATCCTATACAGGTCCTGTTCTTAAAGACTAAAAAAGTACTTTCTTGCCCACATAAATAATGGAATTAAATGTGGAAGAAGCCAGGTATGTAAAAAGTCACCTACACAAAATATAACTGAATTGGGGAAGCAATTGCAGCATTTTGTAAGTGTGTTTTTCTACTGCAACACACACCAGTAAAGAACAAAGTCAGCCCCAATTTTTCTGGCAGAGGGGACAGAGACGGAGACATTACAGCCCCACATGCTAAAGCTGAGCAGATTCAGATCCTCTCATCCCACCAGGAACATCCCCTCTTTAAATAAACTATTCCTGGTAATCTGTTTAGTCAATGCTTTGTGTTTCTGTCTGCATGCTGATTCATCAGAGCACACCAAAGGATCTCTGCCATATGATAAATGCAGAACACAGAGTGAATACTGCCTAACTAGAGAGCTTGTCATTAACCAGCTCACAACTATTGCATAAAGGAAATGTGACCAAAAATAAAAACTAGAAAAGCAAAAAAGGAGGAAAAAAGTCTATTTTCTACATTGTGATGGATGGAATTCCATCCTTCATATGTGAGTGCAGAGAACTCAAAGTAAGACAGAGGGCATGTGTGCATGCACACATGCAAATGCAGATATTAGCAATATGGGATTGTTTTAATGCATATCAAATCACTCAGTGAGGAGTTTTTCTCTTTCTGAATCGGCACTCTATGGCCCATCAGCATTACACAGGCTTTTAATATAACCAGGATTACAAATCAGGTGTCTCCCTAGGTAGTACTGTGGCTCTGGAAAAAGCAGGTGCTATTTCCAAGCATGCATATGGGCAACCATTACAATATGAAATATGCACATGGTGATGGGCAAGGTGGAACGGGAGGGGAATGTAATAATCTGAGAGAAAACAGGGGCAGAGCTCACAGGACCCAGTTCATACCAACGAGACGAGTTGAACAAACTCTGGGCTTGCCTTAGACATGAAAAGTGAAAACAGACAGGTTTTATCAATGCCAAAAGCAAAACTTGCATGACCTTTCCAGAAAGGAGGATTTTGATGCAGGGTTCTTGCAGGACAAGACACAATCTGCAGGTTTGAAGAGATGCTGTGGCCACACACACTACTGTGCTGTGTTCCCATGTGACTTATTCTGGTTCATAAGGGCTTTCACAAATGTTTAAATTCAGAAGGATCTTCTGTCTCCTAAGAGTACCCCTCCTTGAGGGTTACATATCACCCATCACTCTCGATCATGGGCTGGAGAACCACACTCTCACATTAAAAAAAACCCAGCAGTTTCCATCCATTTGAAGGACCCTTGCTCCTTCTCCAGAGCAAGCTTCCACCACCCCGTTATCGAGGAATTTAATAACATAGCTGACCTCATGGAATCGGCATCATCAATGACATTCATCAGCAGGCAATAAACTCAAATAAGTTAAACAGAATGAAAATGGAATGTATCAACTCCAGCCATTATTTTACCACAAAACAAATTTAATCCACTGTTTTAATTCTACCTCCAGTTGTGCCTTAAATATCTATCCACAGAGCATTATTTTTCTTAGGATTATTTTTATCTTTGCATCTTTCCCAAAAAATGAAGTCTCATCTTGTTTAATCCTTATCATACAAATACATTCAGTTTTACTACCAATAACTACACACTAATCCTGTTTGGATAATTTATCAATGTTTCCAGGCTTCAAAAACATAAAAAGGTATCATCTCATTTTTCACTATTAGCATCATATTTAAAAGACATTTTATATTTGATTTTAAAAGCCAATTGACCTGCTTACTTAAAAGAAGCTTGAGATTTTTTTCCTTTTACTTTCTTTACCATAAACTAAAGTAATACTATCCATAAGCTAGAGTTGGCTTATTAATTTAAAATACAGAAAAACCCTCTCAAAAAAAAAAAAAGACAGTGCTTAACCTTCAAACACGTGCTGCAGGACTGAGCCTGTGTTCGAGCAACTTTCTTCAGCTACAACAGTCAAAAGCTCCCCATGAACACAGAACAACCAAACTTGAGAAATAGCTTAAGTTTATTAAACTGGAAGGTAACTGTTGACACATACTTGCTTTCAAGGGGTCCTTGGCAAGAAAGTGGCAGCAGTTACAACAAATTAACAGCGTACAATAAAAGCGCCATAAACATGCAGCATACATAATAAATCCCATCAAGTCTACAAGTCGCAGAGATAAAAATGACAAATAGCCACTGTCTGGGAAAATAAAAAAATATACATTTCTCAAACACTGCTGTTCATCATTACAACATGTTTTTTCCCCTAAATCTAAAATACAAATTAAGTGATTTTAATATGAACAGCATTGTACATAATATATTTACTTTCCAGCCTCTCCTTCCCCCTCCCTTCTTTTCCAGCTTGCAAAACCAGGGAAACTCCTTCAGCAAAGCTTTCTTTGGGCTGATTTGCTTTTTAAAGATCTGCGCTGTGTTCCCAGTGTTTATACAGATGTGAGCTGAGTGATGCTCAGCAAAACACAACGAGCATCCCTGAACTGACAGAACACAAATACCACCACACTTACAGCGGCTGCTGCTCCATAATTTACTGGCTGGCTGCATTAATTTCCTGCCTCTAATCTGTTTCTAATTCTAGCTGCTGAGTTTGGGATTTGAAATTTGTAGTCAATACAAGGCATTTCAACGTTTGAGCAGCGTGCACCAAATTTCGGCTCGGAAGAAGAGGCCATCCCAAAAGGGAGCAAACGGAGGTGAATCGGGGTCCATTCAACATCTGGATATCTTTAGTGCCAGATTTAAGAGCCCTTCTTGCTAGCAAGTAGCAACTTGGCAAGGTGTAGTTTGGAAGCCTCTGCCTGCTCTACCTGCATCAATATTCCAAAAGGAGCTGCCACAGTGGGAAGACTCTCATAGGAGAGGGAAGATTAACAAGCTCTCATGCAAGAATAATTAAAAAACTAAATATATAAGTGCTTCAACTGCACAAACTCCTCCTTGTTAATCAAAGAGGAGAAACAAAAGACTTCCTTAAATATCACGTATATGGTAAGTGTAATAACAGAAGTAAATTATAACAATTACAAGTCATTAAAGAGAGTAATTAAAAATAACTGTTTAGATAACAATGACTTTCTTGAAATCCTCATAACAGAGGTTCAACTTTTTAATCACTTTTCTGCAATAACTCGCATAACTTCAGAATAATTGCAGATTTTTAATTTTTATATTCTGAAAGAGCATAAAAGTGAAACCCATAAATTATATGCTAACTCCAGCTGTTAAATGTTGGCATTTTGTCTTAAAAAAAAAAGTTCAAAATCTGTTTCCTTAAACCAAGGAAATGTGGAAAAAGGCCATCCTGCCAGTGGAAACATTCAACAGCAGAAAGCTCATGCTGCGGTTTCTTGCCGAGGCAGCAAACTTCTCTAAAAGGGAAGTTACTGCCAACTCAAATACTGTTTGCTTTCACACCCAAGAACAAACTGTGTGCATGGTGAAGGCTTCCTGAGGGCTCAATGCAGCTGGAGCATGCTGAATAAAGGTAACTAATGTCAAAGCTACTGTAAACTTGTTCTCATTTTTCTATCAGCAAGTTCTCATCAATGAAAACAAGGCTATTATTCCCCCATCCTTCCTTTAAAATAAAACAAAAAACCAACCAAAAACAAAACCAAAACCAAGAGAGAAAATTAACTTTTATTTTTATTTACCCTCATTTTATTCCTCCAATTTAGGGTTTAGAGCATTTTCTTGCTGCTGTTTCTAAGTGGAAAAATTTGTTTGCAAAACTTTCCCCTGCCCTTTTAGAGGACAGGTCAAACTCAACTTCACGAGCACAATAAAGATGAATTTCCAGGGCTGAACAATATGCGACGAGGTTCCTCTCCCTGAGCAGGAAATGCAGAGGGAGGGTTTCAGTGCAACTTAACAAATTAGAGCCAGAAAGCCGTGCCAAAGCAAACATCATTACTGGGAGGGCCCTGATCGAGCACAGATGACAGTTGGACGGGTGTCCTGTCCTGGCCGGCCACAGTCACGCTACCGTTACGCAAGGCGGGCGGGCAGCTCCTCACCCAGAGTGGAGCTGGGCAACAACTGCTTCCTCGGGGCAAGTCCAGCTCCTGCCCCCCAGCAGAAGGGCTGTCGTTCTCAAAAACATGCCTAGGAGAGATTTTTCCCTCCTCGAGAGCACGCCTGGAAATTGAAAGCCCAAACTACTGCATTTAAAGAAAAGGGATTTTTCCCCTTGCTCATCAAAGGAACCTGAGAAAGTGCGGCTATTGTGACAGCGTGAGATAATAGCAGTTTCATCGACGGTTCCACTTTGAAATCAATAGTTATATTATTTTGAAATACAATGAAGGAAGGAATTAAGATTCTTGTAACATCTAAGAGAAAACTAAACATTATCAAATCCTGCCTTCCCTCTTCTAGCCAGCTGGCATACCCAGAATCAAACACAGTTAATCATTTAAAGGAAGAATCCTTTTCAAAGTAGAAAATCACACCGTTTATTCCAGAACTCCTACTCAATACTATTTTTTTCTGTGTACTAGTGCCTAACACAACACACTGAAATGGCATAAGGCATAAATGCATCTTTATGAAAGAAACCATGAGATTGAGTGAGCATCCGAGTCTACTCAGGAGTCAACACTCTTCCTTCAGCTGAGCTCAAGACGGGGCTGAGGTGGAGTTACCACCACCCTGACCTTACCCACCTCAATGCGCCCACACAGCTGTGCGAAGTTCCCAGTCACCTGCCTTCTGATCATTTTGCCACAAAAAAAAGGGTAAGAAACCAAAGTTATGACACACAACATTAAGCATTAACCCCACCCTGCATACAGACTGAAAAAGCTAATCTTTCCTTTCGAAGATGGAAAGATAAAAATTGGTGAGCCCTCCTCTGATACCAGAGCTGCAAAATAAAGATGCTTCTCACCAGGCCCCTGCAATGATTGATGCTGCAGCCTCTCCCTCCTCCATTACTCCCTACCTTGTCTGGTCACTGGTGGAAAACCAGGCAGCCACAGACAGATCTTGCACCTTCTCAGGCCGCAATCCTCCCGTGCCAGGCTGCTGCCAATGTCCTTGCAGCCGCCGGAAAACAGGCCACAAGGTTCAAGTTAACTGCAGAGTGTTACTACACTGAACATCTGGTCATGAATGAACGGATTGCCCACTAACTCTCAGCGTTGGGCAGCTGATGAAAAATTCAACATTTTCCTTGTTGGCACAGTTGTTTTGGAGAATTCTCTAGAGCTTCCTGAATTATATTAAGAAAATTTCACTGCAGCAATCTATATCTGTGAGAACAGCTGGTGTTGAAAGGGATCTGCTGCACTCGGTGTGCTGGGGGACCTCATGTTGGATCATGCTACTCTTACAACATTTGTCCTTGAAAACTTAGCTCTGCCACGAGGTCCTACAGACAGGACTGTTAAACTTAAAAACAAGCAAAAAAAAAAAAAAAAAACCTGTTAAATTAGGAAAGGGCATCTGGGTGAGAGAAACAAGCTCTCCGGGTCAGCCAAAGATACTCAGCATCTCCTCTTGCTCACGAGGCTTGGCTAAGCCAGGACAGGCTCTATTCTCTAAAACACAATGTTACTATTTCTCACCACTTTCTTCCCTCTCCCAGCATTGTTTTAGTTCAGTAACAGAAATCTCCATTCTGATAAACTCTGGGTCAAACAGCTGAAATGCCTCAATAAATTTTATAACACAGATTTCCCTCCTGTGAAGTCCCTCGCTGAACTGCCGCATGCCAGTTGCACAGATAAAAACCAGCTCCACACCATGCACTGAACTTGTCTAAAACTCAGACTTGAGAAATCTACCAGAAAATCAAAGGGGGGAAAAATAAATTCAAGCTACAGCTCAAAAAAAAAAAAAAAAGTGTGTTTATTTCAGGACAACAAAATTTGAATTTTAAATCTTATAATATTTTAAAGAAATTAACTTCTTGGTTGTGTGATAGTATAATAATAAAACATGTATATCTTTTTTCTTAAGGAAGTGGTAAACTTAAGTCATGCTAAATTTAGGCTATTATCTATGCAGCATAAATTTCACTTCTGTGTATAAATGCTAACTTGCATATTTCTCCATGGTAACTAAACTATGATTAAAACAACAGTGAAACCAGCCTTTAAAGCCACCTGTTTAACTAGGAACAACCTAATTTACAAAAATACTTAAACTTAGAAATTTCATGGGAATCTAGATCACGTTTTTCCCAGTAGAAAGCTCGCTTTTCCATGATCACATAATTGTAATATACTTGGCTTTGGTTGGTAATAATTTTTTCTCTTTTTTTTTTAAACTAGTGTAATTTTTTCCTTCATTGTTCAGCCCAACACAAGTGGTATTTAAGATTATAAAGAATAAGTCTCTAATAACCCTTTCCGAAAAGGAAGTTATTTTGCTCCTTTGAAGGGATTAATTTACCTAGAAAGTATCTTCATGTTTTACAAAAGGAACAAATGAAAGAAATGAGAAAATCCTAAACTGAAATTCCCATTAGATATGGTAAGACACCTTCAAAACTCATTTTTCTGTTGCGATATCCTTGTAATTTACTAATGAAGAAATGGACTGGTTTTATGGGTCAAATTAAAGAAATAATTATAATACGACCCAGAATAGTAAAAGTGTAGGTACAAGCAATATTTTCTTATTTAATTATAAAGCATAAAAATAGATTTGAATATGAATCATTTTTTAACCATAGAATTAAATTTAGTATTTAAATACTGAAAACCCCTTGAAGTAGAAATATCATCATAATGGGTTTAGTTTGGTGTGAAATACATGACTCATATATTCATGACACATATCTAAAAATGCCTCATATTAAAACTTTATTATAATAAAAAATTGATCACCATTTTTGTCTACTGGTTTTCACATGATGTAATACCTAAGGCCAAATCTCCAGCTTTTAAGTAATGATGAGTGAAGTAGTTTCACAGCAGCACCTCATAAAATGTTCAAAGTCCACTGCATTTACACTTGCCCATCCAATGTCATATACAAATGTATGACGGATGCTAATTAGGTAACAATGGTTTTAACATAATGCCTACAAAAATCAACATTAAAACCTTTCCCTGCTATTAACAGCCCTGAAAGGATGAGAGAATACAGCTCCCAAGTCAGAACCAACACCGTGAGAGAAGAAGACCCACAGTGCCTGATCAGACATGAAATAAAGCCCCAGGTCTGCAGAAATTTACGAGCATGCTGGACTTTACACCTGGAGATCATGTCATGGAGCTCAACTGGACAAATACTGCAAAAATTAAAGCAAGAGATGGCACTTCCAAGTTGCAGCAAACAAATTGTAGAAATGTGAGTCCAAGAGCCACATATGGTTTGGACTGATAAAGTGATCCTCACACCAGCTCAAGCATTTTCTCAGGTTTACTGTTTTCTCACCAGTTTTACACCTGTTATTTTACCTTCAGACTTAAAATAAAAAACAAAACCCATTTTGTTCTAAAAGATCTATAGTCTTTCTTTTAAGAGAAAAAGTATTTCAGAACTCAATGTAAAGTTCACCAGACACTCATTTGTGGCAGATGCTGCCCAAGATCACAGGAACTGAAGCCCATCCAACCAAGAAAGGCAAAATTATTTTGTTCTTAACCCAAGTTTTTTGTTTTCTAGATCTGTCAGAATTTTGTGAAATGAACAGTTTTGTTGCCTTTCTGTAATATGGGTCTTCTCTTCATTTTGCTGCTAAGGTCTCTCCATAAATTAACCAAAAAACACATTAAAACTAAGTAAAACCACAAGTATGAAGAAAGTGATCTGGAGTTTAAAGAAAGAAATCACAAATAACACAACGTTAAAAACTGATCAAATTTACAATTCTGTCTGCAAATCAGTACACTTTTCACAGCCAGATCACTGAATATCAACAGTCACCAGTCCTTCAGAATGGAAATAATTTCCACAGAACAGGAGAAACATCTCTAAGTTGGGATACACAAGCAGAGATGGGACAGAAGAATCAGGGCAGGCGGTGAACATCCTCCAACACCTCCTATCAACGGGAAGCTACAGAAGCCACCAGAGAGACCAAGACATCCATAAAGTTCTCAGTGCTTCCCTAAGCACACGCCAAAATTTTGGAGAAAGTGCATCAAGTGATGGATGAACAGGGCTGGTTACAAATAACTGTGCTGGTTCTACTCATCTCAAGCCCATTGGGCCCCTACACTAACACTGGACATTTTAGTGCTCTAATCTGTTGTTACAGATCTCTTCCATGCTCAGAAATCAATCACTTGGAAGGCTGATGTGGCTCTGTTATACTAATTAAACTTTGTTTTGCACCAGAGTCCTGCATTTGCAGTGTGTGTACAGTATGTAAATTATACAAATTACAAGAAAAGTTGATTAGTGTAATTCAAATCTCAGCACAGTTACTAAAATTAACAGTGAATACAAATTATACAGAATCACTTCAGTGCTGCTGAGAAGCTCCTTGCACAAAGCATGTTACCAAATTCACAGAAGTGGACACCAAAACAAGGAAAAACAAGCTTGAGAATATTACAGAAAACCATTCTCAGGGAAATTTTACCCAAAAACCTCTCACCCAACCTTATTAATTCTTTGTGGCTATTATTCAGGGTTAAACATTTCTGTGGCGTCTGCCTTGCTCTGTTTGCATCTGTGACAGCCCCACTTGCAGCATTTTCTTACCATCTCACCTTAGGTGAAATAAGAAAGGTAAATGTTCTGTAATAGTGGCAGCAGCCATTTTTATTTTTTTAACAAGACTTATGAAGTTGTTGAGATTTGAGGTTTGTCCTGCAGGTCTGAAATAGCTCACCTGGACCCATCAGCGATAACACAGGGCACTATTCAAGAGGGAGCATTTCTGTTCCATTAGGAGAGTCCTGCTGAAGAGACCAAAATGTCCAGGTCCCTTTGTCCTGCCCAGTAACCTCTTCCTATGCTGCTCATCCTTTGACGCCCTGCCCTTTGAATCCTAGGCCTGAGGAGCCTCCAGCTGACTGTGCTTCTGAAACACCCAGGACACCCATGGGAACACAAAAAGCCACCAAAGACCTTACACAACACTGCCTTGACCTCCACGTCTTTAAATCAGTCACTGACTGCCCATGAACCTGAGCATAACCAATGTCAAGGAGGCAGAAGCCACACAGGTAATGAAGAAATATTACCCGTAGTCTCTTAGACTTCTTCACACTAACCAGTCTGCCTGCCATTGCTCAACAATGCAAAACAACCCAGAACTGGTATTTCAACATGATTTCTATCACTAAAATGCCAAGCATGAAGTTTTGACAATGGATCTGTGATGTTTGTGGCAATAAGATTTATTTCTATAGGAGAGAACAGCAAGAAGGGCTTAAAAGAGGACAGAGGTTAAAAAAAAAAAAAAAAGGAAAGGCAGAAAGGCATTTCATTTGAAAGGCAACAACATTCTAATTGTGTTGGGAGCAGGGAAAAATAACCCAAACACAAAGGACAGCAGAAAACAAAAATTCATTTGAAAAATGCTTCTATAAAGTCATTAGATTGAATGTGTCCAAACCGGACTTTTGGTTATCCCAGATTCTGAGACAATAGTATTTTTCCTAGCCTGCTAGCAATGATAAAGGCCTGGATTAAACAGGAAGACAGGAAATTCAAAGTTAGCTTAAACTCTATTCATAAAAGGGGATGGGCTTACCAGTTCAGATAAAGTAATGATTAAAAAAGTATTAAGAAAAATCTTAAGTCAAAATCTGATGAGAGTCATTAAAAGGCTGAAGTATACTTTATTCTATTTTAATATTCTTTTCAAACTTTCTGTGCTTCAGTGAAAACCAGTATTACAGTAGGCTGCAAAACCAGGAAAGTGCCTAACCTAGAGCAGCAGCGGACTCTTCAAATAAAACCAGTTTCATGACATTTCAGCAGAATTCCCAGACCACAAGGCATGTATATAAGAATTTCAGATGCTTATCAGAAGCTGTTTCTCTGAACATTTCTCTTGCTCCCTCCCCACCACCTATCAGCCACCTGCCACGTCAAGCAAGACACAAGACATGTCTAAGCAAGACACAAAGAGACAAAGTGAAGTGTAAAGACCCCTAAAATAAATAAGGGCAAAAGAGGTATTGAAGCTATCATTCCATCTCCCCGACTGAACATTGTGACTTTTGCGAGTTTAGATCACAGTAACAGCTGAGAGCAACAAAAGACAAGGAAGGATGTGGATGGGGCTCCGAGTAACCTGGTCTAGTGAAATGTTTCACTGCCCATCTCAGGGTTTGGGAAGTGCATGATCTTTAAGGCCCCTTCCAACCCAAACACTCCATGGTTCTATGCTGTCTTCAGAACTCACCCTTCACTATTGATCACTTCACAAATATTAATGTCAATAGCTATCAATAATTATCAGTGTTACATCCAACAGACAAATAGATGCACATTACAATTTCAGATTAAGCTAAACCAAAACCAGTCTTGTCTCAAAACACATCAGCAGCTGGCACAGACAACTGACCATGGGCAGCACATGGCCCAACACAACAGTGTGAGCCGTTGGAAAATGCTTTGGCAAGCACGAGGTCCTGAGGAGGATGTGGTGGTGGGAGGTCTGCACTGAGAGGTGGTGGGGGAAAGCAGCCTGCACAACTGCACAACAAGACATGAACCATGAAAAAAGCCATGAGACGGCGCTGCGTAAGGACCGGGAAAAGCATTGTAACAGCGTTCCCATGGGAGAGGGGCTGGCCACAGCTCCTCAGCAAACACAGCCAAGCTGCTCAGTGCAAAAGTTCAGAGCTACAGAACAAATTATTTCCTCCTTAATTGCCCTTTCTTAGGCTTTACCCCTCACATCCCCACAGCCAGCACATGATGCTAGGGACACACTCAGCAGCCGCTCTGTGGATTCTCCTGTGCCTCCGTAGCCTCCACCTGTTCTGGAAGGATATGTGAAGACCAGCCTCTGTGGGGGGATACAGGCAATCCACTCCCTAGCTTGACTCTGATGGAGTTATGCTGATTTACACTGATACTCTGCCTGCATCAAAACAATTAATACTCCAGCACACTTGCTTCTGCTGTTGTCAACCACCTCAGTAAACCCTCTTCTTTCTAAGACCTGAGATCCTTTGACTTAACACGATCTTGAGCTGTTTTCATAGAATTCGAGCTTTTCAAGTTATCCACTCCATTTCAGCATAATTATTTCCTTTAAACATCCACTTTAATAGCATGAGCAATTTTGAACTTTTTATGCTGTTTAAATTCAAACATAAATTTGTACACAACAATAAAACACGCTGCTAATTTGTCATGCTCCTCTGAGCAACTGTGTCACTCACACCAAGAACCACTGACTGTGGTGTTTGGAGCTTTCGTTCCTATTTCACATCACTCAATTGAGCCTTCTGTAGAAAAGCTTTTAACAACCACATCTGGTCTTTAATAAATCACTGCACTTTGTCTTCCTGCCAAAACTCCTCCTTTATCTAACTTACATCTTCATGATGAGATAGGAAATCACACATTATGGTGGTGACAAACAATTGTAATTATGTCATTAGTAGCCATTTAGTCTACAAAGGTTCTCAAAAAGGAAATATAATGCACAATAAGAAATATAGGATAATACATTGATCACAGTTCTAATCCGCTTTTTACTTCCCAAGTGTAAAAAGCTGGCATAATTCATGGGCACAGCAGGCAGTAATAGTATACCACTTTATGAACTATGCAGCTATTTTATTCCCCTATCTACTTAAAAATAAAAAAGCTTTTAATAGCTTGATTTAGACATAAAAGTTATTTATGACGCTTCACTGATTATAATATTTATTTATTTAACTTTCCATGAAAGTGATTCTTTCTGAAATGTAAGCACATATTACCGAAGATATCAGAGAGGAACTAATACACTAGTTAAGAAAAAGTGAGAAAGAAATTTTGGTATTGGAAAGAATTCAGAAAGCTCATCTCTGTACCCTGTATGGCTTGGAAACCAGCACACCACAAATAGAAACAGCTCTTCTACCATTTTGGAATTTTCTAAAAGCAATTAAAATATAAACAAGGGAAGTTTAAGAGTTCACTCAGAACAAAAGTGTCATTTAAACCAGCTCATATGCTGGGATATTCACACGTAAAGAGCAACTGGAGTCAGACTGCACTGACAGGTTCCAATGGTGCCTTTACCATTTCAGTTCAAATCCAGAGTGCTTTTGGGACAAAGTGCATTAGGCTTCACTCAGTGCATTGTAATTCACATAACAGAGCAGGCTCAGCAAACATCAGCTGGATTCCTCTCCAATGAAACTACACCAGCTCCAGGAGCACCCCTTTGAACCTATGCTCAGCACCAAACTCTCAAATCTTTTGATCCAAAAGGACTGGATCAAATCTAGGACAGTGTACAACCTCTGGAAAACTCCCAGGTCCATGGCACCACCTGCTTCTCTCCACAGAGCCATTGCTGAACAATGCAGACATAGCTCCAGAAAGCTGCAAACCAGCCAAAACATTTGTTTCTATTACCAATAGTTTTATATTTTTATAACAATCCAATAATGAACTTTATTTAGGTTTTCAGAAATAATCCTCGTTTTGAAGACATGCTTTAGAATTATAACCCCCTCCATCACTAAGTGAGTTTGTCCCCCACAGAACCTAATATGAGTTTGGGTATTTTGCAGAAAGACCTGGATTCTAACAGCTTGACATATTTTCGCCACCAGCTGTCTGCATCCCTGTGATGTAAAATAAACATAAGGCTCCTTAAAGCACCCATAACACACAAACCCATCATATCAGGAGGCATTATTGTATTACCCAAAAGAGTGGTTCAATTTCCTTTCCACATTTGTGAAAACCAATTGCACAAAGGACCCCAAAGAACTTCAGGGAATCAACACACAGCACCATCATATCAGGTCTTCTACACCAGTCTGAGCTACAGTGCCCCAAATTACTGCAGGTGCTGTTCTGGAAAGTTTATCTCTCAATCTCTGAACCTTCTTCTGCCTGGTGTATTCCCCACCCCCTCATCCCGCCAAAGGAAAACCATCTCTCAAGATATCCAAACACCCACTCCTGCTTTCATGCTTGGTTTGTTACAGTCTCCACTGTTTCCTGTTAACCGTGACTACAAACCTTCCCCTACGTTCAGCCCGGTGAGCTTCACTCTGTATCTGGCCAAGGTACCTCCAACAAGGCAAAATCCATATTAGAAGCACCAAGTAGGTCAAATCTTGTTGGTAGCATAACCTGGAGGAAGTAAAATCTCCACCAAAACCAGCCCTCATACAGTGAGGCATTAGGCAGCAGAGATGCTCTGAATTATTGCAGATGCATACCACTTTGAAATGCCTGTTCCTCAACAGGGTGGGAGAGCTACAGCCAGGCCTGAAAACAGTCAAATCAAAAGTCCACCCAACTTAAATTCCTGTACTTCCAAAAAAACCCCGAGTCAGTGTTTTAGGTGATGCATCACCCTTTTTTTTTTTTTTGTTCACACCAAAAGCTGTGTAGTGCAAACACATTAAGTACTGCAATTTTGCAGAGTCCCATGGAGAAAAATCGTGCCTCGACCCAAAGGAAGAGGAGTATGTGATGGTGCTTACCTAGACAAAAAGAATTACTTTTATTGGGAGAGAAACTTCAAATCATGCAAGTTGTATATTTCAAGTTGTATGTTTCCAGCCAAGGGCCCACAGAACTGAGCAGCACTGGCCAGGCGCTGCGGGGAAACTTTGGACAAGAGCTGTTATGAGGAGCTTCTGTGTGAACTTCTTTGTGTAACAATGGAGACAAGCCTTCAAGTGAAAATTATACACTAACTCCTGGGAAACTCTTCCACACCAAAACCACAGGATAAGCCCTTGCCCTTGGGCTTGCTACCTCGCAGCAGCATGGAACTCAGAGCCAGTCAAGTGGGTCACAAGGCTAAAAGCATTTCTACCTTCCCCAGCCAAGAAAACCACTTCCCGGTGGTACCTTTCATCTCAGCCTTGCTGCAGCACTCCCCACCCTCCTCCTGCAAACAAACAACATTAACCCTTGCCTCCTAGAGATCCCACTGTCCCAAGGCTCAGCAGTAAGGAATTGGAAGGCTTAGATGAAAGGATCGAGGCAAGATGGGAGAAAAGGGAAAGAGAAATTAATAAAGAATAAGAGAGAAGTTCACTACTCTGACATCAGCAGAGCTCATCGCTGTCTACCTGGGAGCAGCACTTAGCTGCAGCGGAGCATCTTACACTTCTGCAACTCACACTACCAATGGGTAGATCATGAAGGAAGGACACATCTTCCATAGGTCTGCAAGAACAATAGAGAAAGGCACACAGAAATTACTCTTTGAAAGCCTCTCACCTAAACCATGAAGGCAAAAAAAAAGGGGGGGGGAAATGCTTCAGCGTCATTTTGTCCTGTATTTGCTTATTAAAGTCCTTCCTTTTTTGCAAACTTAATTAAAATTAGGGGAGTACAGGAGCAGGTGAGAATCAATCAGACTGCCTGTTCCGCTCTGAACCACCTACAAACACCTTGTCTGGAAAAATATGAACTGAGCAATCAGTCTCTACTGGAAAAAACAGGAAGATTTCAAGACAACCAGCTTCAGGTTACTACTAAAGTGGTTAGAATTGTGCCTCCACAGGTACACACAGGCTGGATTTTTATCCTTGACAAGGCTGCAGGGACCTTTTGCTTACATTTAGGCAGTTTCAAAATTGAAGAGACAGACTTTCATTTGACCTGGCGTGACAGCCTGGCTGATCTAGAGTGCAAAGCTGTAGATGATTTCCAAAAATGTCACAGCCATTGATTAAAATGTGTTGCAGCCAAGGAAACCCTCATGAAAATTATCCACAGCCTTCAAAAAAAAGAAATAATATCTACATTTCCCAGTACTAATAGTTTAACACTAGCCCTTTGAGGAACCATTCTTTCCTTGGTTTTACCTTAAGAGCCCAAATACAGACCAGACCTAGAGGGGCTGTGCTGGCATGAGGAGCATGGTCAGCTCCATGGTGTTGCTTGGATTGAACTTCAAGCTTCAAATACTTTATTTTATCTTGCACACTCTTGTAGGAAGAGAAGGAGAACCACACTGACCCAGTCTGCTCCTCCAAGGCCCTGGAGCTTCTCAAACAGAACTAAATAAAAACGTGAAGATTTTTATGGACCTACAGGAACTCTGGGTATCTTGTAAGAGAAACCTCTACTGAGGGGAAACTCTGGAAGGGCCTGTCCAAGCTCCAGACTCCAACCTCTAGGAACCATCTCTTGTTTTCTGCAGAAGCAGCCAGGAGAAACACTGACACCCGTAACACTTGCCAAGCTTCACTGAAGAATTCAAATGAAGGTCTCGTTCTCACAGAAAAATCTGTTCTCTGTTTAGCTAGTCCCACCGCGCAACTGAAACTGCCAGTGAACCAGACTGATGGGTCAGATATACTGCATTATGCCCAGGACAGTACCTCCATGCTTCTTTGAATATCTTATCACCACTGGTTTCCAATTTACTTGCTGACACAGGTGACTGTGCTCTGACATTTTTCAACCTTGCATGTACTGCTTTACCTTCAAAAGGGAACCGAAACCCAAGGACTTTCAAGGCAGCACTTATTTCTTACTTGTTTTGCAACACACCTTTTTCAAGGCTCCTGGGCCATCCAACTTTCCATCCCTTGCCTTGAGAGCCACTTTCTGACACATGAATCGAGTCTCCAGGTAGAAAAGATTTCTCTCACCAAGCCTTGTTTTGCGGTTCTGCATAAACACAGTTTTCTGCTTATCAGGAGAAGAGTTTGCGTTGAAAGGAAACCTTTTCGCAGGAAGGAATCTGCAATTGTAATTGTATAACTGTAATCAAGAAATAAAGACAAGACTATCTCAAGGTTTGCCTGTCTAATCCAATATAATAAATCAAGGACATTCGCTCCTCCAATTAATGCATTTAACAAAAGCCTAAATGAACTAGCAGTTAAGTGACCATGGGGATGGTCTATACTAAGCAGATAAATCACCCACTATAATGCACACACCTACTTTAAAACCCTCTCTAGCACATCTTTTGTCTTGAAAGCTGGTGACAGATTCTTACCCTGACAGCAACACCAAAATGCAACCGAGTCTTTTCAGGGAATTCAGTACCCAGCAAAGGCTAACGCTGTCCCCAAAGAGGCCATGGTGAGGTTTAACCAGAGGTGGTCATCACTGCAACACATAAATACTTGGGGCAGGCAGGTGCCGTGCAGATCCAAAGAGATCTAGGGTTGGAAAATCACATATAGTAGAAAGGCAGAAGAAAACACAAGGACCCATCTGCATCAGCCTGTTTTCTCCACGCAATAAACAACACTCCATCACTTGAGGACCATCCAACTGGTGACACTTACTCAATGAAAATGGGAAGGCAAAGGGGGCCCAAGAAAGCAGCAGACCTGCTAAGAGCTCAGGATTTTCTTTGTGCACTTGTGGGAAGGGCAGGGGGCACATCACTACCTTCACTGGGATTTGGAGCAGATTGCTTGGAAGGCTGGCTGTGCCACAACTGGAAACCTTGTTCTCCTCAAGGAGTGATGCCTATCCCATGGGATGCAGCCATGGAGGAGAGAGCAAACACCACCACATCGCCCATGTGAGCCACAACTGACCTATCCAGCTGCAGCAACTACCCCACAGCAGACCCTCATCCCTGGTGAGGACTCTGCAGCCCATGTCCCCACCAAATTTATCAACACTTTAAACTCAATATAATAGTCATTGACACAGCCAAATAACAGCATTGTGAAGTTATGCCATGTGCTACTTAATGCTTTCTGAAGATCAGCATTAGGGCCACCAACTCTGAGAAAGAATTGGGCAGGTTTCTCAAAATAAAAAGCCATTAAGAACCAAAAGGAAGCATAATTGTTGACTTTTAATATCCAGGCAAAATCCACAGTAAATAACAATAATTTGCTTGAAATATTGTTCCATACAGCGTGTTCACAGAAATCCAGCATACAATTTTCAAGAAACTGCAGGCAAATTAATTGTATACTTTCACCTTCTGTTCTCTACTCACACAAGAAAAGAATAACATTGTGCCACACATTGAGCAACCCATACATGTTTGAAAGGAATTGTCCTAATCAATAGCATTCATTTAATTTGAGATTGGTTTAAATATGGACAAGGGGATCAGAGAAGCTTGTAACACCTGGAGTATTTATCCCAATTTCGAACCCACTTGTGCCAGCAGATTGTCAACAAGGCAGAGAAGTGGGGGGAAAAAAAAACCAAACCAGTTATCACATTCACAGCCATGCCAACAAAAAGTTAAGATATCTCTGCATAAGAACTTCAGAAACTGAAAAACATTTATCTCTCCCCAACCCATCTTTACAGAGGTTACTGCAAAATTTAATACATGTAGATAAGACCAAGAGAGGATTTTTCCCTCATTTTACTCCTACAAATGAAATGATAGCAGATCATCTTACTTACTAAGGTTTTTAAAAGCAAGTACATTCTGTGAGCCAAATTTCACAGCATTATCCATACAGCACCTTTATTTGTGTTGCTACACACAGCATCAGTCCACAACATTCGGTATAGAAAAAATTTTTTTCCCTTTCCTGACCACAACTTTGATACAGTGACTCATTTCTGCTGTCAGATCATAAACACTGGGGAAACAGCTCCAGAAATAAATATAATAAATATAATAAAAATTATAATTATATAATTATATATAATAAATATAGGAAATCTCCATGTGAGCATTCCCCATTGGTTTATTGCACCATCATGCTGGCTAAAGGATTTTGGTTTTCCATAAGGAGAAGCCAATTGCAAGGATTACCTGTACCACTACACCCTCTTTGCTAAATGCTGTCCCCACTGCCTGTGTGCATTCCATCCCTCCTGTCACCCCATGATTTAAATTCTGTCCTCAGTTTAGTTCACACTCGAGCACTCAAAAACATTTGGTTTCTACATTTCTGTTATGAAGAATGATTTACATGCTCTTCTTTTTCAAATCCTTGGTATCCACACCTTCAGCAAAGGAGTGATATACAAAAAATACACAATGACTGTATAAGGGGTAAGAAAAAGGAAAAACAGATCTTTTTCCGCCTGAATTCCCTGGACCTTGCAGCTCCCCAGAGGAGAAGATCACAAGCTCTTCTCTAGTGGAACAGCACTGACTGAGACTATTGGTCTCTGTTGCCAGGCTCTGCCACGGGATTTGTGCAGAACTCACTTCATCCATTAAACACCACTTCACTGGTACAGGGGCTTTAGTCTGCCTGGGGAACCACATAAGGGAAAGGAATCAACTCTTCTTTACCTTCTTTTAAATTTTCCTCGTGCAGATTTGAGCTAACATGCCCGGTATGGAGGAGCACTGGTGTACATCCTCCCAGGACCAGTGATCCCTCCCATGCACTGCTGTCAGGAACACAGTGAGGAGCAACCCACCTGAGCCCTGGGACAACAAGGAGATAAAGGACCAGCAGCACAGAGAGCAGCACAGGGGAGTGGTCAAAATCCAGAAATGCTGGAGACATGGATTTGATGGCCAAGTTAAACCAAAGCCTCACTTATGACAGGCCAGGTTTAAAAGAAAGACCATGCCTACGTACTTGGGTTACAATCTCCCCTTCATCCCTCTACGGAGACAGCCTAGCAAAGCTATCTGTTCTGCAGCTATTCTGAAGAATATCTTGTAGATGACTGTCTCTTCATCAGCTTCTCATGTTGAGCAACCAAAGGAGATACTGTGATTCTTATCACATTTCACATAAGACTTCACATAGTCTTAGAGAAGATAAACAGACAAGCTGCATGTTCTGTAACATTTGCTTTAGAGGTTTCAGTGGTGAAATGTTTGAAGCTGTTTCAAAACTAGACTGATGAATTGTCTGAACATTTTCCCAAAATAACCAAGATGCTCAAAGATCACTGCTTTTACTGTAGGTACGAAGGCCCGTACTTCTGCAAAGGGGGTCTGCCCTGGCTACAGAATCCGGAATTTTGTCACCACAACCCTTCTCTTGAAGCCACCAAGGACTCCTTAAATGTTAAAACATACTTATTCCTTTCTGGGGTGGCTTATTCAGGATGCAGCCTCTCAGCTTTCCAACATTCAAAGTCCACAGTCAACTGCAAAGCTCCAAAAGGCAATTCCAGTCCAGCTGCAGGCTTGGCTGATGTGCAATACTTAGGAAACTGCTACAGAAAATAAGCATATTTGGAAAACATGCGCAGCTCACGTTACCAGCCTCATTTACGTTACTAAACCACCCAAAGTCATGACATACCAATATCGCAATGTGTCTCTGTCAGTGATTACACAGATCAGAAGGTCAAATGATTTCCCAACTTCGCTGCTATCCAGCTTGTGCATACAAACAAGCTCAGCCGAAACCACTCTCCGACAAACAAAGTGAAACAAACCATTTACAGGAGAAAAATAACACAGTGAAGTTGTTCACTTCATCACTGATCTGTGCTTAACACCGCTGTTCGCTGCAGGGTTATTTTCAGTCATGTGACAAATAACAATCAAGGCTATTTTTCCTTTTATAGATTCTTCCACGAAAAACCATTGTCAGTCCTTCATCCAAAAATGCTTTATGTTCTGACATCAACACTAAAGAAAGTTTACAAGTTTATTAAAGGTTTTTGAGAGCCTAATTCTTCTGGGGAATCCAGAGCACTTGGTTCCCAGTCCACTCTATTTTTTAAGACCACCCTTCTTCTCAGCTGTTCAATACTGTACCCTAAAGGGAGCCTTGATGCCACCAGTGCCTGGGAGTGGTTCACTTTAAAGTTTTTTGTGCATGTTTTCCCATTCACCAACATTTAGTAATAAAGAAAGACAAAGACTGAGTGTCACAGATCTCCAGGTGTCTGGATGCTCATGGCACCTTCTGGGTGCCCACCCCTCAGGCAGCTGCTGCCTTCTCCCCCCCAGTTCAGGATTTCCCATAACTACTGAGTTCATTATTAAGATCACTGAAATCAGCATCATCCCATGCTCCCTGTGCTATGTCAGTCCAGGCAGAATTTGACTGAGATATGAGGGTACCTCCCCCTAGAAAGGGACAATTCTGTTCCACACTGCTCCCCAGAACCAGCTACTGCCCCGTGTTTCTATCTCTGCTCATAACTGAAACATTAATAAATACCATGTTTCATTTTTTTCACGTCTTTCTATTATTGTTTAGGCTTTTGGAGAGGTTGGGGGGAAAATTGGACACTGTCCACAAGTGAAAGTAATACCTTGTAGTTTCATTATTTACTCATCTGACAACCACATGGAGTCAGCGAGGCTTTGGCTAACACAACCCCTAAAAAAACCACACTTTACAGGCATTTTTTATTTTGTTTTTCTGAATGCAGATGACATTTAGTTAAAACTCCTTAAATCAAAGTGGTTGTGATCTATGTATGTTTAATTTTCTCTCTTCAGCTCTGCAAATAAGAATATTCATGTCAGCATTGCTCTCAGAGGGTGATACAGGTACACTCCAAGCTTTCCAAATCCCTTCCTTCTACCCCTTCTTTTCTTTTTTTTTCCTCGACTACAACAAAAAGTCTCTGGCCTGAAGGACTGTACAGGGCTCCACATTAAATACACCAGCAGGAGTGCTTGCAAAGACTCCCAAATCATACAAAGGCTGTGGAGGAGAAATACAACTGAGTGCACTCTTCCCACTCCCTGCTTCTAGGCAATTTAAAGTACTCCTTATTTATTTAAAGCCCACCTATTTAAAAAAAAAAAAAAAAGTCAATTCTCATGCCCTTTCCTCCATTTCCACTCATTTTCAACTCAGGTGAGCACCTGCAGATCATGGATATCAGCAGAAATTCTGCCTCATGAATGAGCAAAAAAAAAAGGAATTAAAATAAACACACAGGGTTTGATTGTGTATACATGAATCATCATGATTAAAACCAAGCTTGTTTAAAGAAAAATGTCCTCCACAAGCACTTATTTTGCCACACTGAACATATGCAATAAACTTCTTAGATTTGTTTGTCCCCATTAAGTGTGAAATTTAATATTTCCATACACTAACGAGTGTATATAATTAAATATACAAGATACCCAGTACAGCCAACTTAAGCATTACAAACCACGCCAACTTGTGCACTTCCCTTCACTGTTACTGTTCCAACCACGGCATTTTTAGTGAAAATTTAATTTCCTTTTTCCCCTCAGAAAAAAAAAAAAAAAAAAAAAAAAGGCATGTGTTAAAAACATTATTTTTAAACTTCTCAATTAGACTTTGAGTCTCCACTGTGGGTGGGTGAGCAGCACGAGGGATGTTGGGGTGAGGGGGTAACACCCAGCTCCTGCTGCAGCTCCCGTTTGGCTCAGGGCAGGGAGCTCCCCTTGGCTCCCCAGCCCACTGCTGCTCCCACTGCAATCACTGCAGCCCACCAGGGGACACAACTGACTCGGTTTATTATGTTTTTGCAGGACCCCTTGAATTAACAGCATGCAAATGTAACGCGGGCTCTGAAGTCGGCTAATTTGAAAACAGAATTTCTCATTTCCCCAATTTTCTTCTTTCGCTCATTTGGTTGGGTTTTTTTGGTTTTTTTTCCGAATGAAAATGTTCGCTGGGAAAATATCTTAAATATATTTTCTGCTTTTTATAATAAAAGTCTTTCTCTTCTGAAACTATAGTTAAGCATCTCTAAATAGAGGCAAATGAAGTTTTTTATGTTCTCATTAATACCATTCCATAAATTATGCAAGTACCATCTTAGGCAAAAGCTTCACTGAAAACAATAATTCTGATCCAAACACTTAAGTCAGAAGAAAACTTTTTCTAGGAAGTTTAGCGGTTTCTGGGTCAGGTATTTTGCATGTCAAGCACCAAAGCTGACAAATTTCTGACTCTTTTACTAGGAAATAATCATGGAGAGAAGTTGCTTTCTATATTAAACAACTGAAATAGCTGAATATTTTTAACCGAAATAACTAGAAAAAACAAAGTATTTTGCAGCAGACCAAGTTTGGAAAATACCAATCCAAGCCATGAATACCCAGCACAAACAAAACCATGCAAATAAACCAGTTAGAACCAGCAGCAATCATTGTGGCCATGCTGAAGGAAAAATAACCTCTTCCAGCTCCTCACCTTTGAAGGGCAAACAAAATTTCTGAAACCACTTCAGCCCTAAGATTTCTAAGGCGACAGCAGTTTTGCTCACCTTAAATCCAAATTTAAAGACATTTTGTGTTGTTACAGGCACCCTAAGGAGGATTTTGCAGGGTAGTGAGATGAAGGCATACGCACATATTCTCTTAAGCACAAATGGAACACGAAACATGGCAGAGTAAAGGTTAAGTAGCATTTGACTGATTTTTACCTCATGGGAACTATAATTTACACGCCGCATTCATCCAAGGTAAGAGGGTTCAAATGGCACAAATTAAAAGCCTGCAGTTTCCTACTTCTGTTTTTAACATATCATATTGATACACGGCCAGTTTTTAAAGTGATAAAAGGTTTCTATCAAAATATCAAACAGCAAGAAGATGCACTATTTTTACACTGTCAGCATTGCTGTGTTTTACTGCATCCTTCCTCACTCCTTACAGCCACTGTCGATGATTATAAAATAGTAACAGCCCAAGCGTCGTCCAAAAGGACAAATTAATCTTCCAGACACCCAGCTCTTACAATCAAATCCTGGACAGAAATTTCCAGGAACAGAAATAATTAAATTAATGCAGGGTAAAAAAAAAAAAAAAACCACAATAAAAATCAACAAACAAAAAAGGCAGCACAGAGCACCAACAGCTACTCCAGAGAACTCTGTCTCTATCAAAGATCTTTCTGGAGGCAGGACTAGGATGATCTTGTAAACATTCCCCAGCATCTCTTAAGCATCCAGCAAGCATTTACTTGGAAAACCCCACAAGCTTTTATATATCTTATTTTTTTACAAGTAGTCATCAATGGACTCAGGGCATCACAAAACCAGCTACAGATAGTATTGCCAAAAAAGCATGAATGATTTTTATCAGCGAGGCAGAGACGCTCAGCAGAGCTTTGGCAAAACGCCTGCTTCCCATGGCTACTACCCTCAGGACTCTGCAACCCCTCTCTAACATGCACATCAACATGCCTGGAGTGCCTTCGGGATTCCAAACACTTTGCTACCACAAATCCTGACTCCGGCCACCTTTCCTTGACAACCAGAGCAGGGACCTGCAAAAATTGGGAAATACAGCTTTTTCTGGGTCAGTAAGTCAGTGTTTTTCCCATGTCTGATTGGCTGGGGCAATTCCACTTCAGCGTTAGTGTTGACAGAAAATATGTGCTGAGAATTTCAGAGTTCAGGATGTTCTTTAGTCATTTTGGTGATTTGATGTGGCACAGGAAATATTAGTGCATATTCTGTATTTTCAGTCACACTGACTTCACCATTCTTATTAAAAAAAAAAAAAAGACAACAGAGTCGGATCACTGAGACTGAAATTATGAGCAATCTGACAAAAGTCAGAGATGGGGGAGGAAGGTGATAAAGACTCAGCCAAATGTTAAACTACTAGTTCAGTTTGATATTTTAATTTCTATTCAGCTTTTATTAAACCTGTCTCCAAATTAGGTGGCTGATGAAGAACAAGCCTTGCAGTGATGCTGCCTGCGCTCCCTGGCCCCTCACCCCACGTTGTGGGTCCTGACTAATCTCAGCACTATTGGTATTAGAGACTTTCGATACCTTGGCTATGAATTTAATATAAAACTAGATAAAGATAAGCTACCTTTCACCAGCTAGGACAAATCAAGATTTCACTGCTCCTTTCAGCAGGACTGTGAGTTTTGGACTTGATCGAAGTGTACTTGCAACTAATTGTGTACTAAGATCACTGTATCAGCTGCACTGGGCAGTGTTCCCCTCCCCTACTAATCAACACATCTCCAGCAATCTCATCCCAATGCAGAATAAAGCTGCTCTTCCTCTGGCAAGAGCCCCAAAGTACAGCTGTTGCCACTAGTATATAATTTACACTCCTCTGAACCAGCAGAAGGGAACAGAGCAAATCCCAGATGCAGGATCTCCCCCAGCTGATTTCTGCAATACAAATTACTGAAGACATGCTTCACTTTTTCTTTCTGTTGAACTGGCAGAGTGCTCCACATCCTTAGGTGCCTGATTTGTTACAGCATGCAAGGCTCCAGATAAAGGAGTCCATCAGAGTCAATACCCGAAAATATCATGAAGTTTAGTGCACATCTTCTTTCATTTAATAGAATCACAGGGCAGTTTAGGCTGGAAGGGACTGTAAAGATCATCCAGTTCAACTCTCTGCCACAGGCAGAGACACCTTCCACTGCCCCAGGGTGCTCCAAGCCCTGTCCAACCCAGCCTTGGACACTTCCAGGGGTCCAGGGGCAGCCACAGCTTCTCTGGGCACCCTGTGCCAGGGCCTCAGGATGCTCACGCTGTTCAGTTTCTTTCTAACATCAAATCTAAATCTCTTCTTGCTTAGTTTAAAACCACTGGACCTTTCCTATCACCATCTGCCTGTGCAAATAGTTGCTGTCCCTCTTTTCTGCATGCACCCTTGAAGCACTGAAAGGCCCAATGAGGTCTGATCAGACACTTTTCTTCAAACAGTACTTTCTTATAAAATCTACTAAAAATCCAGTACAGGACAGAGCTGCACGGGACGTTTCTCCCAGAAAATCGTGTTTAAAGAGCATTGAATTTAAAAAGCAAGATTTCTAATTATGGCCATAAATAAGTGCAGTGGAAACCCCAAGATCACAGTTTATTTCACAAACCACTGGCATCTGCTGGTAGCCTGTGGAGCACCAGCTCCAGCTGAGTGCTCTTGAGTGTGCTGCCATCCTCCCACCCCCAGCACATCCCATCCCCAGATTTTTTTGCTTTTAATCCTGAAACTGTGAAACCCAGTTAAACTTACAGTCCACCTGAGGGATGATGGCTGGACTCTGCTTCCTCCTGCACTGCTCTTCTACCCCTGGGTTTTGTGGGCTCTGCCCTGGGAACAGAGCATTGCTCTTTGCAGGATGCCCAGCTCTAGCTGGCTAACAGAAATATAGAGAATTATTGGAACAGAAACCCTGGGCACCCACGTATCAAGTCAAGACAGTGCATTTTAATTTTTTCCCCTCTGTTTCTGCATTGCTGTAGGTTAGCCTAATTGATTCGTGTTCTCACCAAATTAAAGACACAGCACGCAGACAGCATGCCAGTGAAAAAATATGGCAACAGCAAAAGTTTACAAATTTAATTTGCAATTGTTTTAGCAAAACAGCTCAGTCCACTCCTTCAGTTTTGGAAAGTAATCAGCTTGTGCTAGAGGAAGTTACCAGCTCCCAGGCAGGAGCACTATAACGCAGACGTATTTCATCAGAGATTAAGACCAGTTTTTCAGTTAAGAAGTGGATTTTGCAAGTGAGGCAACACTGCAAGTTACAATTCTGTGGGCTCAGGATCCCAGAGGAGGGGAATACTTGGAGAGTGACACCAGGGAAAAGACCTTGTGCCAAATTTCCTTTTAAAACCAGTGCTGGTGTAAATCCCAGCAAAGCCCCAAATTGTCACTTTGGTGCTAGAAGGGGATCCCCAAAGCAGCTCTTTTTCCCAGGCCACCATCAGAAGGCACAAGCGGAGTCCCCAGTGCCTCCAGCGAAAGGGTTAAGCCAAGCTTTCCGTCCCCCTGGTTCAAACCGCCCAGCGAGCACTCCCTGCCCAAATTACAGCAGCGCACACATCCAACAGATGCCGTTCAGACAGGGGCTTTCCTTGCCCTGAGGTACAGTTCAGTTTGTCCATTCTACTGTGCAATTACAGAATCAATAAAACATCCCTTTGAAACTCCCTGGACTAGTGCCGACACGCAGACAGTAGTCAAGCTGACATTTTTTGCTGTTTCCGTTATTACCGCCGTCAAGCCTTCTGAGAAGCAACACATCAAAACCCGGGCGCCGCAAAGCAAAGGAGGAAAAGCAAATGTAGAGCTGAGGTTTTGTTCCTCGTATCGCTCCCCAGGCGATCACACGGGGCCGGGCATACCTGCAAACAAAACCTGCTCAAAGCAAGCAAAACAGGCAATGGGAAACACAGCGCTTCCGAAAAGCGCGCGTGCCCCACCCTCCTCCTCTTCCAGCACGCCAATATCCCTATATTGCCATTTTCCTAGGGAGAGGAGGGAATCTCCTCTGATTCACATCACCTGGCCTAAACGGGGAAGCTCTGATTTGGGGATGAAGTTATCAGAAAAGCAAATACCGAGCGTCCTGCTGCTTGTGTGCGCTCGTGAATGTGGCGTGAGATGTGGACTGTATGTGGAAGTTGGGAGGTGGGGTTGAAATCTCGCCATCCATCTGTTTCTGAGCAGTGCCTGAAACACTGAAATAGAAATGGGAAGCTGCAGAGTGCCAGGAGTGGAACCTGGGAAGAAAAAATGCAGGAGCAGGACAACAAAGAGAAGGATATCGAATTAGCGAGCTCAGAATTATTCAAAGGACAACTGGGTGGCCAAGGACAGGCCCAGCAGAGATGTATTCACTGTCCACGAAAATGCAACCTTTTCTCCTGTAAGAATTAGCAAAATCTGCCCAAACAGAAGGAAAATGTAAAGCTGTAGGTCTTAGAAGTACTTCTAAAAATTACCATCTTCAGACGTTTATTTTCATGCTCACTACATAAATCACAAATGATTTTATCATTCATTTTTGAGCTTTAAAGCCTGGTGTGTATGTATCCCACATACCTACATTTCCAAGGGGAAAAAAAATGGACAATTCCTCCAAAGTACTACTTGTGTACTTGATAAAGCATAAAACTTGTTTCTGAGGCCAGAGCATTCCCTCAGTTCTCCTCCTCACCAGGCAGGGCATGGAAAGCAGAGCCACAGATTCTCCCAAACAGACCTGCCACGACGACCACTGATAAGGAAAGCCCACCCTCAGGATAATGAGCCTTTCCAATTTCACAGCAGATTCCTGGATCTCCCTTAAACACAGGCATTACAAACCATACAAACCTCACACCCAGAAATAAGCCATGTGTAAGAGTTTGTCAGTTGAAAAAAGGCAGCACAGGAGAGTTATAGGGATGCTCAGCACCAAGCCTGGGCAACGTACAACTCTTAAAAACCTTCAGTATTTACAAAGTTTCTTAAAACTTCCTTATTTGAATCAATCCTTGCCTTTTCAAATGTTATGTGCAGATTCAACTGCTTCCAAATATTGATAAAATCACCCCTAACACAGTGTTAATTCTGATGGCTCTTCACACACTGATGCCCCAGGCCTCCTGACAGAAAGAATATGTTTGCAAGGCAGTGGTGGGGGCAAGGAGCTCTGCACCCATTTCCCAGACCTGAAAAAGGCAGGTTAAATAACCTCCCAGTGCCCTACAAAGCAGCTGTATAAAAACCACAATCCAACTCTCCCAAGTTCAAAGGTTAATTTATAAGATTATATTTCCTCCCAGAGGATGCTCACGTGTCTTCTATACCGACATAGGCCAAATAATAACTCATTTGGAGAGCAGCTTATTTTGAAGAGGTTTCACATTTAGTGATGAGCACAAGGAGGAGAGAGGGAGGATGTCTCACGTTCAGACTCTGTCTCAGGATATATCATATCTTTTCACCAGACCAGTTCTCTTTGTGGTAGAAGATCACGGATGTGTTAACTGTAAAAACTCCTTTTAAAGCTGAAGATAATAGGGTTGTGTCATCTGTACAAATACTCTGTACTGGAATGAGCATGCTGGTGCACCAGAGGAAGAGCTGGCTGAACACAAAACAGGCAGAGCAACAGAAACTGAGAAGATCCTCGAGGCCGGCTTGTTAAGAGTGACCTAAAATGGCCCATTTTGACTCACTCCTCTCTACCTCCTCCATCAGAGGATTCAAAGGGAAACTGCAATTCAACCTTCGTGGCTGTAGCACGACTGCAACAAAACTATTTTTTGTCATGAAAGAAAAAACAAGTTGCGGGTGCCTGAATGCTGATAGATCACTTTTGCTTTAAGAGAACATCATGTCAATCAAAACTAAATTCCTTATGCTCATCACAGGAGCTTGCAACCAAGCAATACAAAAATCTCATTCGAGTTCAACCAGTAATGTGTTCAAAGGCTTCCCAATCTGCTCTGTCTCTGGCATCAGCAGCAGACAGAGAAGAGGCAGAAGAGATTGCAAAAAAAAAAAAAAAAAAAAATTAAAAAAAATTTAGAAAAAAAATTGCTTGCTGTGCAAAGTAGAAAGGCCTCTAAACCAAAATAAAAATAAGCATTAGAATGTGTGTGTTGGACTAAAAGAATATACAGCAGGCTGAAATGTGCTATATCTTCCTCACTGGTGAGGAAAGACCTCTATAACTCACCACGGGCTTTGATCACTCGTGAGCTATCAGCTATTTCTTTGCTTCTTGAGTAAATATAAGTCATTCACAGCTGAAACATAATTTCTCTCTCTTTCCCCTGCCACTATATGTTGTGTGCGAATATGTCTTGTATATAGGCACACTAACACAGCGTGCTGTTCAAATACACATCAGAGTTCACCAGATGGTGGGGATTGCCAGACACTCGTCGTTGCCATGAGCTCGGAGCCATGGTGTAACTCATGAATGATGTGTCTAAGCTGTAAGTGGGTTTTGCATAGTTACATTCCCCTCACCGACACAAAACTCGACATAAAACTCTGTTTTCTGATTATGTCCAACCTGCAACAGTTTAGAATTGTGAGAAGGCGTAAGGGAGTGTTTGGTATCACGTTGGGTTTTTTTTTTTTCCCTCCTCCCAGAGACACGGCTCTGAAGGAGCTATTTTCATCTGGGGGTTATGATTCACACCCATACACACAAAATTATACAGTTTAATAAAGCTGTGGCCACAGTCTGTGCCCATGTTTGGGCACAATCTAAAAAACCCAACCTCAGAAAAACAAAGGTGTTTTACCAAAAATAAGCAAGGTTTTAAGGAGCAATCATCTTAATTATGCATAGGAAAAATATATGAGATTGGAGTTTAAGTTTTGTGCACGGGCCTCAGCACGTACTTGGGCATTAAGATATTTGGGCAATAAATTATGTGAGCATAGTCTGGTAAGGATGTGAATGTTGGGTGAATTGGCAATTTCCTAGTCTTTAATTAATGATGGTGTTGAGAAAGAATGTGGCCTTCCTTCTAAATTAACAATGCTTTTTAATCAGCAAGTGAATCTGCCTATTTGAAGCAGAAGGTAGCTCTAGGCTTGCAAAAAAAGGAACAGAGGCTCCAGGAAAAGAAAAAAAGCTGGAAACCTGGCAGTGCACACAGGGTCCTACCAGACCCTCTTTAGTGCCTCCAGCAGAACCTGTATCTTATCCAAGGTCTCTAACAACCAGTGGTGAAATAAAACCCAAGGGAAAAGAAAAAAGCTAAGAGCTAGGAAGAGTTTCCATCTGATTTGGCAGGGTGGGAGATGGACAACTTATGTCTGCTGAGCAGAGCCAAGGAGAAACTCTGACCCAACAGCAGCCAGGTGCCAGGGCATATCTAAGTCCAAGGTGAAGGGCCTGTGTCCTTTAGACATCTCCACCTACAACACAACCATGGCATGCAGAGAGATCATGGATCTCCATCCAACATGAGGACACAGCATTGAACTATCTGGTAACCCAGTAAAGCATTGTGGGAAACAGTCCTTTTACTATTGCTTTCCTAATTTATTCCAACAAAACACATTCTGCCCATCTAGTTGCTGGATATAACTCACCTTCCTTATTTTTAGCCCCTCACAGACTGAAGTCTGTTGAACAAAAGCGGTTTCTGTGCCATGAATGCTCAGGAGAGACAATTAATTTTAAAGATCAGGGTCGTATTCTTACCTATGTATTAAATTTTAGAATGGTTTAAAACCTTAAGGAAAATGGCCTAATGGTTTAAAAACTAAAGGAAAAAAAAAAAAGAAAAAAGATTGTTACAAGCAGCATTTGTTATTCTAAGGTTTTAGAAAGGATTGGATGCCTCCAAGGGTCGGAGCTTCAGCTCCACTTAAGCACACAAGTTCGCTATCCAAAATTTCTTTGAACTAATAAAATCCCTGGAGGTTATCAGATTGGGCTGAATATGGACTACAGTTTTCAACTCCTCCCCTTTTATCTGTTAATACCATGAGAGGAGCTCTCTAGCACCCCAAGTCAAATAGTTTCCTGTCTTGGCTGGGAACCACTTCGGCAAGCACTCGAGGCCATGAGCAGCAGTTGGGTGCAGGCTCTGGGCAGGAGAGGCTGCGTCAGTCACTGCCGGCTCACCCCGGCCCCGTTTCAAGGAGCGTGTTTCAGCACGACCTGGCTGGGTGAAGTACAAACCCTGCACATTTCTGACTCCCAGACAACTCTCTGAGGCCACAGGGAACACTATCTCCCTTCTTGCAAGGCAGCATCTTCCCCTGTTGGCCCCATGGGGCTGATATGCCCCTAGCACTGCATCCTCTTAAATTCAACCCTCACCAAACCATTCTCTCTTCCCCAGGAGTACCCGTGAGCACTGAAGAGCCTGAGCCCTCTGGATATTCAGTTCCCCTTGTCTAACAACAGCAACCTCACCCCCAGCCACAGCCTATTCAGATGGAGGAAAAAACAGGGAATCAAAAAGTCCTCTGTCTGGCAGAAACGTTCCTGCTGGGAGCTGAGCACACACTGAATAGCCTGTTCATGGTGTCTGTGCTAAAAGTAAGGACCTGGCTTTATTTCTTTGTTGATGTTGATATAACTTAAGAAGCTGAGATAGCTGAAACTGGGAAATCTTGGGAATGGAAGGCTTGCACAGGGGGCAGAGGCATCCCAAGCACCCCACACCATCCTTACTGTTATTTCCCACTCAAGGAGCAGAGCAGCACTTTATTCTTTCAAATGGACAGAATATATGGTGGTGGGGAAGCACAAGTGTACAAAGGAATAATGAAAAAACTATGCTGTGCTCCTGACTGGAGAGACTGAAAGGTACACACGTGTGACAGTAAAATAAAAATGCATGTAAGTTCTGTTTGGATAAGAAGTCCAAGTTGAATTCAGGCTAGTTACTATTAGTAGCCTCAACTCCTCCCAAAAATCAGATTCAATTCAATTAAAATGTCTTCTTCCCTTTTTTTTTTTTGGGAAGTGAATATTCCTGATTTTTTAAGCTACTTTTTAAACAACTCTTCCCTGGCTACTGAATGCTCCAAGGCCCTGTATCTCATGGCTTCACAGCCCACTGAGAATAGACAGCACTTTCTTGCTAAGAAATTACTTACAATTTTTACACAATACCAAACCACAGCCATCCTATCACCTTTAAAAGAGATGATGTTTTTTTCCTTCTGGAGCATCTTATCCTTTTTTGTTCAGCTAGACAAGCCATGAGCAGGATCTTCCACAGTGACATTTTCAGAGCTACTTAAGATGTTTTGATTACCCAAATTCAAACAGCTCTTCATAAAAAAAAAAAAAAATTCTCTTTGGCAATTTTGCAAATCTCATCCTAAACCTTAACATATTTCTGCAACATGAGGCCCTCGTTAGCCTCCGAAACCGATGGTTTCCAAAAGCTGTGGATGCGTGGGAGTCCTTGATGCCCTGTGTCAGCTCAGCCATCACCCGCAGCAAGAACCATTTCACAGGACTGCCAGGCAGCATCCTGCACCAAGAACAACCCTGCTCACTGCAGGTCCAGCTCCACGGGGTAACGAAGGCAGCCCAACCCCAAAAGGAGGCACAGATCACACCCCCGAGGCACAAAAGCTGGGGAGAGGCTGGGGAAGGAGGCAGGCTGGCTCCGGCTCAGCTCCCTGGCACAATGGACCTTTGGGGAGCTGGATTCCCAGTTTCCAGCCCTAACAACTTCATTACTTAATTAAATGTACTTGCAGAGCAATCAGTGCAGCAGCGCGGGCAGGCAGCAGCCCTGCTCCTCTCCAGCACGCTCCTCAATGCGGCACATGTCCTGGCCATAAAGTTATCCAGGCAGTTGCTTCCTTGCCTGAATGCTGACTACAACCATGGCCTCTGGATGCAAATTACTGGCTTTTATAGGTTCCTAAAAACATTTTACCGTGTCTGCTGAACAATGTGGGAGTTGTAGAAAGGGCCCGATGATGGCAATGGTGTAATTAAAAGCTGCGAGTGGAAAAAAAAACCCATCAGATTCCTTCTTCCAGACAGAAAAACTGGTAAAAATGTACTTTCTGGAAATAGTGTAAAACAAAATGTCAAAGTAAATAAATTTAAAAAAAACATATTCACCCGTCCCTGTAATCCCTCAAGTTTCCAATAGCTTCCCCGCTCAGTGCCCGTGAAGGAAACCATATATGCTAGAGCACGTCCCTAAGCCCTGTGCTCTATCTCGGAAAGAAACGAGATAGAGAAACTCTCCCTATCTAATCACCAGCCCTGTCTGGGACTAACAGAAGTTACTATCTCTGCCTGCCTGTCAGGAGCTGCACAAAACCCATCGGTGCTGGGGCTGATATGGCAGCAAGAGGTGTGAGGGCTGTAAAACCATCCTGCAGCTCCGGGATGGGCACCCAACCCACACCAACATCCCTAGGGAACAGTCTGATCCCAGCAAGCCAGACCCCTTCTCCTGTGCTGGAGAGACTTCAGATAAACCCTGCCCTTCAGGGTCCTTAGACCAGCACAGTGCTTGTTATTTAGGGACATTCTGTTAGTTCATCTGCTGCGGGGTTCAAGTCTTGATCTACTGTGAGGATGGTGAAGGTCTGGCACAGGTTGCCCAGAGAAGCTGTGGATGGCAGTCTCTGGAAGTGTCTAAGACCAAGCTGGATGAAGCTTTGAGCAACCTGAGCTAGTGGAAGGTGATGCAGCAAGGGGGTTAAAACTAGATGGGTCTTCAAGTTCCCTTCCAACCCAAACCATTCAGTGAGTCCATTATTAGAGCAGAAAAAGAATGAGGGGAACCCCTCATCCAAATGCTGAACTATCCCAAAACTTCTGCACACTGAATTCTCCATTAACATTTATTTGATATGCACTAAAACGTACAGAGGGGGAAAACTCCTGCTGTTTCCTCCCTCTCCAAAAATATAAATTTACAGCCCCATCAGCTGGCAGAGCTGCTGACATCCAGGTGGGTGGCCTGCATTAGCCATCACTGGCAGCATGGGGACCCACCCAGCCCATTCCCAGATTAAATGTGTAGGGCCAACACTGGGTTTTGAACACATCTGGGCAGGAGTTAGTCCCAAGCAGCCTCTGTGCCTAATACAGGAACTTCCTCCGACAGCAGATTACAGCACACTCCAAGTACAGGCATGCTGCTTGCTGTTTCTCCAAGCATTAGCTGTGGCCTCAAACAATCAAGAAGCTTTTTTTTTTTAAACTCCCCCCCTTCCTTTTTTTTTTTTTTGGAGAAATGATCAAACCGGGGGTGGGGACAGAACATCCTGCGTGAAACCGCATCCTGAACAAGCATCACCACGATTCACTGTAAATAAATACTCTCTCCTTGCAGCACTTCCGTCAACTGTCACTGCCTTGGCTCCAATCACCTTTCAAGTCCAAACAGGAAAGCAGAGAAAAGCGAGTGAGATGGCAGATATGAGGTTTAATTTGCTTTTCACTGCAGTTTTCATTGGTGGTGCGCTTCCAATTCGTCGGCATTGCCAGCTGCCTGGAATCACTCCTGGACCCAGTTTTTTCCTGTTAACCTTCATAATTGTATTATTATGGGCAAGCCCACAAACCGTGCTACAAAAAGCTGTAAAAAGTGCAGCTTCCACCCTTTATTAGATAAGCAGCCAGATCCAAACCCAGCTGCTGCAGACAGAAAGGCAACGCAGATTTACTGAACACGTTTCTTCACCTATGTTTTACATAATGCAAGATGTGCCTGCTAAAAAAAAAAAAAAAAAAGCTGACAGGGGGGTGCAAAGGGATTACAGGAGGAAATAAGTTTGACCTCAATTTTCTTGAAAACTTACAAAAACATATATAAAAATTTGGGAAGATCACAGACATGAGGGGATAGCAGTGCCAGGCAAGAGAGCCAAGGCAGGAGCTACCTCACTCCGTGCACGTGAGCTGGGTGAGGGGTGGGACAGCTGCACACCCCACAAGGTTCTGTATGAGCTCACGATGAGGAAGAAGAAGAGGAGCTGCCTCTCATGCGCACCCCCTCGTGGGCACAGCAACGGGCACCAGGGCTGGAGGGATGGGGAGACTGCACAGATGTGCTCATCCAGGGGATGAAAACTGGAGGAAAACTCTCCTGAACCTCCATCAGACCAGAGCAGAGTGCAGCCCCCTCACCTTCAGGAGGGGAGCAAAGCCCTCCTGGCAGCCACATCCCTCCTGGGTGTGCCGGGATGGACGGGATCCCGTCCCTGCTGCACACGCACCCAACGAGCAATTTAATTAATAAAAGTAAAACTGAAGTATTACATGTAGCAGCAAAGCATTATTAAAAGCCATAATGTCTCAAAGGTTCCTATGAAGTCATGTTCTTACAATTCACTCCAAAGAATTTAAAGACAAAATTACATGCTTGGTAATACTCTGGGGAGCACGCTTTTCTATGTGGCCCATTGTTTGTGTATGATGCATGGCTTTGAGAAAGTGGCATTGTTAAAAGGATCATAAATCACAAAGGGGAAGTTTGATTTTTTTTTTTTATTATTTTAAAGAAATCTTATTCCAGACAGGGCTTTCCTCTGCTGTGGAATTTTCAGCTTATTTCAGCAAATGAACTGACATCAGACCAACATAGGCTGTGGAGGTTTCAAGCTGCTCAAATGAACCTCACCTTCCCCACAGTCTCTCCAGAGAAATAAGCATTCCACAGTCAGTATCACAGGATTAGTATACCTGATTCCAAGGGAACGTTTATTTTTCTAAAGATAACTCTACAAGATAATATCTTGAATATTAAAGAGCAGCCCTAAAAGTTCTGCACTGCCTTTTGCAAAGATTTCTTGGTGCGGTTTGCCACCTTACTCTTCTCTTCAAATGATCTCTGGCTTTAGTGTGGTTATTTATTTTTAGGTACATTAGTTCTGAATTTGGAGACCAGTGGGCTCTGTGTACTTCAACAGCAAGCAGCAAATGCCAAAATCACTTACTACCCACAGGCACCCACCCCATCCTTCTCTGTGCACATGAATTAGCCAGTAGCCTCCTCCCAGAGCAACCACAATGAAGTTACAGCTCTGATAAGGCTGATGTACTACACCTCTCACTGGAGCTGAAAATGCAGAACAGTCTCCATGACACTGCCCAGACTCAGTGCAAACTCCACCAACCAACCAACCAACCAACCAACCAAAAACCAACCCAGATGAAAACCAACAAAAATTCAAGGGTGTCACCATAAGCCCATCCCAATATTTAGCAGTAACTCCCTGCTATGAACAAACCACACAGAGCAATTTGCAAGGGAAGAACCAACACATCCAAGAATGAATCAACAGGGATCAGCCAAGCCAGAAAGGCAGGAGTGTCTCCAGACTCCAGAAGCCCAACCAAGCACCACTGGAGGGTGGTTTTCAGACACACACAAGCATTTACCAAAGCACCTGCTTCTTTAAGGGGGTACCCCAGAGGATAAAGTAACCAGGCATCTTCCTCCCAGGGGCCAGATCCCAAAACACAGATCAGGTGGGTTTGCCCCCAGTTAAGTGAAATTCCTCTGTCACACCATCTCCTATGGCCTGCTCCATGTGTCTGTAATTTGTGTTCTGTGTGTGTATTTCACGTGTCTATTCACATGCAGAGGAAAACCTCCAGCAGCATTCTTTCCTACTGTGAAGAAATATTAAACTTTTCAAAGCAAATCTTAAATACTGGCTGTTACCTTTATGGATGCACCAGTACTTCCAGCAGTGCAAGATTTCCAGCTACAAATCTTCTCTATAAATCACATTTCCCTGGGAATCAGTGCTACATCTCTGCATCCTACTGTCCATATAGCTCCTGTTCTACACACAATGAGCCCTCCCATCCCATTTTTAACTCTTTTCTTGGATGTTTTCCTGTTGCAGCACACAAGAAGTACAAGGTACTTGTTTCTTTTCAAACTTAGACACCAGACAGTACCAGGTTAATCTAAGTGGCCTTTAGTCCTGGCTGGCATAAATCAGCACAGCTACAGCAAGTGCAGAAGAATTAAGGAACTGTGTCAGTTTATGCCAGCTAAAAATCTGACCCCATTCATCTGATTTGCCTCGAGATAGTCACTACAGTCAAAATGTAAGAATAAATTAGCATGGATTAAACCTAGGAAAACCTGCTGAGGAAACTTGACTGTGTTCAAATACACAGAACTGGAGTTAAGCTGCACAATTATGGGTGAAGTTAACTCATGTGACCTAAATACCATTAAGTAATAGGATCAGTCCACTACTAGTTATCCCTCAATATAAGAGAAAAAAACCCAACCTTCCTATTTAAGGACCAACTGCTGACAAATTTACAATGGTTGACTCAAGAAACACATGGCACCTTCCTCTGCCAAAACATCTGCCTCCTCCAGGAGAGCTGACTTCATCCAGCACTGGTGGAAGGTCTCTGTCTGCATTATTCTTACAGTATTGAGTATTCAGCTGCCAGCACTACATGAAGGAACTATTTATGCTCTATAAAAGGCTTGGACTTAGTCTGGAACACAGGCAGAAATGAGAGTGCTAAATCAAGCTAATTATTTTGAGACCTTCCCACTAGAAACATTATTACAACAAAATCCACCTGTTTCTCAACTTGTGCACCTTTCAAAGGATTTCTACTCTGTGTGTTCAAAAAGGTCATATGGAAACAATTACAGCACACAAGCTTAAACCGACTTCTACCAATGCAAAGACCCTTGACCCATCTTTATGGGCATTTTAAATAATTTATGTGCAACTTGAATGCAATCTGCTCTACTTGACATCTCTGACCCAGAGCATATCGAGGTTTATGTTGGGTTTCTTTAACACTGAGACCCTGTCAAGGGAAGATGTGATCTATGCTGTTACAACAGGAGCTCTTCTCCACCAGCCACTGAAGGAGGGCTCTACCAATCCCCATTGCTGCCCCTCTGCCAAAATGTTCTGGCCAAAAAAATGCTTATTTTGCACTTCCTTAGGGTTTGCTGTAGGCAAGCTCTCTCTTTTCCTACCTCTCCTGCAGGATGCCCAGAAAAGAACTAGAAAGAGCTGGTGGAAAGGAGAGAGCTTCACCATGGTCTGAACCAGAGCATGGCCACAGCTCCCACAAAAGAAGGAGTTCATAGAAAGGGGCACAGCCCTGTTCCTCGTGGAAGGGAACACAGATTTTGAGGAAGGGCTAAAAAAAAAAAACCAACCTTAATACTCGCTCTTTACCTGGAAGAGCTGATTAGCCAAAAATACTTTCTGGGAGCTCATGGAACTCAGTGCCTGTGCCACATCCTCTGCAAGGGACACGGGAAGAGCCAAGCCCCTGGAGAGAGCAGTAAATCCCTCCAGGAGCAAGAGGAGCAAGCAGGAGGGCAAAAAAGCAGTGGGGATGCTGCCTGCAGAGAGGGGAGGACACAGTGCACAGGGGAAGGGACCTGAGCCCCTCTGCTTCCACAAGGGATGGGCTGAGGCCACCCCAGTGGGAGACTCAGTCCCACCTTAGCTGCCACAAGCCCCCAGACTTGGATGGATCCTCTCTGAAAGGAGCTGAGGGGTGATCACAGGAGTCCTGCACTTGTAATTTTAGTGTTTGAGGCCAAGTGAATGAGGAGGCATTTTGGTATGTGGAATGGTTGGGTTGGAGGGGACCTTGAAGACCACCATGTCCAACCCCCTGTCACAGGCAGCTCACCCTCCACTTTGGACTCCCTTTACCTTCAGAGGGTTCTCGCTGGTAACCACAAACTAATCCATGCCAAGCATGAGCCTGATTTAAATCAAAGTGATTTGAATCACTGATTCTAATCATGGTTTATATCAAAAAGCAGGAAACATGATTTAAATCATTGATTTCAATCTTGTTTTGCATTTTTTGTACTTCTACACTTATTTTCCTAAAGAAGCATCAATTCTAATTGGTTAGCAACTTATATAAAATATGGCCTTTTCATTACCCTAATTTTTCTGTCTGCTAAAGATGATAACAGGTTATTTTCACATTCATTTGCATCCCTAAATTTTAGGCTATGACTATGTTTGAAATCATGACAGTTTTTATTAGTTGGCAATTTTAGGATTCATATTGATCTTCATTTGGTTGAAAAATAAAACTGAAAGAAAATGAAAATAACGTTCTTATTTATTAAATGAAGATTGTTTAAATATATGCTGGATACATAATGAGTTTATTCATTTATGCATGTAAAACATTTACTGAACATGATCTGTTTTAAGAAAATGGAATATATTACAATCACAGCAGTATTAGATCTCAATCTTCCACACCTTTATTTTATTCCTTGGTTGGAAAAGGAGAGCAAGGTCTCCTTTTCACAGTTTTTACTGAATCATCAAAGGAATTACTGAAACTAATCATTCAACCCTATCTCAATGAAGACTGAAACCAAACTTCGTCTACAGAAGGTCATCTAAGAGTATGTGAATATTGATAAGCTAACATAACTGAAAGAGCCAACCTCAGCTAGGTCTTTGGGCTTTTTCTTTTTTTAATTTTTATTTTGTTCTTAGTCATTTATGCACAAAAAATTTGTTTCAAACTTCAGTATCATCTAAAAATAGTATTTTTAAATATTTTAAAAATTAAACACCATAGAATTTAAATAAAAGTAATATTTAAAAACTGTCTAAAGCTAAATAATTTTGTCTGCCTGTTTAACCTGCACTTCTAAACTTAAAAATGTCTAAATATTAAGCAGATCTTACCTAGTACAGTCAATAAAATGAAAAAACCCTACCAAAACAGAAAACAAAACAAAAAGAGAAGCTCAGTTTTCTTTAACCTGAAATATTCAAATTCAGGAGGTATTAAAAAAAACAATAAAAAGAAAAAAGAGCTGATTTATGATACTGGGTTCAGAGTTCTTGGTTCTCTGCTACCTAGTGACTCTGTAATATTTTGGCTTTGCTGCATGAGGTGATGTAACAGCCCCAGTCCCATCCTCACAGCCAGGATACCCATCCACAGCCCCCCTGAAACCAACTCCTTGCTCGACAGTCTGCTGCAAAACCCTACTTAAGGGGGAAAAAATAAAAAAAAAGAAAAAAAAAAGGCAGCCAGAGGGGGGAAGTGAGGGGGAGGAAGAAAAGAAAAGTCGCTCTATTGAGTACAGCATCTCTACCACACATAATTCAAGGACTATAGCGGGTATGAGTTGGGGGGTAGGGGGGAGAAGGGAGCTTTTTTTATCCTTTTCCTTCAAAGAAAGACATCAGAAATAAACTTCTATTCATACAGGAAAATCCCCATCACATTTACTTTCAGCAAACCTAAATAATAATACAAAATAACCCAAAATGCCACGAAGGAACGATATACATAACACGTGGTAAATAAAAGTTTAACAAATCCCTGGAGAGTTACCACCAGCACTGAATGTGGCATTTCTTTCCAAAAGAATTTACAAATCCAAGCTCACAATAGAAGATTTCAAAAATAATAATTACAATCTGCACGGTAACAACAATTTGGGTGTTTCTTTTGGACTTAAAATAAAAACAATTACATATAAATACTACCTAAACATACATGCCATCTCAATCAGGAGGGACTGAAATGGAAGAACACAGCTTACAGGCAAATAGTTCTGAAAATATAAATGTATGCTGTTCTTTAAAAACAATTTCGTAAGTTTAGATTTTATGGCAATTTGAGATCCCATTTTGACAGTCTTGTATGCACCACACACCACCTCCCTATAAAAAAACATATATAGAAAGGTATTCGTGTTCTTGGTTAAGGCAAGATTAACACAACATACCCTTTTCCAAAAAAAAAAAAAAAAAAAAAGGCAATTTAAACCAGAAAAAAGGTCTTGAAATAAGAAGGCTGTTTTACTGTTTATGTTATAATTCTGAGTGACTGGATGTAGCATAAAGCTATGATTACTTTCCTGTGGTCATATAATATGTGATTTAGAGTATGTTTAGGGAAAATGTTAACTGAGACACGGGGCTGTAAACAGACCCAGAATTTGGGCACAGAAATGCAGCCCCTTGTGCTAGCCCACATCCAACCCATGTGCAACTTTATTTATTGTTCAGAGTTCACTGCAAAGGAGTGAAGCTGTCTCTAATGTCATACAAATTTGGCTATCAGCTGTCCTATGCAAATTTGTCTCTAATTACATATGCATTACTGAGCTATGAAATAAGTCAGTGTGTTGTGGTATGTGAATACACATCCCGCTCTTGTTTTTGAGCATAATAGTTTTCAGTGTCTGCAGAGTGTTCATATCCTGTGGACTTGTCTTTTTTTTTTTTTTCCCTTTTTCCTTTCTATCCTGCAGACTTCTCCTCCCCCACATCTTTTTTTTAATGAGACACCTTTTTTCCTAATAAAAAAATAAATTAAGACAGAATTTGTTTTTTAAACATGTTCTTAAAAGAATATGAATTCCCGCCAGAGAGAGACGAAGCAAAAACCAAGGACTGCTGTGCTGTTTTCTTTTGTGTAATGAATTAGCTTTAAAAAAGGTTGCACAATAAACAAACAACTGCCCAAAAACATTTTTGTGAGCTAATTATGTACTAAGCAAGAAGTAATTTTATCCTTATACCCACATTTTATGTTTTGGGCACTTCTATTTCACGTCCCTTGACACCTTCTCCAATAATCCATCTACTTTATATTGGAAAGCCTCACATGAATAAAACTTTATGGCACTACAGGCATTTAGCCTTCCACTGACATTCCTGGCCTGTTCAATTCTGCAATTCAATCAAAATCAAATCTCAAAATCCTCTTGTCAGCCAGCGCTGCTTTCATATGCCCGAGCCCTGTGTAAGGATAACTGCATCCAATCTTTCCCCCAAGCAGTGCTTATATTGTTTTACTACAGTTCAATGAGTGGAGTTCAAAATTACATGCAGCTGCCTACTACTGTGGTCTGTCTGTGCTACGCATGGACACAAGTATTGCCCACCAGGCTTGAAATCATTCACTTACTGGTCTGGCAAGAGAGACTGCGAGCACTTCACTGTGTGGAGGAACATCCTGCCTGCTAGATCTAAAGAGGGTGATGTTAGCAGATCAGTCCCTTTATAAAGGGATTGTGAAAGCCCTATGAAATGCAACTCAAACGTGCTCGATGTTAAGCATGTGGCTACTGCACATAAAAGCAAAGATAAACCTCAACATGCACTACTCATTCGCAGAAAGCTTGTGAGGGAAGATAAAGGGCAGGGGAATAAAAGGCATCTCACTGAGTTTTATATGTGTTTTAAATGACAAAGCTTCATTTAGACAATTTTTATCTTTTCCTTTCCTCCCTCCCCAGTCTTCACGCTGAAGCAAAAGGATGAAACAAAGCTAATTAAATACTATTTAATCAGATGAACAATGCAGCCACTTCAGATCAAATTGCTTAAAAACTCCTACAGCACCAGCTCCTGTACTGCCTGGCTGCAGGGAGAGAGAGCATCAAAACTGGGCAGGATTCCCACCCCACACTCCCTGGGGGCTGGAGGTAAAGAGCGTCAAGAGATTGCCCCCTGTGCTATGACCAGGGCTGGGAAACAGCAACAGCCATGAGCTGCTGGAAAAGGGCTCATCCACAGGCTGCCCAGCCAGGTACCAGCACAACCCCCCCACATCCAGCAGCAGCATCCTCCTGGCACACAGGGGATTCCACCAACACTCCTACAGGTTAACCTGTGGCCCATCACATTAACATTTAGTGACCATTTTTACTCAGCTTTCCGTCAGCATTTCACGGTATTACAACAGTGACCAAAATAAAAAAAAAAAAAAAAAAGAAAAAAAAAGAAAAAAAAGAATAAAAGCCTTTTATCAAAGGCTATTCATCAAATATTGTACCGTGACTAAATTCTGTAAGAGTAGCAAGTGAGAAAACAGAGGCAACACATCGTTAGACATCCTGCCGAGAAAAAGCTCTCTCTGAGATGAACCCCATTACTTTCCAGCACACAGGTCTGAGAACCAAGCTAACCACACAACAAACCACCAACCTATGACAGCAGCACTAAACTGCTCGTCCACGAATCAAGGCTTCATTTCTTTTTCAAAAAAAAATAGAGAGAGGAGGAAAAAAAGCCCGCTCAGCTGCTGTGCAACTGCTCACGAGTTGGTTATGTAGAACCAAAGCCAGTCGTGAGGCTGGCCAGCTTTTGGGCTTTTCATTGCCTTCATTCAAGAGCAAGTGTGGATGACTGTGTGCACATCATATGTGTGCCTGTTAATCTGTTTCTACACCTATTTGTAAAAAGCCTGGAGAGGGAAATCTTGAAATGTGACAGCAGTGACCGATCCTGGAGCCACCGACTGTGACACTCCAGGACAGAGGCATAGCCCCCAGCTCAGGCACTGGGATACAGCCCACACAATCCAGCTGCAAGATCCCACCTCTGACAAGGGTTTGTGGCCAGGCAGTCACATCTCCTTCATGTCTGCTTATGGTACAATGACAGATTTGGGAACACTTGTACCAAATCTCAGAGTGCTAAGATCACAGCCATTTCAGTCATCTCCTTCCCATCTGAAACCACCAACAGCATCTTCCTGTACAAGACTAAAGCTTGTCTGGTACAGATGGACTGGGTTACGGAGCACCAAAGCCCTGGGGGAGTTCCTGCACAGCTCCCCACAGCAGCCCTGTCCCCACACGCCTCATAAACTCAGGGCCAACACGGAAAACCCTCAGAGGAAATACAACTTCCATTTGTTAAAGCAACTGAGGGCAATGAGGGTGAGGGAAGGAGTAATAAGCCCTCCATCAGCCTGCAGATCAGGCTTTTCAACTCCACACATGGCTAGAACTTTCAGTTTTGGAGTGTTTTGTAGCCTGATTCATGCACCATGACAGCACATCTCCACCACCCCCAGGACAGGGGTACCTGTGCCCTCCCCAGGAGCAAACTTGGCCAGCAAAGTGCTACCAAAACATCAGCCGAGGAACCCTGCTCAGAAACAGCAGATATGGTCCCTGTCAATGCACAATGACATATCAACATTACAGAATCCCAAACTGGAGGCAAACCACTCGGGCGTGCACTGGGGCTAAGGAGGGGAAAAACCGTCTCGCTCCACACGCACGCCTGTAGGAAGTGACAAAGCACCACGTCTGCCTGCCACCCGAAACACATTTAGCAGCCTATAGATAGCAACCCCGGGTGACTCTGCACCTGTGGCTCCGCAGAGAATCCACAGGGATGAGAGGCAAACCGGGAGCTGCAGCTCCCAACCGCCTCCTTTATCACCACCATCGCAGTATTTACTGTAACACATGTGACTTAGTGAAGCCCCAGATTAATTAAATGAACTCCTCCATTAATCAATCAATCAATCCAGCACAGAGCAGTTGAAATATTGAATTACTTAAGAGCAGCATCTTTATATAGGACTTTTAAAGGTCTGCTCTGGAGGACCTTATACCCTGTAATTAAATTCAGCCTCACAAGCAGAGGAGCATAAGAAACCCAGAGGAGGCCCTGGGGTTGCAAGAGCAGGAGCATGGGCACGTTCCTGGGTGGGAGGGAGGGAAACACCAGCTCCTGCCTTGGGAAACTGCCCCATCCCAAGGAGTCAGTGAGCTGCTCCCAAAACAAACATTCCTCTGAACCTCCCTTGGAAACAGCCTCCCCGTGCACTGACAGTGAGGGCTCCTCCTTGTTCAATCAGGATCACTAATCAATTCAATAAGAAAACCAATTTTAGGATTGCCCAATCCTAAGGAACAGCTCACTTCCAGCTGGCAGAGCAGGCACAGGGGGAAGAAGGAGAGCAGAGCCATGTGCTGGTACTCTGGGAATACCTGAATGCATACATAATAGTTGCAAAACCTGTAAAGTCAGTAAAGGTTATCTAATTTTATATATGGTGAAATTTAGGCAGAGAGAGTTGAAACACGTTGTCCTGAGATGTGCAGAGCACCGGTGAGAATGTCAGTAATAAGAACACCAATCTCCCATCATCCTGAAAGCCAGGCACACAAACTGCTAATACGATCAATTTTGTCATCTGTGGGTCCACTTGAACCACTATATTTGGACATTGAAATAGGAGGAGTGAATTCTACACTTCTTCCCATCTTCATTTCAGTCTGGATGAGACTGGTGTAGCTATGGTTATAAGTGGGGGAAAGGACAACAGGGGGAAAAAAAATATCCTAGTCCATGCATATAATCATTCCAATTACTGAAAAATCCCCATCATCGGAAACTTCTCTCATAGCATGCAAATTGCTGTTTCCCTTAGGCAACAAAAAATTAAGTTTCACAAGGCTCCCCCTCAAAAAACAGACCTATAACATCTAGGCAAAAAATAACTAATCCTGGTATGTCTTCCCCACCCCCAGCAAATATAAATATTTTAGCTATTTCAGCTGCAAGAGTCTGATTTAAGTGGCTATAACTTCTTTTGTGCATGCTCTTCTGCCTCTAGCCCTTCCCAACACCACCAGTTATCCTGCCCTGAGCAGGGACCTCAGTGCAGAACATGGATTGCCCTGACTGCTTCTCCCAAACACAAAGAGAACAGAGTAACAGCCTTGAGATCTTGGGACAAGATGCAGGACCCAGAATCAAATAAAAATGCAGCAATACGAACACATACTTCACTGCTCAACAGTCACTATTTTTTTTGGCAAAGACAATACCAAAAAAAAAAATAGAAAAGGCTTATTACAAGCCCTAAATGTAGGATGGCACAGCATGTTAACATATTGCTGTACATCCTTTATAGAATTGCCTCCAAAGCTATACTAAAATAACGTTAAGGTTGCAAAAACTAAGCAACAAAGTTGGCAACATCAACGTGCAATCCCGATTTACACCTTTGAAATGAGTATTACAATCAAGTCTTCACTTACACAATCTTTTTTTTTTTTTCCTGTGGGACTCCCATCTAATGCACAGTTATTAAACACTGCTTTTCTCCTTATAAAACCTCTCCTCACAGTGGCACACACTACTTATTCAGCACACGCTATGCAAATCCAAAATGAATACAGAATTAACAAACTCCTCCTGACCATGTCTCTACTTTTCTCATTAGTGTACCAGAATGCTAAGAAAAAGCTTCTCACCTTCACTTGCAATGCTGTTTGAAGGCATCATAACCATCTCAAGGCTGGAAAACCAAGACAAAGCAAAAGGGAGGCTCTTGGTGGCTGCTGGTTTGAGTTACCCAAACTCCAGGCACCAATCTGAGCCCGCCCTGACTCTCAGTCTTTATGGATCCTAACAGCCCCATGTGCTGCAGACAACCCCAAATGGCCCCGTTTGTGGCTGCCCAGCCCAGATCACTTCTGTAAATCGGCCACAGGTGTCTCTTGGAGGGCATGCAGAAATGAGGAACAGGGAGCCCTGTGGCACATTTGGAGTAATTGGGTTTGGATGATGTGCCAAAGAGCAAAGCAAGCTCCTTGGGAAGAAAAATAAAAAACCACAACAAGAAAATAACCCCCCAAAACTATAGGAACACATCAGTTTCACAGGTCAAACAGCCCAGAGGCTTGATTAGGCCTGTGCCACCTTAACTCTGATGTTTCCCAAATCTCAGGTGCCAGACTATGCAATCTTGAAGGTTGTTTTCACATACACCTGTTTTTAATGTATATAATTTTTACTCTGTCTTTAAGAAGTGATAATTGAGAATCAAGCAGCAGATACAACCAGAGTGGCCAAGGAGAGGCACACCAGCAGTCACCATCACCAGAACTAACAGCACAACCAGACACTGCTGGGTGGCACTGGGAGCAGCTGGTGGCAGAGCAGGGTGGAGGCACCAACCCCTCCTTCTGAGCATCACCCCAACAGCCGTAAGTGTGAGGCCCCCACAAGGAACACTCCAATATCCTCAAGCAACTTGAATTGCCTTGACAGCTCCAGTGACTCCAAAGCAGTGTGAGAAACCAGGAGCTCCCACTGCTTCTCAGGGTACCCACTTCCCCCTGACACCTTGAGGCCATGGAACCCTATGTGGCAGCACACGAGGAGGATGCTGAGGCACTGTGGGACTCGTCCTCCCCCAAGGCACCTGGGCAGGACCCTCCATGCTCAGCAAAGTGCTGTGTGGCTGCCCTGGCTTCCCCTCACCAGTGACAGCTCCTGCACAGAGACACTGCAGCTCTGTTAAAAATACACACACACACGTACACATGCACCCATACGTTAAAAAAGAACAATTCTTTATATGGCAGTGAGCTGTGCTGTCATTCCTGTCCATTATGCACCAGTTTGGGTTTGCTTGGGCAGCGGAAGAGACTTGGTGAGGTCAGTGGGTGCTTTCAGAAGACTTGCCACACTCCCAGCAGCTGAATTTCTGGCCCTGTACATGCTCGAGGAAGTCACAGGTGTTGTTCAGAAGTGGCAAATCTCAGTTTTGTTCAATACTTACATGGTATTATATGCTGGGGAAGGGGCTGCACTAATACACAGAAACTGCCAAGTATCACATTTTTCCCTGATCTATGGCATTCTCCATCCTCCCCAGTAATTTGCACTTTCTTCTCTTTCAAAGACTCCCATAAAAGCCATTTACAGTCAATACAGTCTTATTAGCACCTGGTGTATGTTCTCTTCTCAAAGTAGGTGTTTACTTTGACTTCCCCCTCACAGAAACAACAGGAGACTGTTGCCATTTTATATCACAGACTCTCAGAGTCCAGAGCATTTCCAAACACAGGTTAATAAGACCAAAATGAAATTTAAATAAATCAGCAAAAAACCAGTCGAGAAAAGCTTGCCCTGCAGTTGCTGTGACTAAAGAGAACAGCGAAAGCCAAAGGGAAGGAGTTAACCTTTGTGGGAACAGCATCAAACAGTCGCTGCTGCTGCTTCAGTGATCGCTGCACGGGGGCTGGCTGCAGCAAACTGCATCCCTTGGTAAGGCAAGAGCATCACCGACACACTCACGATTCTCCAAGGGTCACAGCTAAAGCACTGCCCTTCCAGTGTGGGGAACAACCAGCATCAGGTACGCAAGAAAAATCTGGTGGATTGAACAGGAAACTACCGAGAACTATTTCTGAAATGTAAATGAGACTCTGCTACTTTCATTTCATTCTTGCCGTAGCACTGTGCTGAGATGAAGTTTCCATCTGTGATTTCCAGGACAGGATATCAGCCATTTCAGATGGCATCCGTCGGAAGACAGAGAGACACGTTACTCACAATTTTTTGTTTTATAAAACTATTTAAACTCAGTTTGGTCTTTGCCCCGACGGAGCTTATGGGGGATTAATTCAGTGCTTTGGGAACGACCTCGCAGCAAATATGCAGCTTTACCCCCACCATCCCTTTTTAAAATTACTATTTTTTAAGAACAATTTGTCTAAAGTTACAGTTTGAAATGGACTTAATATCTTAAAAGACAGTTTTGAAAAGGCCATGCTAAATACTGATCTTTTATTCCTACCTTGACTTCAACAAGTTTAACAGTTTGTGGCATCAAACCTCAAGGTTTTGAACACATGAAAACATTTTCCCATCTCTCACTGAAATTCAAGGACTCTTGGACTACCTGTGAAATTTAGTGTCCATATGCAAGAGACAGCACATCCAGCAAAATTATTTCAAACACTTGTTGTTTCTTTTTTCACAACATTTTCACCATCAGTCGCACAAATTTATCAGCAAAAAATGCTGAAGTCAATGATGATGCAATTAAGGCTTTGATTACACGATGACAGCAAATCGATTTTAAAGCAGATTATATCAACAGTTGGGCAAAAGGAGAGGCAGACATTATGGAAATCAGACCTTTTAATATCTTTAAGATTCCATAACCCCAGAGAGCATCTTTAATTCACCCTCTTTTATTCCAGATGGTCTCATAAAAAAACCCCTAAGTTATCACATTCTGGTAGCCCATGCTAACACACTTCCTATGACATGATGCTAATACGTGTTAAAAACCAACATTAAAAAAAAAAAAAAAACCTTAAAAATCCAAATTGCAGCTATTTCCCCACCAAGGTGACATTTGCAACCACGTACATTTTTTAAAGACCCCCAGGATACAACACATCACTTACTTCCAGCGGGCAGGCATGGCAGTGCCTGGTGAAGGCACGCTGAGTTACACATAAGTATTTAAGAGCAGGATTTGGCTTCAGACTCCGCATGAAGGCAGGAATAGGGAACTATTGTGCTGCCTGTTTTCTCACAGCAGATCCCAACTAGCTTTGGCTATGGATCCAGCACCGCCAGCCAATTTCAAGGATAAAAAAAAAGAGCCTCCGACCCTTTCCTTTCTCTCCCTTTTTGTAATCTCTTGCAGGCACAGCGGCTCCAGCAAGCAGCTCCCCTACCAGCCCAATATTTACACTAAACCACTAAAGGACTTTCTATTATAATGCTATCTCATTGATACAAGATTACTCCTGAACCACATCAAACCCCGTAACACTGTGAAAGGCACAAACGCCGTCTCAAGAAAGAGGCGCAGAGTGGATTATTTTAGTCTCGTTATTTCAACGGCACTTTTTAGATTTATGTAAAAAGTAATGCAATGCTACAGTAAGTGTTTCTCCCCCGGGGGCAACTGAGTGTCTATATGGATTAAATGTACACGCGTAAACACTTGCGATAGCTAATTATGTTCCTGAAAGTACCCAATTCTTCCCATCTCTTAATCCTACAAAATAAAAACACTTCAAAAAAAATTTTAAGATAATCATCAATTTTATCTTCTGTCTTTGAAACTCTACAGAGATTTTTCACCTGAGAATCAAAAAGTGTTAAAACTCCTGGCTCTTTTAACTCTCTTTTATAAAAGCTGCATGGATGTAAAAACCCCAGCAGAACACAGCACTTGCTGTCTCCTCTGGTTGCATAGAACATGAAAGAGTAACCAGACATTTTTATTCAAATGAAATTATACAAATTTTTTTTATCCTTTTTTTTTTTTCCTTCAGCATGCAAAAAACCCCACCCTATAGTGAACACAAGCTTAAAGCAATCTTTTCCAATGGACCATTTTACTTATTCTACAATTTCTTACCCAAATTACACAGGTATAATTATTTTGACACTGTAATGAAAAGAAAATGGGATTTGGGCACTGTGGGTTTATCTAATAACACTATTTCTTGCCAGACTTCACAGCACTGACAATCACAAAGAGCCCTGTCCATTCCAATAGGAAATATTTGATTTTACTGTAGGAACATTATTTATTTTCACCAAGTTGCTATTATCAGAAAGGATATGATAGCTGAATAATAAAAATGAAATCAAGAAATTCTGGTGTTTCAAGGCTTTATTTTTTTCTGCTCTCACTTTTGACATTTTCTTCCCCTGGAGAGACAAGATAAAGTGCTGTCATAAATGGGTGACTTTTCTTGTCAAATGACAGATTTGATTCTCCATGGCAACCACAAATCAAGGTGCTAGTCTGAATTAAAGCTTCTCTTAAAAGGCGTCTTTATGTTTATAAAATGAATTTAAATTAAATGGGTATTAGGTACAGTTTTTTACCTCCATTTATTTATTGACTAAGGAGCTCTGTGCTGCGTGGAGCATATTTGCATTTTAAGGAAAGACAACATATTGTACTGGCAGATGCACAAACAAAGCAAGTTACAAGGTCATGCTACATATACTAGTTTACAGTACTATGAATGGTATACAGATGGACAGCAAGCAGTTAAGAGGTACTTAAATACTGGAAAAAGCACAAAAATTACCTAGAGAGTAACAGATGAAGGAAATCTCTCCTCATTTCATAACACTGCTTTCTTCCACACACAGTTAATAGAGAGTCATGTAATTGTCACAAACAGAATGCCAAAAGGGAAAAAAAAATGTAAAAAATCAGATGCTTCCTCCTGTGCCCTTATGCAATCTTACTATAGAGCATGATACGCTCTTACAAATGGTTGTTACCATGACTTTCAAATACCCGAATTTATCCCAGATTTCTAACTTCAACTGCTCTAAAAATTCACTTTCTTGAGGTCACAACACATCTGAATTTCTTTATTCAGAAGATGAGTCAGTGGAGCCTCCTAGTTCCACAATTAACCTCCCTTATTACCTCTTTTTTTTAAAAAAAACCCTGAAACCCAGGGAACCTAAATTGCACTGTAATACTCTCCTCATTCCATTTCCCCAAAGAAATGGGAAAATCTTTGCACAGACATTAGACTTAAATTTTAACATATAGGTAAAGTCAAATATGTATTTTTACACACAAGTAAATACTTCCAAAAATGCAGAGAGCATTGTAAAAAAAAAAAAAGAAAATCAAAATACTGCTGCAGGTTTGTCAGCCAATTCTCTCGGTTACCGGAGTCAAGTGGCTCCATATTCACTGCCCTTGTAAGCTCTGCCAAATTTGATTTTAAGCTTCCTGAAGTTAAAGAAGGTTTATACAGTATTAACACGAGATCTTCTCACACATTTCTCAAGTTATTACACAGCCTTTTATCCAAAATCACAATTTTAAGCGGCGCAGGAAGGCTTCAGTTCAGCTTCAGAGGCAGAGATGGACAGAGGATGTCTTCATCCCGCCGCCGCTTTCTGCTCCGCTTCACCGCCGACTCCTCCCGACAAGGTGCAATAAAAGGGAGCCACAAACTTGGAAAAATCTCTTTACACCCCGGGTCTGCGCAGGATTTAGCTCCTGCACCCAGCAGCTTGGGGACAGCCCCCACCTTGCTGCTGTGGAGCAGCTCTGACACAGATTTTGGGGTCCCGAGCCTGAAGCCATTCCCCAAATTATTGGCACCTGTGTGTGACCCAGAAATGTCCCAATCTCATATTGACAGCTTTTCAAGCCAAATATCCCATCTTAGGAGTTAGGGAGGAATAACAGTCAGGCCTCTCTGAACCAGTGCACAAACACGGGCTACATAAAAATCAAAGGACACTTTGCTAATGTACTACTGTATAAGTAACAGCCTCATTAAAATATGACTAATCTGTAGCAGAAATGTGCATTTTATGGGGTAAGCAATTGAATTTCTTGCATTTTTATAGTGAGAAAAGAAAAAGAAAATGAGTCCACCTATTTCACTCGTACTGTAACCTGATCACAATGTTTATACATGCCCATCACAGTGCTATATAAATTAAGTCCCAAGAAAGGGTTTGAGAAAATAAAATATGGTTAACTTCAAACAACACCTCCAGCTCAACTCCTGAAAATCCTTGGCACTTCTTGCTAGGCACTTCTGGACATTCTTGAGGTTAAGAGCCTGTCTCCTTGAGGTCTAAATACTGAACTTTTAGGGAAAATTCCCCAAATTGCCACCATGCAGAGGGATAACTGCACATGGAACATATTCTGCAGGCTGTTACACAAGCTGGGTGCTGTGTGGTAGGTACTGGAGTATTGTCTGCTAATTGAGGGGAGAGAGAGTGATGTTCTCACCTCGTGCTTAGGTCTTGTCTCCATCAGCAACAACAAGGTGAAGCAAACCTGGTGAAGTTTGCTGGTCTGCTGTGTATCTGCAAAAAACTGGGTGGTTTTCTGAGCCCTTAGAGCCAGCTGACAGCACAGGTTTGCTGAATGAGCTCTGAGCCCTGCAGCTGCTAAAATTGTTGTTGAAATTGTGTTTCAGAAATGGACAGTCACAGAACCTTGTGCCATGGTGGCGTTTGGGACATGCTGCAGCAAAAACAGCAGCAGTTCTCCACTTCAGCTCCAAGTGTTCCAAAAGCAGATATGGCACAGGCAGAAAAACCTGGGAAATGCACAAATTTGGGGTTCTTAACCTTTTTTGGGGGTCATGGTATTGGTGGGGCTGCACCAAACCACTTGAAGACTTTTGATGTTTTCCAATGTGGAGTAACTCCAGATACAAACATGAATTTGTTACAAAAGAAGACAACTTGGCTTAAGTGCAGGAGACAAAGATATTTTTTTCTTCTTTCTCTCAGAGGTCTCAGCCACTTAGAGGAAATTAGTAAGGCTTTGATTAGCCAACACCTAAAATTTAAAGTGGGGTGAGCTGATGATGCTTAGCCTTCTTTGCGCACTCTGTGGGCATTTCTGAGGTGACTTTTGGCAACTACATGAAATCCTCTGCTTAATTGTTGTGAAGCAGAACAGCTCACCTTTTGTATTATTTCTAATACCTGGCATTTAGTTTTATTGAGCACGAGCCCAGGGCTGGTGATAGTCATAAATTTTACTACTTTATTAGTATATGTTATCTGACATTTCCTAACACTGAGCTCTGGGGCTTGAGAGTGACCAGTCTTGACAGAGATGGATACTTAGCATAAGAGTTATAAAGGCAACAGCAGAGGCTTCAGTGATATTTTAGGCAGGGAAACTATGCAGCATACTTTAAAAAGTGAAAAGACAACCAGGAAAACCTTTGGTTGGTAATCACAGTCAGGAAATGCCAGCAAATGTTTTGAGATGCAAGCTGAAAATGGGAAAGATGTTTAAAGCCAGCTTTGCTACCTTTAGCAGTGAACTATAAAACTAATCACATATATTTTTGGGGTCCTTAACGTGGACCAGATGGAACTACACTGCACATAAATAAAAAACATTCTCTGGCTTGTGGGCTGGTTTGAATTTTGTTTCATTGGATAAATGTGGAAGACAAAGTCACCATGTAGGTTTTAGTCTGAGTAAACCGTGAAGCAATTATCAGAGTTCCAAAATGCATCTTCCATCAGAATCCCCACTGCCTTCTAGTTTTCACATGGAAGTTATTTCAAATCAACTTGAGACCTCACCACGTCCACACCAACTAGGTTAGAGCAAGTTCAGGTGCAGCACCTGCTCCTGAGCTCCTGGGTCCATCTTGGGGGGCTCCACCTACATCCTACTGAATCTTAAAAAGAAAAAAAAAAGGCATTCTTCTCATCAGTTATTTTCTTAGAAATAATACTAATTAATTTGGGGAAATTTGATAACAAGCTGTGGAAATACCTGATGCAAACCTGCAAGGTAAATAAACTGAGGAGAATAATCTCGAATCTCTTTTTAAGTTACAAAATTATTTACTTGTTCTGATCTGAGCAAACATAAAAGAATACCTCTCCCAGGCTCCAGGCATTGTTACCATCAATTAACTAACAATTCCATAAACAATAAAAGTATTACAAAAACAGCAGCACATCCACACCTACACATTAGCACCAGTCAGCAAAAACCCCAACAAAAAACTACAAACAACACTTCCTACTCCTTAATTCCCAAAGGAAACTCCACCCCAGCTGCTGCAATCAAAAATACAGACTTAACAAAGTGCCTGCAAGGTTAAGTGGCAATTTTAGGTGTTACTTGGAACAGAAGTAAAACAATTTCAGACACAAGGGTGAGTGTAAGCTGAGAACTCCTCAAATAGAGACTGTTCCCTAAATGACAATTTCTTGCAGAGAATGTGTTCTCAGCTTCAGGATGCTGAAAGGTGAATGGGTCTGGATGAAAAAAGAAAAGAAAAGAAAAAAATCCAACTAGACAATGCATCACCGACTGACCCCAGAAGCAGCAGAGCTTCCTTGCAGCAGCACAGATGTTTTTGGGAGAGGGCTGGACAACCACTGCTCCATCACACAGTGGAAGTGGAGGGACAGCAGGAAAAAGGGATTCCAGCCTGCTTCCTCCCTGCCTCTTCTCCCTTCTGCAAGTCCACACTTGCCTCTTCCCACTGGTTTCTCAACTGTTCTCAGATTTCTGTGGGTCAACACGGCACTGCCTTGGCACTCACACAATGCCTGTGAAATCCAGGGAGTCATGCAAACACACCTGAATATGCAACATCTTCTTTTCTGATTCATTATGAATAGGTAGGAGCCATTTTAACCAGGATGGTGAATACCTCCATTCTTCACTTTGGAATGTATTCTTTAAAAAAAAATCATCCTGACTTCTTGCTGCTCCAAAGCTCTCCCACTGATGGTCCAGAGATCCCTAAGCACATGCAGACCATCACTGCAGGCAGTCATTCCTCCTGCCACAAAGCCAGGCAGGCACAGAAGGGGGACAGTGCCAACAACCTGCACAAATGCACGCTGAGATGAATTATGCAAATATATCATGCATCTGGAAAATGGTGCTTTAAAGTACAGCTTCACTGTTCAGCTGACAGCAACCAGGCCCCTACCTGGTAGTTCTCCTGGGTATCTTTCCTCTGTCAAGTTAATATTCTCTGCCCCCAAAACACATTAGGGAAAAATTCAGCTGTCCCCTGGGAATTAACGTACTTTGTTACAATAAGAGAACCAATTCAGTATTTAAAACTGTGAAACACAAAGATTTTCATCCTGGTTTAAGTCCATGTTTCAATACAAACTGAGCTTTGAACCCTGCAAGATTTCTTTCCAAGAGCAAGTGATCCAGGGGAGGATCTCCTTCAACATACACGCAACAACAAAGTAAAAAGCACTGACTATGACAGAGGAGGGTGATTTATGAAACAAGTGTAGGGAAATAATTATTTACCTTCATAACAAGCAGTTTCTTCTTGGGTTTTTTGCCATAAATGTAACTTTCTCCCAACAGCAACTTCTTAAAAGATGTTTGTCAACTTCTGTCATTCACAGATACACAACAAAGAAAAATGTATCTCTCTCTAATGAGATGCACAGCCAAGGACGGTTGTCAGCATCATAGCACCGCTGTTGTGACATGTATTTCATTTTATTCAATACATAACGGGGAAGCTGCTAAACCCAGCAGTCCAAGCAACGTCCAAATAAGCATTAATAATGCGGTGAATAACTGATCATCACTAGATGGTTTTCAGCAGGATAAAGGGTTTTCCCTCCCCCTTTTAAAAATATCCTCGGAGTTGGAAAACAAAGAGGCAGAAGTTAAGACTGTTGCCTGCTGCCTCCCACGATGGGCACACATCTGCAAGTGCCAACCTGCTCGTGGCTGAGCCCGTCCCCGTGCAGCAGGGATTTCAGCACTGCACCAGGAGATTGCAGCAGCGCAGCAGGTGGAGCGGGGGGCTCGGGGAGAAGCAATTAAACGTGGATTGTGGCTCCCATTTTTCAAGGTAGATGGCAAATTCAGTTTCACAGACGTGTACAAATTCGTGTACAAAACCCAGCGCATAATACAAGGACATCTGTGTTTACCAAAGTAATCATTATTGTTTAATGCGTATTTTTTAGGCCATTAAACAAATAACTTTAGCTCTGATGAACATGGTGATTTTCATGATGGACTTAAAAGGCAAAAAAAAAAAGTTCACAAGAAATGTGGAGCTGCTAACATGTGCTAAGTATTAGGACAAGAACCACAGATTAAGGGCACTGCTTTGACCTCACGTACTCTCACCCCCTGCACGCTCAGCCAGCACGGTCCAAGAGGGAATTGTGGTTTGCTGCCTTGCATCAGAACCTGAAGTCATCCCTGTGCTGCCTCCTGCCCCAAACTTTGTGGACACACGCAGCCAGGGAGGGCAGTGCCCCATCAAACACCTCCAGCAACCACAGGACTAAAACTCCATCGCTGCGAGACCGACCCCACAGCCAGGCTGCACCCACCCACAGAGCTCAGTGCAGTGGGCACACAGGTCTCCAAACCAAACCCAGCACCCTCACAGCCATGGGGAGCTGGGTTCCACCTCCACTCCCATCCCTCGATATCTCTGCTATACAACTGATATCCCTGCTTTACTACTGATATCCCTGCTTTACAACCATCACCTCTGCCCCAGCCGTTTGTGGGGTCCAGCCCAGAGGGAAGAACATTCCCGACCCTCAGGGGCTCCAAGGGGAGCTGGAGGCAGGCAGGGCTGGCAGGCAGGGCTGGGGGAGCTCAGGGGAGGAGTGAGCCGAGCTGAGACCCCGCTGCATGTTCAGTGATTATAAGATTAGTGTGTTTTTATTTAAAGTATTACCCGTTAACATCCCGTATTACAAAAGTAGCACAACAGTATCGACAGACTGTCAATATTAATAGGAGTGTCTAATGTTTTATCAATACTAATTTAATTTCTGTTATCTGCAGGCTGCAGGGCCTTTCTGAAGAAACAGAGGAACAAGAATGAGAAAGCCAAAGCAGTGACATAACAGGAAAACGAGCCATTCCTTCAGCTTCTTGATCATTCAGTGGCACCCTGCAGTTAACACAGTTATCCTTGCTGCTTCTTTTGAGCAAAAACACCAAGAACAAAACCCACTGAGGTGTTTTTTTCCCAATATCACCAGAACCTCCACAACTCTCTTTTTCTTTTTGGCCAGAAACCATCTTTGCAGAGCAGTATTTTTCCTAACTACATACACCCAAAATCTGTAAAATAGATGTGTCAGACAACAGCAATTACTGGTTGGATGAACAACGCATCTTTACAACACAGAGGTGATTCACAAAGGAGAATTTCTAGACCAGTGAATGACCCAGTCTCGTGCAGACTTTAAAGGGCCACATGGAAGATGCATCTTTTTCATTTTACAGGCAAAATATGCAATTTTAGGATAAAACTTCTCAAAGACTTGTATTTTAATGAGGTTCAAATAAGTGTTCCCAACAGTCCAGGGCAAGGAGACGTGTTAGCAAGTCTGCCTGAGGTGGTAGGTGCTGTAAGGGGTAAGAATCCCTGTTCCTTCCAGGGAGATGCTCAGCAAGACCCAGATCACAGCCCCACCCCTGCACTTCCCATCACTGCTAATGCACTTTAAAAGAGAGAGGAAGACAGGTCCACAATGACAAAATGTCAAACTGAACAAAGTAATTGAGCTAATCATGTAAACATTCATTATTACTAATATTAAAATATCCTGTTTTGCATTTTCTTTTTGTGACAGAATGAGCAGCATCTAAGGACTCAGAATTATCATCTAAGAACTGAGTAAAAGAGGAAACTGTCTAAAATGAAGACACAGTATCAAAGAAGAATTTTTCTCTTGCTTTAGCACATGAATGATCCCAACTGCACTCGCTACAAAGCATTAAGTGGGAATGCAGGGGAAAGTATTCTTCTCCTTAAATATATTTCAAATAGGTGATTTATGGTTTTCAAACTGCAAAGGAGAGAAGTGGAAAAGAAGGTATTGGGGTAGGAAATTGGCTTACCTCGTGATACTCCATGATGTGTGACCAGTTCCCACAAATGGGTGAATCCTCCTTCCCTCACTAATGAGGCTGCAGATTTCCTGGTCCCCCCCGATCACCTGGAGCTCCCCCACCCCCCCACCAGCCATACCCTGAGGATTTTACATCACTGTGACAAATTTCAAAGGTTAATGATACCCAAACCTCCCCTGAGAATGTGTCCAGAGGGTGCTGAGCATGGGGCAGCGACTCCAAGGTGCCAGAGATGGGCTGGGTGGGTGACAGACATCCCCACCGTGGTCCCTGATGCTGGGCCACAACACCAGGGATCCAAATCCCACATTAGAATAAGATGAAGTAATGTTTAAAATGGAGACGGGGGACAAAATCAACTTATGTTGCAATCAAAATGCTGAATTCTCTCCCCTAGGCTCTCTATGCCCTCCCGAGTTCTCCTGGAAATTTCCACACAAAATTCTGCCTTCAAGCAGATCTTTGGTGCTGATCACATCCCCTGCAGTCACACAGAGTAACATCAACCAGTGGTGGTGAGGAAGCTGTGTCTGCCAGACTGTTCCCCAGAACCACAGGAAAAAAAGGAGGAAGGCAGAAAACAAGAGAAAATACTCTGTGGCCTCTGAAAACCAGGGGACTGAGCTGGTCTCTTCCAGCCAGTTGGGGATGGAGTCAGAAAAGTATCTTTGAAAGAAAAAAGAACCAGTGAGGAAGGAACAAACAGGCAGGGCAAGGGGGGAAACTGTGCCATAGGGAAACTAATCCAAGAGGAATCCCATAAATTGGAAAAGATCAAAACTAGGAGTTATTGGACAAGGATTAGTGTCAGAGAGGTAGCTTCCTACTAGGAAATGTGGTTTGAGCACCTCGTGCACAGCCCAGCCAAGGACTTCAGAGGAGGCAACAGGAACAAATTACAAGGCACAGCAGTGTAAGTTAGCCTGAGACTAAGAAAGCAAATTAAAGATGAGCTTCTGAGACTAAGCACCCATCAGGGCAGCTTGAGGAATCTTCAGAAGAGAACAAACCTCTCCAGCCTGCCCACGGAGGTTTGCCTTTGTGTTTTAAGGCTCCAAACCCAGCTGTTTTGGAGATACACATGCAGGAGCAAGAACATCAGCAGAGCCAGTGCTGATGTTCCCATCTCCAGCTCAAGAAAGGGATCTGCCACACAGGAATCCTCCTTGCCAGTTATGTCTCTTACCTCACTCAGCTCTTTCTGCTCACTGCCTCCCTTGTCTACAGCCACCATTTCTGCAGCACTTCTCCCTCCTCCTCCTCCTCTTCCCAAACCTCCAACCCCCTCTCCTCCCTGCACAGGAGGCAGCTCCAAAGGGAGCAGCAGCAGCCACAGCTCATAACTCGCCTAACGAGTGCCAGCCAGGAGTGATTTGTAGGCATCAAGTAGATTATTGTTTTTTGAGAGAGTGGAAAAGAAAAAGAGGGGCACAAGCTTAAGGTGTTGTTGATGAATGAAGATGAAAAGAAGGTTTTAGGGTGAGAAGTGTTTGTCTAGTGTGACCTAAACCGTTCAAACCTCATTTGATAGATGATGGACATTTATTCCCTGCTATGTGTCACTTCAGAGTCTGAGGTTTATATTAAACAAGAAGTCTTCTCCTTCTAAGTTGTTCGTCAGCTTTTCCCAGGAGTTTATCACACAGAACAATACTTGGAAATGCAATCACATTTGTTTTTTTAATAAAGTTATCTGGTCACTAGTAGTACATATTAGAAAATGCACTTTATTGTTTTTCATTATGTAATTGTGTGCTTCATTGCTTTTCATCTGTTTTCCCTTGCTGTGGGAGGAGGCATGGCCCAGGAACACCATTTTCTGGGGATGATCTACATCAGAATGAAACCACAGCACCCGTGCTCCCCACTGCCACTGCCCCTCCCTCCTCTCTCCCCACAAGCAAGAACCAGGTTCCCAATAAAGCAGAGGTATTTTCTGCTCTGAGGCAAAGCAAATCCAGCTTTTCCACCCTGCAAGGCTCTACCTGGAGAAGCCAGCAGCAGCAAATACTTAAAAGTAAGCAAGGACATGAGGCCCAGCTTTAATCACAAATAAGAGATTTTTGGAGTCTTGCATTCAAGTCACCCGTGATACTTTCTCCCATGCCTTTCTCTGGATCTGGATTTGCAACCTTATGAAAGTTGATATTTGGAAAGAAATCATCTGTATCATGAAATAACTTTTCCCCAAATAGCTAATGGCACTAATAGTTTTGAACAGTTTTCTGCTAAAAGACATGATCATTCCATTATAAATGTTTACATTCCTATGCATTTAAAACAAACATATTATGCTGATAAATTATGGAGAAACTGTACTTGATGGGACATGTTCCTGTTTAGTATTCACACAAAGCACTGCAGCTTTTAACCACAGGGTAAATTTACTCATTTACTACATCTACTCCCTTAAATGTGCCCCAAAAGTTGTTTTCTCAGCACTTGCTCGCTAAGATTCCTTTGAATATTGATTTTTGAGGAGTTCATTTTACTTAGCTCCTCTATTAAGAAGAAAACACCATGGATTTACTGAAACCATATTTCTCCACCAGAGTGTTGATTCCCACAGGAGCAAAAAGCATTTCATGCAAGTCCTGGCTCCAAGCAAGGACATCCCCCCTTCTCTTTGTCCTACCCAGAAAAAAACAGCCCAGTGCCTTTCATTTGAGATGCTCTGGTCTACCACACCCCAGACACACAGACTTCTCCCCATCAGCAGCAAACTTCCACTGCAGCCCTGCTAAGCCCTTGAAGACCCCACAATTTGTGCACCCAACATCCAAGTCAGAAGTTTGAGTTATGCTCCATCAAGTTGCTCCATCTCACTACACTTTCGGAGCTTAAAAAAATTATCAGATTCTACTGAATTTCTCTCTACACAGCTGCATCTCTAATGAACCCCCATAAAAGCTAAAACTTATATTCGGTAATCATATGCAATTGAAACATCATAAAATGAGAAGTCAAGGAACTGTATGTGGGCTGCAATGACTTGTCTTATTGTATTCATTCCCTTAATAAATATATCTTAAAAATAACCTCACAGTCACACATTTGCAATATAATACAAAAATAACACTGGATTCAAATTATTAAACAGGTAATTTAATAGAACAAGAATTGAAATGTAGGACAATGTGCAACTTTATGCTATAGGAATAAGATGATTTTAGCCAACACAACTATTTTTCTTTTTTGCATTATTTCTGCATTTATAATACTACAACATCCTCATAACCTTGACACTGTAGTCACCTTAGTAACAAACAAGTGTAACATTCACTTATAATTGAAATCCCAATAGGGTGTTTGATTCAAGTAAAACAAAAATCAGAGGCCTCTACTCTGCTGCTTTTTTCTTAGTCATATAGACATGGGCTAAAAGGATTTAAAAATAGATATATTTGTACACTATTACATCTACAAAGCAGAGCTATTTAATTTTAATTTAACGCTAAATGGAAACAAATATAACACCTTTAAAAGACATGATGCTAAAAAGAGAACAAATTATTTAAGTTCTGGACCAGCACAGCTTGGAGAATTCACACCAAGCAAAGGCCAGATTTAAACCAGTCTTACAGCCAAGAGAGGAAGCTGTTCTGGGGACATTGGACCAGCAGAACAGGGTGTGTAGAGGACACCCTTCACTGTGCCACCACAGCCCAGAACTGATGGGGACGAGTATCCCCACCATGTCAAGCTTCTGCTTTGCATAGCTGGTTTCATTTAAATTGGGCTGTTTTGCATGAAAGAAAAAGGGCAAAGGTTCCAGCAGTGCCCAGCAAGAGACATTAATGTGCTTGGTCATTGCTTAGCAATGGCCAAGACCAGACACTTCAAAGAAAGGTTCAAGAAACACCTGAACTGAGAGTTTTCACCTCTGAAACAGGATTTTCTGCCTAACCCTTTATTAGCTTTGCCCTAAACCAAGAGAATTTGTACTCTTCCTAACTTGTAAGATTAAATACAACTGCTCCTACTCTTCAAAGCACCTGCAGATGTTTGCAATTACCTATCAACTTAAACTCTCTTACTGTTTCACACCTAGCCCTTTGCAGCTAGGGTTTACAGTTCTACCGAATCTGTTTGAGGGACAAAACCCAGCCTCACCCATCTGAAGCCATCTATCCCTTTGCTCATGTTGGCCTGCTCTTTCCACAGCTCCAGAAGAAGGAACTTTGTGCTCCTGCAGAAGCTCCAGCCCATCACCAGCCCGGCCACACATCCCTCTGCTCAAGGGCTGCCATCTGCCAGGGCTCCGTCCCGCCCGTCATGCCTTTATGGAGTCCCTGATGAGCATGATTCAATTAACATCGCCTGAGAAGCCTCTCCACAGCAAATGAGAGGTGACAAGGAGCTGAGAGAGGAGCAGGGGGACACGGGGAGGAGCAGCTGGGCTGGAGGACACGGCAGAACTGCTACAAGTGGGGTTGAGCTGCCTGTGTCTGAAGGGTGATGGGGAGGGGTACAGGGATGACAGAATCTGGAGGAGTGGGGTTCCTAGAAAGCTCTTCCCACCCTGCCACTGGAAGGACAAATTGGAGGCAAAACCATGAGTTTTACTGGGTTATTCTATCATCAAGTGCTTTGCCTACACATCACCGGAGGACACATCACCTTGCTGGGGTTAGGGGGATGCCCATGGGCCCCACCAGGAGATCTGTGCCCAAAACAGCTGCAGGAGTGGGCTCCTTCTGCTGGTGGAAACAAGGACTCAGCTAAATGTGGAGGGCTACAAGTTTCTGCAACAACATGCAAGTCTCCAACATGTGGCCCGTAACGTAGCTGTTGCCATGGTAAAAAATTCATGTTTAGTGAAAAGTGTTAAATCTTGTATCATAAGTTAAATCAGCTGCCAAGACACATTTTCACAAGTAGGGGAATTTTTGTCTTTTCAGAATGGAATGTTTTTCAGTTGACATTGATTTTTCCCTAAAATAAGTCCCCCAGAAAGGAAGCCAATCACACGTGAGGCAGTCCAAGAGCTGAATTACTCTACTCCTTCTCTGAATCATCAACAAGTGTTGTGTGCTAGTGCATGTGTGTGTACAAATGCACTGTAGCTTCATAAATTCCACCCTCTTATACAAATCGGCAGTTATACAATTTATTCAGAATATTAAAGTAATGGTCCCAGCAGAAACACCAATATTTCATGTTCTGGGTGATAAGACTTCAACAAGTAACTTTTCCAACCAGGAACCAACTCAAAAATTATGTTGCCCCAGACTTTTCACAAATACAAGACTGAGTCTGACTATACAGCTGTTTATATAGGTCAAGGACAGAAATACTAAGAGTACATTTATTTGTTTTTATGTTTCTTGCTCAGTATTTCAAAAGAGAATAACTTTAATACAATTTCAGAAAGAGAGCCAAGGTTAAAATTACTGCAGAATTAGCAAAAAAACCAACAACAACAAAAACCCAAACAAACAAAAAAATCCCCAAAAAATAACACCCTCCAAAAAAAACCCCGACCACAAAAAACTTGTTACTTTTATTCATTTAAAAACTATTGCAAGGAAATCTGGCTGTTACCAGTTCAAGACAGTATGTCCTTCTTGTCCTAAACTACTCCAATTTGGCTCAGTCTAGCATCTTATGGGTAATCTTCCACATTTGCAGCAAAATGCATTTGCAGTGGGAGGTTTTCCCACTGGCACACCCAGGGAGGACTCAGCATCAGAACAGCTCCTGCAGAGGGGTCACTGCCCTGCTGGACAATGCAGACCTCTCGGACAATATTGTTTTTTCCTTTCCCACATCTTTCTTCAACAACCACAAGCTGGATTTCACCCTCATTGTGTCTTCTGCGGTGAGGACTTTGCCCAACAGATTCCTTTCTTTTCTACCTGCTTCCAAGTAGCAACAGCCAGCAGCCAGTCACATCCTTGTTTCTAAGTTAAGAAACACTTCTGATTCCTCCTCCTCTCTCTAATTATTGCTCCGCGATCGATCTGCCGTGCGCCATGCCAAATTCGCACCTTAGCTCCTCACCTCGAGTCACTAAAACTCAAACTCTCCTCCCATCTTCTCCACAAAAGACATTTTCTAGCAGGCAAGCTCCTGCTTACGCTCTCTTGCCTCCCTCTCTCTCTCTCTCTCCTGAAACCAGCTCTTCAGAAAGGCTGGAGCATATTTAGCCCTCCCAGCTCTCTGCTTGTCTCTTTCTTTTATTTTACATGGTTCAGTGTTCACATTCTGCTCTCATTCTGCCTTCTCTCCTTCTTTCTCTGCTCTGGTGCTACAAAAAGACATCTTCTGTGACACCTTAAAGAAAAAAAGGTCCCTGAATTAACGTGACTCGCACTGCGTGGTATTTTCAGACCGCCCATTTGCTAATGCTGCAAACACAATTAGGAAGTCAGGGAAAGAGCTTGCAGGAGCAGATGAAAGCTGCAGAGATAAAATGGAAAGCTTTTACCTGCCAAGCTCTCAGGTTAGGGTTCTAGGTTGCCCTTGAATCTAACAAAGCTATAAAAGAGCCGTATTAAGGAGATGCACAGTTGCATTGCTGTAAATCTCAAGCATGGCTTTTTCCATCCTCCTAAAGACATGGGTTTTTGCTTCCACAATTTGCAAGCTGGTAGCCATAGGTGGTTTAAATTCTTGGTATTAAAAAAAGCTCAGAGCATTACTGACAATTAAAAACAGCTTTTACACATGCACAATAACGCTTCTCATGCTTTAAAAAAAAAAAAATAATATGCATATCCATATTACCATCATAATAAGTGCCACAGAGTGACATGATATGATTGAGTATAATGGTTCCTTTGGAGCCATTATGGTCGATCAGTAAATAATACACTTTTGAAATTGTCTAACTACATATTTACACTTGTCAACTCTCATACACTTCAGTGACAGAATTTAAAAGAAACACTGTAAAAAACTGTAAGAACATTAAACCACAAAAACATTATGCTGAAGTAGTATTAAGGTTTGACTTAAACCCACAAAAACATGGAAATTTCAGGTTAAGGCCAAATTGCCCAAAATGACACTTTCTTTAGCTCCCAAGCTGTGCTCAAGTGCCTGCAGTGATCCAGGAAAATCAAAGGATGAGGCAGCAAGACCATGGGGTCGTGATGGTCCATGTGAGAATTGAGCCATTGTGGAGGGCTCTGGCCACCAATTTCATGAGAAATCTCATGGGTGAGAACCAGCCTGCCAGCAGCAATTCAGCTGCTCAGCAGAACAGCATTTCATGATATTTTATATAAACAAAGCCCAGGCCTTTCTCTGTTTATTCAGATGAAATTCCCAATTAAGTTGAGAAAAATTAGTCTTCATTTGTTTCCGAAGAGGCCCCACTGAGACACTGGGAGTTTTCCCTAGCTGAAACACATGGAGAAAAACTTCAGGCTTCGACCCTAAAAAGGCATTGCCAAAAAAATATGTTAAACAAACATGACAGTGGATCATTAATATCCCAAAGATTCACTCCATGTGAGGAAAAAACAAGACTGGGAAGGAGGATGTTTTTTCAACAGTAAAATAATGGGCTTGGCGATGTCTTTTTTAATTGATAATTTTGTGTCTCTTGTTCAGCTGTAGCCACTTTTGCTCCGAGCAGTGGTGGCGGCAACTTTATTGGTTCCAGTAGAGCTCTGCTGAAAACAATAAGCATCAAGCTCCCCAGTGCCATCTGTCTTTCTGTGAGGGTCACATCCTGCTGCCCTGGAATCAAGGGGATATTGAATGCTTGGGAGCTGTCAAGAGCAGCCCCAGGCCCACGGCACCTCCTTTGCAACAAAAGGACCCCAAACACTTCAGATGCTCTGCCCTGAAATCCTGAACCAGACTTTAAAAAGCAATGATGGATATTTTCCTAGAGCAAAGGTCTTCCTTTCATATCTATCTATATCTGTATCTATCTCCTTGCTCAGACTTATCTATTACCTGGCTTGTGAGAACAAAATCCATAAAGGCTTGGCAGAGCAGGCTCTCCAAGTTGTTTGAAGACAGAACCACCACACCCCTGTCAAGAGGGAATTACAGCCCAGTTTTACAGTCAACTCTCCCCTCGACTGGCTGATGACAGAGCAGCCTCCCTCTAAGCTCAGCATCTGGGATTTTACAGCCGCTGTATATAAATGGGATTTTCATGACAAACAACTCTATATTCGGTTTCCTTGTATATCTGAACGTGAGAATGATCTCTTAAGGCTCTGCTGGGAAGAAGTATTAATGAAGACAAAGAGCATTTCAGGCTGTTCTCCACTGCAGCATTGTCATGATGACAGCATAAAGACTTTGTCCTACACAAGTACTTTAAGTCCACATCCTCATCCCCACGACCCCCCTGTGTGCCTGACCCTCACAGCCCCCTCCTCAGCATCCCACCACCCCACCCCACCTGATGAGGACAGAATCTGCCATCAGCTCACAGAGCTTCCCCTGCTCTCTCATTTCACAAGGCCTCACTGGAGATATTTGCTTTTGTCTAAATATTATAAACCAGGGTAAGACAAAGACTTAATAAACCCTGTTGCCTTTTCCCTTAGCACAGTGTCTGTCTCCTCTCACCCAACCTCACAGCTCATGCAAATGTCAGAGCCAGAACAGTTTCTGCATCTCCTCGGGTCGCCCCACAGTGAAACCAGCAAAGGTAAACAAACTACTGAAGTCTGGATATTTTTATTTCAGATGGCATGTAAATCAGTGGATGGAAGCTGGGAATAAACTGGCAATATGAGGGCAGCTTATTTAAGTTTCCTCCCCCAGCTCAGTGTTCCCTCAATGTAATATAGCTGGCATAACCCTACACTAAGGAAAAAAAAAGGAAAAACCCAAAGAGATATAAATATTTTCTCCGAAGTCAAAGACTCTTCTTTCAAGGTGTTTGGCCAACTCTTACAGAAATAGAGAAGCATTTTCCCTACCAAAGGCAAAATTTTCACCCGTAGGAAATCTAGAGGAGACCTGACACCACCTCAAGTGCTCAGGATGGGCACAGGTTTCATTGTGGGACACCCCAAGGAAGAGCCCAGATACCATGAGAGCTTGGGATGGGCACAAGCTTCTCGTGGGAGCAGCAGAACCTGGGATACAGAAGGTGCTCCCTTCCTGCTGTGCAGTATTACCTCTTCTCAAACAACAGCCAGAGCAAGAGCTTCCTCCAGGGACTCAAATCAGAAAATGACTGGTAGAGCTGAAAGCCCCTGCAAAGATGGATTTTTAAGAGCAGGAGCTCCAGCTGCCACCTAATTGTCTGACCAGTGGGTGCCCCAAACCCACAAGCTCCTCACACCATTATCTCCTGGCAGAAAGGTGTTATGTGCTCCCACTCTTCCTCCTCTGCCTCTGTTTAAAGCTTTCTGGCTGCTGGTGAGGAAAGGATTCTGCCTTGCTCTAACTTCCTCTCCATCACCTTTCTGTCTGTGAGGACTGGTGAGAGAATGTTTCCACTGCTCTTACACTTCCACATCATCCATTTTTGAGGCCCTTATAGGAAAAAAAAAAGGCTGTCTCCCATCTCCTGCTGGTGATAGTTTTATCAGATAATAGCACAAAGCAGTTATGATCCTGTAAAGCTGTTACCAATACCCAGAGGTATCTGAATTGCAGCAGTGAGACAGATCATGCCCACTGCATTCACCCACCAATGGGCAAAGCCTGAGCAGCATCTAAGGGACCTGTCTGCTGAAGAGAATATCACTACTTCAACCTGCCATGAGCAGTTGTTTGGCTTCTCTGATTTTCTGCATGCGCACTGTATTTTTCTGTATTTTATTTTAAGTTAAAACCTGCTGAAATTTGATAGCTCCAGACACAACAGTGCCAAGGAAAAGGAGCCTCTGGTCCCTGAGAGGGACCTCTTTCCACACTGGCTTGACACATAAAATCTGCTCCTTCAATTATGTCTTCCCTCTTACCTAGACGTGACGGTGTGAAAACATAATAAAAGTTCTCAGAAAAGAAGTTCGAGGAAGCTGATAAAGTATTTTTCAGATCTCATAAATACTTTAATACCAAGATAGCCACTTGCACAGCCCAGCTCTCCCCCCGTGCCATGTTGGTGACTGCAGGCACTCACTCCTTCCCAAAGCACCTCAATCTCCATCAGCCCAAAAACTGCCCTGAGCAATAAAAACAAAGCTGCTGCCACACAGAACTCCAGCTACAAGCCCCACTTTGCTCTGTTAGCACTCTGCATCCAGAGAGGTATGGGTGCTTTACAAGAGTTTGTGGCACACACACCTGCAAACTCACAACTTCACATACCCCACAGCATTTCTGCTGCTTCAAAATATCCCTTCAAGCATCTCAAGTATCAATGAGGCGACTTCAATTATCCATTTACAACCCCTACCAAGCCAGGGCAAAGACTTACAGATAAAAGCTCTGCCCAGGACTTTGGGTTTACCACCTTCCCAAAGCAAAATCTTTTCCTGTTATGTGATTTATTGGAATAATAGGTATTATTTGTATGATAAAACAGGTTACTTGAAAAACTGTCCCAAGAAATCATTATAGATGTAGGAAAGTCAGGGCTTGCTCTATCGCCACAACAAAAATGCTCTATTTGTTTTACTAAATATAAAGCACTGAAAAATACCACAGATTTGGTCAGGATGGAATTCCGCACTAAAGCCTTCATTTTAGGTGTGAGAAGATTTTTTTACTGAGAAGGCGTGAAATTCCCCCTTCTCCTGGTGATGAGAAATGCCCCCTGATGCCCCAGCTCCTCCAGGACATAGCCAAAGTCGAAATAATTTTCAAAACTAATATGTACACTGAGTAACATGGTTAACATCATCCAATGAATTTAGATCCACCTACACGGTATAAATATATCTAGATAAACTGTCACCTTCAGCAGAATTCATTAAAATAATGTTGCATCTTCCTTGTTAAATGTAATTTTTTTAATTGAAATTTAATCTTACTGCATTATTTGGTAGATTTTTAATTGACATTTGTAGTAATTAATTGGTAAGCATTACAGCTTTGTCTGAAGAATTTAAAACTAAATTTGACATCGAGATTGGCCAGCCACTGCTGTGAGGTGCCTGCTGGGAGCATTTCATCATCCTCCCAGCCCCTCCTGCTGATCAGAGGTGGGAGATGATGGTCTCTTTCTTACAGTCATGAATTACATTACTAATGTATTCCATTACCACCACGCAAATGTCATGTTAATTCCTGATCATCATCAAGTCATACAATGGTTTCCACGCTGGCACCCAGCCAATTAGCGGTGTGGAAAAATATTCCGCCAATTATATAACTTGAATTAGGTTAAGGACTCAAGAGAAAGCAAAATAAATGCTTTGAAAATACTTCTGAGATAAAATGTAAGTTGACACTGTCTTCATGTGCTATAGCCGATGTTATACAATCTGATAGGCAGCTGCCAACATTCATAACTGTTTATTAAATCTAGCCTCTCTTTATGGTGGCAGCTAAGATCTGTATTTTTACCAATATTAGGTTCATTGTGTTATGAAAAAAGACCAAAATACTTAGGAGCATTCACACCAGCTTATAAAACTTACATTATGTACTTTATTAAATTGTTAAAATTACTTCTTTTCTCCTCCCCCTGCCACAGAGAAAGTTCCACGGACAGAAAAGTTTCAGAAAAACAAAGTCTTTCTGGAGCCACTGATGCCACAAGGAGCAAGGGAGATCCTGCAAGGACAAAAGTGACACCTCTCCCTCTGAGCAACTCTACCAAGGGATGCCAGGCTGGGCTCCTGGAGCTCCCCCCACCCCACTGACACCCATCTGGGTTAGCACAACCTGGGGGAACCCACCCCTGCTCCACGGACAAACCCCTCTGGCTGCTGCTCCCTGGGCATCACCAGAAGCACCCCAGGGCAAATCCAGCCCTTTTGGTAACCAGGAGCCAGAGGGGAGGACTGGGGGAGGAGAGGGGCACTGTTAGTTAGGAAAGGTGCCCACGATCCATGTGGGAAGGGCAGGGACACAGCAGGTCCCTGACGTGCTGTCTGCTCGGTGTTCAGCGCCACCAGGCTTTTAGTACCACCCCATTATTTTGATTTGTTCCGTTCTTAACTCAATTTATCCTACAAGCATGGTTATCTCCAATTTAAAAACGTACACAGCACCAGCTCCTCAACTTTAAAAATTCATAACTACGAGCAATTTGTTAAAACCTCTTACTGTATCTTTCTCTCTCAATTTCCGAGGTGCTGCAATGAGGCAATTCGCTGTTCTGGCTGCTTACCCCAGATGACCTTTGCCTGCCATAAAATGGTATACAACAAAACTCTCTGCTTTAAATAAAACCCTTGCCTCTTCGAAAGGCCCTACGTATTCAGTCAACACAATCAGCAGAAACCACATTTGGCTACTCAATAAGCTGGAAACCTTCAAGGCGTGCACGGCGGTGAATGAATTCCTGACATCACCAGGGACACTCGAGTGGGGAACAAGAGAGACGGCCGAGAAGTGGCTCTTGCTGCAGCTGGAGAAAGGATCACTCCTTTAAGCTGAACTCTCAAGGAAAACGAGAACAAAAACTGAATTAGCTCGACACGTACCCTCTGCAGTCAGCACATTGCTAGGCAACTTACCATCTCTTGATAGAATTATGGTGGAGGGCTGGTCGTACATCAGGGTTAAGATGAACACAAGCACCAGTTTGGGCCAACTGCTCCTTTCCAGTGGGAATGCTCAGTGCTTGGTCATTTGGTATTATTATTCTGCAATATTTCCTAGGCACCTAGAGAGTCTAATGCATTCAGAAGGTATTTTAAAGCTATTATGTGACATGAAAATTTTAAGATAACTGGAAGTAAGTGAATTTTAGGAGGAGTAGCGCGAGTCTTTTTCTTTGTTCAAGCCAGCATTTGGAGGGAGTTAACAATCCTTCTTCTCATTGCCTTTATTTTTTAATAGTGAAGGTATCCAGAGGGCACGTTACTTCAACACTTTGTCTTTACTAGAGATGCTGGCTGGCCACAGCTCCAAACCTCCATAATTCAGCCTAGAATTTCAAGTGGATGCTTTGAAACACTCTGGTCCTTCCGTTTGCCACCCTGAGACCAGACACAAAGTGCCACTACAAGCAGTGCCACGGGGCAGTCACAGCACCCAGTGATGGCACACTTCACCCATGCCAGCCTTAGAAGGGCCTCTATCTTTAACAATACCTGGATATTGAGATTCTGACCCCTGGCATTATTTACATTTATTGAAGAGGCATTAAGCAAATGCACAGGGTGCTTTAAATCGAGGCATGTACCTTGCATACAACCCCACACTTCCCATGCATACTTTATAGGCACAAAGAAATAATTAATTACCTAACCACCGTGATTAAAATCAATTGATTCATATGCAACAGAGCAGTGAGAAATTTTTGCATGACTGGAGAAGTCTGGAATTGGTCCCCATTTGGGGATCTCAGTCGTATCAGCAAGGCTGGTAATTCAGACATGAAGGAAATGGTAAGAATCCCTCTCCTCTATGCACACTTTGAGCTGCCATATGGGTTTATTCAACTGTTTACTATACCAGTCGGTAAAAACTGAGCAGCTATTATAATCTTTGCTAAATGACATGGTAATTATGCTACCTCTGGAAAAAAAAATAAAAAATGGAAACAGAAAAAAAAATCACAATTCACTGATGTACAAATTTCTCAGGTTTTATAATCTTTGAATTGAAATGCACTTTCCAACACACAGAGGGATATTAAATATATAATAGAAACCTGAATTTATTTAAAAAAACAATTTGTGCTCCCAATTCCTACACAATTTAATTATGCAGATTTCCTGGGTTTGAAAGATTTCTTACGCAGACTTCCCAGGTTTGCTGCAGAATGAGATGATTCTTGTTTTCCCAAACTAATACTGCCCCTCCTCTCACCCCAGTTATAAAGAGAGGAGGCAGGTCAGAGGAGTGGGCATGTAAAGCTCCCCATGCCAGGTTCCTGGGGATGAGGACAGCTGAAAAAGGCACAACCACCTTTTGCATGGTACAAAAGGGACCAGGGGCTTCTTGGAGGGGTAACCCCACCAGGAAAGGCAACTGGCCCTTAACAGAGGAAGGGTCTCACTCCAGCATCCTCCTGAGCTTGATCAAAACAAGCTGTTGGAGGCTTTGTCCCCGTGTCCCCCAGGCTGGGCAGCAGCACCAAGGTGGAGCACACACTGCAGGACAGCTCTCCTGTGTACCAGTGACACCATTTTGTCACTGGGATGCAAGTGCAGCAAATGCTGGAGCTAATTATCTGTTGGCAATGGCTCCTTTGAGAGCCCACCATGTGACACTTGATGGCAAAGAGACCTCTCCATATCCATATTTCATCACTACATGAATTGCCCACACAAGCTTGGTTTAGATCCTGTCTGTCTGCCAGGCTTCAGTTTTGGGCAGTAGCTTTGCCTGCATGACAACTCCAGTTTCACCACCAAAGCCCTTACAGCTCACAGAATTCAGGGGGATGAAGAGAAGAAAGAAAGGAAAGGAGTATTTTTGCTGTATAGGTAATATTTGATATTTCTGCTATTTCATGCCAATGAAGGTTGCTTTGGGTTTTTTAAGAATAGTGGTGACTGGCCTGTAAACACAGACAGTACAACCCCCTCCCACCTTATTAAAAAGGGAAGAAAAAAAAAATGAGGGAAAGATAATTGGTAAGAAAGAATAAGTGAGAGTTATTGCAAACTCAGCCTTGACAACTCACCAGTTTTACTTGCAGGCATCACACATATCCATTCATGACTCAGGGCAAATACAGGAAAGGATTGGAACCCTTCTCATGGCAAATGTGTCTGGAAGCTGGAGTCACTCAGAAAAAATGTTCTCAGGAGACTGAAAGACAAAAACATGTTTTAAAACTTCACTCAGTTAGAATCATATCAAAGCCTATCGTTTTCCTTTGAAAGTAAAAGGTGGTTATAAATGCTGGAGCTGGGGGGAGCATTACAGAAGCATGTCTGTGTATCAAACTATCACACAGCAGACTCTATTTGGCTTTAAATAAAACCAAAACTTACAATATTAAGAAAGGTTTTTAGAGACAAATGCTTATTTCACATTTGCAACGTGCTCCTCCGACAGGAGAGCTTATGTTCCTTCTAAATACCAAAATGTGTCACCATCCAAATCCACATTCTGCCTGAAAACATTGTACTGAGCACAAAATCCAGATACTTTAACCTACTTTGCATTATCAAAATATAACACTCTCTGAATTTCTGAACTATTTACTCTCTGTCTTCACTCACTGCATCCTGATTAAACCTTAATAAAATGTAGAACCTCTTGTTAGCATTAATCTTCCCTCTGAGATAAGGAAAAACACATACAAAAACTATTTGATGTTCAGGGTGGAAAGGCAAAACTTGCAAACATCAGTTAAGAAATACCAATTAGTATGTTTTTTTTTCCCCAGCTATTAGTAACACAGATTGAGCTTAAGCTTAGCTCAGAGGGAGCTGCTCCCTGTACAAATGAAACACCCATTTTACTAATAAGGGTATTTTAAAATAAGATGTATAATGTCTTCACTGATACAGTATCTGCACTGAGTAACAACTCATACTCAGAAATACAACCAGAGGTGTTCCCAGGGCTGTTGTGCACCACGTCTATGAAACCACATGGGATTTAAACTGCAGCTCTGGTGCCTGCCTGAACTGGGGAAGGGCACACTCTGCCCTAATGAATGCACCAACACCTGGGAGAGCCTCTGCTCCCAGGACCTCTGCACGACAGGGACCTGCAGCATAAACCCCAGGGGACAAAGCAAGCTTTGCAATGGAGAAAAGCACCCTGAAACACTCCAAAAAGAAAAAGCATGAAAGCAAAAATCACCTGTGGTGCTTCAATCCTCAATCCTCACCCTCAACAGCATCCCCAAGGCAGTGGCTGCTCCCAGACTTCCCCCATTCCCCAGGCTCTGACAGGGGCAAGTACTGCCGGCCCCAAATTAATCTCATGGAGTTAATTATTTTGGCAGTCCACTGCAGCCTTCCTGAGGAACATCTGGAAGCTTCTGTCTTAGCAACAACTGCATGAAATTTTGTAAGACAAAATCCAGGTACTTCTCTGGCCCTGGGGCTTTCTCCCGTTCTTTGCTGAGTGGCTCAAAGATCACAAGGGTTCAGAAATCTAAATATAGGGCCTATGTGACCCTATTACAAAACTGTGCTGCACAATAAAAATAGATCCAAAAGGGGTTTTTAAACAGCATTTATGCTAAAAATGACTTCTTTCTCGGAGACTGTGCAATACCTGCAAACCAAGAGTGACCTGCATCTTGCACTGGTTGTATTTTATTCATGAGGGGCAGAGCACTTGAGAGAAGCAACAGAGCAGTGTCAGAAACACACATCTGAGCCTTGCTTTATCGCTGTGCTTGATGACAGATATGCAGATGGGTTTGTAGCTGAGCAGAAAGCTGCATCTACATATGCTGGGACAAGATTTCTCCAGATGACCTGCTGCACCACAGAATTCAACTAATCTTTATCCATGATACATCTGTAAGGCAGGGAAGTATCATTAGCCCTCTAGAAGATGAGGAATTGAGGCCCATTTTAGCTAATGCTTGCTCAAAAAATTAATGCTCGAGACTTTTGAAGCAAAATTATTGTCTAAATAATATATGTGGTCTGCAGAAGATGAGAGCTACAGTGTACAGAAGCACTGTCCTCACCTGCAGATCGCTCCTCGCAATCCTCCCCAGCAGAAGGAATATCTCGGCACCCTTGTGCCAACAAGCAGATTTGGAAGCTGAGAGAGCTCCTACCTGAGGAATAAGAAGCAGTACAGGGTGGAGGCAAAGACATTCCATCCAGCTTGCCCTGAACTCTGACAGTGCACCTGGAAAAACTGATGCTCCTTACGCCATCAAAAACTGACCTCACTCCACAAAACATTTCTTCAGCCAGGTTTCCCAAGGGAACAAAGCCTACATGATCACCATGTACTTTCTGCACCCAGCCCCACCTGCATCTTTTGAATCCCATGGATTAATGGGAGCAGAGAGCTCCCAAAGACACGAGTTCTCACGGCGTTAGCTCCGGGGCTTGCCCCACTGCTGGCCTCCAAACCCAGTGGATCAGCCGTCTCCCAGAGCCACAGCTGGCTCCAGGCACAGCTCCAGGCTGAGCCCAGCACAGCCCAGGGGCACACAGCCAGCTCAGGCACTTCCATGGACCTCAGTGCTGGAGAACCTGGAGAAACGAGCCGTACTGCTGGGGGGGAGGGTGGAGGAGCGAGAGGAACAGATTATAGATCGGTTCTGATAAACTCAAGCCTTTAATGATCTGCCCACACACTCGAGTTCGATCTGGCATTGACAAATTGAAGCTTTTAATGATGTGCCCACACATTTGAGTTGGCCACTCCTCTTCCACAACTTTCACAAAAATAGCACGCTGGGTTAAAGACACAGAAACTCTAATACTGCTGCAACATGAGCAAACCCCTTGATCAATTTTTGGCAAACCTTCCCCAAAAGATTTTTTGACAGAGCCTCCAATACAGCCCTCTAACACAAACCTTCTGCACTGCCCTGCTCCCATACAGATTCTTCGAAGGCACCAGCTCGATAAGGGGCAATGAGATGCAGCAGCTTTAGCATAACTGAAGTACAAAGTCAATCAAACCTTGAAACAGGAATCTGGGCTTCATTAATTCCAGCAATCACAACGTTTTTATTATCACTGTATTAATCAGAATAGGAAACCTATTAATCTGCCCCCAACAAAAATTAATCTTTGTAATATTGAGCAGATTTGAAAGACAAGTTTTAATATTTCACTATTTAAATCTCAAAGGCAGAGGCACACAGCTCAGACAATCGGGCAGATCACTGTGGACTTCATCTCATCAGCATAAGGTCCCTCACCTTTCCCTCTCTCTGTGCATCTCCACCCTGGGGTCCAGCTGCTCCTGGGGCTTTTGAAGGACCCCAGAGCATCATTTCCACATTAAACTGCAAAACTGGCTGCATTGAAGTTCCTGATGCACTGAAGAGCTGTCAAGAGTTTATGCTGTAAAGGAACAGCACCACAGCCAGCAGTGCCTGGGTGGCACAGGCTGGAAGTGCCACCCATGCCAAGGGCTGCCTGGGTGTGAGTGAGTTCTGCAAAGGGCAGGACACACCTGAGAGGCAGCAGAGGCATCCCTGTGTGCACAGGGATATGAGAAGAGGTGCAGGGAGAAAACAGCAAGTGGCTGCAAAACAAGAAAGTATATCTGAAATTCCCGTGCTCCACCGGAGCGAGTCAGGGACTGCTACACAGATCTGGCCAGGTGACCTGAACCAACTACCCCAAAGCTGCAAAACATCCCCCCAACACCACAAGGGCCACCAGAACAGAGCCCAGCTTAAAGGAGAAAACAGATGGCAGAGAAAAAGTCCTTACAAAATGATGGCAAGGAGCAGGACGAGTCAGAAAGGGGCTGAGGAAATAAAGAGGAATGACAAATGTGACTGAAAAAGAAGGAGGACTGTGCAAAGCATCTCCAGATAGCCATGCCCTGCCTGGGGAGGGTGGCATGGATGAGCACATGGCTGCAGTTCCTTTTGTGCTCTTCCACCATCATCCTGCTGTGGCAATGGCTGATGAACGGGTTATTTTGCTACTTGGCCAAATTTTCATTAAAGCAGCTTCCACCAACACACGAATACATCCACAAATGCATTGACACACACCTCGGGACTGTATCTGGCACAATCCAGGCCTGATCAAAGGCAGAATTTCAATCATCTCACACACGACTCATGTCAGGCTGTTTACTGACTGCACTGGAACCACAGAACCCTGTTTTAGCTAATGATTTCTCAAAGCCATGTTGCACAAAAGAAAACAGGTTCAACTTGTACATCAGTGCCTAAGAGACTGCTCCAAAACAGACAACTGTATGAAAAGTTGTGCCCATGTATACATATATACAAAACTGTTTTTAAGTGACTGTTTTAAATTAGAATAAATCTGTGTTCCATCAATTAAGCTTTGAATGCACGGCTGATATCGCTCGCTATTTTAAACAAGCGGCATAATAAACGCAAAAATTCAAATATTTTAGAGAAAATACTTGGAGAGTTGAGACATTAATTTTGCCATATACAATCTGTTTCACAGGGATTTAAAAAGCTTTATTGCCACCCTGGGTACATTGGAATGAAGATGAAACACCATCCTTTCCTATTTACATATTAAAAAATACGTGCCTTCTTGATACAGATTACCAGGCTTGCTGATACACGACTCTGTTAAAAACAGCCTGTCTAGAAACCCAAAGCCCCAAACTAGAAGTGTCCTTGCACTCTAACGGGTTCCAAATGGAAATAAAATGTACTGCTGGCTTGTTTACCCTCCCCTCTGGCGACTGTCCTGGGGGAGGGAGGCCAGAGGAGCTCCCCAGGGCTCTGCCTAACCATGGAGCTGTTTATAAGCCACCAGAATCAGCAGCAAAATGAAGGGAGTAAGATCAGACAGGAAAACCTTGGGATCTCAGGGTGTCTACAACCAGGTGGGGAAAAAAAAGAAAAAAAAAGAGAAAAGAAACAAAACAAAACCAACTACCAAAAACCAATCAAACAAAATATACTCCCCAAAAAAACTCTTGACATTTTTATTCGTATTTCTACCTAATATATTTTGATTGCAGCTTGAGATGATCAGCTAAAATGTTTCAATACAGACAATTTTTTCTCCAAAATAAATAACCTTATTCCTTTTCCCCCCCTTTTTTCCTCTTTTTTCCCCCCCTTTAAATAAACTGCATTAGAAACACATGTCCAAAGCATCCCTAAAAAGACCACAAAGTCTGCTTGCAAGGGGAACCTCACTGCACCGAGTGGTAACATTTGTTCTCCCCTTTCAGCTGGGATCCACCTCAACTTTTTGATGTTGGTTGGAGCTTTTATTTGCAAATAGAGCAGAGCTGCCTGGGATGGAGGGCTCCTCTGGAGCATGCCATGTGGTCTGCACAGATGTTCCTTTTATTCCCGTGTCCCACAAGGCTCCGAGGCTCGCCGGTGTTAAACAGATTACGCAAGTAGAACACTTGATTTTGCATGTCCCCCTTTTTTTCCAACAGTTGTCTAATTTACTCAACTCATTCTGTCCCCTCCTTGTCCCTCACAATCACTATAGAAAACACAGAAAAATGCAGCTGAAGCAAGGAAGTTTTTCCTCCAAGAGCGGAATATACAGGAATGCTCAGCATCCACAAGCAAGGCAGAAATGCAGAAGAACAAAACTTATTGGGAGAGTAAAGTAACCAGCTCATTAGTCAGGCTGTGCTAAAGACAGACACTTCATTATATCCCAGCAGCACCAGTCGCTACAAGTAGCATAATCTCTCACCCTTATTTATATGTCCAAATGAGAAGTGAACTTTTTCCAAAAAAAAAAAATCTAACACCAATTATGGGTGCTAAGCGTTCGAAAATCCTTGAAAATCTGGCCTTCAACTCGGTCACAAAGAAGGGGCTTAATTTCCCGGCTGTCAGGCATCCCAATCAACAACTGAAGTCAATGGGATCTACACAGCACCTTATTAAAAAAAAAAAAAAACAACAGAGCCTAAGAGGCCCATTAAGGAACTACAGCTACAGGGAGAGAACCTCACTGCTGAACCCAGCAGCAATACACAGCTTTGTGCACCAGCCACTTCGCTCTCATGCTTAATTTGATTAATCATTTTGGTATTATCCCCAATTAGAGAAGTGTCTAACAAGAAAAAAAATCAATTAAAAAAAAAATGGTTTAAGCCTAAGGAACGGCAGCTACTGAACACGCAACGACTTGGGACTTCTGGCCTTTACCAAGGATACAAAATTGAAACTAAAAATTGCGGACAAATACAAAGGCATTGGTGTTTCATCCAGACTGCGGATTATGAATTTTTTTTTTTTTTAATAACCTGAAACCGAATTCCAGATGTTGAAAGTTGGGAAGTAAAAACTGCTTTAGCTGTAAAAACACAGAAAGGTGAGACAAAAAATTCTGCTGAAATATAATGAATCTTAGGGATGAAAAGAAAGCCCACGCACCCCCTCACCAGGAGAGGGCTGGGACAGGGATTATTGCACTCTGTGTGCCCAGCCAGGTAGTGGCACGGGGGTTTGTCCTGAGTTTCCTTTTAATAATGGACAGAGTAGAGCAGGAATCCCCGTGAACTCCTGCAGCAGAAAGGGGAACAAACCCCCCCTGCAGTTCTGCACGGGACCTCCTGGCACCAGAGCTGGCTCCCTGCAGCCCACAGGTGGCACTTGGCAACTCCACCTGTGCAGCAACCAGGGCAGGGGGCACTTGTGGATGCCATGGACACAAATTAGCACATCCCAAAAGGACACACAAACCCACCTTTTCTTCCACCAGAGTCCAAATCCCCCCCTGACACAGCAGAGCCACATCTGAGGCTCCGCAGTCCCTTCAGCATCCAAACACAATCCAAATTTGGACCCGCATGACTAGTTCTCGGTTTATTTTATGGGCTTGATCACCACCAACACTCAGGGATTTTGAAAGCAGAATTCAAGGCAGTAATTTGAGATCACTGGTTTCGCCTCTGTTTGTTTCCACCACAGCATCCACAACGCTACAGGATGAACACAGAACATTTAAAGTATCCCACAGCATCCCACCAACTCCTTCCCAGAAGTGACTGAGTCTCACCCTAAAATTCAGGAACAGCAGCAAATGTTTGGATTCTGATAAGAAGGGGAATATTCATCAGCATACTTCACAAGTGATGCAGTCACAACTTGCAAACTTAGTCACAGAAATATGACTGAACTTGTCTGCTACCACACAACAAAGTACCGTCTAGTGGTTAAAATCGGAGGACATGATTCAGGAATGCAAGCCTTTTCAAAGAAGAACTAAAACACATGATTAAGTGCTGTTGAAGTCAATAGGCTGATTCAGAGACCAACTTCTGGAGCGATGGATAATACTCCCCACATTGCCATATGGCTCTCAGTCAAACTTCCTAGAAGCATTTGCTAATACCAGGTTCCACCACAGCTTTTGGGAGGCCTGCTTTTCTTTTGCCCTTCCCCCCCCCTTTCTTTTTTTAAAACCTATGTCTGGGATAATTTTCACCCACTATGAAGATCCTCCAGGCTCTCACTGACTGAGAGAGAATGTGCCATGATTACTGCAGGGTGATGCAGATTCATGCAACAACTAATAATCTCAAATGCAAAGTTATCTATATATATAAATGAATTCAAGAACGCATTATATAAATATATGCTATATAAAATAATAAATGCAAATCTGTTATAATCCAAAGGCACTTTTTGTGGTGTTTAGTGGAAGGCATGCAAGCCTGTTACAGTGATGAAATCCAGCACAAGCATCTTGGCCAGCTGAGGGATCTTTGCAAACAATCCCAGTCCCACCTCAGAACTCCCGAACCCGCTTCCTCTACGACTTGCAAATATTTCATTTCTCTTGCCAGCTCCCTGCTCACTGCTGCACTGAAATGTTCTGGGGCAGGTCTGCTGTTCTGTTAATATATTGTGCACAGACAGCAGCCCCTTGTCACAGCTTCAGGCAGGGTGGTGACACCAGCACGGCCACCACGTCCGGCCCCTCGGGCAGCACTGCCGCCCCACCAGAGGGTCCCCCAATTTCCTGGGAACGCCATCCAACAGCACCTCCTGCTCCCCAGCCTTCCCCAGTCCTGCCAACACAAACACACAGCAAACCAAACCTTCTAGCAGGATAAATGGCTACTCAGCAGTGCTCAAGCTACATTTACAGCAACTCGGTTACAGTTTGTATTTCTATTTATGGGATGGGAAATGAAGGGGAAGACCACTGGCAGAGTCACCGACTGACTTTCATGCCCTCCCTCAGGCACATGATTGAAATAACCCACTAATTTTGCACATTTCCTAATCCTTGAAAAGGTTGAAAACTTACTCTTTACCTTTAGTCACAGAAAAGAAGAAAGAAAACAAAAGCCCAAGGAATTCTAGCTGGCTTTTTTGAAACACTTCACAGATAAGGCGTAACATCATTTTTAAGCAGTTTGAAAACACCCTGTTACTGCCTACAATTAAATAAATGTAATCACAGCCTAAGCTGGCCCTCCCGGCCATCTGTCTTTAAGGCAATGGGGAAAGAAGAGGCGCTACAACGTGCAGTACTTTTTCTGGCTTTTAAAGTGTTTCTCCTTATTCAATATCTAAATTAAATCAAATGGAGTATACTAAGTAAGCCCATAAGACACAGCGCATGATGCAAGAGTCTTAAAATCCTTATCTACTGAGCACTCCAGCTTAAAGGCTGATGTTTTATGTTCCCCTGCAGCGCACGGGGATCCTGCTGGCTTGGCCAGACTAGGAAAATAAGCTTCGAATGACCAAATGCAACTGCAACTTGAAAAGTAGGAACCAAACCAGACACAACAAACCACAGAGCAGCAGCCCCAGCCCGCCCTGGGCTGCCCCAGCACTGCCATTCCCTCCAGTGACCGGCTTCACCTTCCCAGGGCTGCTGATAAGATGCTCGGGAGCCCAAACCCGTCAGTGGGGTGGTAATCACGAGGTTTTCAGCTCGGGATGCTCAGGCTGAGCGAGGCAGGAAGCCGGCGTGCGCTGGCGGAGGCGCAGATGCGCGGAGTTGTGCAAATCTGCTGAATTCCAAAGTTATGAATTCCCCGAGTTTAAGCGATTCCCAAAACGCCCCTGAGCCAAAATCCACAGTCCTGTCTGAAAGCTCTCCCTGCAGGTCCTGGGGCAGGAGAACCCACCCCACCACACACCTACAGGCAGGACATTTTGGGTTATTTTCTGCCCCTGAGCATCCTGCAGACAGCTCACAGGACAGTCATTCCCTGGTGCTGTTTCATCTTTATTCCAGTGTACCCAGGGTGGCAATAATGCTTTTTAAATCCCTGTGAAACAGATTGTATAAGAGAAAATTAATGTCTAAATTAATGTCTCAACCCTCCAAGTATTTTCTCTGAAGTATTTCATATTTGGTGTTTATTATGCCACTTGTTTAAAATAGTGAGCAGTATCAGCTGTGCATTCAAAGCTTAATTGGTGGAGCAGAGATTTATTCTAATTTAGAACAGCCACTTAAAAAGAGTTTGCACAACTTTTCCTGACCTCATTGATCCTGGAAAAGAAATGGGGGTTCCTCCAGGCTCATGCATCTCAATCTACCTCCCATGGCAGAAGCAGGAAGCACCAAGTACTGCAGGGCTTATAAATACCAACTTCCAGTAAAATGGAAATGAAACCAGAGTTCAAGTCAAACTCCACCATCTATCCTCCAAGTTTGTATATTTCTCTCCTGAATGTATGTCATCAAAGCATAACTACATGTGAGACATCATTTTACTTGTCCAATAAAAGGGACATTTATCACAAATAAGAGTTAAGCAGCTCAAATATTAAAATGGGAATAAAACTATTGCTGATATCAACGATATAAATTAATACTAGGAGTTGATTAAGTCCAGCTGTATTCTCAGACTTTTGTTCTATGACTGAGACTTTTTCACTACATTTCTATTACTAAATAATATAATTTAAGTCCTTAGCTCTACCAGATCAATCACTTTAGGTTTTATTGTTAAATCATCTGCCCCACATTTGGCACACCTGCCCACAGAAACAAACCACACATTGTACCTTATTTCCTCCATAGAAAAACTATGTAATTGCCACCCCATCTACTAAGTATGTTTAGAGATCAAACTTCAGATCTCTTCCTTTGGGCTTTTTTTCCCCCCTTGTTACATTTGAACTTGTAAGTGCCAGAAAACAGTTGCAAAAATGGAACAAAAAAAAAAAAAAAAAACCAAAAAAAACCAAAACCAGCACAACCAACACTTTCTGAGCAGAAAAAAAAAAATGCAGAAATTGTATTTCCTCTGGACCAGACAAAGCAGCTTGAAAAGGAAGAAAGGGAGAGAAAAAGAGAGCGAGCCAGTTCATGCTGCAGAGCAGCCTCTGGGCTGGAGCTGTGACGACAGCACTGGGACATCCTCAAATCCACCCAGCTTTCCAATAATGCAAAGCAAAGCCCTGCCACAGCACAGCCAACCCAGGGGCATCCCAACCCTATGGACAGAATGCATCTCTTTGTGATGAAGGGATAAGCTGAGTTTAAAACCGTGGTGGTTGTTTTTTAAGTCTTCTAAAATCAACAGGAACTTGGCGCGCAGCTCTCCAGCAGCACTTGGAAAAATTGAGTTCACAGCACCGAGGGCACAGGGGGGAAGCCTGGCCTGAGCCAACATCCTTTGGCATGGAGAGATTGCCTGACATCAGCAGAAAGGATCAAACCACGCTCTGAGAAGTTCCTTAGAGACGCAATATTAAAATAATAGTGACTGATTCACACTAATAAGGGCTAAGGAGGACAGAGAGGGAGGGGAAAAAAAAGAAAAAAAAGAAAAGAGACACCAGCCTACAGCAGTGGTCAAAGAAAAAGTAATTTCAGGGCCCAAACCAATGGAATTTCTTAAAAATTAAAACAATTTCATAAAACAACACCACTACAAGCCCACCCAAAGCAGCAAGAAGCCATTTTTACCATTTCAATCAAATACAAAGCTGATACACTAACTTAAAGGATCAAGACCAAATAAGATATGTGGGATGGCAATCTTAATGCCAAGTTTTACCCATGTGAGTTCAGTTATAAATGCTAGGAAAATGTGATTCCCTAACTTAGAAATAGCAGCTGTAGCATTCAAAGGTACTCCAGTAATTACTGGAATGCTCGCTGAAAAACTAGACAGAAGCTAACATCTTACTTACATTAAATACACATTCACCACAAATTAAAAGAGCCACAGAAAAGGAAAAAAAAAAGCAGCAAAAATAACAAAACCAGAAAACAATCAGGCGAGCAGATGTTCAAAAAAAGAAGGGGGAAAAATGACAAGAGAGGGCCAGATGCTCATTTCTGCTGGTTGTCACACTGTAATGAAGGTACCCCACACCACCAGCCTGGCCAAGCCACCGGAGCACAACAGCCAAAGGGAGTCAGATTGTCACCTCTACATCTGTAAGTGGTAATTTCATCCCAGATACTGCAATAACACACTGCCTTAAAATCTCTGAAATGCTGCCTAGTCATCTGAGACAGGAGTAAAACAAGCAGCAACGCCAAGTGGAGTTGTCTGCTACTGCCTGAGGGACTCGTGGGTTTAGCAGCCGGGCTGGCATAAGGATTGTATTATCGAGGAGTGCCCTGCACTGCTTTATTAAGTGCCAGTGAAGTGTCTATTGCATTCAGTGCCTGGGAAATACGGTGAGAAACGTCAACCACCAACCACCAAACTACAAATTAAGCTACTTGACCAATGTGCACTCGTTATCAGCCGCTGGCCCCTGGAAATAAACCGCTCTGGAAGCAAGGGGCCGGTGAGGTGAGCAGGGATGGGGGAGATGGGGAGAGAACCTCTCTGCAGTGAACAGAGAGCCCCAGGACACGCTGGTAGGAGCAGCCAGTCCACACCCAGGCTTTGGAAAGAGGTACCCGACGAGAAGTTATCTGCAAAATGTGCATCACACTCTCCTGGCTCTCTTCACACCTCCCCCTTCGCATCCCCACTCCCATGCACCTTCGCGTCTATTCCCACACTTCTCTCGCTACCCACATCCTGAACATATTTATGTTGTAAACATCCATTTGGAAGCACTCGGTGAGCCTGTGGCACACTGAAGGATGCTGCTCTGAGTTCTGGAGGCAGCCGGCTCACCATGACCCCTCTCTCCCTCTCCCAGCTGCACAGGAGGGGGAAGAATTACTTGGCCCTCACACTTATCTTTTATCCACTCAGGATCCAGATTATTGCCTAATAAAACTTCACAGCAAAGCTATTAAAAATTAAAGGGATATCTCCCTTCCTACATAATGATTTGTCACAAGCCAGACCTAAATCAGGATTGATGAGGTTCATGGTGCCTTCCTTCTTTTTTTTTTTTTAATTTGGCAGAATTTCCTGATTTTTTTTTTCAGCCCTTCTCACTCCTTACTGACACAAAATTTCTCCTTCAGTGCTCCAGACCTTACTTCTTCATCAAGATGAAGTAAGAGGCGAAAGGCAGCTGAGCCAGCAGAAATGTTCCCACTGTCCTTCAGGAAACAGAGAAGAGTCCAAGTAGTTGGTATGATTCAGAACTAGTGGTAGAAAAAGGACAAACCAGATTACAGCAACAGAGGACTCCATCCAAAACCTGCATCCAAAGAGACTCCTGCTAACATATGGTGGAAATGTGACTTTTTGCAAATATCCTCCGCAGAAGCCAATTCCTCTCCTCCACCCAAGCCACATCCAATAGCTCTAGTAGAGCGAGCTGTTACTTACACGTATTAGTCAGGATAGGCATCAGCCACGATACCAATTTTAATCCATCTAGCTAATGAGGAATCTGCCATCGAGTTAACGTGCTCAGACCCTCCAGAGAAATTGAAATCCACCTATTCAGGCTCCTCTCTCACTGAGCACTACCCATCCCAGAGCACGGTGGCTGCTTTTCCCAGTGATCGTGTCCCCCGGCACCGCTCGGCTCCACCAGCACAAAGGAGAAGCACCTGAAGCCGAATTGCACTGAAAAGACAGAACTTGGAAAGAATGCGTTAACAACTTCAGTCCAAATATAAAATGCATTTAAAGGTCATAATTTGCATAACTACATCTCATGTTTTTTGTTGTGCGGGGTTTGTTGGTTTTTTTGGTTTTTTTTTTCCTTTTTTAAATTGCTCTATCCTGGAAGGTGCCGAGCGCTGCTGCTTCTCATTTAAAGTTTTGACAACTCTTAGGACTGTTCAGTGCTTGGCAGGAGCAGCTCTGCAAGACATCCTAGGACCACGCTAACAGGTACATAGCATTAATTAAAAAACCTTTTCAAAACACAGACTAATGGAATCAGACACACGGTGCCATTATCACGTGAGGACACGGCTAGGCTGACACAGGAGTTTCACTTTCTTGTGATGCAGTCTTGATAGTGGACTCAGAAATGCAACAAGATGCAACCAGTTGTAGCAGGAGAAGCTCAAAGTGCCACAAAATGCCCCAACAACTGTCACAGGATTTTTTAATTTGTTTGTTCACCTGGATCAACAGCTGCTCCAATCTGCATCCAACAAGGATACTACACTGATCCCCTAAACCTTTATCTTCAATCCCAGACCCAGACCCATGAGAAGTGTCATATTTTTCTTGAAAAGATTGTAACTGGAAGATCAGGAGGGCAGCAGGTATGAGGAATGGCCTCTTCAACCAAAATGAAAGTCGGAGGTGCTGGAACATTCAGCTCTTGCTTCCTGCACGAAATTAATTATAACAGCCAATCTGTGCTGCTGCTTAGTCTGCAGGGGAAAAGATGAAATAGCTAAATTGATATCACAGCAAAGGAAGGGCTCATCACAGCAATGTCTGAGGCTGAAGTGGAATCCTGCCTTCGCCTGAGCTACAGAAGGGAACTCTAGAGATGGCTGAAAACTGTGGCTACAAGCCTGCAGCTCCCCCAGCTTGTACAAATGTGCTTGCAGAGATCAATGTGCTCAGCGCTGGGTTCAGAGGCTGAATGCAGCTCTATGATCATTGGCACCTGACTGACGATTGACACAAACCACACACCACCTACAAAGGCACTGCACAGACCCAAGCGTGTGGGAAATGCAGGCTTGCCCAAAAGCCTCTGTAACATCTCAGATCTTCTCCCACATTTAAAACAAAACAAACAAACAAACAAAAAACCAAACGAACAGAAACACAACCAAAACAAGATCAAGGTTGCAGCATCAGTGCTGAATGGTATCTTTCATTTTCACGGCATCTGCTTGCGTTCCTTTTGAAAGTTAAGAAATATTCTGTTTCTTCTGGATTGGACATAAGATCTTTCTCCCAGTGTTGGACCCAGTGTCCAATCATTAACCCAGCTTTGCCACATTCACCACGAAACCACGTCCCTCAGCACTACATCCACACATTTTCTGAGCGCTTCCAGGGACGGTGACTCTGCCACCTCTCCAGGCAGACTGCTCAGCACCTGGCCATCCTTTCAGGGAAGAAACTTTTCATAATATCTAAACTTTGCTACGCTGGCACAACCTGGCACCGTTTGCTCTTGTCCTGATACACTTTTCTTAAAACCATCCACGCTAAACATGCACCTTGTAAGAACTGCTGCCTTTCCAGCACTGACCCCACAGCCTCCCCACCCTCCTGGCTCGGAGGGAAGGAGGCTGAAGCTCCCCACTCCTGGTCCTGCTTACCAGGGATATTTGCAGGCCTCAGGACAAGAGATGGCTCCATCCAGTGAAGCAACATTAAGTGAGAATCGGAGCAGGGACAGTCCAAACTCTCTGGAGCGTTCTGGCAGGAGCAGATCCACTCCCAGCCTCAGGCACAGTGAGGAAAACCCACAGGTTCCCATTGCTGCAAGGCGCGTTTCGCTGTGCGCTCTTGTTTGTTTGTTTTGAAATATTCTGGCAGTGGAAACAGAGTCACTGTTTTGTTTTTCTCCCCCACATATGCTATATAATTTTGTCTCTAGCACTCGCTTCTTGCTTACTCAGTTGCCTATAGTCTGCCTCTCTCAGAGGAACGCTAGCTGTGTTTGTCCCCAAACTGTATCCTGATCCAACTGCTTTGTGTCATCCCACCAGCCCTGCTCAGGGAGTGATGATCAAAATATTTGCACTAGGATGCAATGCAGAGAGATGGGCATGTAAGCTAGTTCAGAGCAAAGCTGACCCACAAGGCTGAAGGGTGTGCAGAAGTGTTTTGGCTACTGAACTTAGGAAACACGACATGAAAAGAGGGAGTAGTGCTACAAACAATACCAAGGCTTTGTTTGTGCCAGATACACTGCTAAGAAAATACCACGCTTCAGCTACACAACACGGCCAATCCCCCTGCAAATGACTGCACAATATGACCACACTTCCAGCAACATTTAAATATGGCAATAAATTAATACAGGACATCCCAACTGGCCACGGGTCGCAGTCATCAACAAGTAGGTCAAACTAATTCTGGAAGGCTGTGAGAGGCACATAAAATAGTCTGTGGCAGCAGTTCAAGGCAGGGATGAAGCAATCCCCATTTCAACTCATCCAGAAGCACTGACACAAGCCCAGGTGCCAAAGGGATGCAGGACGAAGCCATTCCCAGTCTACGCAACTCGCCTGCCATCTCTGCAAGTTACAATTAACTTCCCAGACAAAACGCAAATACATTAAAAAAATACCCAAGCCAATTAAGACACAAGTGTTTAAAGACATGAGTAGTAATTACAAATGTATTATTCATACCTAATTTACAAGATGAACTTCTTTCAGTAAAATATTAAACTGTTTACATGCATTCAGGAAGACAATTTCCCAACCCCGCGTGTCCTGCTCTGGAGCTGTGACTATTGCTATGCAACAACCCCACAGACTTACAGTGTACACTACGGAGTAATCAGAAAATGTTTGACCTCAGATATCTACTTGACCCCACAGAAATGCAGACTCGCTCGCTATAAAATCCTAAACAATGGGGCAGACAAGGTCAGAGGGTCAAAGCAAGTATTAACAGGTCATTGTGCAACCCACTTGGGAGCAATTACTTCTGGTCACGGCTAAGTGGACACTTGATTGAATACCACTAAGACAGCTCACATCCCACAGATAACAATCCTCACAGCGATTAAGAATTAAAGCCCCCATGATTCAGCCTTTATTACTCAAATGAACCTAACTATTCCATAAAAAACTCTTGGTATATGCATGATGCAAGGTCTAAATTGAAATGCCACCTCATTAAACAATAATATCTAATTTTATCTAAATGAATTTTCATGAAAGTACGCCACACAGCTCAGGAATTTTTAAAATGAATTATCACAAGTGATACATAATTTCACCAAAACTGCTGCAGGAAAAAAAAAATTAGCTTCAGGGATGAAAGGGAAACATCTATGCTGAATGAAAATTGCACTTCTTTCTGCAAGAAGAAAGGGTAAAAGGGGGCTTCAGGGCTGCTGCCAGACAATAGAGGCAGATTTTAATCAAATCAACACCTTCCTGCTATGTCAGGTATGCTCACCCTACCCCAGACAACAGCAGCACCGAAACACGTGTTGAGAATCGCTGCACACACAGGCCACCTTCAGAAATGGGGATGTCACCTGCACACAGCCCCTAAAACTGGGGTTTATTATCATAAACTGTTGAAAGAGCCACCCTTGACTGACTGTTAACTGGCCTTTATTACCTCAGCTGAAAACAGCTTGTACATCCCTTCCTGAGGGTGAAAACCCTGTTCCAACACCTACGAGCCATTTAGGAAAGCCTAATTATTTTACAAAAATGAGCAGCATAGATAAGATGACTGCTTTAAAAGGGTTTCCATCAGGAATCACTGGAAGAAAAAGACAAAAAGGTAAGTGGATTTCATTTTTAGCCTATTTATTTACACATTTGATGAGCAGAGGCGGCAGGACCCACTGCCATATTGGTAAAAAGCAAAAAAGCAATGCCATCACCCAAAGATGCTCACAGCCTCATTTCTAAAGCTTCATATGGGACTTCCTCCAAAGCTTGGTTCTCCCTCAGACCTCCCTTGTCCAGCTAATTCTTGGAATACACTCAAAATGTACTCATAAAGCCCCTGTCTTCTTGCTATGGCTATGCCTTTCATAGAAGAGGACCAACAAACCCTAAAAGAAAAAAAAAAAAAAACAACCAAAAAAACCCAAAAAACAACAACAAAAAAGAAACCAACCAAAAAAAAAACAAAACAAAACAAAACAAAAAAAAAAACAAAAAAACCCCAAAAAACCAAAACAGTACAAAACACTAAAACCAGACACAAGCCCAGCACAAACCTGTGGAGAGGAGCAGGTTGCTCTGATGCTGGTGGTCGACCAGAGCACCTGGAAGGGTGGGTAAGGCCATCAGGGAAGGGATGCCAACACAAATTTGGGCCCTTCTGGGGATGAGCTCCTTTGCCCCATCCCTGCTCCGCCCCAGCAGCAAAGGCAGAGCCTCGGGATATTTAAGAGCACTGCATATGCAGACACTCAGATGTGCAAAATTATGCATGCATGTTTGGAGGCCATTTTAGAGCCCAGCTCATGAGTCATGCAGAAAGTAGATCGGGAGAAAAAGAAAAGTTTAAAGATGCATCTTTTTGTATTCTTGCTACTGCAGCATGGCTTTGCTCTTTATCCCCCCTTTTCTTTAATATTGAAACTCTTTGGGTCTTCATCCTGTAGCTGTTGGAAAATTCTGAGTTAAACCAGGCATCTTTTACATTAGTGTTAATACCATGGTAAGTCAGCTAGTAACATTTCAGATAGACAAAATCCAAGCCTGTCAGGGTGGTGTTCACCACCGTTGATTATTGCACAGGAGCACATGAGGAATGAAAAGCTGTGTGGTTGCTTCTCCCTTGTCCTGCTGCCAGCGAGGTGTAATAATGCTATTATGAAAAGCAAACAGGGATGAACTCTGCTCAAACGGTGAAGCCTGAGCTGAGGAATCAATTCCTGCATCAGTTGTGGCCCACAACAGAGTCATGCTGTCACAAAGTTCATCAAGCCCTCAAAATCCCTCACCCTGGTTTACCATACTGTACATATTTCATTGGCACTGAATATTCATAATGTTGCAGTTTCTGGAGACCTACTAACGCTGTCACTGTGGGGAAAAACCAGCCCTGGGGTTCAGCCACCAGCTGGAGACTCCATCAGGAGGTCCATGCTTGGTTTTCCTCTTTTCCATGAACGTTCTGCCCAGCTGCACATCCCCTGTACCTCTGCTTGCCAGGCTCTGGGATAAGGATCTCATATTCTCCTCCTACCCCAGGGGGGACAATGTGTGACAGACCCCAGTGCCCTGTTCCACTGGCAGACAGTGCTGCTGGCTGCTATAAAAGCACATTGCAGAAGAGAGTCCAAAAATAAGATGCATTCTCCAAGACAGCCCCTTCCTACCCAACAGGGTTGTGACTGGGAAACAAAAGTGCTGCCAGCAGTCAGGGACTAATTGAGCTTTGTGGCACTGATGCACTGAAGAGGTACTGATGACTCTGGGCTACAGGAAGGTGATTAAAATGGGGCAAACCTGAGGGCAAACCTGGGAAAAACTTGGTCTCTGCAAGGCAGAACAAAGCCATGGAGGGATGCAAAAGCAGACTGAAGTCAGAGCGGTGCTCTGCAGCCACAAGCCCAGCGGTTCTCATGATGGAGAAAGCTTTGGAAACAAAGATACACATTTATGAAAAAAAAAAAAAAAAAAAAAGATGAGGCAAGAAGACACAAGAGAATTCAGTGTGAGCAGCAGTTGAGTCAGAGAAGGGCAGGACTGTGAGGCACTAAGCAGGGAACACCAACTGGTCTCACCACCTCGGAGTCATGGGGGAATCACTCCCCAGGGCTCCCCGGACCATGCTGTGCAATGTGTAGTCCCTTCCTATTTCCTAATGCTCTCCAAACCACTTAAGCATACCATACATAAAACACAAAGCTGAGAGTTATTACAGTCAGCCTGGCCAAAATCTGTGGGCTGGTTCAATGACTCCCTGACGTGCTTCTGATGAGGAAGGGGAATGAATCGCAGAAGGCACACCTGAGCAAGGACAGAAGTGCCTCAGAGCACCAGACCATTGCACAGGGGATGATACTTGGTATGAATCTGGGCACAAAGATGATTTTCAGGGCTCTATTTTTTTTATTATTATTATTTGCTGTTGTTTTGTTTGTATGTCCAGGAATTTCTTCTTGAATTTTTAAGTGCTGGACTATTCCCCGATCTTTTTCTGCATGCTGCACTGCAGGCCTCCTCCTGTCCACCCCATCCTCTCCCCTGCACCACCTCCTGGCCAGGAATTCAGCACCTAGTAAAAATGAAACAATCAGCAGAACAACCCTGATTTAAGTTTGGAAACCCACTCCCTACCTGGAGTTACTTCTGGGGTGGGGGAGAACACCACCCTGCCTGCCTGCTTCAGCTGCACTGCCCAATAAATATCCTGTTCTGAAACTGGTCTGAACAGTCCACACACCCTGTGCTAAGGACTGCACCCAAGCTGGACTCTAAGCACAGCCCTACCATCAGATAACTCACATGAGAGTTTTTTCAGAAAAAAGCTGACACTTTTGTAGAAGAACCCACATGATTTTAACCTCCCATGGAGCAGATCAACACCTGCATACCAAGACATTCTGCCAGTGCAGACCTGAACTCCAGCAACTAGCCACAATAGGGGTGACATATGGGTGATGCCCAAATTCACCAGGGGTGAGCAATGACACATTTGTTCCCTCCCCTTATTTAGCAACTGGAAAAATCATTGCAAAGGAGGCCACGTCCTGAACCCATGGCTGGAGGTGAAGGATCAGCACAGGATTGCTGCAGGGGAAGGAAATCAAGAAGGAAATGGCTGGGCCAGATAAAATCCCCAGTCCTCCCTCTTGTCAAACAGGAGGTTTCTGCTCCAGGAACAGATGGGAAGAGAATCCACTCCATGGCTAAGCCAGAGGAGGTAGAGGAGCCTGAAATAAAGTCCCTTTGACTTCAGCTCTGTGTCTCTGACAGCCTGACTCAGTCATGGACCAAGCAGATAACAGGCGACCATTCATCAGCTCAGCCAACACACAAAGGCAAGAATTTCCCTTCTTAAAGAGATTTAATGATAGAGCTTTAGAAACTGGTTAAAGGAAAAGATTGAGAGTGAACACACTAGGGATGAGACCCAGTGGGTTGCTATTAATATTTCCCTGAAGCAGACACTCCAGTTTGCAGCACTGGAAGGACACAATTCCAACAGCTAGGCACGTTCTTCAAGCAGAACACTGCTCAGCTGCAGAATTAGAGCTGAGCTCAGAGAAAAGTTTTTTTCACCAATCTAGTCAAATGGACTACTGACTTTTTCTTTTTTTTAATCCCAAACAGAAAAGGGTGACCATGAATGCTTATCTTCCTTGGTATACTGAAAAAAAAATATATATACAACTAACCAGCTGGCTGAGGATGTCAGCCAATTCTCTGTCCAGGAAAAGATTTTTTTTTTCACATCTTCCTTTGAACATTAAACCATACTCCATAAGGACAGTCAGTCAGAGAGGAAGCCTGCAAGTGCTACCACACTCATCACCCAGAGCTGCATCCTCTTGTGCCAGTGGATCCTTCCAAAACACCCCCCTCCTCACTGCCATCCTGCCCGCAAAGGGCTGCAGATGCTGTGCCTTTTCTAGGGTGAAGCAGTTGGGAGCAGAGAAAAGCAGCTTTCAGCTCTGCAGCTTTTTTCCTGTTCAGCTCCCTGCAACACTTTCCTTCCTTTTTGGTACAGAATCCTTCAGTTGCCTGGAGCTATTCTAGTTTATACTGGGCATTCATAGCAGAAGCCCAACATCTTTTGCTATTTTTGCTCATGGCTACCTAGGCAAGCAGCTCCTGTGCTACAGAGAAGCACCTTCTTAATGAAGCAACTATGAGATCAATGTTGTATGACTTCCAAGAGCAAAACAGTTTACAATTAGCTGAAGGTCTGGTATTTGACAGTTTTTTATGGCTCTTTTACAACTGTTTGCAAATCTTTTCTTCCTTTAAATTATTCTGAAAAGTGTTAGGGGAAAGCCAAAAGTTATTTTGTGCAAGCATGTGTCTACTTGCATGAATCCAAAAGTCTTTTTAAATTAAAACCACCATTACAAACGCCTGTATTTACATGATAGTTGTTTATGTAATGCTCTAAAGAAAATCCAAATGAAGCACAGAAGCCAATGCTAATGCAGAAGATGGTGGGAGTTAATGAACATGCTCCTGGGGCAGTCCAGGAGATGGCAAGCCTTACAGCCTGTGCCATAAGGATTCAACAAAAAGACTGCATTTCCAAAGAAACCTTCTAATACAACCTGTGATTTTTAGGCTCCTCATCTGGATTCCTGTGATGTTCAGGTGCTCTGTCCAGCATTAAAAAAAAAGTCAGATTTATGAGGACACCACCCCAAAATTCAATCTTTCTCCTGAGATTTGGAGCATTTCAATAAATGAAAGCAAACACAGAAATTAAACTCAGAACTCTTCAAGCAGGCCTTTTCTGACTCCACGCCTCTCTTCCTTTCATTCATGGCATGTGAACCTTTTAGTTCTCCTGAATCCAAGTCACAAGCCTGGAACAATCTGACTTCCAAAGCGGGGCAGCAGCCCAGGTCTTGGCTCCCAACAGCACGACACAGCCCCTCACCTTCACCTCAAAGCATCACCTACTCCCAGTGAAAGCACAAGAGAAAGCATTCACAGATAAAAAGCGTGTTCTAGCCTGAGGCCTGTCAGCATGGCACATGCCTAAAGAGAAAAATGAATCTGCATGATAGAGACTTGAAATGCAGGTGCCTGGATGGCAACAGAGGATTTCCAAGAGGAGGCTTATGTATGGTAAGAGAAAAGAAAAAAGGGATGCTCATTTGCAAGAGAAGGCAGGACAAAAACCAAAGCTACACCTGTAAGAAACAAGTTTCTTTGCCAGGTGCAGTGAGAAGGTTGTACCTTCATTTGAGACTCCAGCCAAAAAGATTAAAGCCATTTCCACCCTCACCCAAATCACCAAGGAGACCAAACCTTCTTCAGCTTTTAACTGCACTGAAGTCAGAACTGAGGGAGGATTGAAGAGAACCCTCTCCCAAGCCCCAGATCACTATCACTGCTCCACAGTGTCCTCCCTGCTGCTGATGCTCCCTCTGCTCCCTGTGCCAAGGGAAGCAGCAGCTCCCAGCCAGCACACCCCACAAAACTGGGGCAGCATCTTGGTGGACAAGACACCCTGATCTGTGCCAGCTTTCCTTGTAATTGTGCCCATGGTTTGGCAACACCATGCCCACAATCCAGACTGACGGCGTGCAAGATCCTACATCTTTCAGGGGAAGCTGAGCTCCAGCTCACCAAGTGCCTCCAGCAACGGGGAACTCTACCAAGTTACGTACTCTTATGCAAGTTTGGGGTTTTTAAAACACCTGAAGAAAAAAAGAAGAGAGAGAAATCAATCCAGCAATCCTTGTTGATTATACTCAACAACAGCAATTACACTTGTGTTATGCCAACAGTATCTTCAGTCTTGAGATTGCAGATAACTCGACTGCCTCACGGATGAAACAAGCCATGGGTTTTAAGCCACTAGAAAAGGAACAGTAGGTGTGGAAGGCGTTTTGGGGATGCAGGACAAGCAGAACAGCTGGACGCTGGTGCTGTCTGTAAAAGCCCTCTGCTCCTACCTGAGGCAGAAAGCACAGCCCAAACTCTGCTCCAACAATGCCCTCCATGAAAGCAGAGCAGTGAAGGTGAACACAGCAGACCAGACCAGGGGCCACAAGATGAAGATGACAGCGTGCCAGAATGATCAGACCAGGCTGTCATAGACCTGAGCAAAACAAGGCATTTTATGCAGCTTCAGCTCCTTTGCTGTGGGGACCTGCTGTGTCCCCAAGGGCACCCAGTCCCTTGGAGCCCAGGGAGGTGCCAGGCAGCTGGGACCTGTCTGTGGGATGGACACAGCCCAGTGCCACCCAGCCCCTCTGCTCCTGCTTCTTCCAAGATGAGCAGAAACAACAAAATCCTCATCCCCACTTACCTCTCTGAGCAGCCAGGTGCTGGTAGAGTCACTAAACTTGTAAAATCTATTTTTTTCCTCCTAGATGAAGGCTTTACATTCACATCAATAAAGAAACACCCAAGGTCTAGAGGGCTTGATCCAAGAGCTACCATCCTCCAGTCCTTACAGGAAGAATGTCCAACTTCCTAAATATTTGAATATATATTTTACAATATAAGTACATTGTGTGGGATGAGAGAGAACAGTCACCACATCACAGTTTGCTCAGCTGGATCCTGTCCAGCTGTGGGATCACCAGTGAGCAACAGATAAATTTCAGTCCTGTTCTGACATTGCTTCCTCCTGTTGCTTTTGGCGTGTTGCTTAACACCCAGCATGTCCAAGTTTCATCTCTTTATATATACATACATAGAGCTATGTATACATACATACTGTAGAAATCATATTTATTCAACCTCCTACAACGTTCAAGAAAGCCCTGAATTATGCTGAAGCAGTTGAAAGTGAAGAGCTCTATCAGAGACCGAGATCAGGAGCCTCGAGAGAACAAGCAGTGATTTCACATCAGCCCGCAGAGCTCTGGAGTGAGCAGCCATCTTCAGCCTTTGAAAATCAGGACCCTTCTGAGAGAGCTTAAAGACAGGTGAAAAAATACTCAAGATCTTTGGAAGGGAAAAAAAAAAAAAATATATATATATATGATCAGAAGACACCACAGCCAACCCAAAGCACTTATGGGCAAACCACTGATTTGCAATTCCAAACCACTTTTCCGCCCAAATCCTCCACTCACTATCTTATCTGATCTTCTCTGAGGGAATCCCCCAAACCATCAAACCTTCAGAGAGGACCTCTCAAGCTGTGCTCTGAGCACTTCTTAGCACTGAAGGTTTGTGTAAAATGCTGACAAACTAACAGCACTTTTGTGCACTGTCGCCTTTTTTTGTAGATTTTTTTTTTTTTTTTTTGTTCTGGCAATGTTATCCTTACCAGGCAACCAGGCTCTGCTGTCTTAAAGGTTGCCATACCCCACACAGACACACACTTTTACTGGCCACATGTTAATAGTAGCATAAATAAATTTTAAGGTGGACGTGATCTGTAGGAACACGGTAGCAAAAAAAAGCTGCTTTACTGACGTTCAATAAATGTTTTTAAGTCAGCAACCGTGGGCAGCTCTGCTAGGTGGCTCAAAACCAGGCATGTTCTGCCACAATGGAAAAAACATTGCTGAGAAACACCTCAGACCCACTGCATCACACCAACAGAGAGGTCATGTCGAAGCAGACTGAAGACATTGATCCTTTTTATTAGCAAAACGCCCTACATTAGATGACCTCAGCTTTTCACAAGCATTATATTTAAATCCTCCAGCAGTCTCCTTAACATAGCAACCTTTTCCCATTCCCACTTTGTAGACAGAAGCACTAAGATCAGGAGGACATGGTGTAGCAATAGTTATGAAATAACAAAGTCTCAAATTTCTGACAGCAAATTTAAATTTTTAGGCTTCACATTAATGCTCTTTGTCCAAGCATCTTTTTGCTGAAATCAGTAGGAAAGTAAGAAGGCTCCTTCCTGCTCCCCTTGTTATTCTGTCTTCTCGGAGGGGAAAAAAAAATTAAGAAAATACCTTAAATTTGAAATCAAATTCCTTTCAAGCAAACAATTTTTGAGGAACATTGCATGGAAACCACACCTGTAACTGGGGATGTCAAAAGCCCTCCAAAAAAAGTGTCACAGAATAATGATGCTTTTTTTTTTTTTTTGAACAATCAGTATCAGTCTGTTCCTGGCATTAATTTTGGAAATGGTATAGCTAATATGACAGCTATGATTTGGAGCCTTCAAAAGGCATAAGCTATTGGCATTTTAAATACATTACACACAAACACGCACGCACCCCTACACCCACACTAACTCTGCAGATTTGTTCTGCTCTGTCTGCTGGCTCTTCTGCGTGTACTCCACAACAGATTGTTTCCTTCCCTCATCCCAGTTTTTTCCTAAGGGGGCTTTACATCAGGCACCCAAATAAAAAGGGTTCAGAGACCTGCCTTAGCACAGCACACAGCAGAAGGGATCCTCTGCAGCTCAATGGACACAATCAAGCCTTTCAATTAAACCATTACCCAAAAAGTGTGGGTGGCTTATTACCAAAGCCAGCATTTATTTTAAAAAATGGAGAGTACCATTAGAAACACCTAATATAACTCTTATTAACTTATTTGAATCTAGTTGTGAGCACATTGGGTTTGTAAGTGTCTGCTAACATAGCATTCTGTTTGCCTAATTAAGTTTTCAGTAGGGGAAGCTATAGCTCTCACATTAATATAGGGAACTGAAAAAAAATCACATATAAACCAACGCTGAGCTTGATTTACCTTTATTGTGTAAGGATTTGCTACGGGCTCTTCAACAACTGCTAACTAATTTTCCATCAAAAAGCACAATTGCTGTACAAATTCCCATTCCAGCTCAAGCGATGGGGATGATGGACTCACCCCAGATTATAAACCTTCCACACAATCCCGACAGCACTTCCAGACCCTCTGGTTTTCCTCATCACTTTTTCCCTTTGCTAGCCCATGTTCTGAACCCTGAGCTTATTCCCTCAGCCATGCTGCTAAGCAGTAATGCTCTAGCTGGGGAGCATCAAGCGGAGGAAAATTACCATTAGCCAAAAAAAATTAATCTTAAGAGGCTTAAAAGAAATCTCAGGGAATCAACTCCGATCTCCATGACAAATAATTAGCAAAATAAAGATAAAATACTGAAGCATCTCAGCTTTCCGCTACATTCCAAAGCGGCTTATTTTCTCCCTAAATTTTACTCTTGCTGCATTTAAAATGCTCGTTTGCAACTTCCAAAAAAAGAAGAGGGGGGGGAAAAAAACCCAAAAAAGCAAAGACAGAGCGTTTTGCCCAAAAACACAAGATTTCTGCCTGGCCAGTCCCTGTACCCAGCCCTGCTCCAAGCAGGGCCCCCAACCCACGACCCACGAGACCTGCTCACGGGGCGAGCACTCCTGGAACAGGCCCATATTACAGCATTAATATAATTTACAAAATGGTTAAAAATCAGAATGTTTTTCCTTCGTGAAAAATAACACACTTAATGCTTTTCATCTGGCACATAAAATTTACAATACCTCCAGGAACATTTTCTTTGGTTAAATCAACACTATTGGTACTTTTTTAGCCTATAAGCATATTACAGCCCCAGCTTTTTATGGGTTTTTTTGGTTGTTGTTTTCACCCATTGTAATAAACTTTTCAGAACCAGAAATGATCAACAGTAAAAAGCATTCCCATGTCAAACAATTTTAACTACTGCTTTTAAAACAATAATAAAAAAGGCGGGGTTGGGAGGGGGAGAAGGATTGGCTTCAAACCTGACTCGTACAGCAACTATCTCGCTACAATTAATATAAAGTAATCGTCTGCGCGGCCAAACTGGAACGCTCTGCCCGGAATTGTTTCCATGCCGCTCGCACAGGCAGCCGCAGCAGATGTTGGCTGTTAAAGGGCGCAGACGACACAGTTCATGACTCCTCGGAGGCGGCTGCGCCACATCTGCAGCCCAGGAGGGCGAGCGCAGGAGCGCGGCAGACAGAGCGAGCAGCGGAGGCCGGACCGAGCCAAGCCGAGCCAAGCCAAGCCGAGCCGAGCCGAGCCGAGCCGAGCCGAGCCGAGCCAGCCCTCTTTCCGTGCTAAAAATAGAGGAGGTGTTTGTTCGCTGCGGGCCGGGCAGCGCCGCTGGAGCGGAGCATCCCGGGCGCGCCGGGTTCACGGCGAGCGGGGAGCGGCAGCCGCTGCCTCCGAGCGCCGCTCCGCACGCCCGCTCCTCATTAACTGGGCGGCGATCCAAGTTCATCTGGGCCCCAGAGAAAGGCAATGCTTGTGTTTAGACCGCACAATACTGACATAACATTAACAGATTTACATATGCAAAACTGTGAAGCAACAGGCATTCCCCCTCAATTGACCCACAGCTTGTAGTGGCTGCCGAGTTATTCCCTGCTTAGGCTCCGTAACCAAGTGGGCGTCATGCGACTACCATCTGGGTACCACTTATTTAAAGCTGGCAGTCTCTCTGTAATAGGCAAGCTGGCAATAAGCAGGAAGGGAATAAATTGCATCATTTAGTTAACATCCACTTGCTTTGCGGCTGTTAAAAACCCATGACTGAATAATAATTTGGTTATTTCTTTTGCCAGACAATGCTGTCAGCCAAAAGCGTACTACGCATGCTGCAAAACGTCAGCTTGCAAAATTTCCACTTTAAAAATAAATTAAAGAAATTTGCAGTATAATGCGAGCTAAGAAGTTTTTCTAATGCTAGCAACTCAAAAGCAATCGAGCTCTAAAAATAAATATGCACTACTGTAGTCACCAGATTCTGGTTTTCCCTAAAATCTTCTTTGTTTTTATCAGCCACCCACCCCAACCCATTAAATTCACCAAACATCACCAACCTGGCCCGCTACAAGCACAGGAACTGTGGTTTGCTCGCAGGAATGCTCGTTAGATCCCAACACTTCTCCATTTCATGCTACCCACTGCCCTTCTCATCCTTTGCCTTAATTCGTAGATTTTATCATTTCCTTCAGTCTGACAACTGCTTTCACACAAATCAGTATCAAAGAAAGTGGCTGAAACCAGAGACCACTGAAATACAGCTAGAACATAGCCTTTGTTAAAAAAACAAAAAAGGAGGAAACAAAGAGCTTTTGAAGTGGGTTTCTCTTCGGGGCTCTTTAGTTTGCAGAAAATTAAGTTACCAATAGTAATCAATTTTTTTTTTTTTTGGTCCTAATTTGCTCAAAATACAGCCTATGCACACGTATATCAACAGCCATCTCTACTCAGGACTAAAGGAAAAACCCATGCTGAGTGCATTTTTGTACTGCAGAGATAACAAGGCTCTGCATTATACAGTGGGAAAAGTCAGAAGAAACGTTTCCATTGGGATTAATGGCGAGGACGAGCCCAGAGCACAGTCCACAGGTAAAAGCATCTCAGCACCTCCACCTCCCACAAAACCAGGCTCGCTCCTCCCTCCTTACATTTTGAAGGGGCACTGGGGACTCTGAAGTGCAGAAATAAGACAGCCAACAGTAAGTGGAAAGCTGAGTTCATTTAGGAACTTGCTTCCAGTGCCAGCGATGGAGAAGAGGATGGCAGAGCAGAGCCAGGCTGCCACACACCTCTCACACCCCTGCAGCCTCCAGCACCCACACTGGCATGGCACAGGAACCCCACACAGCTGGGCATGGGGACACCAAAGGCAGATGGGAGACAGCTGTGCTGCCCTCCCCATCCCCACTACCTTGTGTCCATACAGGGCAGAGCCCAACAGGCAGAGGTGCCACTGTCCACACCGTGCCATGCTGCTGATGGCAGGTACAGCCAAGAGCACGTGTGGATTCAATACAGCTGACCCCCTCCACAATCCAGCAGCCACAGAGCACAGCCCTGGTGCAACAGGACCTTCAGCACTCCATCTCAAAATCCCTCCTGAGCTAACACATGCAATTGCTCACTCCAAAAAAAGAACCATTTGGAAAAGCAGCTTTTAAGACTTCCATGGCATCGTGCAGCTCTTGCTGCTCCACCTGGGATGCTCAGCCAGCCTGAGGCAGGCAGGGAAACACAGGACCCACGGCCAGTCACAGCATCCCACAAGGTGGGACCACCACCCTGGAATACAGCAGACCCAAGGGCCATTGTAACAGCTTGCAGGCTTTACAGACAGAAATGAAAGTAAGATGGAAGAAAAGGATTTTAGTTGGCACTGACCTGACAAAGACAGTGTCCAATGAAGGGTGAGAGTAAAAAAGGGAACAGAAACCGAGGGCAGAGAGAAAAATCTGTCAGAGGAAGTGTGATGCCAGAAACTTCTCCAGGACCCCATGGCTGGATGCCAACTCAAAGCCTCCAAAAAAAATAAGGCAACAGAGCCCCTAAAACCTTCCTGATTAAAAAATCTGTGCAGGCTGATGTTTGTCAAGTCATACTTGTGCTAGCTGTGCCCGCTCCACCACTCTCACCCAGAGGTCTCAGCTTGGAGTACTCCTCTGGAGAGGAGACCCAAGGCATCCAGTAACTTTGGCAAGGAGAGACGTGCATGCCCTACAGCATTTGTGTAACTCAGAGAGTGTTTGAAGAGCTCTGCAGCACTAAGCCTTAGCACTGTTAATTGCATATACCATACCCAAGATCATCAACGTTGTCACCCATGTGGTGCATTACTGTATGGTCAATCTCCCTAATTATTCTTGAGTTATTTTTTCCAGTAGATCTACAAAATTATCAGCATAAATCTCAAAACATTTACCAGTCAACAAACTCAGCACAACAGACATAAGCTTGGCCCTGACAAATAAAAAGACTAAAGAAAATGTATTTATTTGTAGCAAATGTCCTTTCCTATAACCATCAAATAGATTACAACCGCATTTCTTTCCTCGCGCTGCACGCTGGGATCCAGGCATTTAACTAGCACACACTACAGTGCTGGATTAATCATAAATAGAATATATTTTTAAGTGCATTAATTATGTAACAGATGCTTCCAGGATTCCAATGGAGGTAATTTTTAAAATCCCAATGTACAGTTTTATGAATCTGTGCAGTTTCAAGGTTGTTTTTAATTTGCACTCAGTACTACACTTATTTAAAACCAAGAGGTAATCAACCACTGCCTAATTTATTTATTTTTTTCAGTTCAGGCTGGAAGACACATCCTACACTGTTCCTGTAGGACACCCCAAATGGCAACAGAGGATCCTCCCATTTCTTTGCCATGACGGTGGGTCTGAGTAACGAGCTGTGTGAATGCAAGAATTCTTCATTTGCCTTCTATTAATTTCTCCTCCTCAGACTCATTTCTGCCATTCAGAAGTCTTGGTCTCCTCCTGCACATTCCCAGTCACATAGCAGATGTGATTCAGTGCACACAGCACACATGGAGGGACAGTGGGGCACAGACAGGATGCTCAGGGTTTCCAAGCAGCCCTTTATTTATTGATGGGGTACCATGAACAGTTGGACTCAACGATCTTAGAGGTCTTTTCCAGCTTTAATGATCCTAATTCTATGAAATAACTCTCATTCCTTTGAAAAATGGAATTAAATTGAGCTCACTTAGAAAGAGAGTTCTGCCATACTAGAGAAAAATAGGTTTACCTTACTTACCTTGATAATAACAAAAATGGCAAATCCAGCTCCTGGCTGTGGCACTGCTGTGACAGGGACATGGGTGGGACAATAGAGATCCCAGCAGCCTTTGGATGGCTGCACTGGAGCACCCTGGGGCACAAGCACCACAGCCTCCATGTGTTGGATGAGAAGTTTGCTTTCCTTTCCATCTTTGCACATCTCACAACTCTTGGATCCAAGTCACACATCTCCTCACAGAGCTTCATCTCTGCATCTGTCTGCAACGCTTAATTTGTCATGACTTGGAGGGGCATTTTTCCAGGCACTCACTGCATGTGCAGCCTGGAAGTGGCAGAGCCCATTCCCTGCTAACACTGGCTTGGACTCTCCCTGCAACAAACCCTCCCTCTGGTCCAGGAGGTGAGGGGAAAATACAGGAGCACACAGAGCAATTAAGGTTCCAATCATTCGTGGTGTTGACACATTAAGAGTGAGCAGTGAACAACCCTAATGCAAGGTGAGGGTTATTTAGAAGCACACAGTAATTGCACATGCAGAATATGGAACCTCAGCACGTGGTGAAGAGGTGGGGGGAGGACAGGAGGGGTTCAGGACACAGCTCTGCTCACCTGCACATCAGCCCCCCCCCCAGGCATATCCACACCTCAGGCCAGGCACAAACGAAGCAGGGACAAAGGGTGGGTAGCAAGAATTTTATTCCTACTAAATATTTTATCCTGGCTGCTACTCCTCTCCAAAAATAAAGGTAATAATTAAAAGTGAGGGCTAACACTTTGCTGCCTCACTTCACAGACTACACATTCCAATTCCTCAACAAGGCAATGCAAAAACAGGCAGTGAACAGGCTGAAGTCAGCTGGAGAAGACAAATAACTTTGTGCAACACCAGGGAGGCCCCAGGGCAGACAGCTGGGTGCTGGGCTGGGTCTCACTTCCCTGACCACACCACAGCCATCTCCACCAGTGCCCAAGGGCCCCACTGACAGTGACAGCCCCGTGGGCTCAGCCCTGGCCAGGGGGCACCCTGAGGACTCTCCTCGCCCCAGCCTCCCCCAGAATCATCCACTGACTCTGATGGGGCATGGAGAATGCCCAGCTCACCTCATCACCAGTCCCACAGCAAGGCTTGGGGGCAGTCAGGACACCCTGCAGTGCTGCTCTGGGGTGCCAACCCCTCCCAAAAGACTCCACTGATCCACCTGCATCAGAGCATAGGAACAGCAAGGGAAGAGAAGCTCTCAGGGACAAGAAGGTGCCTCCACTTGAGGAGGGAGACCAGCCCCGAGCACACAGCAGGGTAGAGGGACCAGGTCCCTGCCAAACTGCAGCACGCCCTCGCCCCCACAATCCCTGTGACACGGGAACGCCAGCACCATGCCAGGTTATCACAAGGTGATAAGGCTCGTGGGCTGTACCTGCTGGGCATGGCTTGAGCAAGGCTCCCTCGGGGCTCCTCCGCTTTCACTTCCTATAAATGTGCACCTGCACCCAAATCAAAAGCAGGAAAAGCATAAACTGTATTCAAAGCTTTACTTAAACCCTCATTGGAAGCCTGAGTTGATGCCAGTGCACGCAGACACCTGGGCTCACCAGCAGCCCGGCTGGTGGCACTGCCTGTGGCTGTGCCTGCACCAGAGCCACCACAGCCACCCAGAGTCCCCAGACACCCCTGTGCCACACACACCCAGCACACCCATCCTGCACAGCACTCCGTGAGCACAGGGCATGGGACAGACCCTCTTTGGGTCAACCTCTTCCTGAGCTCTGGCCACCTCTCTCCTTATCAGCTTGGCTCTCTAACTCCACAGGCACACAGCAGGATGGGCACAGCTTTATCTGAGTTTTATGTGCAGCTGCATTTGCTTATCACACAGACAAGTTATTATAAAAACAAGAAGAAACAGCAGCAGCCAGTGCCCTCATCACAGCTCTGGACCAGCTCACCATCCACAGCTCACAGGGAAGAAGGAAACTCAAAGAATACACGATGCCAGGACATGCACAGTAACAACTTCAGTACCTGGCACTAAGGGAGCAGCGTCACATTAACAATTAGAGGAAACCCACCCTTGGCAGCTTTGGCAGGGTGGCCACACCAGCAGGCACTGCTGGGAGCATGCCCCAGGGCAGCTGGGCATGGAAGGATCCTCTGCCCAGACTGAGAAGAGCACATCCAGACACAAAGCCTCTGGCAGAGGTCTCACGTTACAGCAAACGCTATCAAGTGGCCAAGGGGGTGGCCCTGACCCCTTCAGACCCTCCTCTGATCTCCAGAATCCAATGAGGATGTTCAACTGGCAGAAAACATTTTTTCCCTGCTTAAGCTAGTTTTCCACTGCCCCAGCTTCCTGTGCAGTCTCACCTCTGGTCAGCTGAAGCACAGGGGATGCAATGGGAAGCACACCCAGGGACAAGCTGAGCTATCTGAATCTACTTAACTGCAAAGTGAACCAAGCCCTCGCTCTCTATGGCACCGAGCGCGCTGTCAAATAGTCAAACTGAAAGTAGCTTTCATCTGAGCAAAAACAAAGGAGGCAAAGGCTTTGCAAGGAAACAATTCTCACTTGACGCATGTCATGGAGTTGTGAGCGCACCTGAGTCACGGCACACGTGTGGACCATTGTGAGCGATGTGTCCTCCTCCTCAATCTGCCGAGAGCACCGCCAGGCAGAGGTTGAAACATGCGGAGGTGATTCAACACCGATGAACAGAAACACCGAGACGTGCTGTTCTCAACACAGGGGCTGTACCTGACACCACTTTTATTTACTCAGAAAAGTTTTCTGCCCTGTATGACCTTCCCCTGCCAACTTACCCATGTGTTAAGCACAATCTCCATCCCACCCTGGATGGCTCACTACAATCCAACAAATACTTCCAATACGGGCAGACTTGTTTTTCTTTTGGACCTATGAGAAATATAAGTTGAAAACTTGAGTATTACCTGACAAAGCATTATACTTTCTTTGGGCTTATGGCATCAACCAGGAAAAAAAAAACCCACAAAGAAATGGAAGGGGAAAAAATCTTCCTACCAGAATGTAAATATTTGTGCATAGCAAGAATGAAGTATTTCCATGAAGCTTTCAATAAAGGATAACTGCAGGCCAAATTTTACCAGCAGATACAGACACATAACTCCAGCTAAAGTTACTCAGAGCTGCCCAAGTTTCTGAGAGGCCAACTCAAGCAAACAGTGCTCATGTCCAGAAGGACTGTGAGCTCAGGAGCTGAGGCCACATTCCCAGCTCTTTTGAGAGAGGCAGACGAGATCTGTTTCATATCAGTGAAGAACTTCAGAGATGAGTCAAACCTGCAGGATTTGCTGCAATACTCGCTGCAAAAGAGGATGTGAGAACTGGCAAGTACGCTGTGTTTACTCACTGTGCCATCTAATTCTGGAAACTCGAGCTGAGATTCAGCGATCGAGCACGACTCCAAGGGGTGGTGGGAAGATCCTGGCCCTGTTACAAAGCCACTCGTTGGGCTGAACTGGTGGCATCTGCTCAAACAGGGGCTGACCCAGACAGAGGTTCTGCAGCTGGCAAGAGAAGCCTCCTCAGGGCAGAGGCTGCACCACATCTGCCTCCAGCCCAGGGACGAGCCTCCGCAGGCACTGGCGCACACGAGGAGCAGAGATGCTCTAAAAATCACGCACTACTTCAGTTAATGACACAGATTTACTCTGGGTGTTAGCCTGTTTTGCTAAAAAAAGCCAAGCAGATTTTTTTTCCTTTTTTCCTGGTGCAAACTGTCCTTTATAGAGACTATTAATATCCCTCTTCCTTCAGTTTAAGCTCTACTTCTCTTCCTTGTTCTCCCACTGACTTAAAAGATAAGTTGCAAAACGAGATCTAATTTATCTCTATCTTTTGTCCTCATCCCTTCCCTCCTGTTACTGCCTGGACAGGCAGATTGCTCTGTAGGGAATCACTGCATGGAGCACAGAGTTTATATTTGCTGCAACACTCACATTTTTAAGCAGAAAATGAAAGATTTTACCCAGTTTATACTAAACAGAACCCCTTTGGTTCTGGCCTAATGTAATTAATTCTGCACAAAGTAGTAACTTAGATAAAACACCTTGCTATAAGCAGCTACCTCAAACTGCTGTGAATATTCCTCACTATCAGACACCAGTGAAGGCAAGAGCAGTGAATGGTGGCTGCCAGGAGGTTATGCTGAAACAAATGCATTTTTATTTTTCCCTTTAAATTACAAAAGATTATCATTTTACTCAGCAATGCCCCTTATTAAATTGAAACTCTCCACATCAGAATTAAACACATCCTATCTACTCAAAACGAAGTGTATTATTTATCAGTAATATTTAATGACAAAAACCTGATAACTTTTTCCGATTATACCACTGATTTCCTCCGGTCATGCATCATTGGCTCTGCTGGTCATTAGCATTATCACAGTGCATAAACTCTGGCTTAGGCAGCAAGTTTGATAACAGAGCCAGACACCTATAGCTACCATTTTTCAGTTTGTTCAGATTTACTAGTTTACCTCTCTATGAGTGTGCCTCTATCTAATGGCATCGATTAAAATCCCTAAAAATCCTAGACAGTAAATTTCCATTTCCATGCAGCGTGCTTCTGCACACTCAGAATCCCTCAGTAAATATAAAGCACTTGCTGAAAAATCAGATTTCCCCTTCAACTGGCTGAGGACCCTTTTCCTGAAAGACTATACTCCAGCCAATCTGAAAAATAAATAGGAAATATTTAGCTTTCTCTGACTGTTTAATGCCAGGAATACACTGGATAGGCTTAAGATATTTTAGTTTAATTCACAGGCAATGTTCCATTTTCACTTCTATGAAATAGTATTTTTGAATGCTTCAGATACGGGTTTTATGGAAGTGAAGAAAAAAAAATCAGAACAGATAACATGGTACAAAATCAGCTAAAATATACCTAGATGGGTTTCTCCCATTCTCAGTTAAATCCTATAAATAAAATGATGGATTAGAAAGGTTTCCTGAGCAAGACCATCATTCCTCACACTACTGGACTTCAGAAAACTTCCAGAGGTAAAGCCAGAGAAAAACTTTACAATACTTGTACAAACAATAATTTTGCTGCATACTTCTGACATTCCTCTTTCAAAGCCTTTTAGGCACCAAGTAATTTATCACCAAAAAATACATTTGTTCTTTTCCAAACCTACAATTCAGGAGCTTTACAAACTTTAATATATATTATCTGAATACACATGCACAGGCATATCATTAAAAACTAACAAAAACAATTTATTACGAGCTACTTCAGAGCCACCTTCTCCCAGTACTCATTTAAATCAATGACAGCAGGATAGGGCCCCTGACAACTCTCTGACTAAAATTAATTACTAAAGCTGTTAAGACATTATTACTATTGCAAAACTTACTGTGAAAAATCTCTCATCTAAATCTACCAGTGCAGGTACAGGCCACGATGTTCTGCACAAACATCCAGAGAGATTCTTCTATGTTACACACATTCATATTCTAAGACTTTATTATTTAGCCAAACTGATTTTCTTTTAATTTTTTTTTTTTTTTTTTTTTTTTTTTACTCAGTCCATCCAAGTGAGCTCCCATTATTCCAACAGGGGTATTTAGAGCCTAGGCCACATAACTGAAGCTACATCTGCCTGTGTTATGGAAATACAACTATTTATGAAATTCACCCGAGGGGGAGGAATAATTTACAGCGCACTGATCAACAGTTTGCATGGTACTGTCTGAAGGAGCCCTGTTTGAGAAGGAGAGCTGTTATAAAAGCAGAAAGTATCAATACTAACACAATTGGTGCCACTGCGTTATGCTATTTGCTGGCCAGAATCCATCTCTCACACAGAAAATTTCAGTTTGGGGGTAGCTTCAGTACCACTAACTGCAGTATTAGAGGTTGGGACCATTATACAAGAAACAGCAGCGGTTTGATGAGGTTAATCCCAAATTCTGTGATTTGCTGAGGCAAAAATTGGATCGAACCCTGGCAACGAGCTTGGGAGCACGGGATGCAGGAGCGCTCACACAGCCCCCTGCTCCTCTCATCCAGGGGCTTCGATGTGATCCTTCAAAAATGAAACACTGAAAAATACTGTCATTGTTCTCCTCTGCCCACCTGCTGCTCTACCTGCGCCTGCATTGTCCCCAAAAGACACTTCTGACCCGACTGAGCACCAGCCAACGTCGAAACCCTGGCCAGGCACATCCTCCCCTGGACCACCAGCCTTTCCCAGCCAAACCCAGCTTCAACGTGCTCCAAACCCAATGTCTGGAGCCACTCCATGATGCCCCACAGCCCCCTGCACTGCACTGCTTTTAAGGGGATTTCTACCACAGGAGGATTTACAAGACTGATTTTAATGGAGTTTTTCTTTCCAGCGCAAGTATAAAATGTGGGAACGGGGCTGGACGAGCTGCCCGAGCGGCTAACAGAGATTTGTCATGAGGTTCATGGAAGACAGAGTTCATGACTCACTGTCAGTGAGCTCACTATTACAACATAAAAACTATTATTAAAAATAAAAATGCAAGTACCAAAAGGAACACTTGAAGAAGGTTTTAACTTCTTAATCCCGAACAGAATACCCTTGAAATGAGGTTCACAGCAAGCCCACCGGACAAAAATCCATAAAAGACAATGTTGCTATCAAAAATCTATTGGAACAGCACATTTTAGATGAAAATCCCCCTCCCTATTTCTGCTCCCTTGGTATTCCCAGAAGTTCCTTAGGAAGAGGTGTCTCACTCACACTCATCTCCCAGCTTTCCAGCAGCAGAAAAACATACGCTTCACATACACTGTGCAACGCCAGGAAGATGCTTTTTAAAACTGACATGGGTTCCTAAAGAAATATCAGTTAATTACTTAATCCTCCTTAATGGAATGATCAACATCCTTTCAGCAAACAAGGCTGTGATGATTTAACGTTTTCCTGCACTGGGAGAATTAACCCCGCTCCTCTCCCGTCTGCTGCGACCGCTCGTTTCCTTAGAATCAGTTCCATTTATTCACTTCTGCAGAGCAGCCCCTGCACCCAGGCAAGGAAAAAAACCAACAGACAAAAATCTGCCTCGGTGTTATTCTGCCAAGGCCTGACCTCCAGACTGACAGAAAGGCAGGTGGCCTGGACACCCAGGAAATCAAGGTACAAGGCAGCACAGAGCAACAAGCCCCAGCGTGAGCCTGGAACAACTTCATCAGCATCCCAGGAACACCACTTCAAAAGGAATTGGGGAGGGATGTTTGAATCCCAGCTCAGACAGCTCCTGAATCCCTGAGAACCCCGTGGCTGTCGTTCTGGCAAGAACAAAATTCCTTTCAGGGCTCCACTGCTCGCTGCAACCAGACCCAGGCTCAGACAGAATTCTGCAGGCAAGTGTGGTGCAAGAAAGGGAATTCAGCATCGATTTTTGTGATCAGATGTTTAGTGGCTGCTCTGAACACTCCAGCAATCCCCCCTCACCATTTTATCTTCCTTTATCACAAGCTTTTTAATAGAGACATGACATTCTGCTTACTGCTGGGCTCTCTCTATTTATCTCTCTCTTAACAACGCTTTGGCATCATCGGCTCCGCTATCTAAATCAGCAATAGTGCATGTCCGGTCACATAAAACCGGAGAGGGCTTCCCGAGATGCCTTGGGAACTCTGACTACTCTGGTTTACTGATGTGTTAATATGCCCCATCCACTAATTAATGAACAAACAGCTTAGCCAGGGAGCTGGGGGAGGGACACCAACACGAAGACTGTGGAGAGCCCAAGGAAAGACACTTGACCCTAATTGTTAGCAACAAGATGACAAGACTGATCGGGAAGTACAGCTAAAACTCAGATCCAACATGAAAGGAAATGTCTGGCGAAGAGGGGAAAACTAACGATGCCATTGGAGGCTGCAGCCAACCTGCCGCACTGTGCCACCTTCTGTCGGGCTGTCAGCACTCAGTGCCCAGCACCTGGCCCGGGCTCCTCAGCACCACGTTCCCATCACATCCCTTCTCCATGCCCAAATCCTCACCCTCCTCCTGCGACCCTGCAGCTCCAGGGTGTACACTCCAGCCAGGAAAAACTGGAGTTTGTTCCAACCCATGACGGGGTGATGAGAAAGCGCGGCTCGCACCGCAGCTTCCCAGCAAAACCACCTGCAGAATTCCATTCTGTTCCATTCTGGGTTTTAAAAAGGACCAAAGTCTGGCTGAAGTTTCAGACAGACCCAGTTTTACCTGGGGCAAAACATTCTTCATCTTAAAAACAGCCTGGACCACATGCCACAGCAGATATGCCTGTAGTTACACCAGCAAGAGGGTGCTGTGCCCCGTGTGCCCTTTGGGAAACACTTCCATAGAGAGTTCAAACCCTTGGAAAAAAGGTTGTAAGCTCTTTCTACCCAAAAATCAATTCAACTGAGAGTCACAGCAGCGCAGGAGCTGCTGCAGCACCATGCTCTGGGACACACACCCAGGAGAAAGTTGATTCACAGATGGCACGTCCAGCGCAGACACACCGCACACTGTAGAACCCCAGTTTCCAGTGCCAGTTTTTTAATTTCAGTGCCCATTTTTTTAATTTAGTGCCTCTGAATTAAACTAACTTCGTGAGGAAACAGGTTCTCCTAATAAAAACACACCAGCGAAAAGCACTGTACAGACAGCACCATTAGCAGTAAACAATACACAGGAGAATCATCCCAATAAAACATTTGTGTTGCTTTCCGAGACCATTGCAACGGAATGGGAAACTGGAAGGGAAAAAAGCCCACAATTAGTTTCAGAGTAGCACTCCCAGAAACACTGTAGCCTATCAGATCTATGTAAATATTTTACGATATGGGTTCCATTTCAGTAGATCTGTCAAGATATTTACAGGGCTTGACAGTATTTCTGCCTTTAATTAAATTTTCACACACATACTTTAATGTAATTTAAATAGATTATTAGTTGTCAGAATATAGTATAAATTTTGTTTACGATTTAGTTACTTTAAGTACTCACATTGAGGAAACTCATTTAACCCCCTGACTGAGGAGCATTAAGTGTTGAGATGAGACTTCTAAAGAGCTTCTACTGCCCTTTGCACTCTTGCAATAATCTTAAATTACTACAACTTAATTGCAATTTCAAGGCACTAAAATGGAGATGCTTTAAAAACAGCACCAGGAGGGTCAATGAGAGGAGAAAAATTATTTAGTCCTCCTCAGGTGCCTCTTAGGGAGAAACTGATTTTGCCCGTGCTCTTCCCTTTGCCCATTTTCCATAGAATCCTGTCTTCATTTGCAGAATGACGCGGAACAAAAAGTCATCAAAATTATTCTGGATACTTGCCACATCCAAACAGCCATTAGACATAAGCCTGCTCACTTGCATGCATGGAAGAGACCCGTGCCAGGAGAACAGAAAGACAAAACCCTAGAGCACATTTGCAGAGAAGGCTGCACATGAACAGAGCCAGCAGCTTCTCTGACTTGGGAGCTCCAGTGCTGGAGTAAGGAAAAAGAGCACGTGTTAAACCATTCCAGAAATCCCAACCAACAAATAAGAGATCTCCGCAAAACAGCACAACCGATTCCTCCACAGCACAAAATGTATCTTTTTAAAGTAAAAGACTACAGCGATCCCACAATTAAGTTTCTCCTCTAAGGACTGCATGGTTTATTCCATGCTGGTTTTTTCCCCACCTCTCTCTACACTGGCATCACCTTGTTACCTGCAGGAGCTGCAATTCCCAGCACAGCGAGCTGCAGGAATCGAACGGCGCAGCGAGCAGGCTGCGAGCAGCGCTTCTGTCAGCGCAAAACCAACCACTTCTAGCAACCACGAGATCTTCTCTGCCTCTTCTTGCAATCAGACACTTCACAAGGCTCTGGCCAACAGAAAAACAATCAGACTCACAATTTGAACACCGCTGTGCCTCAGCGCGGCCGGCGCTGACGCGCGTCCTCGGTGGCACGACGTTAAGGGCTCCCAGCCTGGCCATACCTTTCGAAGCACTGGAATAAAGTTTGCTTGCCAGGACCTCTAAGAACGGTCTCAAAGACGCTGCTGATCTCTAGTGCACAGCGTCTCTGAATTCCACCTAGCAAATGCTTTCTGGCTTCTCCTGCATATCACATCTCTGCCGAAGCGCTCACCGGGTGTGAAAACACGCTACTATACGTGGAGGGAGGGGGAGAAAAAGTTTCAGTGATACCAGTTAGTGGCACAGACCAAAAGCCAAAGGCAGCGACATCAGCAGAAGCCCCAGTTGATGCCAGCACACTCTGGATCAGGCCCAGGGCAGCCGGCTGCACCCTGAGCTCAGCCCTGGGGACACAGGGACCACGCCATGCCCATGGGCCATGTTCAGAGCAGGGTCCCACCGTGTCCCCACACTGCTGACCACCCCCTGGGCTTCCCCTCCAGCCAGCAGCCCCTTCCCACCTGTTTCCCCAACAGAGGCTCGCAGGGAAAAGCTCTGGGAAGCAACCTGAGAGCAAGGCTCATCTGAGGTATAATTAAATGCGCTACTTAATTCAGCTTAAATACGGACAGCAAACAAAACCCTCGTGCACCCGAGCCCTGCAGGGCTTGATCCTGCTCCCCCTGCAGTGGGAACCCTGGGAAAGCTCCCTCCCAGGCACCCTGTCCCTGCACACACGATGCTGGATGTGCTGGGAAGGGCAGGAGAGGCCTGAACAAACACTGCACCTCCAAAAGACACCCAGCTACCTGTAAAAACCCCACTGAGCCTTCTCCAGCCCTGGCTCAGCTGCATAAAAATATTTCAGCTCAGTGCCTTGAAGTTGCAATTAAATTGTAGTAATTTAAGATTATCACAAGAGCAAAGGGCAGCAGCAGCTCTTCAGCAGACTCCTCTCACCACTTAATGCTCCTCAGTCTTGGGGTTAAATGAGCTTCTTTAGTATAAGTACCTTAAAGCAAGTGAATCGTAAACAAAATTTATACTATTTTCTGACAGCATATAATCTATTTAAATTTATTAAAGCTTCTCGGAGAAAATTTAAGATGACAGAAGTATCATTATGCCCCATATATAACCGGACAGCCTTGCCGAAATAACTGTAATTTACATACAAATCCTACATATGTGTGCGCATATGTTATTTCATTTGATACACAAATACATGCTCAACGGATATTTCACAAAAGGAATTGTGTTATCCAGTTCAATCTCTCAATATAAATGACCACAAGAGGTACGAATACTAAACACTAGATACATTCCACGAATTTGCCTTTTCACTACCAGCCCTTTTTGTAATTTTTACAGTGCTATGAAACAGGAGTAATTCAGGAGCTACAAATGTTTACAGTATATCACATCAAGGATGATAATGCGAATTTTAGCTCTGAAAAAAGGTGATCCACTCCATGAGAAACGCACACTGCGGCGTGTGCTGCACACTAATGTCCGATGCACAATTCCCTGCTCAACTTCCTGCTCCTTCTCCCACCAGGGCAAAACCCAGCTGCGTTACGGTTGCTGGTGGAACTGATTTAAGCAGAAAATGTTTATAGATGTTAAAAAACATTACACATTACACAAAGTGGCTTAATAGCATACATGTGCATGTTTAATGCACATACTTTTTATTGTCTAATTAAAATATATACCATAAAAAAAATCTTTACAGGCTTTAGAGTAAGTTATGCAGGACAGTTATGAGATCTTACCTTACAGAAAGTATAAAGTACTTATTGTGAGATCTGCACTGCTAATTAAAAAAATACTTACGCAACAAGATTTAGGATTTCTTAATTCTTCAGCAGATGTGCACTTGGTCTGCCTTCTGATCAATATACATTAGGGTAACAGCCTCTTACTTGGATTTGTTTTAAAAAAGATATTTCCATTGTTTTAGAATACTTTAAAGGAATGAAAGTGACACATATTTAAAGTTTGAGTTGAAGTGTTTGAATACAAACATGAAACTGTCACACAACAAAACTAACCTCACTCCCCTGGTTCATTTCATTTAGTACCTAAATCCTAACTGTTTATTGAAGTAAAATCAAGTGCCTATTAATACTCTTTACTGGTATTTCCACTAAAAACTACACAGTAACAGTCCCTGTGATACAGCCATGAAGACACATTACACACAGTCTGGTAAAAATCCCGGCGTATCAAAACCAAGGTCCATCCTGACTGCTTGGCAACATGTTTGAAGGAAAGATATTACAAGTTTTCCAAACTCTAGGAATGCAGTCATCCAACATACAGTGCTTAATCAGAACCAAACTCCTCAATTATACACCAACACAGAACTTACACACAGAGAGAAAAAAACCAAATCCCCGTTTCCTTACAATTCAGCGATCCAGAAACAAAAGCTGAATTCCACAGAACTTTTAGGTTTTTCTGCATTGCACTAATTTAATGCCTTCCTCTCTGCAGCTCTAGGCAGCGTAAACATAATCAAATCCTAAGCCCCTCTGCAAGTGCAAAAATGCAGATCATCACTTTAAAAAAAACAAACAAACCCCAAACCCCAGCCCATGCACAAAAAACTAAGTTTGCAATCAAAACTGTAAGCAACAGAAAGCCTTGCTTGAAATAGTAGTTATTTTTCTCAGAGTTATCCTTTGGTTTCACAACAAAGATCAGCATTTGTAATGGTCCATTTCTGCATAAGTGAACATATAGCCTTGCTGCCTGATCGAATAGTCCAGAGCTTTCAGTGAGGCAGCTCCTGACAACAGCCCAGCAGCAGCTTTGTTTGATCTCTCCTGCCTTCCTTAATCTGGGTTGTCAAGGTTCACTTGTTGGAGGCTGTTTACTTTACTTTTTCCAGAAAAAAAAAAAAAGTGATTTTTTTTTTCCTGTCTCTCATACAATGACTAATCCAAAGACTAAGGGGGAAGAATGCTGCCAATGCAAGATGTTAAAGCTACAATACCTTTTTGCAATGAGATTTTAGCCGACACCTTTTGAATGGTAACTAGTGGAGAGCTTCCTCCCCCAGTGCCCTGGTCCATTCAATATGGTTAGGAGATAGTTCAAACAAAATGTGCAGGGGAAAAGCTTCAGAGGAGCGAAGTTGAAACAAGTAGCCCAAATTTCCCTGTCTTCCCCCAAATCTAGTTGCTGAGATGCACGGTACCTCCTTGCCCACACTCGCTTCTCTGGGAACTTGAGTTATTTCAGGCTCTCTCAAACTTACAAAACATAAGAGCTTCTCAGCAGCAATAAAAACTGTAAAAATAATATTAAACCGAGCAAAATACATGTTTTCCAAAATATTAAAGTAAACTGTGGATTACCAGCACAGGCAAAAAAGTTTCTTCGATGACATGCTTGCAACTTTGTCTAATTAAACAGCTGTCACTAGTGACATCAACATTTGGTCAAATCAGGTAAAATCCAAGTTTAGAAAAACTGTGTGGAAAGCAAACACAGTTTAGAGAACTGTTTTAATACTTAGAGCCATCCAGCACCCCAGAAATCAGAAGGCTATATAGTGTAGACATCCACTACGAGCAGTACACATCCATTACTCACTCCGAGAACAGTTACTAAAAATGAAACCTTAAACTTCTGAGCACAGAAGTTGGGTTCCAGCTTCTCTACAGAAGCGGCTCAGAGAGCGCTCGCAGGCGGCAGATACCTCGGGTAGGGACGGGAGGGCTGCGCGCTGCCGCCGCTGCCGGGCTTAGAGAGAACCGGGGGGAAAAGGACGGGGAATAAGGAAAAACAAAAAAGTAATCTCGCTCGGCTTGGTTCACTCAAAGCAAAAGCACGCAATTAAAATCATTACAGCGAAGTGGCAGCAGAAGAGTCGCTGAAAGCGCGGCGCTCCGCAGCCCGCCCGGCGATGCTCTGTGCGCCGGGGCCGCCCGGTCATTAATAGTTGCCGGGCGTTGCGGAGGGGGCTGCGCTGCGCTGCGCCCCGCGGAGCCCTGCCCGCGCAGCTGCCCGCTGGGTTGGTTTGGGTTTCTGTTGGGTTTTTTTGTTGTTTTTTTTTCCAGGAAAGAAAGAAACCCACAAACCGGCGGGGCGGGGGTGGGGAGGAGGGAGGCGCGGACACGCCGCTCGGCCGCCTGCAGCGCGCACCCCTCCGCTGCCCGGGGACGCGGCCGCGCAGCGCGGGCCGGCAGGTGCGCGGGGCGGCCCTACTTACCGGGCACCGGCGGCGGCTCCGCGGCGCGCAGCGAGCCGCGGCTCCGTCCCGAGGCTCCGCACCGCGGGGCTGCGCGGGAGGGGGACGTGCGCACACACACGCGCGTGAAGGATGCGCGGTCCGCACCCGCGCAGTGAGAAGTTGCGCCCGGCTGAGATGGGGAGGCGCGGGTGTTTATTCAAACACTTCGTTTCAAAAAAAAAAAAAAAAAAAAAAGAAATGGGGGGGATGGGCGCAACGCGTCCCAGGGACCCGCGGTGGGGGCGGATGCGCGGCGCGGGGCTCCGCGCCTGCGGAAGGAGCTGCGCGGGCGTAAAGCCGCAACAGGTGCTCAGGAAAGGGGGAACGGGCAGCCGGGCACAGCGCGGGGGGGGGGGAGGGGGGGCGGGGGGCGCGGCCCCACCGCAACTTCTTGCCCCGAGTGCAGAAGTTGGGGCGTACGCGCCCCTTGCGCGGCGGCGCGGAGGGACCCGGCGGAAAACACGCGGAAAGCGCGAGCGGGGATAGGAGGGGGGCGGGACGCGCCGCATCCCACCACGGCGGGGAGTGCGCGCAGCGCGGGGCGGGGGGGAAGTTTCCAAAGTGGGCGGGGAGGGGGTACGGGCGGCCCCGCAGCCCGGGGAGGGGGCTCCGCATCCGCGCACCGCCGCCCCACATCCCCCCACCCCCCCGGTACCGCGGCGGCGGTCGGGGAGGGGCGGCCGGGCACGTGGGGCCGACGGGGGGAAAAGTGCAACAGCCCCGGAGGAGCGGGGAAAGTGTCGGGGGGCGCCGGACTCACCCGCAGGACTCGGCCCTGCCGCTGCCCAGCTCGGCGCGGCCGCGGCGCGGGCGGGCGGCGGCGCGGAGCGGCGCGGGGCTGCCTCCGTCCCGTCCCTCCCTCCCGTCCCTCCGGCACGCCGAGCCCGGGCGGCGCGGCGGCGTGCTCCGCCGCTCGGTAAATAACAATAGAGCCCTCCGCCCGGCGCCGCGCCCGCGGGCCCCGCACGCCGCCCCGCCGCGCCCCCGCCCCGCGCCGCCCCGCGCCCCCTCCCCGCCCCGCGCAGCCCCGCGCGGGCGGGCCGGGGGCGGCCCGCAACACCCCCGCGGAGGGAGATGTTGTTATTTTTTGCTGTTGTGAGTCTCTGACGTCACATCCACCTGCTGGGTAAACAAGGCTCGGCGCAAGGGAAAAATAATAATAAAAAAAAATAAAATAATAGAAGCGGGGGGTGAAGCGCGCAGGGGGTGAAGGGCGAGAGCCCCGCAGGCGCGGAGCTCCGCGGCGGACGGCCGGGGGGGCGGGGGGGGGCCGGGCCGGGGGAGGCGGGGCAGCCCCACGGGGAAGCGAAAGTGGCGGTGGAGCGCGGTGCGCAGCGCTGCGCATCCCTGCGCACCCCTCCGCATCCCGAGGGACAGCTTAGCGCCCGGACCGGGGCCGCTCCGTCGGCGGGGGCGCACCCCTACCAACTTTTCTGCAGCCGCGCGGGGGGCAGCGGGGCATTAGGACAGCGGAGCTGAGGGATGCGGTGGATCCCGGAGTGCCCTCCGCGGGTATCCGCGGAGCCGCCTTACCTGCGCGGAGCGGCGAGGCGAGCACTGCCCGCGCTCTCCCCGCAGCGCCCGCCGCTGTGGGCGCAAACACCGCTTAGACACACTGCGCGGGTGCGCAGCGGCGCGCACCGGCCGCTGAGCGGGACTGACTGTCCCGGGGACTGGGCTGGGTGCTCGCCCGGAGCTCGCCCCGCTCCGCGGGGGTGGGTCCGCATCTCGGTGGGTGCGCGGAGCGGCAGCGCTCCGGCCGCGCCGTCGGGGCTCCCGAGGGGTGGCAGCGCCCGCGGGGAGAGCGCGAGAGGGGGCAGAGCCGGGACCACCCGGCTGCCCCAGCCCTGCGGCTCCGGCACTCGCGCACCGCGAATTTTAACAGCACCGATGGTCTTAGCGCGGATTTGGAACCTCCGGCGGCGCGGGGGCTCCCCTGACGGCGGCGGGAGCAGGCGAGGAGTGCGGCCCCGCCGGGCAGCCCTTCGCCCTGCCCTGGCCGGGACCCCGGCCCGCTGCCGGCAGCACGGCGGCGCCGACGGGCCGGGGGTCGGTCGTCGGGCGCCCCGCGGGGATGGAGCGCGTCGTGCCCGGCGCTGCGGGCGGGAGTCAGCGGGCGGCCGCGAAGTTACCGAGCGACCGACTCGTTCGGGGAAAAAAACTCTTTCCTTGACCCGCCCGGCTTTCTGCCCTCCCCATTTTTCGGGCGATCGCGTGTGGCTGCCCGCAGGACTGACCCGGGGCCGGGGGCGATGGTTTCACACACTGTCAGGAGCGGTACGGCGGGGCCAGCCGCGCCCGCGGGAGCCCCGCGCTGAGCCCAGCCTCTCACCCAGTCCCTGTGCCCGGTCCCCGTCCCCCGCCTGGCCCCGGCGGCTCCGGCAGCAGCGCCGGGCCCGCGGCGCCACCTCCCGGCGGAACGGCGGGAGCCGCGCTGGCAGCAATTAAGACCTGGAATTACCCTAATAGCGAGGTACTTATGCGTAATTCATTATATTTTAAATAATTGAGAGCGGAAAATCGCTGCAAATAAATATTTGCGGAGGTGATGCTCGCGCCGCTGCCGGAGCGGTGCGCTCAGACCGGCGGGGAGCGCTCGGAGCCGGGAACGGGCGAGAGCCGGAGCGGAGCGTTCAGCATCCCGCTTCTCCAGCCCCTGTACCGCAGGAGGCACTGGGGGTTGTGTGATCGGCGGTACCACTAGCTTTACAAGCAAACAACTTGTTATATTTTTTAGTTCATCTGTTTCTTCGGTAGGAAGAAAAATGAGCTAAACCTGTTAAAAGAGCATTTTTTAAACACTCTCCCTTATAGCGCTAAAAAAAATCCTTGTTTTACATTTCATCCTCGAAGAAACGCTTATTGGCTACTTCTTCATCTCCTGTTTTTAACTTCACACATCCAAACCAGTATATCAACTCTGTAAAACATGATTAATTCCACAGACAGTACCAGCGGTGGGACTTCTCCCTCCCCCTCTGCCTATGTAGCTGCTAATTGTGCTTGAATTGTTTACTGCTGTATTGTTTTACAAGTGCCTGGAGAAAGATGCTTGATATTCCCACCACCGGCAGAACCATCCCAAGAGCAAATGCTTTGCAGATTTTGGCAGGGATGTACACAGGCTACAACTACAGCTTGTTAGCTAAAAAAAAAATAAAAAAAATTATGAAGGTGATGACGCCTCTGTAATTATAGGTGTTACTTGTTATAAAGTCAGAATGTTTTCCAAGCTACTGTAATGCCACACCTCCAATGTCCCAGGAGCCAGGCCTTGGAGTCCTTTCTGCCTTAGTCACTGGTTTATGAGGCTTTGCAGAGCACATCACCAGGCTGCACAGCGGGTTCCTGGCCCACTTGGCACTCCTGTGTAGGTGCAAAGCCCATGTGGGTACTCAGCTGTTATTTTACCTTTTACATCAGACATGAAAAGATGAGATACACACCGTGTACTGCCCCAAAAAGTTGGCGGACATAAAGAGAAATGTACATTGGATTTACAACCTAGTTTTATGATTATCTGACTTTTGTTTCAAATAAGCACAAACAGTAGCAGCCCTGTGAGTATGCTCATACTGCAACTTGAGACAGAACACCTTCTTGGCAAAATGGTGGTTGCTGCTTTCCACATTTCCTTGTTTTTGGTGTAGTCAGGGCAAGCCAGATCAGTCTGGCAACAAATAACCTTCAAAAAAGTAGAAAATGCAGCTCTGCCCATTACATGGTACACATGCAAGGTAAAATAGCTGGACCTTTCTTTTGCTCAGAGAACTTCAAGGGCAGGAAAGGTCAACTTGGCTATGAGGGGGAATTTTTAAAGGTGTAAACATCAGCTTAGAGACTAAGCCCTATGCTCTTGACAACACTTGTACCAGCTGTAGTGGAAGCTGGATCTGTTCTCCAGCTGGGGAAGTCCCACAAAGAGATAAGGTGACACAGCTAAGGTCTCAAGTTGGCTTGTCTGGCAAAATGAAAATAATAACTTCTCCCAAATGAGAGCTATAACCAAACCCAGATATTTTTTAAATGAAATATTGTTGTTGGGGAGGGGGGTTTCCAGCATACCAAATTCTGACCCCTCAGTTGCAAACGCATTTGCATCCTTCATCTGCTTTTGCTATTATACTTTCCCAGTTTCCCTGGCCACAGTAGAAGCCATGTCCTGGCCTGTGCTGGGAGGACAAGCTGGAACAGAACTGAACTTCCATGTGCCAGGAGGTGCCTGGCAGGACAGGGCAGCCCCACAGCCACCCTGAGGGCTGGTGCTGGGCTGGCTGTGGCAGAGCAGGCAGCCAGCAGCACAGCCAGCTTGGTGCTGCTTGTAAGGGAAAGAAATGGCTGTGCTGCCCCGCAGCATCACAATCCAGGCAGAGCAGGCTGCAGCCTGGCTCCACACACAGGGCAGCAGGAGTCAGGCACAGAATAAATGACATTTTGCTCTGTTGTGAGTCCAGAGAAGCTCCACTGCAGTTAGACTTGGTTTGGATTTGCATGGGCAGTGCAGAGACATGAGTCTTGGATTCACCCCAGACTCCTCTGGGTTCCTGGTGGATGGGAAAGGCTCCCCATGTCCGTACCCACACTAATCCTCTCTGCTCCTGGAGGTGTCCCTCCAGCCCCCACTGTACCAGAAGCCACCCAGAGATAACTTTTCTATAGCACATTTCCATTTGGCCTGAGCTGCCAGCCAATACATATTTCCTTTTCCTGTGGGGGCAATGAATAGCCATTGTATTTTCGTTGGACTATTAATCTGCCTGAATTTGGTCGAGATTCTTAAATGAATATTCATGGGAATTAATGTAATTTAATTCCTATTGCTTCCTGAATATAATTACATGCCGTACGTGAATTGGCAAACGCCACAACACATCCAGTCTTGCTGAAAGTCCATGACCGATGAAACACCACGAGCTGGACACTCCTGCAGCACTGGAGATGCACAAAGCACTGCCAAGATGCAGCTTGACTTCAGGAGAGGAAACCAATAAAAGAGGGAAGATATACACTGTAGGAAGCAAACACCACCTTGAGGGATAGAAAGTATGATTAAAAAGGTATTTTAATACAAGCTCTTCCCCAGGTATTTGTCTACATGTAGGGACTATATTAAATATTTATATTATTTTGAAAAAAGCTTTATTTCTTTTACTTTCTCACCCACAGAAAAACATATTTCAGGGCTTCTATCCTGACCTCTTCTGAGAGACAGCATCTCTTGGAAGACCTTCAGCACATCCTACAAATAAGAAGTGCCCAAGTGCAATCCTCCTTCTCCCAGCAGTCTGCCTGCCCAACAGTTCATGCTGTTCCCTGAATACTAAAGCATAATCAGCTCTGTATTAAAGCAAAACCTGTCCCCAGCATCAGTGCTACCAACCCCTGTCGTAACATAACAAGGACTCTTCCCAAAATATTTGGGCTTGCCCTGTCACAGTGAGAGGCGTTCAAGTTCAGCGCTCTGTCAACAATGCCAGGTGTCTCCTGAACCTCCGGCACCCGAGCCAAGAGAGAGAGCTCAGAAGCACAGGAATAATCATTATTCACATTACTAAAATGTAACGGAATGTTTAAACAGATAACGTAACACAGTCCCTCACAGCAGAAAAAAAAAAAATACTGTTTATTATTTATCCCTGTCAGATAGAAAATTAACTCAATCTCCTGGAAAGCAAAAGCAAGGCTCCTTTTTTTTTTTCCTTCTTTCTGCAACTGACAGCCATGAAAAAAATATTCTATTGTGGCAGCTGCGCCCCTTCAAAGGGGCTGATGTTCACTGTGGTTCTTGATAAACCAACTGGCAAATTTTGGGGGTGAAAAAGAAGTGACTTGAAGCCAAACACATCTAAGAAAAAAAAAAGCCTTGTGAAATCAAAAATCCAAGAACAATTTCATGTTGAGTCAATCCGAAGATTTCATTTCAATTTTGATTTTTTGGGGGAATAAGAAAAAAGACACACACCCCCTTGCTTGAAAATAAAATTAAAGGACATTTTGAACACAAAGTAGTTTCAAAATGAAAAATCAAAGTGTTTCATGTCAGAAGTGTCAAAACTAACAGCTTCAGCATTTGTCAGAGCTTTTTTGAGTTTTTATAAATGACAAGTTTGGCATGTGTGCACAGACCGTTTTGGTGCTGCTGAATCTGCATTTTTGCATGCAAAAAAAATTGGTCGGGTGAAATTTTCTGCGGAGAAACCGCTTGCCATTCCCTTTGTGTGGAGACCAGCAGCCCTCTCCCCCATGGCTGCACTGTGCAGGAACCTCACTGACACCTCCAGCTCCTCTTTGGCTTATTAATATTTTACCCTTCAGTTTGCAGGACTCCACAGGCCGGGTCTTTTCCAGAACCAGCTCCCTGGTTAGCAGGAGGAGGTACAAAGGTTAGGAGAGACCGACTGTGCATCTCTAGCTTGATGTGCTGCTGTGTGACAGGCGGCCACAGACCCATCCTAAGGTGACATTAGGTAATTTATTAGCTTGGTTCATTACTGCCAAGCTCCCTTTCATCGGCTCGCTGCCTTCCCAAAGTGAGGGTTTTCCAAAAATGTTTTATCCCAAAAAGTTGGGAGAGGTTACAGGCAGGTTTACACCTTATGTAGCAGGAGAGCAGGGGTGGAAAGTGAGGTATGTAGCACCTGAATGAAGACATTTAATTTAAAATCCTAAATTACATAAAAATCTTAAGTTACATAAATGCTATTGCTATAAAAATGTACCAGCAAGCATTTACAATATTAGCAACTGAATATATTCTTGCTAGGAAAGCAGCAGCCACCCGGATTTTGCAGGTCTGCTTCCAGCCTAGCTGACTTTGCTGCAGGTTTGGGACAGTGCCTAGTCCCCTGGGAAGGCAGCAAATAAGATCTTCTGCAGATAGCAGACACCTACCTGCCTTTTGCTACCCAATTTCTGTAACACTTTCTACATCTCTCTGATGACAGCAACACTTCTTGCTGTATCTTGACAACTTCTAATTAACCCAATCTCAGCATCTCTGAAGCTTTCAGAGAAAACCAGCGTGCTTCTCTAGAGCAAGAGACCAAATCCAAAACACCATCTCCTCCTCTGACCTCCAGCACAGCCTTTACTCCATGGGGGATTCAAACCCCAGGTCATGAGCGATGTGACTCTGCTAAAAGCCAGATCAGCTCTTTCCCTGCCTTGCTGGAAGGCAGCAGTGGAAGCCAGCAGAGATGGAAACAGATTTCTAACATCTTGTTGGCATTTCTGGGTCTGCTAAACTCCTGCTGCAGGAGCACATGCAGAAGCCTCCACGAGGACATGCCACACTTTCAGCTTCCAGTGGAACCAGCAGTCTCATCTCAGGGAATTGGTCTCCCCACTCCCTGCCCTGCTCTCCCCACAAATTCAGCAGTGCCTGTGAAGGAGATGCAGTAATTGCAGCTGTCCCTGTGAAGAGTTTTCTGTTGATGCTGTCTCCAAAGTGTTCTATGCTGAAGTATTATTTCATCTTAACTTTTTCCACTATTATGACTATTTTTTAATCCAAAAGTCCAACATCAACAAAGATTAAAGCTTTTAGGGTAGTTACATATCTATGAAAACAACAGTCTCCTGTGTCTTGGGAGATAAACACTACCAGATGCTCTAGTAAACACCAGAAAGGGGAGAGAAGGGGGAAAAAAGAGAGTGGTCAGGAGAAAGAAAAGGCTGAAAATAAGTTAGAAATAGCAGAACAGGAAACCAGAAAAGTAAATTCCTGCTGTTTCTGGCTCTGTGGCAGTGAAGAGGTTAAACCCCAGTACACTGCCATCTCTAGACAGAAGTAGTTGTTATTGCATTGATAAAACCCCGGGTTGTGTTTTCCTTGTCCATTTTGACCCGTATCTGACGTTAGCATTGCAAATGATGTCTGTTGCCATTCAACTACTCGGAGTGAGTGGACAGAAACAAGACAGAGAGCTTAGCAAAGACGATCCTAATGGAAGGGGTGGGGAAAAGTCTGATTTACATGTAATTAATTATTATTTATGTAAAAACCATATCGTTGTGGTGGTCCTTGACATCATTTAAAGCCTCTTTTCAAAAGAGGAGTCTCCCCTGTTAGTGCACTAATCTTTTCTGTGCTTCCAGTATGAACTGTGAAAACTGATGGCCCATCACCACCATTTGCAGGGTTCTCATCATCTGCCCAAAGGAGAGAAAGACAAGAATCCTGCTTCCTTCTAAGCAGGTGACTTTGCATTACCAGGGCCATGGAAAGCTAGGGAATCATTCAGTGGGAAATCATCTGACCCGAGGCCAACACCATGCAGAAAAAGACAGAGTTATGCATTGCTATTGTGAAGAAGTTTCAGATTAAATAAATGTATTTTCTTCTGAACTTGTAAAATGATTAACTTATTTATTTGATTTCAGTATCTAATCACAAAATAATTACCTAACCCAGCCCCAAGGTATCTTGGCAATGTTGTTCGAGACACACTCCAGCACAGACAAAAGCTCCCGCGGGAAGACATCAATCATCTTCCCGTACAAATGAAACTGGTCCACAAAAATGAACGGCACGGCTCCACCCCAGCTCTTTCAAAATTCAGCTGTCTCAGCCAGAGTTCCAGTCCAGCTCCCAGACACATCCCTGCCCACTGGTTTGCACAGGAGCTAGGTCAAACCTCAAGTGCATGGATTACATATGGCAGCATGACCCAATTTATTCAGGCTCTGCTGGACAAAATCTATACAGTGGGAAGTTTATTGACAGGGTCTCACTGGTTCTCTCTAATTTGCCAAAGAGGCTGGTGGGCAGGAAACTCTGTTAAACTCAATCATGGTTGGGATGGATTAAAGGGAGCTGGACTCAAAAACAGGCAGGTCTCAAGCCACCTTCTTAATAAAGAAGAAATCCCCACAGCACTAATTGGAGCAATTGGATGGGGTGGGAACTTTGGCCGGAGCCTGGGGGCAGAGGCTGGATCGGATGGGATGGACAGTGCTCACTGGAGGGAGGGAGGGATGTCACCTGCACTCGTGGTCCCACTCACACTCTCTGCACAGCCCACGTGTCCCAGCACATCTCCCCACCCTCCCTCTCCCCCACACCCACCTCCAGAGCATTTCTGCACACAGCAGTGCCTCTGCCCAGGCTGCCAGCTCACAGGGGACACAGAGTGACACTGGTGGCTGCTGAGACAGCCCTGTGCTGCCCAGCTTCATGAGGACACACAGGGCAATCCAGGTTTGCCTGCCACAGGCCAGGTGTACCAAACCAGAAACACTGCAGGCAGAAACCTGCCTGAAGGTTCCCACCTCCCCTTCTGCTTTGAGACAACAACACAACACATCCTGTTCTCCCATTGTCACCTCCTTGTCAACTGCTGTGAGCACCAAAGCATAGCTAATCCCATCTGAGAAAGGGTGGAAATCTCCCCTTAAACATATATTTTTATCACAAGTGAATAATTTCCAAACAGCACAAAGCAGTATTTCCTTCAACCCTCGCACATCCCAGCTGTGGTAGGATTTTCATCCTGGGTGAAATGGCTTGTCCAGCCTTGCCCAGTCTGTGAATGGGCTCAGGCACCAGGCAGGCAGCTGATATCCCAGTTGGAAGAAAAAAATTGCCCTGACAGAGAACCATCTTCCCCCATTGCATTATTTGTTTCGTTGAAAGCAGAAAAAGCTACTGTCATCAGCTTGAGACCAAGCAAGCTCAGCTCATGCAGAGCATGTTTGGCATGAGGAAGTGTTTTTGTTTCTTGAAGCAGGCTCTGAGAAGGTCAGATTGTCTTGCCTGCAACTCCATTTCAGGCTTTAAATGTTTTTTATTTGTTTTTGCAATATTTTTTGCCTATGTCATCATTAAAACATTTAATTTTTCTGCTTGCTTTTTATTTGTTTAGTTGGTTTTTTTTTAAAGTCACCTTTACCTTAGGGACAAGTAGGCCAATATCTGTGTACTCCAACCTTCAAACTTGTAAAACTGAATGAGGTCAGCACAGGGACTGTTTTTCCTACTGAAATTAGCACAATCAAAGGGCAGAAATGTTTTTAGAGCTACTGAAAACTCTTTATCTGGTCAGTCTAGATACCAGATGTTTTCCTACAAATTCTTAGCTCTTTTTGGTTCACAACTGCTCTCTGCTGTCCTTGCACATCAAACATTTGCAAGTAAAGACAGTGTTTTGAATCTCAGAAAAAATTCAGGCTTTCAGGAGGGTTATTTTTTTCTGCTGTAGGATTTTTTTCAGAGAGAAGATATTGTTTTAATGGGAAGCCTCACACCCAAAGAACCTTGTGGCTGTTTGTTCCTACCCACGATAATTGTCTGGCCAACACATTACAGCTTCCACCCCGATACTGTCAGAGTCAGAGGCACATTTCCTTCAACCCTCTGACTTGGTTAATCACATCAAGTAATTTGTTTATGAAGTTCAATGCTACAAAGCCCAGCCTGGAAGCAGGTATTCATCCTCCCAGATACAAGCACTTCTGCTGTAATTTCTTTTAGAGTTGATCTTTATCTACAAAAGGCCGGAGCAATAAGTATTTGGTGTGTTTAGAAAACACTTCTCTTTCACCACACCTGCAGCCTGGCTGCCAACTTTCAGCCATGTGGACTCTCCACAGCTCTGGGAGATTCTGGTGCAGTAAACAAAGTACTTTTCTCTGGATTCCCATGTTCCAGGTACCTCTCCCAAATTCTTCATGTAGTTATGCCCTATAGGTCTTCATGCAGGCTCTTTTTCCACAGCATTTCCAAGGGTTTGGTGGGGGTGGGAGGTGATGGTAGTTGGGTTTTCTTCCACTTCTTCTCTAGATTGTCCTATTAATGATTTTACAAGAGATACGGAAAAGCCTTCACTGTTGAACAAGAACAGAAAACATTTCAGGAGTTACTCCTAAGATTTTTTTTCCTCCACCCTTCATGTAAAAGACAAATGAAATTCCATCTTTTCAGTCTTCTGTTGAAAAATTGTTAAAGGACCCAAATCTGCAGCTGTCTCCCACTAGCTGCTTCTACATGATGCAAGGTCCCATAAGCCTCTCCCTTGGCATCCCTGGTGTTCATGTGGGTCATAGCAATGCCAGTGCCACTGAACAAACAAACTTCAAAGTAAAAAGGAATGCCAGAGCCAGGGAGACATGCCTGGGGGTGAGAGAACTGGGATAATAAACTCACAGCATCACCCTGGTGCCAACATCCCAGTACTTTTTGTGCCTCTCATTTATGCAGTTTCTTGGAATGGTTTCCTTAGCCACCGTTTCATTTTGGAGATGAAAGGAACAGGCAAGGGTTAAATTGGAGCCACCATCCCCCACCCCAGTCTATTCACTGCAGAAGGAAATCTGTCTCTCTCCCACCCCTCAGCATCCTGTCTCTGCTGACTTGGAAAACACACAAGTCCCTCACGGCTTCCTGAGGGGCAGAGACCTCAGCCTGCTCCCAGCCCTCCTCCGCCCTGGTGCACCCTGCAGCATCCTGGTTTTCCCAGGGCAGAGAACCCTTCCTGGAGGGCTCCAGCCACAGCAGCCTCTTCCCTTCCACCTGGCCTGGCCAGAGGAGCTGCTTTAGCAGCAACATCTCTGTCTCCTGGGTTTTATCCCAGCAGCTGCTCAAACTTGGCATACAGCGGGTATCCCGCAGCTATCACAGCTTTTCTGTCACTAGGGACTGAATAATTCTCAAGTGGCTACTTCTCCACTTTGTCCCCCTTTACCAGGTATACCCCACTGGCTCATTTTCTTTCTTTTCTGTACAGTTGATGGGGACAGCCAAAAGGAGCTTCAAACTGCTCCTTCAAGGTCATCCCATCCTCATCCAGTGTGTTCCCCACTGGGTGCCAAGGAGTTTTCCCATCCCTGTGACTCCAAAGAGCCAAGCCATGCTCAGAGTAATCTGAAGGTTGGGAACCCACAGCCAAGTTCCAGTGTTAAACCAAGTCACACAAGCCCCACAAAGCCCCCCAGAGGTCACACAGGGGTCACTGCTTTCCCTTGGCTGCAGCTGAGCACATTTGCTTTTACTGCGTGGAAAGGTCAGATCCAGAGCCTCAAGTCCTCACCAACAGGCTCAGAAAATGTACCAGTTAAGTTTCCCCTTCAGATACAGGGGATGGGTGCCAGGAGGAGGAGGAGAAGCCAGCCCTGGGCACCTGAGGAGGCTCAACATCACCTGGAGCACCCAAGGGTATCCCAGGCACTACAACCACACAGCCCAGCACAGCTGGGATGTGCTCAATACCCCCCAGCAGCATCACCTCGAGCTGTGTCCACGCCAGGAAATGCAATTTGAAGCCCAGAATGGCCCTGCTGCCTTCAGTGCAGAGCTGGAGCAGGTTGGTGTGAGCTCTAGGGCTGGATGTTACAGAGAATGCCCTGAGAATGCTTCCAAAGGGCAGGTACACACTCTGCATCCTCATGGGGAATCTGTGCAACCTAACTAGGGCACTGTGAATTCACACCCTGGCTCTCTGTGCTGGAACTTGTCCGTGGAGACGAGCCCCACATGGCTTCTTCCAACATTCCTGGTCCTGGGGAAGCAGCATGGAGAACTACAGCATTGCCAAATCTAAGCATTGAAAATCATGAGTCATAGTTTCCGAAAATTATCCCAGTGGTATTTTAAAAAAAAAACAAAACAAAACAAACAAAAAACCAACAAAAACCAAACAAACAAAAATGTAATGAATTCCATTTTTCATCTCTCAGATGACACCCAGAAGTTTCTCCACAGTTCTCAGGGCTAAAAACTCAAGGGAAAACAAACACATGACAGAAAGCAGGAGTAGAGATTTTCATGCATTCTTCTGATTCCAGAAGCTGGAGTTTTAAAGAAAAAGAAATAAACAACAAAAGGCTTATGATATAAAGATTATAATTTGGCTAGCAACAGAAGTAAAACTTCATGGTTTATGTGACAAACCTCAACTGAGCAACTCAGCTCAAAAACTTGGAAAAAGAAGGTGAAACATTCCAGTATCATTTTGGCTGCCAAAATAACAGAAACAATTGTGCAAAATTTCAACACAAGGAAAAAACAAAAATCAATGAGATTTTTTCCACTTTCATGAACTCAGAGACAAGCAGATGTTGACAAAAAGATGTTGCAAATAGTTCTTGTTGTTGCTCAGCTGAGCTTGAGTTGCAATGCAAGTGTATCTCTCGTTCATTAAATCATCTCTCTCGCTCACACACAGCAGCCAGTGCAGTGTCTCTGCACCCTTGGTGCTCCTTTACAACTTTTACCAGCACAACAGGGTTAACTTCAGCCTCTTGCACCATGTTAAGAGTCAGAATGAATTATTCTCATTTCTTCTGCAAGAGCATGCCCATACTGCCCTAAAAGGGGCACAGACCCTGTTTCAGACATATGGAAAATCCCTGCTCCTTGGTAACATCTGCACTTTTTAATATGATTCTACAATTTGGACTGCAAGTATCAAAGGGCCCAGCTGGCTCCTGCGTGCTACTTTCTGTCCTCCTTCAGCAGAGAAGCAACCCTTAATTGTATTTACTCTGGATTAGACCTGTAGGACCCAACCTAAATCATACCAAGATCCAAGAGGTGCTGTCCTGGAAAAAGCCTTCCGAAATGGATCCCATGCCCAAATTGCAGATGACGCCATCATTGGTTTCATTTCAAGGCCATCCAGATGTTCAGTAAAGTGATTAGGAAGTGGTGTGTATCAAATATAAGATACTCCACATTGAATTAATGCATTTATTTGCTCTGAATGGTTTTCCAGGTCAGGGCAGCACTTTGCCTGTCACAAGTAAAGTGCTTTGACAGAACACATGGACATTTCTGCTGCTTAAACTGAGCCGGCAAACAGAATGGCCAGCAACTCCCAAGTCTTAGAAGAGTCCAAAGAACTACTGTCTCTCTGATATATTTATTTCCTGGCCCACTAAATGCATGAGTTTAGATCCCATTTGTCAGCATCCTTCATAGGAACAGCCATTTGAAAGGAAGCAAATAAACATAACAACATTATAGTGGGGTCATCGAGTTTTCAGCCTATTACTGGTTAGCAGGTGTGTAGAGTATCACTCAAATGAGCTGATATAACCCTTTGCTTTGAAGAATGAAAGCCAAGAACATGTCTTGTCTCTCTGTGGTGCAGCACCTCTGCCCAGACAGGCTTGGTTGTTCCAGTGCTGTCCTTAAGCCACAGGGCTCTGGTACATAACCTGACCTCCGCTCTGTAACTGGGACAAGGTCAGCAAAACCTACCCAGGACTAGCAAGAGCTGCTAAAGCCTTGCCTCAAGGTTTTAGCAGAGTATAAGTGCCTCCTGCCTCTTCCATAGGGACCTACTGGGGGGTCTTTCATTTCCTTCAAAGAGGAAGAATGAGGACCAAGAAGAGCTGAGAACAAAACATGGGTGGATCCTGTTTTGTTTCCACATTTAGCCATCCAAGAGAATCAGCAGCCCCCTTCTTCCTCCTTGTCAGAGAAGCATTCAGTGGATATGTTGACTATTACCCCATCTGCCACAGTTTTCTAGGGAGAATTTCAGAACCAAAATTGTTAGGCAATCACAAAACCACTAAATCCAGAGGCATCACATCCTCTGCTAATGGAAAGCATCCATGGACATGGGCAGGATCTCCATTGTCAGGGTCCCTTCTGACTTCAGGCCTATGTCTCTTTTTCTCACTTGGCTTTCTCCTTACACCTTCTGCTTGTGAACAGGGGAGGACTCACAGGCACATGGGAGGAAGAAAACCCAGATAAGAGAATGCAGCTGGGTTGTAATTTGTAGTTTCACAGTTCTCTGTGGATAAGCCCCAACACAATACATCCATTTGCCTGCAAATTCTGAATTGTGTTAAACCCACAGTAGTTCTAATGTAACAATATCTTCATGCTGAGCAACTTGAAGACTACTGAGAAATACAGCACTTAAGCAGAACAAAAAGCAAATTCCCAGCAGCACCTTCCACCCCCATGTTTTTATTGAGTTTTAGTAGAAAAGAATTCAAAAATACAGAGGGCCTGCAGACCAGACTAGGCATTGTCTGTATTAATTTGGGGTTTACATTACTTTCAGCTGATACTCAGATGAAAAATGAACCCAGCATTCCTCCATGGTTTAGGATTTTGTGAACAAGTTTTATAGACACATCTCTGCTCCCTGGACCTGGTGATCCCAATGATTTCCGCTAACATGGGCACAGAGGAAAAGGAGGAACAACTCTGTGTGTGTGTATGTATGTTTGCAAGCCAGTGTCCTGGATGAAAAAGGAACTTGCAGAGGAGTATCAGCTCTGATCCCAGAGCTCTGGAAGGGGTCATGGTAATATGACTTTTCACCAGCTTTAATGAGATAAGAATCTGGCCACCAAGATACCCTATCTTTTGCCATGCTGAGACAAATACCAGAAACTGATTTAAGTGGCATCAAGATTTTTCATTAGTGCCTGAAGCAGTGGAACTCACATCTTTCTGCTTGTGAGGCAGTGTTGGGCTCCTCAGTGTTAAGTGTTTCTTTAAGTTTTTATCTCAAGTTTATCCCTTAAAGCAAAAATAAATGTTTTTCAGGTTATGAAAGTGTTGGGCTTCCAGCTGCACTTATCCCATTAGGAAAATTGAATTCTTAAAATATATAACTTCATAGTTGTTGTTTCATTAGGTTAGGTAGGATGCAAACCAGAGAATTGCATTTATAAAGATTCCTCAATGTAACATTTACAGTTCCTAGTTTATTTCTGATGGAAGCTAAGTTTTTAGCAGCCACGTGTAAATTCAAAACACATGAGGCCTTTCCTCATACCAGAGGTTACAAACTTGAGCCACTTCTAGGAACCTCCAGGACCAGCCAACTCTTTCCATACAGGGAAATAAGCAAAAGCTCTGTCTGGGAGTAAGCGGGAGGAAATCCACAATTGTGGGAGGATAACGGGGCACCAACGCACCCCAGCTGAACAGAGCACATATTGAGAGCTCCATCCAGACACCTTCAGCAGCAATCCCACCTGCTCCACCACCGTGGAAGGATCCTGCCACGCCACTGCAATACTGCCACCTCCCAGGGAAAGGCTGGTGGCCTTCTCCAGTAACAACATCGCCAGCTCTTGGGAAACACCACCACAAAACTCACCAAGTCCCACTGTAATGACTATGGCCTACCACAGCACACAGATCACTCCTGACTCCACCAAAACTGCTTCCCTCTCAGGTTTTCATGAGAGCCCTGTCCCAGCAGCCAGTAAACCCCCCGAGCAGAGCCCAAGGAGAACACCTACCTCCCCACGGCAACACATGAGCTTCCCTCTCTCCTGTGGCTTCATTCCAACCAGCCTTGGTCCATGACTGGCAGAGAGCTGAAACGCACGGGAGCCCCTTCTCAAGGGCCATATTTCCCTTCTCCCTTCCAAACCACCTCTGTGGAGAGGAGCTTACCTTCCTTGTGGACTCCTATAGCCTGAGGCAGCTCTGGGAAAACAGCTTGTGCAGATGGAGCAGGTCAGGCCCATTCCCCTCACTGTCTGCTCGCAGGTGTAGGCGTTTTCCTCTCCTGAGCAGGAGCTGGAGGTTGCACAAACACAGTGTGAAGCATCTCCCTGCTCTGCTTCCTTAGGTGGGATGGCTGGCAGGGAAAAAAGGGACCTCAGCTCCAGGATTTCTTGTCTTGATACATTCCACTTAAAGGAGCTGGACCGTCTAACTTAAAGGACTAAAAGGCATTTATATGAGACAGGGTGGCAAAATTAGAATTAAAGCAGATCAAACATTAGGTTTTCAAAAGTTTCAGTAAGAATAACATCAGTTGTAAGTGATTGGCAGGAACTAACATGGGCATTCTCACTGCAACAAGGTCTACAAGCTGTAGCACAAAAATATGGGCATTTCTATCAGGCATTGCTTTATATACACCCTGCAAAAGCAAATCATTGGGTGGGAAATGAAAATCAAGAAGGAGAAATATATATGTTTCTGATTATTCTATCCCTAAAGTTGTGTTCTGTCATTATGGCAGATTGCTTAATTGTGCTGCTGATTACTTTTCCTGAATTCTTCCTACAGCTGTAGTTTTTGCAGTGCCGAGAAAACACTAATTAGCAGGAGGAATGTTGCCTTAAATTTTTTTACACTATATATACATGTTAAAAAAGAGAATTCCTCAGCATTTACCTACTGAGTACTGGCTCTGTTGTTTATTTAACCCATCTCACTCCTTGTTGATTCATCCTTGGTGTACACATGGCTGGTCTGAAGTGGGGAGGTTGCGGGATGACAAGTCCCACTTGCAGCTGAAGGCATCTGTAATCCCAGGCAGCAGCAACTCAACTCAGTCCCCCTCACCCCTCAAAATTCACCTTGTCCAACAATCCAAATGTGCATTCACTGTGGGATGGGTTGGTCTTTGTGCTCATTTGCTACTAGGAATTACCTCTATACCTTGCAATATGTAAAATAAGTCGCTGGTGTAGGAGCATCTGCACGATGCTGTAATTTTACCACACATTTAGAATCCACATCTCTAATGATCCATCACAGGAATGATTTGATGTTATTTAACTCTTGTTTCTCTGTGGCATGCATTTGCCCTGATTGTCCTGTCGTATATTCCTGCAATATATCCACTCAATAAAGAGAAATGATCCTTATTTTGTGTAAATTAATGCTGTGACACTACACTTTTACATTTTTTTGTCCTTCAGTATTAACTGCTGGTTCACATAACCTTCCTCCTCCTCCTTCCCATAATCCTCTCTTCAGCAGATGCAATGGAAAGAGTGCAGTTGCTCACTAAAAGAATGTGTGGAGCTCTCACACAAGTTATTTTAAGAGGGGTCGGAGGGGATCCCAGTCTTACACTTCCATAAACGCACCAGTATAGGAATGTTGGGATTAACAGAAAAAAATTGAGGGGGAGTAAGCAACACATGGCTGCTGTTTGTACGTTTTACCTCTCTCTGAAGTGACTGATGCATTGACCCCATCTAGCACAGCATTTTTTCTGTTTCTCTTGCACATTTAACCATGGTCTGAGCCAGCACCTCGACTGTGACCCAGGGCCAGCCAGCTCTGTGTAATCAGCAGTTTAAGCCTCCAGCACAGGAGGTTTTCGCTGGGGTGCTTGAGGCTACAGCTATTCCGTCAGCTCAGTTTGGGTTTGACTCTCTGGGAGCTTGCACAGCCCACGCACCCCAGCACAGCCACCCTGCTTCCCAGGAAAGGAAACTTGGGTGGGATGAGAAACCTCTTCAGGCGCCCTCGCTGCCCCGCGGCGTGGCTGACTCATGAGCGATGCCCGCAGGGCTGCCACCTGTCACTGTGAAATTTCAGTGGCTTCAGTGACTTCCCCAGTCAGCCCTGCCCTTGACACAAGAGATGGGTGTTTCGGTTCAGCAGCAGCACCAAAAAGTCAAGACAAAGCAAACCAAAAGCAGGTTGGGCTGAGCTGTTTAACAGACCGAAACCCAACGTGAGGAACAGCTCGACTCAGTAACTGTGGTGGGTGAGAAGCACCCAAAGCTCATTGAAATGGGGTCTGACCACCTGAAAGCTGGGAAGGAAATTAATGAGAAATCTGGGTAAACTCAAGGGTAGTTCATTAGGTCCCATTTGTAAGGCAAAAGCCAACTTTGGGGCTTAGAGCATGTGCTTGAGGAACAGCAACTACACACTGCCACAGATCTGTCAGTCACCTACATGCCTTATGTACATTCTCAAAGTCCACTGGCTTCTTCCTGCATGTTTACCCACCACTGTATTGCTTCTGAATCTCAAATGACTTGAACAAGTGCTGCCTGCTAGGACAAGGACTTCAGGATGCATCACAGTGACTGAAGCTGGCTGTGCTGCTGGGATGGGCTGTAGACAGAATCCCTGGCATCTCCTGGGCTTCCTCCACACTCTTCAAAGGGCCAGACACCACGTGCATGGCCAGCCTGTGGTGCTGGAGGCACTGGGCTTGCTTTGAGCCTGCAGTGAAAGAGCTTGTGCATGCTTAGCAGGCGAGGTCAGCGTCTCTGGACATCTGGCAGCTCCCAACAGGCTGCCAGACATTGGGAAATCTGAGACAAACACAAAAAAGCCTCCAAATCTGCCTATAAACAATGTTCAGGTGGGAAACCAGCATGTACAGTACCTCTGGAACCTGCTTTGCTTTAGCTGTAACTGGAATATAACCAGTTCTGGGTTTTGTGGAGTCAAAACTGGGACCTTCATCCCTGAACCCACTCCAAAGGCAAGTTCACTAAGGTATTTAGGTACAAAAATTAATTTAACAACTCAATCCCATTCATTTCCCTGGACCTTTGTTCACGGGGAGCAGCTCCTACCCAAAAGAGCTTGCAGATGAGGGGCAGCAAAGTCAGATAGTACAGATTGTTAAAAACCAACAGCAGACACTGTTTGCAGACTACTAACCCAGTCTCTCCTCCAGGAGAAAAGCAATTTTATCTGCCTCTTCCTTTTAAGTACAGAAAGAGGTTTCATGGTCATCATAAGTATTAGGATTGAATAATGTTTGTCTATATTAATCTGAAGTGCATAGCAGGGAATAAGGTAATTTTTCCATCCTTCTGATTATATGTAAAAATTTTAAGCTTTCTGTGGATTTGATTGCAGCAACTTCAGATGTTTCCCAGTTTGTTCTTCTCCCAGGACAGTTTTTCTGGATCAGTTGCTAACAAGCACTGGTAGAATATGTGGCATAAAATATTTGTCGCTTTAACATTTCAAACAACCTAGAGAAGAGGTCACACTCTCCTGGCTCATGTGCAGAGCCTTTGCTGTCTCAGAGGCCCTCTGTTAATATCTGCTGCAGCCAAGCAGCAAGGAGTAGGATGGTCCCACAGCAGGGTGTTGTCTCACAGTGACACATGTGCAAACCAAAATCCATGCTTTCCTGCTCCAGTACTCTCCTGGTGACACTTTTCAGTTTGTTTAAGGCAAGGACATGTTGGCTAAGAATGTCCTCACCCACCCTCTAAATGGCAGCACACATAAATCACTGCTACCTACAGTCTGTATTTCTTTATCAAAGGAGATGCTGCAAAGTACTTGAAAATAATGTTGGCTGCTGTGAACTGTGGTGCCCAATCAATGAGAGACATGACAGTCAATTACCTCTCCACTTACTGATTGTTCCCAGCAATCAGCCTGGATCAATACCTTCAATCTCAATTGATAGCAGATATCAAATCTGAAATAGGACATTTCAATACTTTGGAAGTACTGTTGGAGGGTGTGCAGTGGTCACCACGTTTATTTAATAATTCATTTCACTTCCACCTGCTCCAATTTGCATGGGGATAGGCTCTCCAAATGGCTCATGCCCATCCTTTCATCAGGAGTGCCTGGCCAGTGTCAACAAGGGGGACAGCTCGCTGCCCCAGGGCATCTTCAGTGTAGAAAGAGCCTGTAGTAGAGAGTAGGGAAACAAAGCTCAGGCCAATGCAGTAGAGCAAAGCAGGAAAATAAGAAGGGAAACTTGGATACTGAAGCAAGGAAGGTGTTCCCCAAGATGCTGCTCTGAGGCAGCAACACCTAAGCAGGGCACCTGGAGTTGGGCTGCATTGCAGCCACCACAGCTTTGCTGTTGTCCCAGGTGGCATCTCCATCCATTGCCACCCCTCATGTCACACAGTCACCATTCAAGCGGTGACATTCTCTCGATACATACTGGCAGAGCCCTCAGCTTCACAGGAGGGATGGAGGAGAGGAGCAGGAGGTTGTGCCTGTCTTTGTTACAGGAGACTTAGCAAAGCTTCCAAATATTTGAAGAAGAGCTGTGCCAGGAGCTCTTTCAGAGTTTCCTTCAAAGATGCCAGTTCGAACAGGCTTTTGTAATTGAGAAGGATAATTTGCATTTATAATGATTTAAATACAAACCCATACACACCAGTATGGGTGAGGCAACAGGGACAGGGCTGACTGGGATGGAAATGGTCTGGGGCAGGGAAGAGTTTCCCTGCACTCCTGCTCTCCCATTTAAAAGCCTACTGGGCTTTGATTTTGGTGTCCCTCAGGCATCCCTGCGACCATGGACTGCATGACACCTCCCTGCCATTGGCACCTAAGGGAGCCTGGCCCTCTCACCATGTCAGATCTGTCCTTTTGGTGGCCCTTCAACACCTGTCCTTTGCACAGCAGTATAAGCTCCTCCATGGAGCAGCCAAAAAGCCCTTGCCAGCTTCCAGATCAGTGCTTCCAGACAGCTGGACTGTGAAGTCAGAGATCTCTTGCCTGCACCAATTTCTTCCCACAGGTGACTCCCAACCCCATGATTTGTCACTATGGTGCTGCCAGCTCCTGCAAGCTTCACTGCAGGGAACTGGCTCCTTAAAACACCATGTCCTGGGGTCAGATGGCAAAAGTGCTTGGCTTTCCTTTCGAATACTTGGGAGACATAGGAAAAATAGGAGGGGTACCTGCTGCATCCTTGGAATCATGAAGAAAAAGCTGGGAAACTTGAACGCAAGAGCTCAGGATATAACCAGCAAAAAACATGCTCTCTTAAAAATGGTTTACTATTGGGGTTGGCTGCTAATGACGTTTCAATGTCCACATGTGGCAGAGGCAGGAAAGCAACTGAAAGATAATGGAGATAAAGCATTATCCCTAGGATCACAGTATGGCCAGAAGCCAAGGCATTCCCCTTTTTTTAATACACAATCCTTGTCATAAGATTGAATATCCATTTGGGGGCAGAATTCCCCTACTTTACTCTGCACACTCCCCTCTGAAAGCATTGTAATGCTTTACTTATTGGCATCTTATTTTGATGAATAGGCTGCAATTGGTGCAAAAATCTCCTGAATGGCTTTAGGAGACTCAAGCATGTGATCGTTGGCCCATTTGTACTAAGTACCATCACTCAAAGTCTGTATTACTCACAGACTTAAGCCAGAGTATTTTCCAAAAGTCCTCTGAGGAGACAGCTAATCATTCTGGGGACTTCTTTGAAGTAGCATAAAGGCTAATTATTTCCCAAAGTCCCATTTTAAAAACACCCTTAAAAATGAAGTTTTTTGCCTTTGGAGAAAAAAAATCCCAACCCCAAGTACAGCAGTGCCGGGAGGAGTGGCTGCCTGCTGGGCTCTGAGTGGCACAGGAAGGAGACATGTCCTGTCTGTGCTCCTTGTCTGGACTGAAATACAGATTTTGAGGATAAAAATAGGGAAGAAAAAAGGAACCTTGGAGAAATGTGGGTCAAGTATGAGAGGCTGCTCTTTTTTTTTTTTTATTATTCATATAATGGGTAGGGATAACACAGATCATGGTGCCTGGGAAAAGCAGACCTCAATCAGCAGTGGCAGCAGTGAAATCTCTGAGCTCAGGTGGATTTCTGCAACCTGTTACAGCCCTGAAGGAGCTTCTCTGCTGACAAGCTGGCCACAATACCGGACTACTCCTTACCAAAGCTCTTTTCCTCTCGGAATTGCAGGAAAATGCAGGTCCCCAGGGTGGTTTAACACATGAGCAAGGAAAAAATCCCACTGCTGCTACCAATCCCTCCTCCTGCTGTGGGGCAGGAAACAGGAAACACCACCCCCAGCCCACTCTCCTGGATGGGCTTTGCCCTTTTCTTCAGAATTGCTTCTGACCTGGCCAGCACCACAGGGAAGCCATGGAGATGCAGCCCACTCTTACTTTCTGAGTGCAGAATGCATTTGATGAGCTGTGTTCACTTTCCAAGAGCCAGACCTGGACAAGGGCCTGTCTGAGCACCAAAAGAGCTCATTCCTAGGTGAGGAGAAGAGAGGGAAAGGCAGATATTCCATTTAGCTCAAGAGAGGGGAGAAGCCACTCACAGCATATGGAGTCTCCCTCCACTGTATAGTATTTCTAATTACAATAAATTAGAAATTGTAGCATGCTCTACCCCATGCTTTCAGCCCAGCTTTGAGCAAAAGGGTTAGCAAACATTTTTTCAAGAGTGTTTTATTTATGGTGTCAGAGACATCACCTGACACCACCAGTGTTGCCTGGCCTTTCATAAAGAGCATACTGCTTTGCCTCACTATGAACATAAAGTGTTTTTCCTATGTCCTACCAGGAATTCAGAGCCCCAAGAATAAATGCCATCCCTAAGGAGAAATACCAGGGCAGCACAGCCAGCCCCACTCTAGCTGCAAACCTGCCCAGCCATGACAGCGTCTCCCTGTTCCTACAACTTGTTTTAAACTTCTTGTATGCTCAAAGAAAGGGAGAAACACACAAGTCCAGAAAAAAGTCATACCATTACTATTTTAGCATGCCATTGTGTTCAGAAACTCCCCAGAAATCAAAGACTTTTTGAATTTGCCAGCAACAGTTAAAGAAAATCTATTTCCTTACTGCTATTCATAATTTAACCACCCTCCCCTCTTATTTGCACTGTTTATACATGAATTCCTACAGCATTATGTGCTTTGTATAAGCAGGAAAAGTCCAGTCCAGACACGGCTCCATGACAGCTCCTCCTGACTAATAGCAGAATTATCCTTACATAAGTCCTTTCTCTTCCTTGGCATTTTTTTCTCCCTCCAGGAAGGTACTTCCCCACACACTCCGGCGGGATAGAGCTGCTCAGCTCCATGCCTGATGTCACAGTGCCATCTCATGGCAGCTCAAGTGCCAGCCTTTCAAAGGAGATCCACTTGCTTTCGGCTCTTTGCAGGTGCCTTCTTGTTGAGCTGTTGAGGCCTTAAATTTATAAACTCGCAAAAAGGAAAACAAACAAACAATCAAACAAAAAAAAAATACCCATAAAAAACTTAAAAGATTAAATGAGTGTTCTTGGTAATGACTTAAAAACTTTAGAAACTTAAGAGCTTTCCAAGGAAGGAGAACAATCAGCAGAGATAACTTATTTTCTAAGAAGCAGGAAGGATGGAGATGAGTGCCATGAAGATGCTCACATCACTTTTGTAGCTAGCTTGACTCCAGAGGGAGAAACTTTACCCTGATTGCTTCTGAAAACATGGAGAGAGGCTGCCCTGTGCTCCTGTGGTCAGGCATCCTGCTGGGAGAAACTCCAGGAAAGTCACCAGCTGACCCCCACCACAGAGTCTCACAGCAAGAGCGTGAGGGATCCGAGACACAAAGCCAGAAGAGTGGAACTGCTGCTGCTGCAGGGTGTAGATGTAGGGGGTGACTAACAAGCTGGCTGGGAAATACTGAACACAAAAAACCCAAAAAAGTCTACCCAAAATTATTGCAAAGTGAAAAAAAAAAAAAAGCCATCAAGCTTTCTATGCAGACCGTGCTTGTGCCACAGCGCAGGATCATCTCCCAGTTAACCTGGCAGGCCACTCTGTCCTTTCACAGGCAAATGTTATTTTGAAAGGTTGCTAAGAGCCAACAGTGCTAATGCATTTGGGTCAGGATTTTCCTACTCCAAACCTCCTATTTTGTGACCAAAGACATGCAAGAAAAATCCCTTCTACCTTTGATGGGATTGACAGTATGATCCACCCCACAGCTGTGACAACTCCAGAAGGGAGTCAGGGGTGCCAGGATGGGTGCTTCCCTGGTGGGAGGCCACGGAATATGATTATCCAGGGAGGGCATATCATGGCACAGGATTACATGTACCATCCATCACTCACTGACTGGGTTGTTTTCTCTTTGCACACTTGTATGGAAATGTAACTACAAAACATTCCTCTGAGCTGTTCACTTATGTGCAAATATAGCTTTAAATGACTTCTCTAGGAAAGAATCCTCACTATTTTATACAAATTGTCTTGCATGTTTATTACACAGAATCGTGATCCAAAAAGAAGGGGATCCATCCCATGCCTGTTCATAACTCTGTTACACATTATGAGCTGAACATACTCCAGGCCCCCTCACATGATGAATGATATGTCCTTCACTTCCAGCCTGCTCCCATGTGCTTATTTATTTATGGAGCCTCAATGCTGATGGATATGCTCCCAGTTCCTCCATGAGACAGAGCACATCACAGGCACTGGCCTTGCAATGGGCAGTTTGGAAAGGGAGCAGTAAAAGCTGAAACTCTCCTCCTGGCCTCACCACTGTGCAGGAACACCCCAGGACTGCTCCAGAACTGCTGCACCTCCCACTGACATTGTTTCCAACAGCTGGTAGTTCTCCCCCACATTTAAAGCCCTTTTTCCTGCCCCTTGACTAGGAGCAGAGCAGCAGGCTGGACTCAAGAGCCATGCAGGTGCATGGATGCCCACCCGCCCACTCCAGGAATGTGCCTGGGAGGTACCCACGGGATGTCTCCTGCTGTATTTAGCTTGGCTGGCTTGGCCAGCCCATTCCGTTGTCTGCGCAGCCTCGGGGACAGTGGAAGGAAACAATGTACTGCACAGCCAAGCAAAACACAGGGAGGTCAAAAGCTGCTGCACAGCTTCTCGGAGATGACACATACTCCCAAGACAGGTCCACTTGTCTCCTGGCACGGGAGCATCCTGCAGAGCCCGGCACTAACACCACAGCTCCCTGCTCTGGCTCCTGCACACACCACCTCCCTCCCAGGGATGAGGCTCCGTAACCTGGGTGGGAGGAAGCTGCTGGGGTGGGTTGTCCCCGTGGAGAGCACAGCCCCCACTCCCCTGCAAAGTGGTACATACGGCTTCAGAAATAATCCAGTGTTCATTACCTTGTCAAATTAAGAAATTGAGAGCTGTCAAAGTGTAGCAAAGATTGGAGGTGGCTTTTATAGCAAACTGTGGAATCTCCCACTGTTTGTCTAATCTAATTTCCTCATCGTCGTTGTCCTAAGAGAATCATTACAAGACAGGGAGAAGTAGAGAGATGAAGACAGGAACAATTTCCAACTGAAGGCACCTCCCCCTTCCATGTGTGTGTGCAGATGAGAGGGTTTATATAAGCTGTGTGGGATCAATAATTTCCCTCTGTCAGTTTCATGTTTTAAGACAACTCTTAGATTTCATCCCCTCTGGTTAATCTGCCATAGAAAGAAGATAAAAATAAAAATATTCTTTTGTCTGTTGGCAAATACTCCTGTCTTCCAGCACTGGCATCAAGAAGGCAGTGCTAGAGAGAGCAACATGTGGTACATCTCAAGCCCCTTCAGCTGAGATAAAGCCCTGGAGGATCCAGCTGCTGTGACAGCAGAGGGTGAACAAGCTGTCCAACAACAGCAGCAAACCCAAATAAATTAATATCCAACACTGCCTCTGCTGGGGAAGGAAAGGTTAAAACCATGCCAGCAACTGGTTGGGGACAGGCTTTTGAGGCAAAGCTGCCGTTCCTTGCCTGCTAATTGTTATGTTTTCCAAAGATGTTATCAACTAAGTTGTGTTCAACAAACTGCTATTTAATTACTAGAGTAAAATCCTGTTAATTAGCCAGCCCCAGAAGACATCCCTTCATCCCTGTTAAGTGAAATTCCCAACTAATCTCTCCAGCACTTTTTGTGTTGCAGCCCAGAGAGCAATTAGTGATGGCCACAAAGGTGAGGGGAGTATCAGAGCTCGGTCCCCACCTGCTGCCAGTGCAACAATCAGAAGTAAAAAACTGTTCATTCCTCTTACCAATCCCTGGCTCTCCTTCCTGGCTCCAGTTACCCAGGTGGCTTCAACCACAGCCTGGCCAGCATCTCCTCTTTCCCTGGGCTCCCCTGGGCTGCATCCCCTTCCTTCCTCTGTGCAGTCCATGCCTGTGCCCATGCAGGAGGCTGGCAGTGCCCCTTCAGCTCCTCACCACCCTCCACCTAACACCCTGCAGCACCCAAGCTTCCCCCAGCAGGATGCAGTGAGCACTTTTACAGGGTGCTACAAACAATTCTAAACACAACCAGAACTCTCCTCCTAGCTCTCATCTCACCTGGCTTCCCAGATGTATCAAGGATAGTTCCACAAAATTCACAAAACAGCCTTGATAAATGTTACAAGTGCTCCAGTTACAGAAAAAACTTCAGCCTTTCTGGAGAGTGCCCGAGGGCAGCATTCCAGTGTGGAAAGGATCAAGCAGGGCTTGTTCGCACCCCAAGAGAGAAGCAGGTTTCTTTCATTTCATTCTTTCATTTCATTCAGTCTGGAGTTTCTTTGGAAGTTAAATGTTTTCATGTTACATTGAAATGCCAGCAGAAATTAATTTTGATAGGAAGTTGTAGGCACTTCTCTGATATCCATTTAAACAATTTAGAAGATTTTGAAGTATTAGGGGGCTCATTTAATCAAGTTCAATAAAGCAAATCTCCAGGTGAAAATAATTATTATTTAAAAGACTATAAAAATTAACTGTTCAAAGTAATTTGGTATAAATATATCCCTACAGATGTAGGGATGAAAGGACAGTTCAAAAATTCTACTAAGTCTTAAAATCAATGGTTGCAAAATTCCAGTATGCAATTTGTCATGTTCCTATGAACTTGCACTGCCCAGTTTGATCCAAGCCCAGTCCTGGATTGTGGCATAAGAGACACTGAATTTTAGTTGAGAAGATATCCACCAATCCTTATTCAAAGTAATACTAACAACTACTATCAGAATAAAGGCATATGGAAAAAAATAGTATCCCTATTTTATAGACTAGGAACTTAGAAGAATGAAAAATTTACAACCATTTTAAATATGGACCTTGATAGTCAGGACCTATTAAATTTATTCAGGACTAATTTTAAATATGGACCTGTAGCTACCCTACCCTACAGCTAGAATGATGTCTCTAAGTCTTTACCCAATGTTGAAGCAGAGAGGTTTTAGTATTAAAGAAGCACACAAGGCAACAACATAAAAATATTTGCCTGCAGTTGGATGAATAAAGTAATACCTTAAACTGGAAAGTTCCAGTGACATCACCAGATCAGCCCCTTCTGCCAGCAGCTCGAGCTCTACCGGAATCAACATCCATCCTGAAAACAAACCTGGGGAAGAAATAAGAGGCTGTGGCTTGTTTCCAAAAGTAAAAGGAAGCAGAGTGAGAGGTACATGATTAATTCTCCATTAGTATTCCACTTACATTTCCTCCAAAGATAGGGAAATATTTCAAGTGAGAAATCTTGCTCATCAAGCAGTTGAAAACATTTCTCCTCACTGTGTTCTAACCCTCACTTCTCTGAAGTCACCTTTCCCCTCCATCACACAGGCCTGGAGGCTGTCCAGGTACACCCCTGCAAGTATCCACTGGTACTGCCCACTTCTTCACTGAAAAAAAATTTAATCTAAGAAAAAAACAGCTTTTAAGAGAGTAAATTTTAATGTAAAATACACAGGTTTGAAAAAGCAGGACCAGTAACATTTCATCCCAGAAAGCAATTACAGAAGCAAGACGCTTGGATTTTAGAAAATGTGTTTAATTAATAATGCTCATTAACTACACAGTTTTAATCCATAAATACAAGTTAAAGTCCTAAGTACAAGATAAAATTGTAAAAAAAAAATCTCAAATGTGTGATAATTATTTTTAAATTTATTTGATTTTTATGGCTGCCTCTTAATGTACTAAAGATGTGGAAATCAGTGCAACTTAAAGAGCTACCAGACAAAAACCTCTAAAGGATGAAGGAGTGCTCAGCAGAGGGTATGTTCATCTCTACCTTGCACCTTCTTGTTAAAAGAACCACATCAATCTTTGGTAGTATATTAAAACACCTCAAATAGTTAATAGAGACAAACATTTAAAGGTTAACACTGTTTATATTCCTATTCAAACTGCAACACAAATTTCTGTATTTTTTGTTTATTTTAAAAAGGACACTTAGGAAGTTTTGAGGGCTTGAAACTACAGACAATGGGATCTCTTCCTTTGCACTGAAGTAAGCAGCAATTCTGACACTGACCTAGTAGGTGCAGACATGGGCCTGACATACTTAAGGAAATGGGAGGAATGGATCCAGTTTGTACAATTCATTAGAAATTATTCATGACACTTTTTCATGGATGTACAGAAAGATACCATAAGAAAGCATACAATATAAAACCATAAATACCCTATCACCCTTAAATAAGAGGTGTTGAGTCTGCAGGGTTTCCTACTGAGAAATTTCTATTTCTAACCTGAACAACGGCTCTTCTAAAATCAATACAATCAAAAGACATTAACATCATCCTACACAGGGTTAGTCCCAATATAAATGTGTTTTCTTTAATTGCTCATTTAAGGTACCTTTTTTCTATTTACATTTATAGTATGTGCTGTTGTCAGTGCAAGACCAGATTACACTGAACCTTAGTTCAGTGTAACATTAGAACATTAGAATAAATGCAGTGCAATTTCTTTCTCTCTTGGGACAAACCAGTGAGTAAACTTTAACATGATAGGAATGTTTCAAAGTGAAAATTGAAAACACATTTCCCTAAGCCAGGGCTCTTCTCTGTACAGCACATCTTGGAAAAGCAGCATAGCATCTCTGCATGTTTGCTTTTCACTAAGCACAGAAGAAAAAGCCAACTATCTTGAAATGGGAACAAATATAATCAGGGTGAACAAACAAGTGGCCAAAATATTTTTTAGAGAAACAACTAAGAACTAAAAATGCCAACTCAACATGAAGCAATGAATCATGTATTTAGTGGTCAAGGCAACTGTTCAGGGCTTTTTTCATTTTCAGTAGCAATAGGCCAGTGTGAAATGTCAGAAACTCAAAAGGGCCAACCCCATGTAGCACTTCTGCAGGGCTTCCACCATTCTCCTCCTTGTCCAGACCAGCTCAAAAGACCAAATAACAATAAATGATCTTGGCATACAATGCACTCAATGCTTTCCACATCAGCCTTCAAAAGCACGATGCTCTCTGTGGGCTAGGGAAGAAAGGAGGTAAAAAAAGAAGAACATGTAAACTCTGTCAAGGAGTTGAAAAGATTAGAAACAGAGAAGATAAAAATGTATAAATCAGTCAAGGGAGAACACAATGTGCCAACAACTGTTTGATAATACATTTATAGGGAGCTTAAAATATGAGATCCCTTAAAATCCTGATTGCAAATGTTCATCTAAATTAATACTTAAATTGGACAGTATGTAGTCTTGAGAGTTATTAAGAGATTCGTTTAATTTGTTTTGGGAATCAGGCACATTAAACACAAAACAAAACAGATTGTGCAATGACATTTAAAATATCTTTTGAATGATAGCTAACTTCTACATTGAAGGGACATAATTTTAATGCAATGTCATCTTCTACATTCCTAAGTGATTAATGATGAATCAGGCAGGATATTTCCATAGAAATACCCTACCAGCATCTTGTTTTTCTAGTGAAGGTAGAAATGAACAGCACAAAATACTTACATTTATAAAAGACCGCTTTAAAAGATGTGTATGGAAGAAGTTTATGAATCTTTTCTAAAACTTTTGCTTCACTTGCTGAAGAGGAATTCATGTTCCAGACTTGCACAACATCTTCACGGTCACGAACACTGACACTAACCCCTATTACTTCATCATCTGTACAGAAGGGGAAGAACCATCAAGGAATACTTTAAAAGTGAGACATGTCTAATTTGCTACTTATGTATTATGAAACAGTGCCCAAAAGCTGGAAAAAAAATAAAGATGTGAAAAAAAGAGCAATCTCCAGTAAGGAAAATACCAATGTTCAAACCAGACAAAGTAGTTACCGGAAAGAAGTTATTGGAAATATTACCTCATGGTGTTTTTGATGAAGTACCATAGGATTATTCATCTTTTCTATTAGCACTCTTAGACTTGATTAGAATGGAATCACAAGACTCCCTCCAGTAAGGTCAGCAATATAAACAACTAAAGACAATTTACCCACAGTGATGTCTACAAGCAGAAATGGGAGGATGAGAGTGAAACAATTAAAACCTCAGGAAAAGCACCTGGTGGAGATCAGACACCAGCTTTTCCAGACTTTGCTCTCTTTTTCCTTTACATTTTGTCAAAATGCAGCAACAGAAAAATATAAAACAAAATTAATGAAATTAATAAAGCCCCAGTCAGGCTGCTGCCGCCAGTGCTGGTAACTCAGTGTTACAATGAAGAAGCCCTTTCTGGTGTGAAGTTCTCAGGATGCAGCTGTGTGGAGAGCTCAACAGCCATGGCACAGATGGGAGCAGTGGCTGCTCCAGCTGTGAGCTCCACGGCATAGCTGCTCTGTGCATCCTAAGGAAAGGGTCACTAACAATGCACAAAGGGGGCGCCAGTCAGAAGCACAAGGCCAAGGGCAAGAACCACCTCTGTCGACATCAGAAAATCATATGTTTGCTTAAAGTGACCCCAAGACACCCCTATCAGTGTATAAAGGGTGTGAGAGTCCATTTAAAAGGTTATTTCTGAACTGCTCTGTAAACTTGAGAAAGGCTATTCTTTTTCGTGGAATGATAGCCAGTGAAAGACAATTCCTACCAGGATATTCACTGTCACTGTAACAGCCACTTTTATCAGATATTCACACTTAGAAGAGAAGCAAATATGGTGAAAAGAATGATGGAGAAATGTCTCAATCATTACCTGCTGCACAACAATCTGTAAACTGCTCTCCAATAGTTGCTAGCAGTAGCTCTTTCCAAACTGCAGCCTAAGGAGGCAGAAAAACATTACATTCACATTATTATTTCTTAAATTGAAAGTTAGGTTTTCTAGCTCAGTTTTGAGTGTCTTCTCTTTCTGAGGTTGTCTAGACAAAAAGGAATATTTATTGTAAGTGCATGCTGTGTTATATAATTAAACGTTGGGTCTGTAGAAGATATTTCATCTTAGCCACGGAGATGCTGTGCCCATGTTTGATGAAGAATGAAGCAAAAAATAAAAAGATAATCAGGCACAAAGGTGTTTTATTTATGCTATTTACAAGGCACTGAAAGCTGGCTGAAGTTCACCTTCAAGCAAACCTTTCAGAAGTGACTGAGGCCATGTGGTGCATAGTTTGAGAGATCAAAAGTATCTTCATGTCAAAAAGGGGCTGTCATTCAGCCTCTAAAAAACAAGGCCTCTGGGGTCCCTAAATTCACTGCCCAGTAATTCAGCTCTCCAAACCACTTGTCACTTCTGACAATCTTCACACCTTGGATTATAGGAGGAAAAAGACAATTTCAATTTCAGTCTTTTGTGACCACTTGGGACTGCAGGGGAGGAAAGCTGCAACTCACAAGGAAAAAGCCCACAGGCAAAAATCAATTAACTTTGGACTGAAATTTTGACTACCATCTTTCAGCATTTAATGCCTTCTGCAAGGCTGTCACATTTTTCTGACACTTCACTTTTTCTGTTTAAAGGCCTGATCCAGAGCACACTTACACACATAAACACCATGTGTGAAGAGGTCAAATCTCCTTTCTGTGGCAGTTCACAGAAGTTACTCACATGCATTTGATTAGAGAGGCAAAGAGAAACACAGTTATTTCATTAGAGCTCAAGGATATGCTCAAATAGACTTCATTTATAACACTTTTAAATGAAAAAAATATATAATTTAGCATAGATTATAGGGAAAAGGTCTTTCTATTTTTCTTTCTATGCCTATAAGCAAACAGTCTCGAGAACAAAGGTGATTATAAATTACCATGTTTCCAAATTGAAACACTGTAGCTTTCATTATTTTTTATAATACATTGCCAAATGTTATCTAAAGCAAGAGATACATAATTATTGGAAAGTAAACTTCTGCTCTTTGACTTTAAAAGGTTATGAAAGTTAAAGTAGTGTTTGGTTGTTGTGTTGGGTGATGTAAGAAGTAAAACCCTTTACAACAGCTTTATCAAACAGAGTTTAAAGAAACTCCCTTACTAAACAAGGTCTGAGTAAAGAGTCAATGTAACATACCGTACTTTCTTTAGGGACCTTCATTTTCCATATACCTCCTCTGGCATTGCTTTCTTCTTCCCTGTTATGGGAAACAGATCAGTGAAAATACACATTCAAGTCCACATCTAGATAACCCTATGCTTGTGGTTTAATTTTCCCAGAAAAATCCCATCTGAAATGCAATTACTAACTCCAGGCAGCATGACTCTGACTTCTGACATCAGAGATAATTCTTTCATTGTTCATATGAAGTGTATCTCTCAGCACCTAATCCTTTTCCCAAGTTTTGTGAGTTGGAAAACACTTGTATTTTCCCTGACTACAGACCATCTTTGAAGTGGCTGCACACTGCATGGGAACAAGCCACAAAACAATTTTACATTTTACTATGGTAACCTTTAATTTTGGAAAACCTCTGGCATATTTTCACAGAAGCAGCTTTTTACTCTTCCATTTATTCAGCTTAATAAAAGAATATGAGCACACTTCATTTCAGTTTTGTGACAGCTAAAAATTAATTGCCCTTATTAAAAAAAGACTGGAGCTGCTGCAGGTCAGGGCAGATGTAACCATTAAACTGCCTTGTAATGACAAAGGCACAGTGCACTAATCTGTGAGCTTCTCAAGTTTATTCTGTCACAATGCTTTTTCTGAGACTTTAAATTAGGGTTTCTAGTTTCCTGTTTAAAACCCTGCAAAGGCCAAATTAAAGGAATAACCTAAAAATTCATCTTTGGAATATATACCCAATGTGATACCTATAGATTCCTCAGGATCAATGGTCTCCCATCAATCCTGACAGATGCTAGGGAAAAGAGGGGGAAACTTTGGGAGGACATCTTCAAAAATCTGCCTCCTCAATTCTTACTTCAGGATTTCTCTTTCTTTCTAAAAGAAAAAAATATAAAATGCTGAAATTGGCCAGTGTACTGTAATGGTAATCTGAGAAATGCTTCTTGGCAGTAATTATTGAAAAGATTTCAAATTACTGATGATGAGATCAACCTCTTGCAATCCCTTTCCTAAAATGCAAAATTACTTTGATAGGTATAAAAAAGTGTTTCATTTTCAGAAATAATCTTTGCATTTTACACCTCTAGTAGTCGCTTAATAAATTAAAGCTAAAAATATTTTTAAAAATCTCGAAAAATCAAACCCCTAAATGCTCTCATTCATTCTTACAAAGATATGAAGGCCTAGACATGATGGTCCAGTGAATTCATACAGATATCAATGTTTTTTCATACCCACTTTAGCCATCCTGACAAGTCACAGTATTTTCAGAAAAGTAACATAGACTTTCAGATGCATTTCACTTTAGAAAATTTACATTTCCAGTAGATTAGGACAGAAATCTCCTGTAGTAAGTCACCACAAAGTTAGACAACTATGATTACATTTAAGAACCCTAATGCAATCACAATCTACATAAATGATGCCAAAAAGATCAAAACTCTTCAGAAAGTGCTGAGGTTCTCTGAGATGCAACAGAACTGCAACAGAAAGAAGGGATGCAAGGTTTGATTTCTGAAAGGAAAAACATCAATTATTTATATTGTATTCCATTACTATCCTACAATCAAGTAGGAATTTGCTGCAATGAATCACCTCATAATATCTTAAACTGCTTTTGATCCAGGGTGCATGGGCATGTATAGGCATATGAAGCATGGACTTCACCTGTACTTTTACGCAGGTGAAAAAGGAGGGAAGGACCATCAGTTGTTTGCATCATTATTTCACCAGCTTCAGTGGAAAGAAAATAATGTGGAAGCTAAAAAAATTCAAGTAGAAGTAACCTATTCTGTGTATTCCTAAATTGAAATTCAGAGTCATATTCTAATTGCTCAGCTTCTATTTCATAATCTATTTTTGTACATTTACATCCAGAGGTGGACAATGCAATTACAGTCTGTGTTTTTAACAAAGACTCTTTGGTACAAGTCACTTTTAAACTGAACAAGAACCTCAGGGTGTTTCTTTCACTGGTCTCCTGAGTTCAGGTGTTTGCAGCCAACAGAAACAAGACCCTCCTGTCCCACACCTTTCACTCCAAGTTATTCCAGTGCCCATTCCCAGAAATGTCTGATGACAGCACACGTACCAAAGCGGGCGCCTTTCTCCCCGCATTAAATGGTAGCTACATCTCAGAGGCAAGTTTGACACGGGAGGAATGTTGTTGTAGACACTCCAGAAATCCTTGAAAAGGAAAAGTATTAGTTGCATTAACACAAGAGAGTGTTTCATGCAGATTTATTTCCTCGCTAATTTCCTCTGAACCAATTACACATCCTTCTCCTGGAGAACGGGCATGTTCTATGTTATAATAAAATGATCTGAAAGGAACTTCTTACAGAATCATTTCTACTTTTATTTCTTTTAGATGCCAATCCTGCATATGTGAAGGTGGAAAAAAGGGAAGCAGTCCAAATGCAGATTATCCTTTTGAATCCAGAGGAAAAATATCATCAAAACTAGAGTTACACTGACTATGTCAGAACAAATGAGTACATAAAAATTTCTTAGCATATTAAAAAGATATCAATATATCAAATATCCACCTTGCTTCACTTAAGACTTCACTTAAGTGTCATTATGATTATCCTGAGTTACAAAAACACCACAAACAACAATGCTGGTGAACTAAATGTCTAACCAGCAACCAACTAGTGTGTCTGAGTGAAAGGTTTCAGCCAGATGCAAAGAACCTGAGATGCACATGTCAATACAGGAGTGGGGAAGAAACGCAAAGATTCAAGTTACCAGGAACCACTGGATTACTTCCCAATGTTTCTGCTGCTAAAAGCAGAAGGGAGGTTTGGGGTGGATAAAAAGGCACCCAAAAGCAGTGAGCAACAGGGAGGGATGACTGAAAAGATTCCAATCTCTTCTCTCTTTATCCAACAGTTGGGAATAGAAAGGATTTTTAAAGACTTAAGTTGCATCAACACGTGGTGATGCTATATTAATCATTAGTGAAACTCATTAAGTATTATCTAGACATAATATGTAAGTATTATCTAATTCATTAAGTAATATCTAACACTTAATCACTAGTACAACTTTAGAAACAAGGATTGCAACATTATGTGATAAAATTTTGTGGCCCTTGGCAACTCTGCCTAACAGCCATTACCTCTACCCAGCCACAAGAAAAAATTGAAGACTTCTAAAAATATAAAAATTTGCTATGAAATACCCATTTTGACTATGATCTTACTCTTAAATGGTTGTGTACCCAAACCCTAAAGCTACTTACAGAAGAAGGAGCAGAGGTGCACTGGCTAGGTAAACATTTGAGAGCTCTTTTTGTCCTGAACTAGGGCCATGGTTTAGAAGGTTTTGTGCATGGAAATCTCATGCAATGCACAAAGTTGTGCAGACTTTAATGAGAAAGCCTTATTTAAAACTTCAGTAGATTGTTACAGGTGTGCTTCTCCAAGAGAAGGGTTTGGCATTGCCCTAAAATTTCAGAGATTTAGTGAACTAGTCAGTGTAGCTCAACTAAGGTGAGACAAATGCCACTTTGCTACACACTTCATGCTAATTGTGGTATTAAAACAGAAATACAGTTTTATGGCAAGAGATACCCACTGCTAGGCAATGGCAAATGACACAGACATGCAGAATTTCTCATTGCTGCAAGTATTGCACAGTTTAAGGGTCCTTTAATTCAGTTTGCTAGAATCTTTTTTTAGATACATACTCAAGGAGAGAAACTCAACCAAAAAAAAATCCACATGCTGCAATTTTTAGTCTTTGCACAATTAATTTCTGTATTAGAAAAAGGAGAAAAGGTTGGAAGATATTTAAAGTACATAAAATATTCAATGTACTGGCGGAAACACAGGAAAGTTTAAGAATCCACATGTCCAATCCAATATTTCTCCTCCTTTCCCCATCCAGAAAGCCAAATGAAATGCAAACACTGACTCAGTAATACAAACACACAACACCAGGACCACTCACGTTTCACACCGCAGTAAGCAAAGCCACAGGTGTGACTCATCCTAGGAGGAAAAATGAAACTTGAGGTGCAAAGTTACATTAATAGCATGTGGCAGCTCCTGCAGCAGAGCCAGGTGCCTTACCTGCACTGTTTGTACTGTATATATCTTCTTCAAATTTAATGCACATTCAGCCGCTGTTGTACCAGGAAGTGACCTTGAAGACAAAGCACTGATTAATTAAAATATTTATTTTATCAAGGAGGTGGAGAAGGGAGATGGAGAAGGAATGTGAATTGTATGAGTGTGAAGTTGAAAGGTTCACACGTCAAAGGGGAAGTCCAACTCCATATTATCACAAATCATTTAAATATAGGAGTTGGAGTTCTTCAATACTTGCAAATAAATTAATATTTGCCAGGTAATTCGTAAAACTAAACACAAGTATCGGGAGTTTTAGCCAAGTAGCACAGCGCTGCCCTCAGAGCTACCACACACCATCAAAGCTCTCCTGTTCACAGGCGACCAGAACGGGACCGCATGATCCTACCCCGGAATTCTTTTCAATTGCATTTAATACACCCCAGCCCCCGTTTTTAGCATTTCAAGGCGCTGCCGGTGCTACACACTTTGAAAAGAACGCTCATCCGCGCCCCTCGTGCGGCCGGGCCCTCAGAGCGGGCCGCTAGGTGGCGCAGGCGCACAGCCGGCGGGCACGGCGGGGCCGGCGGGCACGGCCGCCCCTTCCCTCAGCCCCGCACCGCCCTCACCGGCGGGCACGGCGGGGCCGGCGGGCACGGCCGCCCCTTCCCTCAGCCCCGCACCGCCCTCACCGGCGGGCACGGCCGCCCCTTCCCTCAGCCCCGCACCGCCCTCACCGGCGGGCACAGCCGCACGAGCTCCTCGCTACCCCTGAAGGGTACGCACGGCCTGTGGAGAAGCACAAGTCCCACAGGTCAGGCTATGGCACCCAACGCACCCTGGGAAGCTCCATGACTCCAGGCGGTTCTCCCACCGCCGGCACTGATGCCTTCAAGCCACGCTGACCACCAGCACGCCCTGTAAAGCCAAGACGTCTGTGGGCATCCAGTGAGGCATCCAGTGAGACATCCTTGGGCTGGTCTCACTGCCAGACACCCTGGTACACCAAGCGTGGTTCAGCTTCTGTAGTTCACCCTCATAATGACCATCACCAGCTCCCACCTGGAGCTGCTTCTCTCCCTCAAGGGCCTTCAAGGGAAGCCATAAGAGGAGTTGTTGAGGTCACTTGGTCTGTTCAGCCTGGAGGAGACTGAGGGGAGATTTTGTTGCGGTCTACAAGTTCCTCATGAGGGGAGGTGGAGGGGCAGGCACTGATCTCTGTGGTGACCACAGACAGGACCCAAGGGAACGGCTAGGGGCCAGGGGAGGTTTAGGCTGGATATCAGAAAAAAGTTCTTCCCCCAGAGGGTGGTGGGGCACTGACCAGGCTCCCCAGGAAATGGTCACGGTCCCATGGCTGCCAGAGCTCCAGGAGCACCTGGACAATGTTCTCAAGCACAGAGTGTTCCCCTTGGGGATGGTCCTGTGCAGGGCCAGGAGCTGGACTCAATGATCCTCATGCGTCCCTTCCAACTCAGGATATACTGTGATCCTTTAGGCACACACAGCACCAGCTGCATCCCATCATCTGAAAGGTCTTTTCCAACCTAAATGGTTCTATTTATAGTCTTTTCCATGACTCTTCAGTGCGTGAGACATGGGATGGTGCATCCCACACCCCCAGAAATCCCTGTGTTCCTGTCACTGCACTAACATCCTAACACCCACCTTATAATTCCCAGCACACAGTCCCACAGGCACAATTTTGGGGGAATGAGGTCAAAATTGCTAAGGCACATTCAATTTCTTAGAACTAGAAACATTTTTCTTTCCCTTCAGAAGCTGAAGTAGGATTTCTAAAGAAAAACGAAGATCAAAGACAAAGGCAACCTCCCATTGTGTCTCAGAAGAGGAAACAAAAATGTGTAAAATTACTAAATCTGGAAACAGAAGCAAGAGAGCAGGTTTAAGGAAACAGAAGAAAACGCAGCTGTTGCTCGGGTACCAGCTGAAGAAAGGATAAAAGCAAACCAGATCTCAGCATCCCTCCCTGATACATCTGATCAGCATGAAATACGTCCAGGGAAACACTGAAGTTACTCTCAGTTGTTACAGATATAATTGAAGCTCTGGGCAAACCCTAGATATTCATGTAGAGGAAGAAATTTAATATGCAAAACTCCTGGAACAGCATCACATCTTCAAAAGTCTAATAATAGCTCTAAGGTTTTTTCAAGGCTCCTATTAAAATAAGCTGCTTTAAAAATACATACAAAAGACCAGCAGAAAAATACCTCCCAGGTTTTTCAGTATGAAACAGGCAAACTCGTATCTGCTTTACTATTTGCCTGTTAATTACCCGAACTAAGAGCACATTACCATGGTGGAACTGGCAGGAAACAAACAAAAAAAATCAACAAGAAATTGCCATGACACAGTTGGTTGTCCAGTGGCTCATGAACTATGAGAGCTCCCATGAAAAAACTGATAACTTAAAATTAGCAACAAAAAAAATCTGTTATCAGCGTGATAAAAGGAATTATCATTGTAAGGTTTGGAGGTCTGCGTTTTTTAACGTGTGTGTTTTGGCATTTTTATGTACGCTTTATACTCAGCATTAAAGAGAGAAATTCACAGTATTTTACAGAAATAGAGCCACTCAGATTACTTTTGAAAGCACACAAAAAAGGTAGTAAATTCAAACAGACTTTAAAACTTATCAAGTAATTTAACTATTTGTCAGTGGAGAGTAGTAAATTCACAACCAACTACCCCTTGTTCTTTTCTTGCTAACCATACTAGCACCTCTACCAAGGCTTTGTGCCATGTGGAATGGAGCACAAACAGGCAAACCCTGAGATAAATTTTGCCTCTTTTTGTCTCACCCCACTGCCCAAGAATTTACTTCTCTTCTGGACTATTTCGGCTACTGGTCACCAAGGCATCTGACATACATATGCTGTACAACAGATACTATCATCACTTGATACTACTTGATCCTCATGCTGATACTGCTACTGAGTTGCTTCAATAGTAAGGTCTACTCACATAAAAGATTAAAATGTATTCTCTAGCCATAGCCTTCAAAGGTTACCTAGATCATCATGGTAGCCATTTAACAAATTTAATGGCATTTAAAAGAGCAGCTAAGACAGGTAGACAGAATATACCACTCCAAGGTTATAAAATGGTTCATTTTGATAGTTGCAAATAATGTTTTCCAGAGAAACTGTGATCAGCTGGCAGAAAGCACCAACCAACCAGAAAATTACCTATTTTAGAAGTTATGGTGAGTGACCATTTATTCCTAGTACCCTGCCTGGTAAGTGCTTCAGGCCCACCAGATTACAGTGTTATTTCAACCTTTCATTCAGCTCTGGAAAGTGTAAGTCTCTTATGGGCATGAGCATGAGCACCCAAATGTTTTTATCTGAAAAATAAACAATCAAGCAAAACCAAAATCCTACTAAAAAAAACGTAATTGAGAAAATTATGATGCATCAATTTAAAAGTTCAGGATCATTTGCCCCAGAATTTACACCTGCACAAATTTGGTTTAATGCATGAGTATAAGGCAGGGACAGTATTTTAATCAGACAGACAGAAGAAAAAAGCATTGAATTTCCTACAAAATTCCAGACTGCTGACAAATCTGAACTGTAGTGTTTCTGTTTCACCCAGAAACTCAGCAGATCCACATAGATGACCACTCATTTTGTGCCTTGAAACCCATGAAATTGGGATTTATTTTATTTTTAGTTGAGTACACATTTTAAGTTAAGTTTAAATTGGGTTAGCAGAAATGACAGATGATTTTCAAATGAAAGAATCTGTAGAAATTCCTATTTCTGTAACTCTCCAACAAAAACTTGCACTTTAAGTTAGGAGTAGTGAGATGATTGTGTACTTTAGTAAAAAACTCAGTACACAAAACAAGACCCTGCAAATATTGACCCTCAAAATGAAGCCATTATTGGATTTTTCCCATTCAGATAATACTGCCATCAACAATACAAATATTCCAATATGCCCTACTGACCTGTCAGTTACTGCCATGGTGAACAACTCATTTCCAGGAACTCAACAGGCCCTGCTAATCCCCATGAGCACTGTAACAGGAAGGAGCTGGATCACGGCACCAGCCTGGCACTGACAGATCCTCTGGGGGTGGAAGTACTTGTTCTGTCACCACTTCACCTACAATTATGCATCTGGGTTTTCCATGGAGAGTCTGCAAATAAAATATTTTTGTGCTTCTCCTGGTCTGCCTGTTTCGTGTCCTGTGATGCCACTGCTTCGTCAGAACCTTTATAGGAGAAAATTTAGTGCAGTATCAGGACTAATTGAGTTGCCTAATCAGGCCAGACCCGCTGTACAGCATCTCATGGTGAATCACACAGGAACATGGAAACAGGAATAATCTCCACAAAATGAATCCTAATGCCAGCTTTCTTTGCTACTCCTTCATTATTCCAGCACGAATAAAGAACAAAGGATACAAAGATAAATCCCATTGTTTTATCCATGAATAAACCTCCAGGTGGTTGTGCTTATGTTAATTTCTGATGCTGAACTGTAGCTTTTCTGTTTTTCTGAAAAGAATTAAGTATAGAAGTTGTTTCATATGTGCTCACACTGGCCTTTGTTTCCCAGTGGGAATCTCATCACAGCTTTAGTGGAAGCTTTAAAAACTGCCAAGCAGTTTTGAAAATACCCCTATAAGTGCTTAGCCACAACTGCTTTTGGTATAAATAAGCAAAATATTTATTTACAAAGCATAAAGTCAAAAACATGCTGTGGCAACTAAATAAATCTGGTAATCCATTCTGAATACAAAGACTGATTTCAAACCATCAAAGCCTGTCAAAATGCACTTACTGGATTGAACATTCTTATAATATTAACCATCATTTTTCATTGTAAACCACCTACTCACAGGCTGTAATAGATGAAATAGATGATCCTAGATAAATAATTTTTTCTATAGGGAAGAAGGGAAATTATTAAGTTTAGTTTCAAATATCTGATGTGTTCAGTTAGGAAGATTAACACATTAAAATGGTTCAGTTATCAAAATGTAACTACTCAGCTTTATATAGAACTCATCTACAACATAGGGAGAAAAATCAGCACATAAGGACAATACTTTATGTAATAATATTTTGTCTTTCCTGGAGTAGACAAATAACACTGCTTATTTGACAATGTTTATATGCACATACTTTCCCTCACAAAGATACTGAAGAGTTAAACTATTCTTGCAAGAGAATTGAGATTATCTAAAGGGCATTGTTTGAAGTCAGGCTAGAAAACAGGGCAAGCAGGCCATGATCCTGCAAAATAATGGGAAACTGGGAGGAGACACAGCCAGGACAGCTGACCCCAGCTGACCCAAGGGATATTCCAGACCATCTGACATTGTACTCAGTATATAAAGTGGAGGAAGGAGGAGGAAGGAGGGATTTTTGGAGTGATGGTGTTTGTCTTCCCCAGTCACGTGGGATGGAGCCCTGCTCTCCTGGAGGTGGCTGAACACCTGCCTGCCCATAGGAAGCAGTGAATTAATTCCTTGTTTTACTTTGCCTTCATGTGTGGCTTTTACTTTCTCTATTAAACTGTCATTATCTCAGCCCACAACTTTTCCAGCTTTTACCCTTCCAATTCTCTCCCCAATCCCACTGGGGGGGGGAGTGAAGGAGCATCTGTGTGGTGCTTGGATTTTGTCTGGGGTTAAACAACACTATGTGATAGCCAGGCTAAGTGACAGTTGGGATTTGCAAAGTTTATTAAGTAGGATATTTGCATTATGTCCACATGTACATCAGAAAGTGTAACCATCTTCACAGCTTTATATTTATACAAATATCACACTCAGACCCCCAGACCCAAATCCCATTAAGGGATGGTTTCAAGTTCATAAGGTGGCTTGTTATCCAGCACAGCCCAGTCTTTGAAGGTCATGTCACTTGACTTTTCCTTTTGTGCAATTCTGGTGCTGAATATGCTACACAATATAGTGACCAGATTGGTAATGCTCATCCTTTATTTGTTATATTCAGTGATGCATATTGACACTTCATTCTAAAAAATAACTGAAAGACTATCCAATGTAGAAAACCTAAGAAGGTAACCTTTCCTTTCAGAGCCAGAAGCCACTACAAGCAAAACCAGTCTTCCTGAAATAAGCATGAGTGTGAAGGGCCACCAGCATGAATCAGCTTCCCAAGGTGGCACCAAAAGCCCCTGCAAGCCTTGCTGAAATTCCCCCTGCTCCCTAACATCACTGCAGGTAAGAATCCTACTAATGAGACATGTGGGTATGAACTTGGAAATCTGTAGAATAGACAAAAAAACCAGCAAATCTAAACTCTTGTTTTCCAAACTTCTAGCACTTGACCTTGGGACTTTTTAAAAAGGAAATCTCATTTGTCTTAAGTGTAAAACACCTGCCAGCTTCTCTGCACCTTCTTTGGAACTGCTGACCTGCAAGCATTTCAAGATCACAGATAGGATCTTTTTTGTCAAACTGGTGAATAACTTTCCCCCAAAGCTCTCATCATGCTCGTTTTCTGAAGGCATTTATGGGGTAAGATAGCAGAGAGCACTATCAGATGGTTGCTATTTCAGACATGGATACCAAGAAAGGCTGAGCACTAACGGGAAATGCAGATGCCCTGTGATGAACCAGGACCTGACCACAAGATGCCAGCCTCCAGATGTTCAGCCTGTGCCAAGGCACTCACAGGAACAAGTGCTGATGTAGATAAAATAAAGGCATTTACTTCTGAAGCAGGAGATGGATCCAGTACTGCTATGATAAAAGCAAGGCCGTGAACCCCAAGGGTAGCACATCACTAGTTGCTACAGAAAGTACCACTTAGCTGATGGATATTTATTTTAACAGCATGACTTAATGAAAATATATGTTTTAGAGATCTTAAAATTGTATGTCATGGATCTCTCTCGTAGTAATTTAATAGAAAGAGATAACTATGTATCCATCTCAACATCTATTTATCCTTAAGCATCACTTCTTCCTGCTTTTCTCTGCAAGTACAGGGTAAAATGTAGCAGCAGTCAAAAATCAATACCATCTCCTGAGGAAACAGCACTGCTCCACACTAGGTACTGCTGAAGTTGGTTAAAAAAGTGCCCACAGTTATATTCTACAGAAAGTCCAACTGATACAAGCCTAAGCCTCCATCAAATCTCTGTGGATGTACCAATAAATTTCCCAGCTACTTCTGTGAGGCTCTGCAGAGATAGAAACTTCCAAAGACAGCAGTAAATTAAGATCATGGTTTCGTTTCTTGCCTGCTTTTTAATACCTTAAATGATTTTTGAGTGTATAAAACATGTCGTGTTTGCTGTCATTCTTCTTTTCTGTCATTATTCTATCCCTGTTATTGGTAAGCAAAATACAGTTTTGTGTATTTATGATCCCCCTTTTTTTTTCTTATATATACACTTTTGGATTTATAAGTTAAGAAACAACAGTACTAATTAAATGCATTTACATGTGATCTGAAAAGCAAAAAAAAAAAAAATCAGCAGAATAACTGAATTTTAAGCATCTAAAGCATTGTGGAAGTAAGACTTAAGAAAAATAAATGAGGACTCAGGAACTCAAAATGCATTTTAACTGCTGACACTGATTATAAAAAATAGGCATGCTTTTTTCCACATGGCTTATGTAAACAAACAGACCTGGCTGGTGACTTGATTAAACACCAGTTCAAATGATGCTTTTTAAAAACAAAGAAGCAAAAATTCAGCTTTTATCCCAAACCTGACCATAACTGTCACGACTGCAAAAGGAATAATCAGAAATAATTGGTGGGTTTATTTCTTAGATTTGATTTGCTGGACCTGAGTTTTCAACAGTTCCTTGTTATTTCTCTGTCATGAGTTGGAAAGTTACCAGAAAAATAACTAAAGAGGAGAATTTTACCAATAGCATGGGGCAGTATATTCAGTGGCAGAAAAGTGGGTAAATTTTCCTTCTGGAGTGGGAAGAAAGGAGAATACATCAAAAAATTGAGAAAAGGAAGCTGTAAATTAAATAACAAGATGCTAGAAAATACATGCTAGGGAAACAACATCAAATGCTGGTAAGAAACTTTCAGTTTTGACTTTGACACTTTTTCCCTATACCTCGCTGTGTGCTCCACAGGGGTGAGCTCCCTTGGCAGCCTCTTTCCACCGCATTAGCGGCTCAAACTTCAAGCAAACGAAGTGCAATAACAACCTGCAGGTAATTAATAAATTTAGCTAATTCTTCAAAACGTATCACTTCAGATTTCAAGAACTGATCACCTGCGGGAGCCAAACCAGCTATTAAAGAGTTGTAAGATTCGGCATGTCACGGTCGGTGGGACCGGGTCCATCTGTGGCAGCCGGGCACAAACCACAGCAGCAAAGAACGACCTTTACCCTTCTATTCCCGGGGCTGGCGAGCGTCAGCTCTAAATTTAGAGCTCCAACCTGCACCGACGGTGCCTGGACCAGCGTGTGTCCGCTGAACTACAGAACCGAAAGCGTTTCCGAGCCAGTTTCACCACGCGGAACCTCTCCCGGCCCCCTCGATGGGGACAGGCACCGGGACGTTTCCCATTCGCAGCCCAGCATTAACTTCCCTCATCCAATCTTAGAACGAGCGAACCGCTAATCCCAGAGACGCGCATCCCTTCCTAGACGGATCTGGGGTTTTTCCCCAGCTCCCGCCGCCCCCCAGCTCCACTCACTTGTCCAGCCAGAAGGTCCACGGCGAGTGCAGCGGCAGCCCCGGCGCGTCCCGCTCGGGGGGGCTGAGCGCCATCTCCCCGGGCGGGCGGGCGAGGGGCGGGACGGGGCGCGGGGAGGGGACAAGGGACGCTGCGAGGAGGGGGTGAGCGGGACTCGGGTTGGACGAGAGACGGGTGGGACAGAGACGGGGACAAGATGCGATGGGAAGGACAGAAAGACAGGAAAGGGGCAGGGCGATGACAGAGATGGACGTGGCCGAGGGAGCAGTGGAGAGCATGGGTGGCTCCCCAAAGGGGCACAGGCGCTCGCTCCATCCCATTACTTCCTCTCCTGCGGGGCACAGCTGAAGGAAATCAATCGCTCATCTTCTTCCTGAGACCTTTGCAACAACCCACGGCCACGAGGGGCACACAGGGTGTCCGGTGCCACCACCCTGCACTGCGGCGCTGTTGGCAGCCCGTTCTCTGCACGTACACAGGTCACACCGCACACCTGACAAGTCTCTGGGGCTGCCTTTTTGAGCAAAATAACCTTCGTGCTCAGTTTGGCTTGGCAACGCTGACCGAAACACTAAATCTCTCTAGGACTCTCACTTTTAGGACACAAAACCCTCGCACGTTCACACCCGCTGCTGGCAGCCCCTTCTCTGCACATACCCAGGTGACACCACTGACCTGGTGTGTCTCTGGGGCTGCTTTACTGCTCAAAGTAACCCTTGTGCTCAGTTTGGCTTGGCAATGCTGACCAAAACACTAAATCTTTCTAAAACCCCAAGTTTTAAGACAAAACATTTTCTACATTCACACAATGAAGGGATGGCTGCTGTGTGGACTGACCATGGATGGAGATAATGCAACCATGAACCTTTCCAGACTTGGGGGATAATAATTTCTCTGCTTTCCCAGCTTCTCTGCAGCCCATTGGTTTTACAGGGAGACGTTCCTCACAATCAAACATGGACATGTGCAAAACCCCTCACATTATTTTTAGAACAGAACTTTTTAAATTAAAATTCTCCCCATTGGGACTGTGCACAGTAGTAAAGTTAAACACCCACATAAATAATAACAGGATCAAAGACCATGAATCACATAGATTTCTTTTCAGGCACATTTAGCAGGATGAATAATTTTGTATATACTTCATCCTAAAAGAAATAGCAATAAAGACACACTCCTTTAAAGACATAAAAATCTAACAGTAAGAAAGGGCAGAGTTTACCCATAAAAAGCAGTCTGCACAGTGACAATGAAGAAACACAAAAAGTTAATGATTGTGTTGTACAGATGGAAAACGCAAACTGCTAGCCCAAATTAAATAAGTTCTGCAAAACTAGTTGCACCATCTCTTGCAATTTAATTTATTCATCTTTAAATAGAAGGCAAAATAATGACCATTTGGAAGAGCTTGGAATCTAAAAATTCATTGGTATGCCCACTCTGAGCGTTTTCTCTCTATTTTAATGATGAGACCACCAAAAATGTTAATCCTGAAAAAAACCCTACAATAAATGGCTGTATCTAGGCACAGATTTTCTTAAAAGAGCTGGAGAAGACAGGAGGAAAGTGCTAATTTCTTATGACCCAAAAGGGCCACATCTTGCCTCTGTGACTGCCAGTGTCACTCTCCATGCCTAACACATTTTTGGTGTCCTCTGCTGAGGTTGCCAACACAGTATAAATTTTGGATATGCAGCAGCATCACTCTGGAAATAAGGCCAACCCCACCAAACTGTATTAAAAAAACCAAACTTTGAATCCAGCACCTGCCTCTGATGGAACCACACGCTTCAGTGAAAACCTCCAGACTCCATTAAGAGGGAGCTGCTCATCAGTTAAAACATTACAGCTCATGCTGAAAACAAATCATTCTGTTATAAACAACCTGGGCTGCAAGGAACACTATAGAAATAAAATCCCCACACCTCTGAGACACGGAGTGAGAGCCAGGAGGCACAGCATGTATCATTATTCCAAATGAGATATGTAAAGCCTCCATTTATTCCTTATTTACATCAGTAAATACCAGGTTTCACAGTGGCACAAGGAACGTTGTGGGAATCTCAACTAACAGTAAATTAATTTGGTTGTGGAGGAAGGGCAATCACAGGATGCATCAAATTAACGCATCCTTTGCCTACAGAGACTTCTAAGAAGTCGTGACACAGAGGAAAAAAAGAGTCTCCTGAGATGAATCTCAGAAGGAAAAATGATCACGAGCACAGCATCCTGATTCTGCTCAGCTACCTCATGCTGCCAGCACACCTTGAGTGAAATCATTTCAGAGATTAAAAATCCCAGGAAGTTATTACTGCTTTCAGAGAGGTATTTATAGGACTTGAATTAAAAATGTATTTTATCGGTGTTTGCTACATATTTGGAAGGTTTCTTTTTAAGGAAACCCTGGTGATGCCTCCTAGGCTCTTGTACCTTCTTAAGCAGCTTTACCAGAAGCAAACTGTGTTATGGTGCAGAGATGAGTTGCTTAAAGCTCACCACCACAGAAGGGGCTTATGGCTCCATTCCTCACACCTCCTCCCAGTCACATCTTCCTTTCCCTTGCAGGGGTCTCCAGGTAAGCTGCTAATTTTCTGCTAAGGCCTTACAAAGCAGGACTGTGGGGCAGAGAACAGGAGGCAGCTGGTACATTGGCTCAGCTCATTTCCAAGGGCTAACAGCTGAAATTTTCCCAGGTAACAACTGGGGAGAAAAAAAACCCAACAAACTGGAGTGGGGAATATTGCTCTGCCCCCTGTTATGTGCTCACTGCTTTTCTGCACGCATTTTCAGGCACCTGAACCTTTTTGCCACATAAAGGCCCAAGCTGTCTCATGCTGGAGTGAATTAGAGCTGAAGAAGGCACATTACAGCCAGAAGAAACAATAAATACTTCTTACCTCTTTCCATGGTTTTATTTAAGATTTAAATCCCTACCCTTATAATCCTTGCTGATCCCAAAATCTTGACAGCAATGGGTACATTACATGTGCTTGAAACATTATTTGCCTGTTCCAGGAGATTTTGCTGTAGTCCCTGCTCCCAGCTGGTGCAGGAAATCCCCCTGCTACAACACAATGGTGTTTTGAGGGGGCAGAATGCCTCTTAAAACCATCAGGACCTTCCTTTCCCCTGCTGACAATTGTGCACCATCACTGTGGCAACTGCAATGCCTGCATACATAAGAAATATTAGGCAAGCATGAGGCTTATTTTAGCTATATTCTAATAGTGAAGCACCTGGAAGGGAGGAAGGGAACAAGCACCACATGAGCAGTCACAGTGCATTCCCACCCTGGAAGTGTTCCACAGCTGTCTGAGGTGACAGGTACCGCACCTTAAAAAACACCCAAGACATCACCTGGGTTTGTTCAGTGCTGCTGACAAAAAATGAATGGTGTGCAACCTTAGCTAGACCTCTCTCCAGCTGAAGATCCTCTTTTTCACTCTGGGGGAGAGCTAGTTGGAACATAAACCTTCCTGGACTTGAGGCATGGCTGGAGCACAAGCCTTGGCTGCTGTGCCCAGCTGCTGCTGCTGCTGCTGCCTCACAGCCTGAGCCAACAGCCATGAAATGTAATTTCTCTACCAAATGCTGGTGTCACGATCACTTGCTCTTGAAACACTGCCTGGGACTTCAGAAGCATATTAAGTAACGCAGGAGCTGCTCCTGAGAGGTTCCCAGGAAGATAAAATGATCATCTGAAAGCTGAAGCAGAGGTGAGGATGAAGGGATTTTAGTTGATATTTGCTTCCAGAGGCTTAAATAAATGTTTTTTAAACCCTAAAACACAATATTAAAGTGTTGAATCCCAATGCTTTTGGCAAAAGCTCCCTCATCTAGGAATGATTTCATATCAGCCAAGCTGTTAAGCAGAGGTTGTCATGGAAACAAGTTTTATTCAAATGATATGGCCAGAGATATACTGTATTTAGTGAGTTCTTCATTTGCTGCATATTGGGAACATGTCAGAACTAAATGATATTGCATAACTTTGTTTTCTTAAAAACAACCTGGCACACTGCCCCTGGTTTTCTGACAGGCTTGTGTCCAGTCCTACCTGGGACAGAAGGTTTCCACACAGTTCCTGCTCCACAGAGGAGGCTCCTCAAGCAGCTGGTCCCTGCAAGCTCCCAGAGAAGTCTTCCTTCAAGTACATGAACCTGCCCAAGTCAAACAAGCAGAGGAACCTTTCCTCAGCTTCTGTCACTGAGATAAAAATTTACTAGTCCAAAAAGAAGTGCAGTTCAACCAGATCCTTTCCTCCCTTACTAATAAAGTTCCTACAGATGCATTTTGAAAATCTAAAAAAAAAAAAAAAATCTATAAAATTACATAAAAGTAATTCCAGTTCACGTGGTGGTGGGCATCTCATAAGTGTCCTTGTAAACACAGGAATCCTATTTAACCTTGGTGACTGATGGCAGAACAAATCTCAGAAAGGACATGTGCATACCAAATTTGTACCTCTGCTTTTTTAGCTGTGGAGCTGTTAAAAAGTACAGGAACTTGGTCCACATCCTAGGAGTAAATGCATATTTTTTTAATATATCCAAAAATAAATGGAACAGTTCTTTCTCAAGTTATGAACTAAAATCAAGTAGGTTTTGGCCAGGACATTGTGTAGAAACTTTATCCTGAAGAGTGAAAACAAAAATGAAATACAAAATTTTCTCCAAAATCACTCTCATGGAAACCCCTGTGCAGACTTTCTGGAGCAGAATCCAAAGGAAGGTGGTTTAACATCTCCCAAGGGAGCAAGATTCCTGATTGCCCAGTAGAAGCTGAGCATTAACAAAAAGGCAAACAAAAGTAAAACCTTACCCTTAAGTTGTTACATAACTGAACTTTCTGTAAAATGCTTCATGGGAAGGAGATGGCATCTCACGACCTCCTGTGAAAATAGAACAGGAGCTTGCTAACTTCTGGGCCAGGTGATCCTAGATTTCTCCAGGCTTTCTAATTACAGTTAATAAAGGAAAAAATCGGTCCAATAGCTCTTTTGGTATATTAAAAGCAACTCACAGGATGGAATTCTGCCAGATATGAGCATGAAGAAGGCAGTACCTACCCCAAGGTAGTGTACAAGTTGGAAAGACATCAGTCTTTCCAGGATCCTTGATGCATTCCAGAATCACATCTCTCTCTGGTTACCACCACTTGTGAAGGAAGGCTGAGTCTCATCCAAAACCCTTTATAGTTAAATAAGGGCATAGATTGACTTCACCATGCTTTAGACTAGATCTTTATTTCTTTACCCAGCCATCTTTGGGGAGCTGAACTGGCTTAACCCAGCATCCAATCCATGCATCAGGTATTAGGAGACTGGAATTTCTTACTTAGCTTTAGACACTGGGCTTCTGCTTTCATCCTTCCCTGTTCCCCACGCTTGGAAAGCACTGGGGCTCTCTGAGGTGCTAAAGAGATGCCCAGCAAAGGTGAGGTCAGGAACATAAATGAAAGAAACCTGACATGTCTCAAAGTTATATGTTGGAAACAAACTCTAAACATCTTGCTTCTCCTGATTTTCCAGTAAAATATCTGCAGTGTTTCACTTAGATATTGCTTCCCCAAACATGAGGATCCCAAAATAGCACCATTCTCAATGCTATTCTGTGTCATAATGTTATTGGCACTACATCTGGCACTGGCTTTAATGTGGAACATGAGCTTAAATACTGATCTCTTTTCTACAGGTTTCCCAGTGTACAGCTGAAGGAAACAATGTGCAAGAGTCACATCCTACACACTGTACAAACCATGTTAGCCTGGACTGCAGAGTGAGTCTGGGATGGTAAACCCCCCACTACTATGGATATTGTCAAAAATAAGTACATTCTAACAGATAAAAATCACAGGATATAGTATTTTTATACGAGCTCGCTGCTCTATGGTTCGGCTTATGGGGGTCATTTTCTGCATCGCACCAGCACATTTGGTACCTGTCCGAGCCGGCAAAGCAAAGACCCCCTCTGGAAATAAACCACTAGAGGGAGACTGACTTCAGCAATGGAACACCCACAGGGAGAAAATCCTGCACACCATTAAAAAAACTAACAAGATTCGGGTCAAAATTGCTCTTTGTGTTTCTTCTTCACACATAAAAGTGGCTGAAATTAAAGGGTCAAGTTTGGCTTCATCAAGGTAAACTGAAGGAGCATCATGTAAGTGGGATCAGGCAGTCACGTGTTCTACTGTTTGTAAGAGAGGTTAGGCCAACTCTATTAAAAAAAAAAACCACACACCAAAAAATAACCCAGCTCCTGAAAATACTAATAGCTGTATCCTAGCAACATCACGGATTCCATGTGGACTTTGTTCTGGAGTCTACAGTCCTATTTCATCAAAATTATTGACTTTCTCAAAGTCTCTAAACGACCATCAAAAAAACTGTTAGTGCTTAAAAAATACAAACATTTAATTAGTCACATTAATAAGAAAAAACTAAGAGCAGCATTGCGTGCTAGTGCTCCCTTTTCATGGAGCTCAATTTAGCTTCCTTTGAAATCAGTGTCAAAATTCCCACTTTATTCATTGGTAGCAGAGCCTCTCCTTCGAGGAGAAAAGCTGGAAATGGCCCTGCAGAACTTGGCAGATGAGGTTTGTTTCCAGGCTGAGCTCACACATTGCATGGATAGAATTCGTACAGCTCTCCATGATCCTCCCAGTCATCATGTCCTTATTGTAAAGGTGAATCAGTTGGCATGCCAGTGGCACCCCGAGGCTTTCTACAAGGCTTCTGTGCTATGCATATAACCAGTATCCTTTTTTCCACCTAAGCTTTGTTTTTGTTTAACCCCAAAAAACTTTTTCAAGACCTCAAAAAATGTGGAATCCTGCTGGATCTTCCCAAAGGCCCAGGCCCTGCTTCTCTTAGGTAGGAAGATTTCAGGTTTAACACAGCTCTGGGAGGTTTTTTCTCATCAGTCCTGCATCACTGGAGTGAACTTTTTTAGATAAAAAACAAAGGCAAAAGGCCAAATAAATAAAAACAAAAAGGACCCAGCCCTTCCAAAGAAAAGCCCTTTGCACAAAAGGAATGCCTAAGAATAAACCCAATCCCAAAGAAAAAAGGTCTTACCCTTATCAACTTGCATGATGATCCAAGGAATCCTGAGCATTCTGGCATATAACTCAGGGTTTAAGCAGACTCAGATTTTGGTCACAATTTTCACTCAGATCCAAAGTACATCACAGCTTTTCTGACAGTTTTCATCTGTTATTCCAAGCCCTGCTTCAACAAGTTAGCAACACCTTTTACCAGAGAGAAAGACTATTAAAAGAATTTTTTTCTTTTCATCATTCTGCCTTAAAAGTTCAGTTGATAGGATAGTGTGGTGAAAAATATTTCTAACACTTTATTTAGCCCACAAAGTTGGTTGAGACCCACCAACACTTTAAAACTGCAAAACCTTTTAATGTGCTATTCCTACAGTTCAAAGTGAAATGACAGGAGAACGCCTTTGTTGAAGAAGTGATTTAAATACAGAAGGGTCAGTTAGTGGCATTCAGCTCGTGAGCATGAATCTGGTGATGGCTGGATTTGAATTCCAGGCATGGCACTGAACTGTCTGTGCTGCTCCAGCAGTCGTGGTGGAGAGCTTTGAGCTGACCTCACGGTGTCACAGGAACACTGCCGGATCATCACTCCACTCCAACACCCCAGCAAGGGTGTTATCTCCACAGACAACACCCATTTAACTATGAATTTAGCATTCAAGCAGTGCTCATGGACTCTCTGGTACAGTTAAATCTCACAGTTTTAGTCACACCAAAGGTTTTACTTTGCTCATCCTTTCGTTTCCACCAGCTATGGGGGAAAGGGGCCATAGGGAAGAAGAGGACATCCTTTTGCACAGAGTGCCAAAATAAGGGAGTAGTTCTGGCTTCATCTAAGCTGTGTAGTATAAAGCAACAGGAAAGGTAACAAATAAGTACAATGGAGCAGGAGAAAATCAGATTTCAGATTTTATCTACTCAAATTAAAAGATGGTATCAGAAGGTACTTCCAGCACCTCAAATAACTCTCCATGATGACCAGATTAATTCCAAAACTGCTCCAACAAGAGCAACTGAATAAAAATTTGAGACTTGCATGCCAAATTCTGCTCCTAGTCATGCCTTGAAAGAGAGTTGTTTGGCTACTTTACACCTGGGTAAAAAGGGAGGAAAAAAGTAAAATACACAATAAGGATAGAGATGCTTTGACTAGCCAAGCAGATTTGAAGGCTCTCCCTAGCATTTTGCAGGAGTAGCAACCTCAGCCTGTTGGCCAGTTGCAATGGGATTGTTTTTGATGGTAGACACTGCAGACAATGAGTGGAGAACAGCAAGGGCTGAATTCATATGAAGAAACTAAAAACTTGCCTTCACCCTGGCTTTGCAAGTGAACTTTCAGTTGTGTATTACCTCAATTTTTTTTTTTACCTAGTGAATTTTCGGAACAGACATTCACAGTAGGTCTATTCAAAAGCAAAGAGAGGATAGCAATGGAAATAATTTGGCTCATGGCCAGCATAGCCACCTTTTGTTCTGAAGCTGCCCACACTGTCCATGGTGAATTTCTTGTGGGGTGCCAAAGCTGTTTCACTGTGATGAGGGTGGTGGATTCATCCTGCACAGATGAGACAGCACAGCCTCAGTGCAGGGAATGGAATGTGCTTTCTGAGGGTTGAAGTCACACACAGGGAGATGTGACAGCAGTGTGTAAAGCCTGGTGTTGCCTGCCTGTCCCACTGCCTGGTTTTACCTTACCCTGTGGAGAGGCTGCAGTGTGCACATGTACACATGGAATCAGAACACATTTATTTCAGGACTTCACAGCCCTTGCTGCTAACGAAGAGCTTGGGCCCGAGAAGCACCACAGAAGCAGAGCCAAGGGCTGGCAGTGCTCTTAAAGGCAATAAGCTGCTTATCTCTGGCCTAAGGAGTTTATAGCACCCATGTATCCCCAAAAGCTCATTAGCTCTTCAGCAAGCAGCTGGGACATTAGATGCACAAGCACAACAGCAGTGGCTTGAGTTTGCTACAGCAGAGATAAAACTTCGGGCTTGGCTAGTCTGCAGCAGGCTGGTTCAATAGCCTGAAGCAATCCCACTTATGTATAAACTGGAGAAAGCCTGATCTTGTGAAATGCTCCTTAGTGTCTGGCTTTGCTGGTAGGAGTGTGTGTAGCTAAAACTCAACCCTGCCATGAGGCTGCATCCGCCTCCCTGGTACCCACCAGGAGCCAGAACCGGCATCTGGCAGCATCCTCTGCCACGTGCCCTGACACAGCCTCACATTGCATCTGCTTCTCGCTCACCCTGCGCTCCTCCATCACTCACTGCCTCTGGGACAGAGGGCTGGGAATGCAACCCAAGCAGCTGGCTGGCATCTCATGGAAGACAACTATAGATACATGAAGAAGTAAGGGACAGGAAAATCGGTGCCTGGGGAGATTTTAAAGGAACAGTTTCTCATAGCTATCTTGGCATGTCCATGAGACTGGATAGCAGCTATGAGCTCCTGTAGAAAGCCATCATGTCAGGGATATTTCCTGTCTCACAGCAGCTATTCCTCGTGTCACAGGGGAGGTCTTCCACAAAGGAGCTGCTTCTGAAGAACAGTGTGTCACCAACAATTCAGGTTAAGTTTAGCAGAGACAGTGATAGAAGTGAACAGGAAGGAACTATTCTTCCCCTCTGCTTTTCTTCCCTCTCCATTGAGCAAAGCCTTTAAAGACCAGGTCACTTTGCAGAGGGCTACAGAACTTTTAGCAGGTGGCATGCATGGAGGCTTTCACAGCCATGATACCTGTGTCTGGTTATTTCCAGTCAAAATAATCTCCTACTCAATTATGGAGAAGAATAGAGAAGCTCAGCCTGACTCACAATCACATGGGGGAAAAATGAGAGGAGTTGTTCAAGTTCAAAACGTTCATCTTGCTGTGGAGGAGGATTAGTACTGCTGTGGAAGGAGGCTTTCTCTTCCCCTGCAACAGCACAGCACTAAGGGATGGAAAAGACCCGAGTCCACTTCCCTGCTGTGCCAAATATACTCCTCCGTTCTTCCCTCCTCCCTCCCCAGGAGAGCAGATGAAGTATTAAACAGCCAGGAATAAGCCCTTGAAAAATGTGATCGCTAGCTGTCAGAAACCTCTCTGCCACAGATGCAGCGCTGTGACTGCTCGCCTGCACATCCTCCACTGCCATCCAGGAAATCAGGATTCAACAGTGACATTAATAGTGCCATCCACTCTGGTTTCATCTGTACATTTTTCACTACTGTGCTAATAATTATGGGAACAAAACCACATCCAAAATCCTTCATTAGTGTTTTGCTGAGCTCTGCTGGCCCATGCCCTTCCCAGCCTGATGGCAGTGCCCCATCCCCAACCTGGCATCTGGATCCTCTTTAAGCGAGAGGCAGTGTGGAAGTTTTCCAGCATTAGTTTAAAACTGTCTTCATTTCACTGGCAAGTACCATACCTGTGCCCTGGTTACAGAGGGCAAGCATGACTCCTGTGCAGAGCAGTTATTTTGGGTAGTACTGTAAATGTTGCAGATTTTAATCTTCTCATGCTGTTTTCACATTACCCAGTGCCCAAACATTACCTTAATGTGTCATCTTCTGTTCTGTCATTGCCACAAAGTATTATCATGATCCTTGTAAACACCCACAAACTTGCCTCATTAGCTCCTGACACTCCCTCCTCCCCTTCCAGGGATGACTGATAGCCACCCTTATGCCAATGCCATTCCCTAGGCTGCAGCCTCGTGCTTTGCTCATTCTCCCCCTTCTCTAGGGCTCGTATCAGCTCTCTCTCCCATTGCACTGTTGGATTTTAAGCTTCCTTGGCAAAAGGACAGCTTTTTGTTTTGCTTGTGTAGCACCCTGGTCCCTGACTCACTCCACTAGGTGCAAAGATAACACAAATGAGGACTGTCATCCAGAGAACTTTCTGGGAATTACAGGAAGCTGGGAAGGAGGACCTTTAATCTTTTTCTGCCAGATCCAACTCAAGCCTCTGTTATCCCTTTTTGCTCCAGACTGACCTTTCCATCTCCTTGATTGCAAAGCCTGAAAACTTTTCCTTGCCTGAATTATCTGTGACAGCAAAATTGCTTTGGCTGACTGCTCTCACCTGTCCTGCTTCCCTATGGCGTGTCAGCCATGGTGGAGCTCAGGGATTGTCCTTCAGGCATGTCCAGACATATCCTACTTCTTCCTTTACATCACACCAGGGACAACACTGATTTCTACTACACTCTTACAGGGGTACAGGACACTTCTCTTTCCAGAAATGTTATGCAGAGCTCCCAGCCACAGGAACACAAATAAAACCACTAATAATAAATAGACAAGGATTCAGGAAGCACACCAGTGACTGATAGAAAGAAGGCAATATGCCACAATATTTGCTGTAAGAGTCCCCATTTCAGCTGTCTTTCCCGTTCAAGGCAGTGAGAGGAGAACATGAAGAGGCAGCCAATTCAAGTAAAGCACACTGAAAGGTCAGATGAATCCATCTAGCTTGTGCAGCACCATTTTGTAAGCAGAGAATAGCTCTTCATTAAACTCGTTTTGTGAAGGTGATTGAAGGGAGAAAGGAAAATAGCTTAACACTCTCATTACAATCTCTGGGAATTACCTGTTCCCCACGACTGCTTTGATGGGTTTGGCTTTTGTCTGGCTATGCCCAAATCAATAGACACACAGTGTATCCAGCTCCAGCAGGGCACTGGAGGAAGGAGCTCTGTGTTTCAGTGTCCAGGGTACACCCATGCACAAAGGTGTCCCTGCTTGGCTGGGGGCTGGACACCTGGCAGAGCCAAGCAGCACCAAAGATGAAGGCTTTGCCATGGATACAGGGGCAGTCCCTGCTGCTCCTTTTGTCTCTCAGTGGTTGACACTTCCACAGGCAGTGCAGTCCCTGCAGGTGGGAAGAGCTCCTTGAGCACCCCAGCAAAGGGGTTACAAAATACTCTCTTTCTATTTTTCAGTCAAATGCTTGCACTAATGTCCAAGCTGAGACTGAGTCTGGATGAGGAACTTGTTTGAAGTTGATGTGTCTGATACAACAAGACAAGAAGCAGCCTGAATTGGAGCTGGTTTGCCTCTATGAGGTCACCCAGGTGGGGCAGGGAGGGCTCTTCTCCTGGCAGGGTGTAACTAAGAGGCAGAGCTATCCTGGTGGGTCTAATGCCAGGTCATCCCCTTTGGGAGGTGAGGAGCCTGCTCATATAAAGACTATTAACCCCCTGCCTGCCCTTTATTTTCTTCATTCCTTCTGGCTGTCCCTTTAGTGTCACATCTCTCAGTCAGCCAAATTCTAGGCTCGCTCCTCCTATAGCACTATATAACAGCCTCATCAGGGAAGCAGCCCTGGGAAAATGGATGAAACACCATTCCCTGCCGGCTCTCTTCTCGCTACAGGTGGAAGAAAGATGAGCTAGCAATTTGCTGCTGGCCTGGCAAGATAGCAGTGAATTACGGCAGCTCCTGAGCCAGCTCAGCTGCGCTGGCGAGCGTTCAGGGAGAGGAGAAACCCTTCCCGCAGGAGCGGAGGAGGGAAGCAGGTGTGTTATTCCCTTTTGTTCACTTGATGGCAGAGATCACAGAGCTAACACGGGCCATAAGGGATCCTCGGCTCTTCTGAAAAGCCACATGCCCCCGAGGACAATCGATCCTCGTACTCGTGTTTGGCAAAGCACATCGGCTCCTGGCAGCCTGCCGTGGCAGAGCCTGCTCCTGGGCTGCGCCGGGGCCAGCGACGCACGAGGTGTCCCGGGTCTTCCACAAAGACACCATTCCTGACAGAGGTGCCAGGGCTGCCGAGGGGACACCGCGAACCCGGCGCTCGAGTCACTGCACGAGTGTGAGAAACGCCTGGAAAATTGCACAAAGCACTGAACAACCCGTGGGCAATTCTCTGTCACAGTAAAACTTCGGTGCAAATGAGAAACCTAACAACTGAAAACAGCTCAGATGCACTGGTAAGAAGCAAAAAGCAGCCTCAATTACCTACCACCTATAGTTTTTTTTTTCCCCTCTCAGGATTTCTTTGGTCTCCTAACACTGCAATAAATAACAGACACGAACCAGATCCTGGGGCAAATTAAGTCCTGTGTGATACAGATTGCCCTCAACAAATCTTTGGGCCAAAGTCTGGCTTTGGTTCACCACTGTTAAAATGCCAGGAGTTCAGCAGAGCTGCTCTGGACGTCTGGTGGCACGATCAGGGTCAGAGCCTGGTCCCTGCTACATGCAGAAAGACTTTCTGAAACCAGCCAGAAAGATCTGCTCAAAAGATGCTCCACCAACCTTCGCTTTTGGGGCTGATGCAGAAGATTTAATTGCTACAGTTTCTGGAATAACGCTGAATTTACTGATGGCTTTTAATAGAATGCTCAAAAAGGATTTCAGACGTGTCCTTCACAAGAGGCCATGAAGGAAACTCAGTAATAGTACGATAATTGCATTAGCATCTCCACTGAGCCCAGGGCCGTGCGTTGGTGCGTGCCTTACAAGGCACGCAGAGAGGCCTTGCCCTAAATACACAAGGATGGCAAAGTGGGAGAGAGAGGACAGGGATCTGTGACTCACTGGCCTACATTAAACTGCCCATGATAAACCTGCACCACAACAGCACAGGTGCATCAGCAGATGCTCTGTTGTCAGACAGGTCAAATGTGGTTTATCCAGCTCACAAAACCTGCCGAGCCCTCTGTGGGTCCTGTGTAACTAAACCTGGGAGTTGGTAAGCCCCTGAACAACACAGAAACATGGAGAGTATCCTTTTTGATCTTCTTAAGAACCCTAATCAGACCCCAAATGACAGGTCCCACTAGGAACCCAAATGTCAGGTTCCTGACTTGCAAAGGCACCTTTTCCTTGATGTTCACACTGAAACATTTGCCCTGTAAGCTTGCTGCAAGCCTCCTTTCCCTCCAAGCCCCCCTGCCAAGCAAGGGACAGCACACCCGGATGCTGCACTGCAACAGGTGGGTGCTGCTGGCCTCGCCTTGCTTGCAAGCAGGAGGTTCAATGGCCATTTAATATGGCCAAATCTAGCAGAAGCACACTGATGACTGTGACACGGGTGTACCACTAATGTATGGCTATGCTGAACCAATACACATGTCGTAGGTACCGGTATGCGAGTATATGGGATTATACACACAAACACACTTGTTTTATGCCCAGATACACTGTCTCCATCAGCTGTGAACCGCATCACGCTCCCCCTAAGGGGATGCAGGGGATCCCCGCCACGGCCGCTGGAGCCGGACACCTCACGGCACCCCACGGCTACCCCCGAGCCCCATCCCGGCGGGAGAAGGGCGGCGGCCGGGGGTCCGGCTACGGGCGGCTCCGCTCCGCTCCGCCCAGCCGAGCCCAGCCCCGCTCCCATCCCCGCTGCGGCAGCGGGACCTCCGCGCCGCTCCGCGCCGCTGCGCGCCTGGCTCAGCCCAGCGCTCCGCAGGGGCCGGGCTGCGCGGGAGGCGGAGGCGTGGGCGGAGGGACGGAGGAGCAGCAGCAGGAGGAGGGAAGGGAAAAAGGAGGGAGAGAGGGAGGGGGATTTACCCCATTGTCCTCGGCGGGAGCTGGGCAGAGCCGCCACCGCCGCTGTGCGCAGGCTCGTCCGGCCCCTCGCCCGGCGCGGAGGAGCAGCTGCCGGCGGTAAGGGGAGGCTCCGCTGCGCTCCGCGCCCCCCACTCCCCCCCAGCGCATCCCCGATGCCCCCGGGGCGGCGGCGGCGGCGGGCGCGGAGCTAGCGCGGGCGCGGGAGCCGCATGGCCCGCGGGGAGCGCGGCGGCAGCGCCCCGCCTCGCCGGGGCGGCCGGGGCGGCGGCGGCAGCGCGGCGGCGGCTGCGGGCATGGGGGCGCCGGGCGGCGCGGCCCTCGGCCCCGGCGCGCTGCCGCGGCGCTGAGCCCCCGGCCCTGCCCGCGCGGAGGAGGAGGAGGAGAGGAGGAGGAGGAGGAGGAAGGACCCGATGGCGAACAGCAGCGAGCTGGGGAGCAGCAGCAGCCCGCACCTGCCCAGCGCCGGCGGCCTGCTGAGCGCCTCCGGGCTGAAGCTCGCCACGCTGGGGCTGATCCTCTGCGTCAGCCTGGCCGGTAACGTGCTCTTCGCCTGGCTCATCCTCAAGGACCGGCACCTGCACCGCGCGCCCTACTACCTGCTGCTGGACCTCTGCCTGGCCGACGGGCTCCGCTCGCTCGCCTGCTTCCCCTTCGTCATGCTGTCGGTGCGCAGCGGGGCCGCCTGGCCCCACGGGCCCCTCAGCTGCAAGGTGCTGGCCTTCCTGGCCGTGCTCTTCTGCTTCCACGCCGCCTTCCTGCTCTTCTGCGTGGGGGTCACGCGCTACATGGCCATTGCCCACCACCGCTTCTACGCCAAGCGCATGACGGGCTGGACCTGCCTGGCTGTGGTGTGCATGGTGTGGACCCTCTCAATGGCCATGGCCTTTCCCCCCGTCTTTGACGTGGGCACCTACAAGTTCATCCGGGAGGAGGAACAGTGCATCTTCGAGCACCGCTACGTCAAGGCCAATGACACGCTGGGCTTCATGCTCATGCTGGCGGCCGTCATCGCCGCCACCCACCTGGTCTACATCAAGCTGCTCTTCTTCATCCACGGCCACCGCAAGATGAAGCCGGCCCAGCTGGTACCGGCCATCAGCCAGAACTGGACCTTCCACGGGCCGGGAGCCACCGGCCAAGCGGCTGCGAACTGGACGGCTGGCTTTGGCAGGGGGCCCACGCCGCCCACCCTCGTGGGCATAAGGCAGGCCACCCACAGCCAGATCAAGAGGCTGCTGGTGCTGGAGGAGTTTAAGATGGAGAAAAGGCTCTGCAAGATGTTCTACATGATCACCTTGCTCTTCCTGCTGCTCTGGTCCCCCTACATTGTGGCCTGCTACCTGCGGGTCTTCATTAAGGCCAGCTCCATCCCCCAGGTGTACCTGACCACCTCCGTCTGGATGACGTTTGCCCAGGCAGGGGTCAACCCGATCCTCTGCTTCATCTTCAACAAGGAGCTCAGGGTCTGTCTCCGAGCCCACTTCCCATGCTGCCAAAGCATCCAGAGCACCCAGGGCACCATCCTTTGCGATCTCAAGAGCTTTGGGATGTAGGGGGGCTTTTCTCTTTCTAAAAAAAGAAAGATGGATATAAATTTCCATGTTTCTGCATATGAGCTCAAGAGAGTGTGACCTGTGGGGGACATACTAAACCACCACCCAGCACCCAAACCTTAGGCTGTAAGAAGCTATTTTATTTATTTTTCTATATTTTGCGTATGCTCTCTTCAGAACATAACAGGTTGCTGTCTATGGGAACAGGTACTTGAGCAGAACACCCCCAAACCTTAGGCAGTAAGAAGCTGTTTTTTTCTTTGTGATTGTGTGGTTTTTAAAAACAAAACAGGGCTCCAAGTTTCTGGTCTTGCTTCTAACGTTTCTAAACATGATTCCAACAGGTACGGATTAAGGCCATGACATTTTTTTTGTTTCCCTATTCCTGTTTTGATAAAGGCTTAACAATTTTACTCATGTAATATTTGATAAGGGCCAAGACAATTTTATACTAAAGTTATTTTTGATGACCTCAAGAGGTGTTGTTTTATTATTATTTGATTTTCAGTGAAGAACATGAAGAGGACGTTCCTAATGTGGTCAGAAGTCAGTTTTGGTGGGAGCTGTTGGGTTCATTCATTCTCAAATGGTTTGAGTATTTGAAGCTGTTAGTTATAACTTTTGCTTGACATGCAAACAGTGTAGAACTAATTTCAAATTTTCTTGTTGCACTATTAATTTGGTAATATTTCAGAACTATTTGTGAAACGTGATTTTAAAATACCAACTTTAAAAATAAGCAACTATAGCAGTTTTTAAAACCTAGATTGAAATTCATATTTTACTGCCTTTATAGGAAGTTATCTACAAACCTGGGTAATACTTGTACATTTTGACTGTTTTCTTTAATAAAATATTGAAAACCTTTACTGTATGTAATTGTTTCAGAATGGCAGCATTCTGCTTTGCTGACAAATAACTTGTGTATGTGGAAGGTTGTATGTCTTGTGTCTGAGTAGATTTCACAGCTAAGGTTATTATGGACAAGCACAATCCTTATTTGCTGTTAGATCTCAATTTAGGTGTTTATACCAATAAAAGTGACTAAAGCTATTTTTAAGAAGACTTAAATTCATGATGGGCAACAGGTTTAAATAGCACAATTCTTTGTGTCTGCTGAAACCAAATTTCTGTTGTAGCTAATTGCTCCTCTGTTAATGATAGAAAAGAGTGTGTATTTGTGGATGGCTAATTTTAGTTGGCAAAGCAGTTTTTAACGCTGTGGCCTGGTCAATACCATACTCATTTATAAACTATATTCTTAATGGGAAGCTTACATTTATTAAGCATGGCATTTTAACCTGCTCTTTTGTTCTACAAAAATGTCTCTGAAAGTATTTCAACCAGTAACCTGATGGCAGGATCCTGGCCCAGCTTCTTAGTTCTCTCAGAGGAAGCTGTCCCTGAGGTGCTTCCCCTCTCTGATGGATCATGTAACATTTAACAAACATGTGCTAGAGCTCAAGTCTCACACAAAATAGCAGGAACACAATCTGCATCTGCTGAGTATTTCTGTAGAGAGTAGTCCAAAAACTGGTAGACATCAACTGAGAAATAGTTGTCCTGTGACTTTGAAGGGAGCACAAAAGAGACATGGCAGATCAGAAGAGGGCAAAGGTGGTAGCTTCAGATTGAGGCAGAGAATGAAATGAGGCGGGGCTCCTGGTTGGGTTTAAGTCTTGTTTTCCACCCCCAGCTGGGATTTGGACACCAGAAAGGCAGCATTTCCTGCAGTCCATAAGGAGAAGGTTGCAATTTGAGTTTTTTAGTGCAGTTGCAGTACCAATGCTGCCAGAACTGGGCTCAGAAATATGACCGTGGATGGGGTATCTTTAAAACAAAGTGAGACTTAATGACCATTTCTAAAGCTTCTAAAGCATTTTGAAAATGCACCTGGGTACAGAAGGAAAGCTGTCACATACTTCAGATCACAGCAGCAGCTGATTATCAGTGCTAATTATATTTTCAGGTTGGAAAATAAGATGATAGCTTAGTGAGTCTTGGAGAGTAATGGAGTAGAGTTGTGTTACAAAGACTGTGGGGCAAGGCACGGATGCTGTTGCTGGGAATTGTGTTCCAAGTATACTTTATATCCCTGATTTACTTTTAGGTCTTTTCTGCAGGGTTCCAGCTTTTGGAACTTTTCTCATATTTCTCTCAGAAGCTGCCTACATAATAGGGGTCTAGAACTGTGATCCGTAACTCAGATCCTGCCATCTTTTTCCTAATCCTGCTGGTAACCCAGCCAATATTTTCTTTCTCTTTACTCTATTAAAAATGTCTGATATTTTGGCATCCTCTCTCTCTTCCAGGCTATAAGTAGTATGGTTATGATTCTATTTAAACCACAGAGATGGGAAAATAGTTATTTTAAAACCTCCTGAAAAGCTGCAAGGACCAGATTTTTCACTTCTAGAAAAAAAATGAACACAAGTTGTAGAGTCAGTAGTATACGTGGGGGATGAACACTCACCTTTGGGTGACCTGATGGTTTTATTTAGGCTTGGCCTATCAAGCAGTGCTGCTGTATTGAATCCCATCCTTTGTGCAAAGGCATCCCTGGCTCATTGATGCCCTCACAAGATGGGTGTTTGGTTCTTCCCTGATGAAGATAACGGGTGCTATGCTATCACCCATCAGTGGCAGCCAGACCCAGCCTTGCTACAGCACAAGCATACAGAAAAAAAAAATTATCTGTATACCATGCCTTTTTCTTGTACACAGCTTCCTGGGCTGTCTCAGGACTCCTGATATACTCTGAGGGCAAAATCACTGCTGTTTGAAGTTAGTGTTTGAAGTTAATTTTATGTTTTAGGTACTTGTGATGTCAGTCAGATTATGATCCAGGCTGTGGTAGTACAAAAGAGAAGGAGCTCCAGTTGCTTTAATTCAGGGTTTAGATGGGTATTCTACAGTAGGGCTTAATTCCAAAAGATGTGAAACTAAATATCAAAGACATGGCAGAAAATTAGGGAGTATTCAATGCCAGCACACCAAAAAACAGTACTTTGCTAGCTGAGAGTGCACCAAGAAAGTATGGAAAACCAGAGAAGGCTGGAGAAGCACTTGAATACAAATATTCCTTCTGAAATCTGAAAAAATATAAAAAAATTGCAAAAGGGAAAAAAAAAAAAAAGCACTTTCAAGGCACAGCATTCACATAGCAGCCTTTAGTCTGCATATGGGGAAAGTGGGTCACAGAGATTAAATGCTTTGACCAAGATCAGAGAAGGGGTGTCGGGGAGGATAAAAACCTGCTCTGGATTAAAAAACAAAAAGCAAGAAATAATGTTGGGGAGAATGGAATGAGCACAGGGAGAGGTGGTTGCTGCTATATGCACTGTGAGGTGTGGCTGTAAATCCTCCATCCTGCAAAACCCAGAGCACTTTCAGTCTCACTCAGAAGTGCCAAGGGCTGAGACTCAGTGAGAGCTGGGCGTTAATAATTACTCCCACATGAGAAGCTATTGCTGCTTGTACAAGTCCTGGGCTCTCTTGCAAAAACTCAGATGGTCTGAACCCCTGTCCCCCATCCCCACTGACCAAAACACAAAGTACTTGGGAGCTTTGGTGGGCTGCACAGCAGCAGGGCTCTCCCAGCTCTCCCATCAACCTGTGCTTCACCAGAATGTACATTCAGTCTTCTCTCCACCCCTCCAGGCAGCTGCATGATAGTTTCCCATATTCTGGGCACCACTAGTGCTGAGTACCACAGGAAATACCAATATCATCTCCCCCAGAGATTCCTCACAGTCTGGCTCAGAGGTCACAGCATGCTGCTTCTGCATATCTGTGGTGAGGGATTGCAGTTGTGCTGAGAGCTGCTCCAGAAAAATCTTGATTGCTGCTGGCATCTTCACTCACTGCCCAGGTATTTAACACATTCCTTACAAGCGTTTCCAGTCAAAATCTTGAAGTCAGTGGAGGTTTTTAGTATAGACTTAAATGTCAGGCCAGCTTGAAAAATGACACTGGTCTGAAATTCCAGTTAGCAGCTAAGATCTCTGATTTACAGCACTCAGTGCCTGCAGTACTCTGGGGTGCTTGTAGCTCTGCTGTTAGATTTGGAAACAAGCTGAAACATTTGGCCTCAGCCAAATTATGTTGCTGGGTAAAGGTCTCGTTCAGTGGTTGTGCTAGAGGTGAAAGATGAGCAGGGGATGTGTAGCCCACAAGCTGTCATCATTTGCTTTTCCAATACCAGCTCTGCACAGAGGAGGCAAAGCTGCCTCCCAGACTGGTGTGAAGCCAGTAGCCTCGAGGAAAAGGGCAGCAATTTGGCTCAGTCTGATAGCAACAGTTCTTTCCTGAGGCTCTACCTGAATGTGGTGCAGCTACATCTTCAGAAGGCTGCTCTGCCATATGCTGTGGGACTGCCCTGGGACATACTGTGCAGAGCTCAGAGGAAAGGAAAGCTGGCATTTTCCCTCTTTTCCCAGAAAAGGATGTGGCTGGACCTCTGCCACTTGCCCCACATGGTTAAGCACAGTCACCTTGCTCTTTGGAGGCACCTGCCCTTGCTCAGAATTGCCAACAAACCGCCCCAAGGGAAGTGGCTCCAGACAGAGCAACAGACACATATTGGCAGAAGGCAATGCTAAGTGTCACTTCATTAGCTCAGGCTGCAGATTGGATCATTCCACACAGTATCAGAATACCCCAGAAACCTTATTAGACAGTTATGCTGCTAATCAAAAAATTATTAGAAACATGGCAGGGGGGCTGTTTTCTAATAGAGGTTTCCTAAAGTCATCATTTTTTGCACAGCTTCCTTTGTAGTTGCTCAAAACCCTGCACAGGCTATAATTAACTCTATTGTGATAGGAACCAGGAAGCATTTCCCGTGCTATGATGTTCTTAGGCTTCAGAATATTAAAAAATATATGACATGTTGAGGAAATGCAGCCATCTGAGAAAGACCATCCGTGAAGGTGTCCTCCTAAAAGCTGGTGCTGAATCGTGCTGGGCTGGGGCTGTGCCTATGGATATCTTACCCCAAACTGCCTTTCGTGCTGGTGACCTCTGATGCCGTGTCATTCCTAAAGGATTTGTGTGGAGTAAATCCTTATCCATCAATTGTAGAACTGGTGACCAGGAGATGATTTTCCAGCTTGATGTCTGTGGCGTTCTGACTTCCCCTAGAGCTGCTGATGCTGAGCATCTCCAAGCCTATTTTCACTTGGTACAAGTCATTATTGCCCCACACCTCAATGCTTTATCCCAAGAATAATTAGTTATTCACCTTTCTAATGCAGAGAACCACTGATGGCAAGAGCATTATCATGGGTGAATAATAGCTGACTACACAAGCTTTCATCACTTTAAAGTCAAGCTCAGCCTTTCATGCAAGCTGTTGCATTTCTGTATTTCTATTCATGTTTAATGACCTCAGCACTTGCACTCTGTCTTTGATCTCGAGTCATGCATGGCTGTACTGTGGATCTATTTATTGGAAGGCCACTGCATTCAGTGCCACATTTTTCTCATCTGCTGTGACCAGGTTGATAGCACAAAGCACTTTGTGTAGGAGGCTTTCAAGTTCAAAGCTAGTCTTGCAAGGACATAGGGAAGCTGTGAAGTCACAGCTAATTTTAGTCAGTCATCATGGCATTCATAGAGTAGGCAGAAATCAAGAGATTGCCCGGTGGAGAGAAAGCCCATCCTAAAGTTTCTGAATGTTATCTACTGGTATGCCATTAAAAAAAATAATCCTGTGTTTGTGTGAGGATGATTAACCATTGGAACAAATCATCCAGAGAGAAAAATGGATCTTCCATCTGCGAGACGTGCGGTGTGAGCCTGCGCGCCTGCCCACGGCACACCTGCCCAGAGCCTGCTGCCCGCCCAGCCAGGGCCCCTGCCCCAGGCTCTGGGGCTCAGCCCCAGCACACAGGCAAGAAAAAGAAATCAGAAACCCCAGGAAACAGCACCAGAACCCTCTCTGGCTCAGGGTGATTCACTCCTTCCTTTTGCTAACTGTTTTACAACACCCATTTTATCATAGCATATAAACAGCAGTGCTTGCTTCCCTCAGAAATTTTAGCAGAGGTAGAGCTAAAATGGCTTTGTCATTAAGGAGGGAAACACAGGAAGATTCAGAGGAAGAGCTGAAGTCTGGGTGCCTTCTGCCAGTGAGAGAAAGAGGAATGATTTAGTGGAATATTACCTCACTGCATCGAACCACTCAATCTGTCCCCATCTGTCACCGAGCACTTGCAGGAGGGTGCTGGAAAGGAAATGTTGAGTGGCTTGATAGTCGAGTAAATCAACTGGGCTTTTTCCTTTTCTTTTCCTTTCCCTCCCTCTTTAGGCTTTGCATGCTCACACTACACAGCAGGTCCCTCAGTGTGCTGTGCCAAGGGTGAGGGGACAGCCCCCGGGTGCCTCAGGGCTGCAGTGGCTCTGGGGCACAGAGACCAGCTTTGGGTGCCCACACCTGGGAGCCAGGTGCAGCAGAGCCCCAGGAGACATCTGGGTGTGGAGGAAGGTGGATGAAGAGGGAATATGTTCAGCCAAGCTGCAGTGACTACAGGGGGAGAACATGGGCACCTGAGCCAAGGAGCCAGCAGCATCACAGGCAGAGGTAAAGCTGGAGCTGTGATGTGAAAGCAAGGAGGGGCATGTTTGGGCTGAGCATCACCAAAGGGTGGCCCAGCAGGGTGATGAGGGAGGCTGCAGGAACCACGCTCTGCAGGATCTGCCACTGGGGACAGAGAGCTTGGCAGTGATTTTCCTCCCCAATAGATCCTAAACACTCAGCAAGACAGACGTTTTTCTTACTGTTTGTGCAATATCTGTCTGAGCCTAAGTGCGGATGTAAACCAAATCCAAATAGTTTAAGCTCTGTTGCAATGTGTGAAAGGTTTGTTAGCGACTTTGGAGAGTTTAATGAAAGGGTGGGGAAAGGAGCTGGAATTAGGACACCACCACAGTCAGGAAATTTTGCTGTTGGATTTGAAGGGGTGGGGGACCTTTCTGTCAAGGTTTTATCCATGTGAGAAAAGAAATTGGAGAGGAAAAAATTAAGAACCTACTAATTCTACAGGATGTGGTGAAATTTTTGGAAAGAGTGAGAATGTTGGCAGCTGCCTCACCAATGCCTTTCCCTGAGCTGACCCTTCTGGTCCCATGAAAGAGGTCAGAGGTGTGCTCTGTGGCCTGGGCTCCCATGTAGCCTGGAGGAGTAAATAAAGGGTGAATCCGGCTCTGCCTGGAATTAATATCAGCTTTGCTGGTTTGCAAACTCCTTGCAGCAAGAGCCACATCTGCCCGTTTGTGGTGAAAGAGCCCACAAATCTCTGCATGAAATGACATGAGTGCGCTCACATGTGCTAGAGAAAAAGTTAATAAAGAAGACCCAGCCCTGCTTGCTGGGCTGGACCAGGCCATATTTTTAGTCTGCTTCTGCACTGCATTATTGCCTTGGGATTTACAAAGCCACATTATGCTTTAAAAGCAGATTTAATCCTTTCCGTGTGTTGTGATGCTGTGGCAGAGGCTCAGCACCAGAGTTTGGGAGACATGGTAGAAATCCCAGCCTAGGAAGAGAGACACTGCCCAAGCAGTGCAGAGCTCTACAGGATCCATGGCCCATCCTTCCTGTGCCATCTGCTGGGATGCAGGGCAGTGATTGCATCCCAGGCTGGCTCAGGCTGCGGCAATGCAGGTACATGCTAAGTACAGCACAGGCACTTGCTTTAAGTGGTCTGGGACATTTGTGAACTTCTGGGGACAGGGATGTGCCTGTAACACCCGATATGTGGTGCCTTAATTTGATTAGGTGCTTATTAGTTAAAGGGAAGCAAGGTGTTTGGGGTGGACCATCAGTCTGGGGTGCTCTGGGCACTCCTGGCACACAATTAATATGCACAGAGTTTCCTAGGTTTTGCAGAGGAGACTTTCTGTCCTTTGGCATTGTGCTTGCCTTCATTTTCTGCCCCACTAAGCTGCTCACACTCAGATTTTTGGGAAACCCCTGCCACAGGGGGGCTTACACCTGTCCTCTGTGGTTATATTGCTCTTTCCTCCTCTCCTGCACACTCTGCTGTCACCCTGCATTGTGCATCTTGTCACAAAACGAGCTGCCATCCATCTCTCTCCCTTCAGTGCACCAGGATTGCTCAGCTTCAGCCTTTCACATCCAGCCTTTCCCAGCCCTGATGACCAGGCAGAGTGACCCAAAGGCTGCCACCATCCTCCAAGGCAGACATGTCACATGGGGGGACCTGCCCTGCCAAATCCTTGTGATGTGTCCTACTGCACTGGGCTACGTCTGCCTGCACTCAAGACTCTCCTTGAGAAACCACAGGTGTTTTGCTGATGTGCATTAAACTCATCTCCATTCCTGTGCTCAGAATTATTGATCAGTCTAATGGCTGTACCCCTGCTGGTTTGCCATTTCTTATCCATGTAACAGAGAAAGGCACATTGATTTTGCTGTTATCAAAATCCTCTTGCATTTGCACAATCTATTCTCTTCTGCAATTTTCTAATTCCTTCTGGAAAACACGTTACACATTGTCAGGATCAAACTCCTGAGACATCTTGTTTAAATCAAGGGATTCTTAGCACCTTCTGTTTCTTTTGAATATCCATCTGTGCAGAAAGAATAAATCCCAGAGCTGCTGGGGTAGATGGAGGCACTGGCAGGGACCTTGGTCAGGGGTCACACTTGCTCATGTCATCCTTTGGTTTGGAGGTTTGTGCTGATGAAGAAAATTACTCAGTCCCTCTTGACAAGGAATGTTACAAGATCCTCAAACACACTAGAACTTCAGGGTCACAACAAGACTACTGTTTCCCACACCACTACAAACCAACAGTACCAACAATAATCACTTTTCTTACCTTAAAGTGTTCACTGCAGAGGTGTGCATTATTCCCTTTTATCTTCCCAAACACCATGGTGACCTTCAGCCAGCTCAGCTCCTTTCAGTTACTAGTTCTGTAAAACCTGTATTTGACCTGTCTCTTCTGTATGGACCCACTCAGATTCGAGTCCCCCCTTTGCCACACAACCAAAATAATTTACTTGTGTGTCACCTCTGTAATACTGCTTTTTTGAAGTGGCAAAATTTTCCAGGGGTGAATTGTGGGCAGGAGGATGCAGATGAAGCTGAGTTTCAGCTGGGCTTGCTGGTGCTCAGCAGCAGATCCTTCCCTGCAGTCCCCCAGGCTCACAAGTGTGTGCTGGCTCAGCCAGCTGTGCACCCTCAAACCCCAAACACCTTGCTTCCCCTTTCCTAATAAGCACCTAATCTAATTAAGGCAGCAACTCATTATATGTGATGGTGCCCTTTCCTGCAAGGCCTCTCTGCTAACCTAAAATCTGGCAATAAACAGGGAAATGCCTCCAGTGTGGTGGGGTATCAACATTATTCTATAGCATATCTTTAATATCAATATTCATATAATATTAAAAATTAATGCACACGTTTCTATTAATAATGAAATTACTGCAATATTAATAAAGTTAAAACACATGTTGGCACAGATCTAAGTGCAGTGAATAAAGGGAAGTGTTTAAACCAGCCTCTCTCTTCACTAACTCTGGGTATGGGGAATGAAGCTTTTCCCCTGCACCAAGGAGGTTCCAGGGCTGCACAAGTTCTGTTCTATTTTCTCATCTGATTTCTCCTGCAGGGGCCTGTCCCCTTCCTTCCTTCAAGGCAGGTGAGGAAGCTGTCCCTGGCCTGGGTGATTCTGGGGCAAGCACAGGGGACTGCAGAAAACTTTTTGTGGCAGGGTTGGCTTGAGGCTGGCCACCTTTACTGTGGGGCATCCTGAGTCATTTGCTGTGCTCCTCAAGACAAAAGCTGGCTCCAGGGAAAAGCAGAGGGGACTGCAGGGCCATTCACATTTGGAAATACTTGTGGTCACTGGTTTGTCTATTATCAGTGTAAAGCAAAGGTAAAGGGTGCCCTCCCAGCCCCTTCCACTGCAGACAGAAATTAAAGGGCCTTTGCAGGTGTGTTGGGAGAGGAAATCTCCCCTAGGATGGGAGAAAAGATAATTGATTAGGGCAGAGTTTAGGAAATAATGGGGATGCAAAAGTTTAATCTTCCTTCCAGAATGATTCTCTCAAATCAACTAACCTCCATTGTGAGTGTCAATTAATGGAAATTAAATTACTAAAAGGGGAATCGTAATAATTATTGCCAAGTGAATATAGTGGGGATGTAGGACAGTGAGGTTTTGCCTTTATCTCTCCTACATCAGCAGGGAAGGTGTGGAGAAGCCCCTCAAGGACGAGTATGGGATAATGCATCTCTCAAAGCTGCACCATCCAAATTCCCTGTCCAGGAGTGTCTGCAGGACACAGGAACTTCCACTGCTATAGAGGGTGTGAACTTTGAACCTGTGTAATTGGGGCTGTTCTCATTACCCAGATAAATGCTTCATCCCACAAAATAATTGGCACAAATTACAACTGCAAAGTTGCTCTGCTCTCGTCTGATAAACTCTCCTCGGATCTGGCAGGTCTGAGGCAGTTCTTAGGTATAACTGTCCACTCTTTTACAATGATATAAAGCAGGGCTGCTGCCTTCAGTGGAGTCACTGGTGAATTAGGCCAGCAGGAGATGAGGAGCAGGGCTACTGTTTCCTCCCATGGCTCATTTTTTGTGCTCTGATTTTAAAAAATGGAGCAAGAGATGGGACACAGGCGCATTTGGACTGCTCCTATTTTTCATCTTGATTTTGTGAAATTGAAGTCTGTGGTATTGTGCTTATTTTATGGGGACAGACATGGACAAAAAAGCAACCCCACACTTCCAGTGTGTTCTGCAAATCCAGCCTTTGGGGGTGAACAGGGTGTTTGGGGAGCCCCCCCTATTTAGTGACAATAGTAGAATCAGGCTTGGGGGTTGGTTTTAAATCCAGGTTATGGGAATTTCTGCAGTGCTGGCATGTCACTTTGAACTCAATAAATGACTTAGCCTTTCACCAGCCCTTCGGGTTAGTGTTGAGCCCTCTGAGGCTTCAGATCTAATACAGGCACTTTGTACCTGATCACATTAATGCAAACCAGATGTAAAATTACCCTTCAGTGGCACTTCAGTCCTTTTTTTTTCCTTTTCCTATCACCACCTGCACAGCTGCAGTATCACCACTGCAAAGGGGAGGCAAAACTCAGAGGCACTGGAGTGGGTACCCTGGGGATGGGCTGTCTTCAGCCAGGAGGATAAAGTCTCTCTCAAGACTTTTATTTCCCTAACATGTGCAGAACCCAGGAGGATCTGGCAATACCTGACCCTTGAGGAAGGTTTTGGAGCCCAGTACAAAGTACCTGGTAACTCCCAGGGATGTTTCTCCTCTCAGTTTTACAGGTCTGGCCTTTACACAGTGTACTCACTTCTCCAACCCCCCCATCTCCACCAGCAGCAAAGCACTGATTGTTGAAAGATGAATGACTTCACTTTTCCAGTTCCAGCATATGTTTGCATGTCTGAGAGCAAGAAACATGTGAATCTCACACAAACTGTTGGAATTCTAGCTCTGGGGACTGACAAGTAAACATGAAGTCACGCAGTATTTCATAGAAAACCCACAAATCTTATGTTTGCTGGGCTAAAGTTGATCCTTTGAGGCACCAGCCAAGAAAAACCTCTCATATTATTTACACCAAGATTCCTCCAAATTCTGAAACTGCAGCTTGATTGAGGAATTCATGCCTTGTAAACTACAAGTTTCCCAAAAAGCAGCCAGAGGCACATAATCTTTTGCTAAGCTATCCATAAGGAGCTCTGCTAGCTTAGGTGGTGAATCAAGTGTGGGATAACAGATTACACTGAATAAAAATGAAAAACCACAATGACAAAATAATGTTATAATATTAAAATAAATCAAATCATACACTGCCATTATTCTGATACAGAATTTTTGCACAGCAAATTTAATACATATACAAGAAGTCAGGCAGCCTATTAAAATAAAATTCAGGGTTCCTTTTTTCTTTAATATAAACTACATCTTTATACATAGTTTGAGATGATCAGGTAGTTTTACACCAATTCAAGTAACAACAACTTCTCATCTTAGAACACCAAAATAAGTAAATCTTTTAATGTTCTGAATACTGAAATGTTTTGTTTCCACCTGCCACTTTTTAAAAGTGTAAAAAACTACATCTATTGGTTAAACCTTTACCCTAGAGGTGTGCCTAACTTGCAAATAAAATTATATTAATAAAGATATGAAATGTAAATACAGGTTTTTTGGCAATTGCCATATGCTTCACACTATGCAGTCCAAAGTGTAAAGATGTGGCCATATTTTTCCAAAACTGGCAATAAACTTGGATTTTTTTCATTCTGGGGTTAAACTAGAGCCATGAAGCCCACAAAATGATTCAGGAATGGTCAAGCCCCTGTCCTCAGAAAGAGTTTTGCTCTAGCAGATGTTGTTTGGCTACCCCAAAATGAAATCATCCATTCTCCACTGCGAGTCCCTCCTGTAAACCTTGGCCACAACAGCAGCGTCTCATCTCCAGCTGATGTTGGTGAGGCAGGAAAGTGGCGAAGGGTTTCCCCTGGCAAGTAACCCTTTCTTTTTGTCACAACAACGAGAGAACGAAAATACTGAGCGGCTCTTTCTAGTGCAGAGCAGTTCCTGCTAAAAAAAGACATCTTCTTTTCTGAAGTCCGGCAAACACCTGAATCTGCTGGGAGCAGTCCTGAGGCAGGCCAGGCCCGGCAGGCAGGGGCAGGTGTGGTGCATCCGCCGCCCCGAGAAGGGCACCTGGGGACAGAGCAAGGACATCAGCTGTGTTGGTGTGGTTGTTTTTAGCTTTTCACAAACGGCATGGGACTGCTGGGGTACATTCCTTGAGCTTTATTTACAGCATCATCCTCATGACGTGGTTGAGACATCAGGAAGATGGCAAAAGCTTACGTACAGCCAGCAGCAGCCAAAGATTTCTTTGTTACAGAGCATCTTAACAACTTTTTAGCTAATAGCATATTTACTATTTCCCATAATCAGTGACAGGGAGAGCCGTGGCACTGCTGAGTGGGGGGATGAAATGGGAGGAATGCTGGGGATATGGGGAAAGCTGCCCAGTTCCCTTCCTTCACAGCCAGAGTTCCCCATGAGCTGCAGGACAGAGCAGATGGCAAAGGCAGTCCCACTGTACACCCAGTCCAGCCACAGTTAAGAGCAGGATGTTAACAGTCATGTTGCTGTGTAAATCTACATCTGTGACACATGTTCTCCATTTACTCCCATTTCATAAAGGAGTTTGTTGTGAAACTACACTGGCCTTTAACATCACGTTTTGTGGTGCCACTGTGCAGGGCTTTCTGCGTGTCCCGAATCCTGCCTTGTCACATGGCCCAGAGCAGGACCTGGGAACCTTGGGATCCCGTGGTAATCAGGCTGGAGGTCACCTCGCCTGACCTCCCTGTGAGCAGGATACTTTCCACCATAGGACAGAGGTTTCTCATTTCATCCCACCCTCCTCTAGCCACATTGTGCTGCAGGGAGCACATATGGAGTACATTAGACAAATTTAATTGTGCCATGACATGCACACGCACTGACAATCTTCAACAACTTGGTCACAAGCTCTGTCTCTTACAGGAGCCAAAAAGGACAGCCCAGTGGGAAGTGTCTGGGAGCTGTGGTGCTGCCAGCTGGCAGCACACACTGAGCATTCCCTGGATGCAGCAAAGGAGGCACAGAGGTGCAAAGCCTCTGCTACCAGCCAGGCAGGCAGCCCTAATTCCCTCACTTCCAGATTTCTGTGTGGTTGAAGCCTGAACTTTTAATATTCCAAGATTTTCTTGTGTCAGTGTACAAACTTTGCCTCTAAGAAAGCCCCACACAGTCCTCCATGCATGGTGCCAAGCACCAGCCTGACTCCAGTGATACCCTGCTGGGGGCAGGAGGTGGGCAGAGGGCTCAGTCCCCTGCAGTGCCCTGGGCCAGCACCAGCTTCCTGCCCAGCACCATCTGAAGAGCAGCCCCAGGGCAAGGGATGTTGTGGGTTTCCCTGTGCCACCCACCTCAGCCCCTCTGCTCTAGTGTGAGCAGAGGCAACAACCTCCTACACCTGCTGGGGACTCCCCATGGGCATCATCCCTTTGGGTGCCCACAGCCAGCACTGCAGCCAAACCCAAAACCTGAGCTCCCAGACTTCTGACAGCTCAGGTGATTAATTCTAAACATTCCACTTGCTGCAAGGAAATGTTCCTTTCATTCCCCATGCTGCCAAACAGCACCTGCCTGCAAACCCTGCCTGGCCCTGCCTCAGACCTGGCCTTGAAATTCCAGGTGGGACTGCTAATGGCATCAGTCCATCACCATCTGGTTGTTGAGAAGGAAACTAAAAAGTGGAACCCCAGCTGCCAGTTATCTCCTGGCTCCTCTGGATATCCCCGAGGTGCCATGGCCATGGTAGTGCCTGCTTTTGACCTATCCTGCAGTAAATGAAAAGTTTTGGTGATCAGGGCACCCATCTGCTCCCTACACAAGTATTTACCAGAAAGGAACCACTGAGCAAACCCTCCATCCTTAAAATAACCTCATTTCACGTTCTCCAGTAAATCAATTTGGTTTGTGTTTCTCAGGAAGATCAGTGGAGAAATTAAAATTAACCTCATAAAGCTTATAAACATCAGTGACTTAGTGTCTGGGGTGGACAGGCATCTACTCTGATTGTAATTATGCAGGCAGTCAGTTTGAAATATATCAGACAGTTTAAATTATTGCCCAATAACAATAGGCTCATAAAACCCTCTGGAAGACAATTCCTCTTACCCTAATTCCTGGTAATGGAAAGAGCCCTTACAAGAAGAACCTGCTACGTTACATAGTAAAAATGACCGCTTGGTCCCCAGTATCACAGCAGAAGTTTTAAAAATTTAACTGCAATATAGTAGAGCCTTAAACTTCCTAAAACTGAGAAAATAAACTGAGAAGCCAGGCCTTGGGGAAAAGTGAGAGAGGCGGCTAACTAGCTGCACATTTATGATCTGAATTTATTGCCTTATATCTTCCACTTGTGATGACTCTTGGTCTGTGCTCTTCCCTGAGGATGACTGAAGACCATCAAGTTCTCAAGCTCCCTGGTAACATCCCATTCAGTCTTTTGTGTTTTATATAAGCACCTTTTGTTGTAATGCATAAGAAATACATAATTGCATCGCCTTAAATAAATGCACTTGTTAAAATCATTGTATTAATAATACAGTGTGTGTGTGTATATGGATATATACATAGATATTTAAAATTAATAGGTAGGACAGAAACAAAGAGAGCCTGTGGGCACTTTTCTCAAGTCCTAATGTGTGTCAACACTTTCTCAATGCACCAGCTGTCCCAACACCAACTGGTGACATTTTTATGCTTGTGACAGGATCTTATCCACTACCACTGGGGTCGGTGGCACTTGCTGTGCTCCTGCTCACACCAGGAGGGATTGGCAGGGCTGGGCTTGGGAACTGCCAGTGCTGTTTTGGATCAAGCAACAAAACAAAGCAGCAACAACAAACTAATAAGAAAACAATCTGGGAAGCATGTAGTGCTTTCATCCTCTGATTCTCTTCAGCATAATTCTGACAGTGATGCGCTTCCTTACGTAGGTTCCTTCATCTCTGCTCCCATACAGATGCAGGTGGCTGGATATTGTAAGGAATGGGAAGTTTCCCTGCCTTTCCACCACCTCTAGGCTTTATGCCATGTGATGTACAGCTCAGGACGTTCCTCCAGCCCCCCCAGGGAGGTACTCACTCTGTGACTCAAGGGGTGGCACTCGTCTCCCAGGTTTCCCATGGGGGTGCACATCCTCAGGCTGCGGATCCAGAGGCTGACGGCGCAGCACATCCCGCCCCCGCACTGCTGGTCTCGGTCACAGGCCTGCAGTTCAACACAGCATTAAGCAAATTACATGAATAATAAATGTAGTCCAGAAATAGGACAGATCAGGTGCTCAGGAGCTGCCTCTGGCACCCCTAAGTTATCATGGCTCATTAAGGTTGAATAATAAGATTTAAGGCTGATTTGCAATACTTGCGTCTCCCATGGGTTGGAACGTGCAGGCTCCTGGCACATTTTGGAGTTGGGACCAGGTTGTTTAAAGCCAGGACCGCACACAGAGCTGCTCTGGGCCAAACCCAAGCCTGTCAGTGATTTACAGTCCAAACTTCTGAGCACTGATAGACTATGGCATGTGCCACTCACTTTCCCAGCTCCCAGGTCAGTGCCTGAGTGAGCTCAGGCAGGAGCAAGGACCAACCACAGTAAACTCGTCACCAAAAGAGTCACCAAACCAGTCTTATGGAGAAGCTAAGATAGGAAAGCATCCATTGATTTAATGACTTTTAGGTAACTATTCCTTCTAACTTCACATGATAATATCATGGTTGTGAGTGCCCTTGCAACACTGCATGAGAGTTTTGTTAGAGAAGTCCAAGTGGGAGTAGCTAAAACGATAATTTAAATGTGGATTCTGTGGTTGTTATTACACATAGCTAAAAGAGGTCTTAGGAAAAGCTTTCCATAAGTGTCCACATCCAAAAAAAATGCTGCTGTGGTAGCATTCCCCTTCACGGGAGGCAAAAAAAAAATTTTAGCCACTTACCCAATACAGCTTAGATAAGCAAAAATCAAAATGCAAACTCATGGGTATGTTTTAAAACCCACAAATCATAAGGAGCAATTGACACATTAGGGTTTGAAAACAAGCTACTGTACATCTTTCAGTTACTTTTTAATCAAAAGCTTATATAGATTTAATGCAAAAACCAGTCTCCTTTCTCCAGTGAGAAATGCCATCAGTTAAAGGTTCTGCTTACATCCTGAATGTAAGCTTGATTAACTCACTGCTCTTGGTGTCTGGCAGCAGCAGTGAGAGATGGAAGGCACTGGTCAGCACTACGTAAATGGGAAACTCATAAAAACATACGTAAATGTTGATAACAGCTCTGGGGAAGGCACATTCCCAGAGTAAACATGCTCTTGAGGGAAAAACTCACTGATCTTACCTTGGGATTTACATGATAAATGGCTTCAGACTGTACTCACTGGTAAATATTGCACTGACCCGTAGAAGCCAGATCAAAATACAAATTTAAAGCTCATTCAGTAGTTTAGGAAGAAGCTGTTGCATTAGGATCATTATTAAATAGTGTTTGTGACCCAAACAGCTCCTAAACACAGAGCTCTGTGCTGCAGCTAAGCCCAAACACAGAGCATTTGCTTGTAAGACTAATATGGCCATAAAACTACCACTCCAGCCTGCCAGGCAGATAGTACTCACTTTCTGACCTCTCTCTTAAAAAAAATAAAATAATAATAATTTGAAAAGCCCTCTAATTATATTACTTTGCCATAGTCACAAATAAAAATGCAGGTCCAGTGATCTTGTCTGCCTCCAGCACACCAGTGTCCGCTGCTCAGCTGGAGTCACAGGCTCTGCTATTTCTCACCTGCCAGCTCCTGACTCCCTTTTGTTCTCAGTTATATATCTCAAAGTCCATTCCTCTCTATAGTCCTGAGGTGAAATATCACTCAGCTGAAAAACCCACCTGGGTGTGTTCGACCAAACAAGAGTCTTGAATGTCCGGGCTGAACAATTTCTTTCCTGACCTCACACACACATATTTACATCTGGCAGAACTTTTAAGGCTCCCTTTCCAAAAATGTATGACAAGTTTTGAAAATATTCAACCCAAGTGTTCCTGCCCACACCTTATCTGCAATGTGTAATTCCTGCTGCTACTCCTAAACTTCCCCAAACACCACATGAGCACCTCATTTAAACACAGTTTTACAGAAAATCAGCCTAAGAATATGTCCCAGGTGAAATGCCAGCTGCAAAGGCAACAGGTGTCAGCACAAGAACCACCACTGAATTGAGGAAAGTTTGAAAAAAACCCTTAAATTGCAAAGGAAAAACACCTTTCAGGCTCGGGGGTTGTGGAACACCTACGTCAGCTCTCATCTGAGATTTGCCTGTTCATCAAAAGCCAAAAAAGCATCAAAGTGGTTTAAGCAGAAATGCTCTGCAATAGTTAATAAAGTAACATTTTCTAGTTCTAATCTATTTTTACTTTTTGAATCTGCCTTGTCCTTGATCTATTATTCAGTGCCTCACTATTACTTTATTTAATGGATTAATTATGCTTTAAAGGTGTAGCCACAACTCTAATAACAGATAAACTGCTCCTCTGTTGCTGGGAATGTTTCTACTTAAAAGAAACCTGAAATCCTCAATTATTAAAAAATTCCTTCACATTCTCTGCTCTAAAAAAAATAATCAGTCCTTGGAACTGATCTAACTACCAGAGAAATGCCCAGGAGCTCTTTCATGGACTTCAGGGGTCCAGAGAGGGAGCCTGGACAGCCACAGGGAAATCCACTGCTGTGAGTGCAACTTCTGATGGTTACAAAAGACATGTGAGCTCTCAAAGGAATGCAAATGCTGTGTTATTAATCCAAAGCAAACACTAAAAAATCATTTAACTAAAAAGTGATGCAATGTTTTGGGTTAAATAACGTCTTTAGGAAAAAAAGTATTTTCATAACCAGAGTAAATCTTGAGCCTAAAAACAACGACAGAGACTTGTTTGCAAGGGGTGGCTATTGAGGGGAAAAAGCAGCACAGTGGTAGACAAAAAAAAGAAGGAAAACAGAATTTTCCTGCCCTGTACATGGAGGGGCTGGAGGAACTTGGGGTGCACAGTGGGCAGTGCAATGCTCTGAGCCAGACCCTCTCAGAGCAGGTTTGGGGACAGCTGGGGCTGCATGCGGGGAGATGGGAGACAGCTCCAGCCCTGGAAAAGCAGCAGGATTCTCTGCATGCTCCCGGACCAGCCTGGAGACAGCCCCCCGAAGATATCCCTCCCCCCAAAGGAATAGACCCCACGTTGTGGCATCCCCTGACCTCAGAGACCCACGAGTCCTGGCACTGCCCACCGCAGAGACTGACACATCCTGGCATCACTCACCGCAGAGACACCCCCAGGCTCTGATACCACAGAATCCAGACCGACCCTCAGCTCCGGGCATCCCTCATCCCTAGAGATGCCACGTCCGGTACCACTTATCCCAGACGGATCCCAAGCCCTGTCACCTCTCATCACCTGCCGCTGCTTTCCCTCCCAGGTCCTCGTTATCACTTATCCCAGCTCCGGGCATCCTTCACCGCACTCGACACCGCTCCGTCCTGGCATGGCCGAGTGCGGACAGACCCCGAGTCTCGGCAGTGCTCACCCAGAGAGCAGCCCCAGGCACCCCGCACGGCAGAGTGCTCCCCTCTCCGGGGCACCCCGCACGGCAGAGCGCTCCCCTCTCCGGGGCACCCCGCACGGCAGAGCGCTCCCCTCTCCGGGGCACCCCGCACGGCAGAGCGCTCCCCTCTCCGGGGCACCCCGCACGGCAGAGCGCTCCCCTCTCCGGGGCACCCCGCACGGCAGAGCGCTCCCCTCTCTTTGGGCACTCCGCACGGCAGAGCGCTCCCCTCTCCCGGGCACCCCGCACGGCAGAGAGCTCCCCTCTCCGGGGCACCCCGCACGGCAGAGCGCTCCCCTCTCCGGGGCACCCCGCACGGCAGAGCGCTCCCCTCTCCCGGGGCACCCCGCACGGCAGAGCGCTCCCCTCTCCGGGGCACCCCGCACGGCAGAGCGCTCCCCTCTCCCGGGCACCCCGCACGGCAGAGCGCTCCCCTCTCCGGGGCACCCCGCACGGCAGAGCGCTCCCCTCTCCCCGACACTCCGCACGGCAGAGCGCTCCCCTCTCCCCGACACTCCGCACGGCAGAGCGCTCCCCTCTCCGGGGCACCCCGCACGGCAGAGCGCTCCCCTCTCTTTGGGCACTCCGCACGGCAGAGCGCTCCCCTCTCCCGGGCACCCCGCACGGCAGAGAGCTCCCCTCTCCGGGGCACCCCGCACGGCAGAGCGCTCCCCTCTCCGGGGCACCCCGCACGGCAGAGCGCTCCCCTCTCCCGGGGCACCCCGCACGGCAGAGCGCTCCCCTCTCCGGGGCACCCCGCACGGCAGAGCGCTCCCCTCTCCGGGGCACCCCGCACGGCAGAGCGCTCCCCTCTCCGGGGCACCCCGCACGGCAGAGCGCTCCCCTCTCCCCGACACTCCGCACGGCAGAGCGCTCCCCTCTCCCCGACACTCCGCACGGCAGAGCGCTCCCCTTTTCGGGGCACCCCGCACGGCAGAGCGCTCCCCTCTCCCGGGCACCCCGCACGGCAGAACGCTCCCCTCTCCCGGGCACCCCTTATCCCAGGCGGTTCTCCCAGTCCCGCTAACACTCTCCGCGAACAAACCCCGACTCCCGTCCCCGTCCCCGCGGCTCAGCGCTCCGTCCCGCCGTCCCTCCCTCCGTCCCTGCCGGTGCCGGCTCCCGTCGGTGCCGTCGGTGCCGAGCGGCGGCGCTCACCCCGGTGATGACGGCGCCGTGCCCCGCGGCCAGCAGCAGCACCAGCAGCACCAGCAGCATCAGCGGCGGCGGCAGCGCCGGCGGGGCTCCGCGCAGGCTCCGCATGGTGCGGTGCGCGCTCTCGGCGCTCTCCGCGGGCGCGGCGCAGCGGAGCCGGACTCGGAGCCGCCCCGCCGTTATAAAGCCGGGGCTGAGTCACCCCCGCCCGGCAGCGCCGCGGCCGCGGGCGCCGCGCACACACCGCGCCCAGGTGCGCGGCTGCGGGCAGAGGGGCGGGGGGACCGCGCCGGGATGGGGCAGCCCGGGGGAACATCCCACAGCACGCTGGGGACATCCCGCATCGGCGCTGGGGGACCTCGGCTCAGGGGTAACACCGCACAGATGTTCAGGCGAACGTCCCGCAGACTAGGGGAAAATCCCACAGTGTGACTGAAGGATTGACCACAGCAGGCGTGGTGGGGTCGTCCCAGGGCTTGCTGGGGTTCGCCCTGTGTCAGGTATGAGGATATCCCACAGGAGGTCTAGGCGTTTATCCCAAGGCTGGCTGTGGACGTCCCACAGCAGATTAGGGAGTAGGGAGGTACCCAACAACAGTTTAGAGGGGAAACGTCCCACAACATCTGGGGACATCATGCAGCAAGTCAGGGGCAGGACACAGGAGGTATTGAGGAGATCTGCAGCAGGATGGGGTTATTCCACAGCAGGTCAGAGCACATTCCACACTGGAGTAGTGGTAGCCCACAGCCAATGGAGCCAGCACGGACCCATGCCCATGTTCCCTCCACTCCCTGGCCAGCAGCAGGCCCAGACCTGATGTCACCCCTGCTCCCTCTGTGAACAGAAACCTCTTGTAGCCCCCAGCCCAGCCTCTGCTGACACCTGGCAGAGCTGTGGGCATGGCCATGAGGGACATGCAGGCTGTGCTCATCTTGTCTGGGACAGAGCAGCATCAAAAGTGCCCCACAGTCTGAGTGAGAATTGGACCAACCCCAATTCCTGCTGGAAGCCCAGAACCCCTTTAAATTCCTGTTCTCCTGTGGTTCTCCCCTCCTTGCCATGGGCAAGCTCTGCCTCTGCTGAAGCCCTCCCAGCTCCCATGGCAACCAGGGGCACAAGAGGAAAACAGGTCCCTTCTTCAGCAGGGCTGGCTCCCACCAAACATCCTTTGGAAGACAGTGGGAAGAAGGAGCACTGGGAGCAGAGAGTCCCATTCCAGAAGCTGTGCCCCACTGGCTCCTTCCAGCACAAATGCCAGGCCATGCTCTCGTGGTCTCAGTGAGCACCTGTTTCTATATGGACACCACTGAAATTCAGCACAAACCAAGGCCTGACCACTAATGGTTGTACCTTTGGGCACCTCCATCCCCTGTGAGAGGACACCACTAAAACACATACAGTATTTCCTTCCCTTGTTCTCTCATTCCTTTCTTCCCTCTTTTCCTTACTTTTCCAGCTCTTTATGCTTCTTTTTGCCTTTCTTCTCCCTCCTAACTCCCTTTTTATCCCTTTTCCTGCTGCTCTGTTCCTACTTCCATCTCTCTCTTTATTCTACTCCTTTCCTCCAGCGTGTCCCATTCTCACAAGTAGGTCCCATTTTCCCCAGAATTTTCAATTTATATTTTTGTTCCCACAGGGAAGGCTGAGCCTTTGCAGAGCCCACACTTCCCTGAGCCCTCAGCCAGCCTCGTTCCTTGGCTGAGGTGAGTGTGAGTGTGGCTGAAGGGGAGCAGGAGCACCGAGCCCCTCGCACACTCACACTCACTCCAGTCCTGGTCAGGAGCTGTCGAATCCATTCCTTGGTGGCCTCCCCTCAGGGGACCACTCTGTCTGGAGGTCTTTTCATTACAAACATGGCCTTTTTTGGGTGCTTAGGGTTATTTAGTCCAAGTGCACTCAAGACAAATATGGGCTGGGTAAATAGGGTTTACTCCGAGGATGCTTTAAAAGCAAATTGGGATAAGCCAATTTTGACGTGAAAGGATTAAAAATAACTGGGATGTATCCTTAGTTGTAAACTCATGTTGCTGCATGAAGCACTGGCAGTTTAAACCAGGTGAAGGGATTAGCTTATTTTAAATTCTGTTTGTATCCTAGAAACTAAAAGTGAATGTAAGCCAGGAATGATTATTTTCACAATCTCCAGGTGTCCAGAACTTTCAAAAACAAATAATCACTTTCCACTCTAAACCTCCTGATCCTCTAAAAACACTATAGAATTGAGGAGAAATAATAAGGGGGAAGGGAAGAATTTTTTGCAGGTTTTTGTAGACTCAGTAATTTCTTGTAAACGACATTTGACATAAAAAGTATCATTTGTGAAAGGTTGTCAGTCCTGAGCCTGGAAGGGCACCATTATGCATTACAATGGGGATGCTACAGACTTACTAGAATCCACCCTAATGTGAATATTCTTACTGCCAACTTGAGCTAAAACTGGTTTGCTATTAGAAGAGACTATTCACATCTATATGGCCTTTATGTGATTACAAAATTGTGATATTAATTAATTCCTATTAAATCCTTCCTCTTCTCAAAGAAAAGGTGAAAGTTGAGGAGATGACTTTCTGAATTTCAGTGTCATTACAACTATTTTACTGCAAAAGTAGTAAAAATCCACAACATCTTAAATGTAAATCCTCACAGTGCCCATCTCACGAATGCAGTTGGTGGGTCTCTCTGGTTCTTCTCAAAGCCTCAATTTTACTGAGGACTATCTATGAGTAGGCATTCAAATAATTATTTGGCATATTCAAGTGATAATGCATTACAGAATTTACAGAATTTTGAAGACTAAGAATGTAAATACATCAGCTATCTAAAAAGATAATTTTCTCATAAAAGAATTGAGAAGAAGCATGTAATGCGAGACGGGAGAATTATTCTCTTAATAATGACAGTATATAATTTGTCTAATCTTTGACACTGTATATCCAAAAATGGTCTTGATTCAGCAAAATGATGAAAGCTTGCTGACTCTTGTAGAGGTAGAATGTATTTATTTATATCAGATATATAAAAATGTATAGTCTATGTGTAAAGTTCACCCAAGGAATGAAAGAAGTCAAATCAGTTGCCTGTAGTGCCTGAAATAACCCAAACACACAAGTCATTCAAGAATAAATTTCTAAGCTGTACCCTGAGTTGGGATGTAGTCCAACATTTCTGCTTTAGATCAATAATTAATGTTAATTATTTAAAGTAGAGGTTGACAGACAAACAGCCCAAGACTCTTAATGATTTGTCTTCTCCCTTGGGGTCTGTACATGAGGCAGAATAGACCATTTCTGCTGACATTAATTTGGGTCCCCAGCATTTACACAACCACCATTTATGTTTCAGTTGCGAATATTTTTGTAAATGACTTCTAAGTTTCCTGCCTCTCTCTGTCTGATGTGGCTGGAGTTGGCCAGTGCCTTCTCAAGTTACCAGCAGCAGTCTGGCAGAGAAATGGAGGCTTCACACCTGCAGCTCTCCCTGAGACTGTAAAAGCCAGCTGGGATCCGAGGTGTGAGTGGCTTAGCAAGCCTGGGCACCCCCTGTGTGAGGCTGGATCACACAGACAGCAGTTTGCATCATGTGGAGAAAATGAGAGGCAGCTCAGGCTGTGAGACGCAATTCTCACACGTGGGATTGCCTTTGGGGACATCCATGGGGCTGCTGCTTGCAGGAACTTGCAGCATTGGCTGAGAGCTCTGCACGTTCGTGCCCCGGGATGGGAGGCAGGTGAGGAGAGCAGCAGCATCCACGCACCTCATGCTCCTGCCTGGCCTCTTCTGACGCCAAATAAACTAATTTCTAAAAAGTCTAAACACAAATGCTGGTGTTGGGATTAGAGGAGGCACCGTTGTCTGAATTCCTAGCAAACCAATCCATAAATTTCATTAGTGAATCCAAAATGTAGAGGTAAATTGTGTTTTAAACTAGCACTTAAGAGATATCAAGCACTGGCTTACAACAATGAAGACTACTTCCCTCAGCAAACTTCTCCAACTCTTAAAACCTCAATTCCTGTTTGAATTTCACTGATCTGGACCAGCATACGATATTAAGCCCTCTAATATCAGGAGTTTTCACCTTCCATGTGTAATAAGCTGGGAACAAATGCCACAATACCTGTTTCACTGCACAGCAACATTTCTGTCACCAACAAATGATTGTGGTAGCTCATCTCCATCACCTTTCCAATAGATCAGCAATTGGCACCATTTCAGGAGTATTGTCATCCCCTGGGAATAGCCACACTGTTCTGTTCTTAGTTATATAATCTTGCAGACCAAGTCAACAATCAGTGCATAAATATAGTGAATATATAAATATAGTGAATATATAGTGAATATACTAATAAAAATGAAACAGATTGACAAAGAACCTCAGCATTAAGAAAGCATCCACAAGTGATTTCATTTCTGGGGTCAGAAATAGTTGTAATGAGCTGCTGTTGCATGATCTGTTCCCAGTGCTCCTGGTGTCTCATTACGCTGCTTTTCAGCACTGCTGTTGTCATAGTAGTCCCTGAAGAACCTTATGTAAGGAGTAAGATGATGGTTCTGCAGTATGTTAAAAAAGAGCATTTAACAGAGAAGTGCTAATGTTCTAGGTTAGGGATTCTCACTCCCTTACTCTGCACTGGCTCATGTAATTGCATGAATCACTTTGATTGTGAAGTACACGCTCTCCTGTCAGCTTAGAGGGATTGAAGTGGAATATTACAGAGTCTGCTCAGGAAACAGTGCTAGAATAAGGAAAAGCTGCAAACATACCACAAAAGCTAACAATTCCTAGTTACTCATGAAATTTGCTTCTTTGATTTGCACACAGATTTTATTTAGACTTCTGTGCAGACATGACTGTGCTGGCAAAGTCCAGGGAAGCACAGTTCTGAGTGATTCAGCAAGAACTGTGGATTTATGTGATGGGCAGGGACTCCATGCCTTTCTGTAATTTTCAGATATGTCTTTTAAAAAATGTAGAGTTCCTGCCAAGAAGATACAGAATTGGTTTGGGGAGTTTGCTGGACTCTGGGGAAACATTCTTTGAGCCTTTTTTCTTCTTGCTGATTGCTTTTGGTGGGAAACAACTTTTCCCTACACACCAAAATGGGTCATGAGCTGTGAGCTGTGGGCAGAGGAACCTCTGGTGGAGCCAGGATCTCTCCCTGAACACCTAACCTAGAGAGTGAGGACATTTTTCACTGAAATGGGACTTACTGGGCCATGGGGGAAGGAGGTGGAAAGGTTTTCATGGCCACAGAGATCTACCAAACGCAAGAACTGGAGAGGAGTTATTCAGGAGGCATTGTTGTAGATCTGCTGCCACCACAGACAGGCAGTTTACTCTTTGCCTCAATGGGATCTAGTGAGACCAAAGCCAAGCAGCTTTTGTAGGCTCATATTCAATAAAGAAACCAGCCCAGCTTTGCTCCCTGCCAGGCCCCTCATGGGTCCCTCTGGTCCCTTCCAGTTCTGCCTCCCCACCTCTCCAGGCACCACACAAGTCTCCTCTGTGTCCCTCAGCATGGAAACATGTGGGAGCACTAGGAATGCTGCTAATCCCTGGCTTGCCACTGTCTCCAGGGGGACCAAGAAGAAGTCACTTGTTCAGTTTTTATTTACTCAACTGGTGCCATATGGCTTCCTTAGATTGCCTGCAGGGAGCAGGTTGTTTTTTTTTTCTCCTTAACACACAGTTTAGTTTCTGTTTTGGTTTTGTTGCTTTGCTTTTCCACTGCTTGGCTGGAATGTGGTGGTGGCCAGCGAGAGGATACAGGGCAGGTTGTGCTCCTGCCCCTATTAGCATATTGGGTCTGGAAAGAATTACCCAACGAGGCAATGCCCAGAGAAAAGAGTCAGCTGTTCTGCAAATTGCCAGAATTTCACCACTGAAACCCCTTCTTCTGCACCCCTGTTCTGTCCCACAGTCTTCCCAAGGCCTGTGGCAGCTGTAGCTGTTCTCCTGTTCATTTGGGGCATGCATGGCAGCTGGGAGCACATCTCTGTCCAGCCCAAAGGATTCCCCACTGCTGATGTGGGACTGGCAACTCCATGGCTCTCCAGCCTTCCCTGATGCTCTGAGCATTGGTCATCCAAGGCAGAAACAGGGAGGGCACATACACAGAGGATCTCACCCACCTACCCATCTGCCTTGGCGTTCAGACCCCCCAGGAGATTTTTTAAATTTTAATTTCTCTCCCATTTTTCTCATTTCTGACTTTTTCTTTTCATCCTTGCAGTTTGCACTGCTTCATCTGTCACTGCCATGGGAAGGCAGGTATTCCCAGCAGAGCCCATCTGAGGGGCCTCCAGGGCCTCGAGTACCACTGAGTTCCTTTTTCTCCTTTTCATCCATATGCAAGATTGCTCAGAAGGGTGAAAATTCCAGTGAAATGGCATGTTAGCAAAAAGCATGCATTAACAACCCTGTGGGGATGGCTGCAAAATGCTTTCCCTCACCAGAGCCACCTCCAACACAGAAACTTCACTTGCTTCTCCCTTAAGGATGAACTTAGAAAATTGCAATGTCTCTCTAGTGAGCTATATTCCTAAGAATCCCAAAGCACTTAGTAAATTACATTCTCCTGACTTCCTTCAGCTGTGACTGGGGTACCACCAGAAGTGGGGTGACAACTGGCCAGGGTTTAGCTTCACATGCCCTCATTAAAAATGAACTTTGGCTACACAAGAGAAAGAACCCCAACCCGGCTCAGTAGTGGTGCACTTTGTGCTTTTCCCTTTGGATGCAGAAAATAAAGTGCTAATGTGGAGCTTAGATCTGTTTGGGCTGTCCTCAGGACGCACCATGGAGTTTTCAGCCCCAGAAGAAATCAGCACCTTGGGTTTATCTTTTGGCTGGGTACAGCTGACAAGCAGCTGTGACGGGGGTGAGTCCTGCACACGCAAGTGAGGGCACTGCCCGGGCTGCAGCCCTGAGATCCCTTAGGCTGGGTCTGAGCTGAGCTGCACCAGCCCCAGGTCAGGGCAGGGAAGCCCCAGCTTTGCTTTCGAGGGAAGAGCAGTGACCTACAGCGTCATCTCCTGAAAACGACCTGCCACAAAGGACGAATTATCCACCTCATCCTCCCACTTCCCACTCTGTTCTCCTGCCAGCTCGCTTTTCAAGAGCTACCAGTGCAAAGGGCAGCTCATTATCCAGGAATTCAAATTGGTTCCTTTTATGGCAAAGATCAAACAAAAGCAAACCCCCAGCAATGCGGGCTGGCGGTGCTGCCTGCCTCAGCTGCCAGCCCAGGGCTGGGAAGATGAGTCTCATCCTCCCAACAGCTCATTATCTGGGCAGAAGGTGCCAGAAAGCAGATGGGGAGGAATGGAGGCACAGGAGGATGAGGATGGCACAAGGCTGAGGGAAAGGAAGCTGCAAAAGGAGTGTGGTTTGATAGGTGAAGGGTGTGACAGAGGTTGTCCATGCTAGACCACACAGCCCAGCAGCAGCTCTGTCGTCTCAAAACCACTTTACTGGGTGCTGATATTATCTTAACTCCAATTCCAGGGTGATTTTGTGGCATGGCAGGGGTTTTGGGCCATGAACACCCAGGTGGGCTCATCTCTCCCCACCACAGACCTGCCTCATTAGCCAGTGTCCCTGTGCTGAAGACATGGACCTGCACCACCTCTTTTGCTGCCCAGGTTCCCAAAGGGAATTTTCCCATTCTACCAACTACCCCCAAATAGCATGGCCAGCTCAGGCACATGTGAAAGTGACATTTTCCATTCCTCAGGGACAGTGACATTTTCTATTCCCCCAGAGCCAGTATCTCCTGTTGCTCCCTCCTGTGACCAGGGTGCCACCAAAACAGCTTTGCCTGTGCACAACACAGTTTTGGGGAATGGCTGAATAAGACCATAACACTGTTTCTTGTTGCCTTGACAATACACTGAAGCTCAAGAGATCCATTTTAACGCTGTGCTGGGGTAATACCAGCTGATGAAACCCTGCTGGAAACAAGGCGAGTGACTGGACTCGCAAAACCAAGTTTTTACACATGTGTAGGATCATCAGGATAAGTGGGGCTTTGCCTCTGGAGAGGGCCTGGCTCTTCGCCTGGGAAGAGTCTCCAGTCTCTCCCTCTAAAGGCTGAATTTTCAAGCACTATCTAGCAAATCCCTTCCCAGTACTCCACTGTTTTTTTAAAATACAAAAGTAATCCCAAATGTCCAAAACACTCCTGTTCTTCAGCTAGAGCCTCCCTGCAAAATCTGCTGAGTCTGAGGATGACCTGCAGCCAACATCCATGGGCTTAGGGGGCTTTAACCAACAGGCTGTTGCCCACAGAGGAATAGAATTTCTATTTTCCAGGGCACGGTTTCTTTCACATTGCTATTAATTCCAATCATGGCACATCTAATTTAGGAATTCCTCGGTGACCAAGACACTTCAGTGCCATGACAGGAGCATGCAGCAGTGAGAAAACAGTTAAATGTGGCTGCCTAAGCTCAGTCCATTACTTGGCCTCTGGGGAACAGCACCATTTCCTAAAGCTACTCCTCCCTTAGTCACTCCATGTAGAAACTCCATGAATAAATAAGAAATTTGCTTTCTTATGAGGGTCATTGCCCAGCCAGGATTATCCTGCAGGGCTGGAGGGTCAGGAGTCCCTGTTCTGAGAAGCACTGAGCCATCTGCTCAAGGTCTCACAAAGTGTGGTTGCATGAACTACCGACTCTATTCAGACCTGCTGGAAGCATCAAGAGCGGAACAGGCAGGTACTGCTCCAGATCTTTCTAAATCCAGCTCTTTCTAAACTCAGTTTCTCAACTTCCTGCAGCAAGACAGAGCAATTACACTCCAGATGATGAAATATTTCCTTCAGTTTACCCTAAATTCTAGTGAGTGATGTAACCAGCCATCCTTTAGTTTTGCATCACCTAACACAGTAAAGTGTGAACAAATCAATTCTCAGTGGATCGCTTTGGTATTTAAATCCCCCAATAAAACCTTTTCTGTTTTACTTACTCAGATCCCTTTCACATCTGCCATCAGGGTGCCCTTACACGCCTCATCCTGCCAAGGTTAATAGTCAGAGCTGGGATGGTTCCAGCTCATTTCGTCTTGTCTGAGATGACATTTTAAGCAGCAAGTTCTTTGTGTCTGACTGGCGTAAAGTCAAGTGCCTTACCTCTCATAGCCAGTGCTGACAGGGCTCAGTTAGAAGTCTGCTAAATGGCTGATTTCTGTAATTACACTAATTGCCTAGGAGAAAAGAGAGAGGAGTGTATCCTTCATTGAAAAAAAACACGTAAGTGTTAGTCTACGCTGACCTTTTCCTGCTGTTTCCTTCTCCTCTGTGAATGAACACTGTCAGCTGAAGCTTCCCCGTGTTTGCTCCTTGTTCTGCCCTTCCTGGTTACAGCTTGGGGGGACATGGCCAGAAATATGCATGGATTTTTTAAAAAGAGCAGGTACAACATTCATGGACACGGATTTTACTTTTTCTGAACAGTATAAATAGAATACTCTGTTGAAAATAAGGTGAAATGGAGCAATATTCAACTATGCTTGTAATTTTCTTCAACTGAGTAGTCCTACTTGCTGAATATTAAGCATTAACTGAGGGAAAAATAAAGGAAAGTGTGAGGTTTCAATAAATCAGGAACTTAAAGAAATCCCTCTGTACATTATCGTCTTTAGCTGCATCTTAAACAACTTCCTCTACCAGAAAAGCTGCCCAGAATGTGGACAGAAGAGAGAACATTGCCACGGACAAATCCTAAGTCAAGTTCAACCAGCAGCTCTCAGGAATTAACTCCTCATGTCCTGGGATCTGTGACTTTCCTTTGCCCTGGGAATGGCTATGGTTGTTTATGCTTCTGCCTCTAATCCAACATAAGCTGGAGAAGCTCTGGAGGTTTCAATTTGCAAGGACAAATTTATCCTGACTGTCTCAGTGGCAGGACTCAGCAACCCCCCTGCACAGAAACACAGCTCCCTTGGCCTTGGCATCCCCACTGCAGCTCCCAGCACACTGGGAGTTCCTGACCCTGGCTGGAATCTCCCACCCCACTCTCTACTGCACCCTGGCAGCTCTTCTTTAAGCAGCTGGAGCCCCACAGATTTCCCTCAGATCCACAGGCCATCAAGAGACCCCTAAATAGGCAGCAGCAGGAGAAAGCCCTGGGTGCAGTGTGGGCCAGCCTTTGAAGCTGACATCACTTGGGTTGGAGGTGTTTTGAACTGCAGAGAGGAAGCTTTATGAAAAGAAAAGGCTTTTATTCTGACAGTCAAGCTTAAGCCTGCTACGACTGCATGTAAAGTGCAAACTCGGAACTTAAAGAGGGAAAAATAAAAGGGCTGGATTCAGCGGACAGTTGGGTTTGACTCCAGCTCAGCTGTCAGAGGAATAAAGCCTTTGAAAAAGAACAAACCGAATCCTCAGCTCTTTTCCCCAGCATCAGCCCTGACTGCTGCAGCTTCAAAGGCTGGGCTATGCCAAGGAGGTCCCACGGGGAGAGAGGGGCTCTCACAGCTGCTGCAGCCCTTTGCATGCCAGGCTACACCACAACACAGCTCCTTGAGCTCCCTGCTCCACACCACAGCTCCCTGCTCCACACCACAGTTCCTTGAGCTCCCTGCTCCACACCACAGCTCCCTGCTCCACACCACAGTTCCTTGAGCTCCCTGCTCCACACCACAGCTCCCTGCTCCACACCACAGCTCCTTGAGCTCCCTGCTCCACACCACAGCTCCTTGAGCTCCCTGCTCCACACCACAGCTCCTTGAGCTCCCTGCTCCACACCACAGCTCCCTGCTCCACACCACAGCTCCCTGCTCCACACAACAGCTCCTTGTTCCACACCACAGCTCCCTTCTCCACACCACAGCTCCTTGAGCATCCTGCTCCACACCACGGCTCCTTGTTCCACACCACAGCTCCTTGAGCTCCCTGCTCCACACCACAGCTCCCTTCTCCACACCACAGCTCCCTGCATCACACCACAGCTCCCTTCTCCACACCACAGCTCCTTGAGCTCCCTTCTCCACACCACAGCTCCCTGCTCCACACCCTGGGTCCCCCAGGCTGCCCTGTCAGGCTGCTGCCCACCCACAGCTCCAAAGGAAGGGAGGCTCATTCTCTGGCTCTGGGGTTTCTTCACTTTGGGGCTGCTCTCATGGCAGCCCCGAGTTTGGGTCGGTGCCACCTCTGAGATGCTCATTTAGGAAATGAGTGAGTAATTGTATCTGCTTTGTACCTCCAGCATCTGCTCCTACACCTCCAGATACATGCTGGCACTCCAGCATGGGGGTGACCTCAGTGGCAGAGCTCCCTGATGATCCAAAGGCAAAGGTCTGCTCACAAAATAAGCATGCAGAGTCACCAAACCCAAAAGGCAGAGCTGGACGTCAAGGCAGAAACGAAAGCAGCTCATAATCACTGGGGTTGTATTTGCCTTTCCAAAGGGCATAATATTTTATGTGATTCATTAAGATTAGAGCCTGAGTGCATTCATCAGGGCCTTGTTGGTATGGAAATTAATCATTTTAGGGTGCTGAGCTTTGCTGGTGGCTCCATGAGGCTGGGCAGGCTGGCCTTTGGGTGGCAGGAAGGTGCTTGTGCTCAGCACAGCCTGGCCAGCTCCAGCCTGGAGCAGGGCTTGCTCCAGGGCTGATGAGGCAGCCAAGGGCTCTGGAATCCTGACCACAAGCTCAGCTTGCTGGGGCAGGAGGAGGGACAGCAGCCATCTCAGTCCTACACACCACTCCATGGCACAGCACCAGAAATGAGCAATCCCCAGGCATTTGTGTGCTCCCACCTCAGCCTTTGTGGTGTTTTAATAGTGGCCAAAGCAGTTAAATTAAAGAGAGACCATCGAACCACTGCTACTGCTGCCACAATCTTCCACTCTGGTGTTTGTGGTCTCCATCCCCATGGCTAATGCCCCTCCACTGAGGGTGGTCTGGCTGGATGAGTGGCAGAGATCAGGGTTTGAGGGTGCTGGTCCTCCTGCAGGGGGGACAGCAGCAGGAATTGCTGCTCCTTTGGGACTGGGTCACATAAAGGCAGGAGCAGGGGCTGGGCTGTGGGATGCTGCACGCTGGGTGTGGTACATGCACATCTCTGCACCTCAAAGCCCATACTGTCCCTTCCTGATATGGAATTTAGTCATAACTGAGAGAAATTAATCCACATTTTCAGTCCTCTGATATTAAAAAAAATTGAAAATAAAAGTCTGAAATGGGTAATTTTAAGACTGTTCTATGATAAATTCATAGATTTATTACTGTTATAGTCCTGCATAGCTGCAAAATCTCTGAGTTATTACAGCTTTACAGCATCCTGACCCTTCAAGTGTTTGTATTTCCCATTGCATCCTTACCAGGGATAAGAGATAACTGTACTTGTCTGCAAAATGCCCTGGGTAAGACAAGATCATCAGGAAAATGGCAAAAAGTAAGATGCATGTTCTGTGTTGCACTGACTTCCCTGTCACTTCTGCTCAGTTTATTAGCAGAAAACATACTTTTACTGCACTCCTGCCTTCAGATTCAATCTACTGCAGGAGGTACACAGACACAGAGGGGTTTTTTTCCCCTTTTCTCTTGGTGATGTGATACTGATCACTCTGAAAACCTCTCCTCTTTGTCGGCTCGTTGGCAGCCGGTGACGCAGGGACAGAGAATTGCTGCGTGTTGCCGACGTCTCCAGCCTGTCCTAATCCATGAGCTGACCGAGTATCCATGGGACGACGTTTCTTTTGGCATGAAGAAAATCTCTGGCAAGTTCCCTCAGTGAGACCTCGCAGACTTTCCACAAACATTCCTGACGTAGCAGGAGTCGGGGGACCACGCCAAGGATCTTCACAAAGGTGGCATTAGCTTTGTTCTTCCACACTGAAATTGAGCTTTCCAACAAATTTCAATACTTTTTTTTTTTACCAAAACCATCCCACCTTGGTTTTTCTGGCACAACCATCTCCCTCCAACACTAAATCTCGTTATGAGTTGAAAAGAATGACGGAAACCACGAGGCTGTAAAAGGAGGAAGTGCTAAGGTTGTTGCTTCTGTTTCCAAAGCATGAAATAAGGTATTGAATAATGAGTTTTTCCTTTCAGTGCTTGAGCTCTGTGGGGATGTTGCTACAGCTAATTCCTAGTCATGTATTTAACAAACTTACAAGCAAGGTCACTTGATCACATGTCAGGTATGGGAAGCCCATGAGCCCTGTGGGTAAAGAGAATTAAAAGCAAAAAAAGCACAAGATCTCTGAATTCATCAGAATCCCAGACATAAAAAGCCTGTGGAATAAATGCTGTAATCCCTCATCCCTCAGGGATGGAGTGGCTGTCTGACCCAGGGCACTGCTGGTCTAATAGCATTACCTTGGGGACGTTTTGGGCTAGTTTGCCCAGAGATTGCCTGTGGTCTGCCAAAGAAACTGTTTCTCTCAAAGCTCAGATGGTCATCCACAAGATCCCCATAGGAGGAAATAATAACCACAAACTTTCTCAGCTTGTCACCACAGGGCTGTCCACATTACGAATGAACATTTCCCATTCATACTTGGATTTCACCACATGAAGAAGAAAGAGAGGAAACACTGCAAAGAGAGGGAGGCTGGAAAGAAAGAGCAGAGCAAAGTAACAGTCATTACAAACAATGATTCAGGAGATCCTTCCCAAAAGTAACACAAGCAGCTCACTACACATCCTATGTCAGAAATGATGATTCCATGTCTGGTATTCAGGAATAAGGATCATTAAGTATTGATAGCATTTGCAAATATTAAACAAAGCATTTCTCTGCTGTTGCATGGGTAAGTGAACTAACAGGCTGACATTACATTTCTTAGAATCACAGAAAGGCTGGGGCTGGAAGGGACCTTAAAGATCATCTAGTTCCAACCCTCATCTTAAATCTATTATGAAGCATTTTGAAAGCACTTTATGAAAATCATTCCATGACACAAACCCTCCTTCAGGAAACTGTGATAGTACTAAAGAAAAATCTGGCAAAATTAGGAAAGCTGTTAAAGCTCCTTGGCCCTGGAAGGGTCTCATAAGAGGTCCCCATTCCAACTCCAGCTGGGCGGCTGGCACTGGTTCCTGTACCCCAGCATGATAAGATTTGATGAATAACTAAGAAAAATTAATGTGGCCATTCCCCAGTTCCCTCCTTTCATCCCTGAGCAGAATGGGTGCTGTCAGGGATGTGCAGCAGGGTGGATGTGAACCTCCCCTGCTTTGCACCTACTCACCTGCCAGGAGCAGGATGGGGAGCAGAGCTTGGAAGGAGATAGGAATTCTGGATGTTTTTATTTTGCTGTTTAAATGTCTTTTCCTTCCTTTAACTTTACAGCCTTGAGTCCATTACTAACTCCATGTCTGAAATTGAAATTATGAGGGGGAAAAAAATCCTCCATGCATTTACTTGGATTCATTATCTGTCAAGTGGTATAGAGGGAATAAATTGGGAAGGAAATTTTAAAACCATTCTTTTGACATGAGTCACAGGAGTAAGCTATCAGAAGCCATGTCAAAGGCGCTGCAGTTGGCAAGAAACATATAGCATCTTTATGATTCTTCCTTTCATAAAATCCAAACCATAAACAACAGAAACAAGGGAAGGCAAGGAATGTAATTTCATTAGTGCAAACGTGACATAAATTTAATAATAAATATTAGCTGTTATCTAGGAAAATATGAAAAGCCATTTTCAAAATCATTAGCTCTAATCACAAATGAATTTTTGCAGCTTCTTTTCCATTTTGTACCTCTGTAATGAACTCTGATAAATTCAAGGGACTACATGTTAAATAAAGAGATAGAAGGGTCTAATTTGCTGCTTCATTAAACCGGCTTATTTCTGGAACGTCTTACATGTTGCTCTGAATTTCCCATCTCTGAAAGGTGGAGACAATGAGCTATCTGTTTCTAATGTAGTGTGGCACACAATTAGGGATTCAAAAGGATGTGAATCTCTTTCCATCAGAGATACACGCAGCGATTATTATTTTATTACCAAATACTGTCAGCGTTACGGATTTCCAACAGCTACCCTGACACCTGATGTGCATGTTAAATCTGCACAAAGAATTGCAAGAAAAAGTCAGATGGAGCATATTTATGCCACATTATTCTTTCCTACTTAAGTCTCTGGAATTGTTAAGTATTCCTGCAGTGAAGATTTGCAGCTGGACAGGATATATGGAGGATGACCTCCCTGTTTGGGTGTATTTTAACATGGTGATACAGCACAAGCTCAAGTTTACAAACTCTGCTCACAAATCTACAGAGCATTTAGGAACTTATCTGAATGTATCTCTGCTCAGTGAACAGAGCAGTGTGGATTTGAGACACTGACCTGCCTGGGGATGAATTCCACCAAAGTTCTCTCAGCTTCAGCTGAAATTTCCTTTCAAAACACATACTAACACAAAACTTCTTTAGCCTCCACTTGACTTTAGCCAAGTGGATTTGCAGGAGGAAGATATTTGAAGCAGTCCTGGAAGCATAAAAATACTAAAAAAGGCTTTGACCTCATAGAGAAACACAGATGTCTCTTTGGATGCAGTATCAGCTTGGGACTTATCTCCAAGGATATATGTCACTATCCACAGGAGAAACTCTCCTGGTAATCTGGACAACACCAGAAGGAAATGGTTTAGGCATTTGGGTAGTGTTTGCCTTCACATGTATATGGTCAGGATTACCACTTTTGTACCACTTGTTTGCAAAATTTCCAACCACTGAACAGTCCTGGATTTCATCCTCCTCTCATTGCCTTTCTCAGCACAAGATGATGGGGCTCGGGGCAACCTGGTCTAGTGGAAAGTGTCCTTGCCCATTGTAGGGGGCTGGAACTAGAGGAGCTTTAAAGTCCCTTCCAACCATTCTATGTTTCTGTGATTCTCATGAAAAAACAAAGTTCTCAGCAACTTGCAGGATCCAAATTGCCATGCCAGAGCAAAGCAAAGCAAGAGCTGTAATACACTTTATAACTATAGAGAGGAAAAAGGAAAGAAAAAAACTCCTCAAAACACTGGACTTGAAAATTCAAACTCTCAAGTCAGAACATTCAAAATCACGGTCCCCACAGCACCCATAACTCACCTCCCTGCACATATGTCACACATGCTACTGGGTATGAGGTTATATTTATGTCTTGTTCTTTCTCTGCCAGGAACAGAGTTATGGCTACTGGGGGAACTGTAAGTTTGATTTTCCTGACTTATGTGTATTGAATCTTCAAGAAAGGAAAAAAACCCCAACCTGCTTGTTTGGGTGGTAGCAAATAGGTGTCTCTCTGACTTTATTTCCACTTCCTTTTCTGTTCCTCTGCCTCTTCACAGCCAGCTAAAACTGTGGACTTTACCCACATGAAGAGGAATTAGTTGTTAAAAAGAAGCAACTTCTGTGTTCTTCAGGAAAAATTGTTGACTGAAAGTCATTGGAGCAGGTTGCCCAGGACAGTGGTGGAGTCACCACCCCTGGGGGGATGTAGAGGGGGTGTAGATGTGACACTGAGGGACATGGTTTACTGATGAACACAGCACTGCTGGGGTAACAGGTGGACTCGATGCTCTTTGAGGTCTTTTCCAACCTGATGGGTTCTATGATTCAGAGGAAGAGGCAACATCTTCCTCTGCAGTTCCAGTCCTCACAGGACTGGGTTGGAGAGGCTGCATTAAAACCACTGAAGCCTTCTAAGTTCTCATTACTAAACTACTGCTTGCAGCAACCTTTTAAAATGAACTCTACCACTTTCTTGTGGGTGACTTGCAACAATGCCTAAGCTATCCCTGTCTGGAAGTGCTTACAACATCAGTTCAAAGTTTATCAAAATGCAACTGGAGCAACTCAGAACCCCTATTTCAGAGGGATTTACCAGCACTCATTGCACAGTGGCAATTGAGAGGTGAGGAACGCTTCTTTTTCTTCTGTCTGCAGTGACAATAGCTGTTGAGTGGCCTTTTTGCTGGAAATAGTATTTGGGAGATTGGCACATACTCTCAAAGAAAATTTCAAACAAAATTTCTCCTGTTTCTCTGCTGAAAGTTATGAAGTAACTCCTGTTGCAGTGGCTCAGAGGTGGTTACAGGGCAAGGGTCTTTGCAAAGCCTGTGGGGTGGCTTCCAATGCCTTTGATAACCCCTGGATTCAGTTCTAAATTCCTTTGCCTGTTTGACTTCCCCACTCTCTCTTTGGCATTCCCAATTTCCTGCTGACACCCACCATGGGCAGTGGCACAGGTACAGCAGTCTGTGTGTCCAGGCACTGGGCACAGCTAACAGGGACAGAGAGAGAAATAAGCAGCACCCACAAAATGAGTACTCAGCATTTTGGTGCTCAGCAGAGCACTGCTGCCATGGCTCGCTCTGCAAAGCCAATGATGCTCCTCATTCCCGTTGGTCATTTATTTATAGGAGGAAAAAGAAAGAAAAGAGAGTTAACCTGGATCCTGCTGCTGTGTCTCTGTGCTGTGATACTTTCTTGTGGAAGCCCTACTGATTAAAAAATGCTTTTGATTTGATTTCCTGGAACATTCTGTTGTTTTCAAGTCCAGTATGGGTTTATTTCAGACATATTTCCGAGGCTTTCAACGAACGAGGATGCAAAGAAATATATTGCATTTGGGAAAACCATACAAATGGTAAATGTCTTTTCAAATAAGTTATAATGATATTTCAAGGGCAGTTTAGACCTATTCAAATTGCATATTCTCATTACCATTCTTAGCAACAGACGTAAGTCCTTCAATCTCCATGTAGTTTTGTTACTCTCTCTCCACAATTTTCAATTTCCTTACAACTATTCAACTGATTTATTATTTCCCTCCTGTATTTTAAATGCATTGTAACCCCATACATTTGTTTCACTCTCTCAGCTTCAATACTCAAGGTCGTTAAAACCCCCAAAATATCCTTTGCTTATACCACAACTTTAAATGTGCTCTTTCTTGCCCAGTGGCCTGTTACGTAATTACGAGTGGCGATATTATCCTGTTTTTATATTTTTATGATTAAAGAGATAAAAATGAACTCAGCTGAATAAAATGTGGGAAGCTACTTGCAATATCTGTGGCAATTCTGCTGCTGCCCCAGTTGCAGAGGTGACAGAGAGATGCAGAATTAATCTTTCTCGGTGTGTTGCTTGAAAGTTAACTGAGAAGAAATAAATAATATAGTATTAACATCTGACCCTTCTGATTAAGAGCTGCTTAAACATGCAACAAATTTTAAATCAATTGCATTGTAGAGAGAGGAAAAGTACATGCCAGCCCAGGCAGCCCAAATCTGCCTTAAAAATGAGGACATTCTCCCAGGATCACAGCTCAATGTCTCTGTGGGTAACACTTGGTTGGACACCATCCCTTTGGTCCTGTGCCTGGCTGGGAACTGCTCACCCTCCATAGCAAGGCAGCCCCATAGGCTCCCAACATGCAAGGACACAACCCTGGCCACTTTTGCTTGAAAATGCAAATCTACAGTTCAGCCAAACCTCCAAACCTGACAGTGCTGGTGTGAGCACATCACAGCTCCCTGGGAATACACCATGCGTGGGAATTCAGTTTCCCAGCTGAGCTGGGGGAGGTCAGGAAGGCTGAGGAAGGTGGAGGGAAGGTCTGTGTGAGCAGAGCTGAGTGCAGGGGGTGGCAGGGGTGGCAGGATGCTGCTGCAGGGAGCTCAGGCTCAGGGACCCGCCAGGTGCTGCAAGGGCTGCGCTGATGGAGCGCGGGGTGACGGCCGTGCCTGCTGCCATATGGGACTGTCAGCACTGCTCACAGAGCAGCAGCACGGAGCTGCAGGGCACCTGCAGAGCCCAGGCAGCCAGTGCCCTGCCCCAGAGCAGGATCAGGCCTGGCAGACCCTCCCTGACAGCTGATTTCTAACAGATTGCTCCTGCCTCCTCTCCTGATCTAGATCACCCGTTCAACACGCCCTGCCTCCAGCACCACAGGACTCTGACTGCTCATCCACATCCTCCCTGACACCCGCTCCTGCCAGCCCTTTGCCAGCTCCTCACCAAGCCTGAGGAGCACCAGCTCCTCTGCAGAGAAATTCTGATGTAGGCACACAGGGAAACAATGATGCAGAACACTGCAGTTGTGGTTTTTATCTCTGTGTTCCTTAGTAACCCATTTTGTGTGCTGGAAAAAACAGCACAATCACTGAGCCCCTAAATTGCTGAAGAGAGCAGTGCGAAGACTCTGGACACAGGGGCATAAGAGCCAACCAAGTTCATGGCCAGATTCCCTCAAGGGCTCTTGGAGCTCCTCACTTCAGACACGTCTCTCCTGCTCCAGGTGTAAATCCAGTGATGGAAAAAGAGGGGACAGTGCCCTTCCGGAGCTGTCCTCGGCGAGGCTGAGATCACTGCCATTTGTTCCACTGCTGGCTCCAAGAGGTGTCAGCGTGGGCCGTGCCAGCCTCCTGCAGCGTGTTTACTGCGTGGATGAGCCCAGGAGCTCAGACAGGACAGGAAAGGATCTGCTTTCATTCCCGCTAGCCCGGGCCCTCCCCTCGAACCACAGCCTTGGCTTGAAAACAAAAGGTTTATGTAAACATATAGCTTGCTTTCAATCTGAAGCTGCAATTCCTTCTTTACTAAAAGGTCATGGGGTTTTTTTCCATGTGACTGCCAGACTTGGAACCTGCCTGGTGCAGGCATGGCCAGTGCTTGGAGCTGGGATGGGGACAATTAAGTAAAACCCATGGCTGGTAGAAATCCTGAGCTCCCCTGGTCCCGCATCCCGTGGCTCTGGTGTTTCTCTGGGCACAGTCCCGCACGCCCAGAGGAGATTCCTGATGCTGCCCTAAGAGACAGCCCCGGGAGCCGTGGCTGGAGGGGAGCCGGGGGATGAGGCACAGCTTCTTCAAAGCTCGGGCTCAACTTATGAAAACAAACGAAAGGAAGAGGAAACCTCTGCCATTACTCACTCCCGGGGCAGCCGGAGCATCCCGACAGGCGGCTCTGAGTCACACCTGACACACACACAGGCTGCTGTGACACCGGGGCTCCCGGCCACCCCCGGCCACCGGCCCGTGGCTGCCCCGGCCATCTGCATCGCTGGCAGGAACCTAAACCGTGCTGGCTCCCAGCCCATCCAGCACGGAGCACACAGCGAGCCTTTGGAGAGCCTGACACTTCCCTCAACACTCCCAGCAGGTTCTCCCAGCACGTTCTCAGCTTTCCCCCCACCTGCTTTACCACTGCTGTGGCTGCTGCTCTACCTCCAGCAGCACGGTGCCACCTCCCACTGCTCCTCGCTGCTTACATTTCATCTGTACAAAATAGACTTTGCTTCACTTTTGCTGGGAGTTGCAGTAAAATACACAAACTTCATTTGCTCGTTCAGCTGGGGCTGGTGGGAAAAGGTGCCCACAGCTGACCCTGGACCAAGTACCTCCAGTCCTTCACTCTTCTGTGGCTGGTTTTCCTGGGAGAGACTACAGCAACCTCCTTGGCAGATTCACTGCTGAGAGAGCAACGATGGCAGCAGAGCCCCAGCTTCCCTGCCTGACACCCCTCGCTCTCCCCACATGGAGTGGTTTTAAAAGCAGAGTTTAAGTGAAGTAGACACTAAGAAAACAAAAGAAAACAGCCCCAAATCTGGCACACAAACACACAACCTTCTTCACATCACCCTTCTACAAAAGCAAGCAAATTTCGCACTGAGTCACTCATTCCCTTCAGAGAAAAAGAAGCCACTGGTGCACCTGCTCTCCAGGCTCTGCCATCCTTGGGGATCTGCTAATTTCACATTCCCTAACAAGGGCTGCAGACCCACACTGCTGACTTGCTCTGTGCTATCACAAGCACTAAAACACTCATTAGAGAAGTGCTCCGCTTGCTCTTTGGCCTTTGGAGCTCTTGGAAGAGTATTCTTAAGAAAATAACATCTGATGATAAATTTACAGCTCCAGCAACTGCATATTAAACGCATTTTAGTCCAGCTAGTCCCGTGTCACACAGTTGTCAGTACAGACTGGTGGGGAATGAATATGAAATATTCATGAAGTTATCAATGGGACCAAGATATCTGCTTAATGATGCTGCTGAGCAGTTCCTCTGCTCTGGGTGCCTGGTGCTGACTGGCTCATTAGGGTGGCTGTGATTTGCTGGCGCCTTTGTGGCAGTGTTTGCTCCCCACCACTGACACACCACCATCTCCTGGACCAACTCCATCTTAATTAGCTCTGCTGCCACTGGAATTAGGCAACATGTTGGAGGAGTCACTTAGATTAACTTCTGACTCTTCCTCAGACAGATGGGCCCTCGGTAGCCGTGCCTGCCTATTACATTTGTTTAATCATTCCTTAAAGGACTGTCACAACACTCTGTACTGGCTGGGTGCGTCAGAGACGTGACCTTGGCTCCAGCCCTGGGTTCTCAAAATGAATGCTTTTCTTAGAAGGTATCTGAGCTTTGCCAGGCAAGCTGATTAGCAATTTGGAGCACAGTGCAGAGGTCTCCAGGTAGCGAGGTCCCGCTGGCTTGTGCAGCTGTGTCCCAAAATGGGATCTGCTCTGGAATTTGCATCATGCCCCAGCCCCAGTGCCCACTGCTGACCCTGGTGATGAGTTGGGGTCCATGGTGGTCTGTGCTGGTTGGGTCCCTCCATGGCACAGGCTGGACACTCTCTGGTCCATACACAGAGCCCCGCTGATGGGTTTTGTATGAATGAGCACAACGAGTACCAACAGGAACCCCTCGAGAACCCCTGTCTGTGCTGAGCTTGCTTGGGAGACCACCAGCCTGACCTCTGACACTCCAAAGACAGAGGGTCAGTGCCCTCTGTGCCCATTCCAGCCCGGCTGCCACAGAGGGAGAGGCTGGAGAGCTGCAGTGTGCCTGTACCACAGCTGTGTGTGAGAGGGGCTACAGCATTGCCCTCCTAACGCTGGCTGCAGGGTCTGCAGACTGCAGGAGAACTGGAAGAAGCCCAAATGCTACAGGATGGGACATTCTGGAGTATTTCAGCCCAAATCCTTTGGAAAACTTTAAGACATTTCTACAAACATTAGCAATGACAAAAGGGGCTGGGATGAGGCTGTTTGGTACCTGGAGGTCGCTGTGCTGCAGACCTGACCATGTCCCACCTTCAGTACCACCAGCCAGGGCTTTTGCCTGCTGCAGGAATGTTCCTCTACCCAGCACAGGAACAGCACCTGCTGAGGATCCTCTCACCCAGCTCTTGGTTTAGTTTGAGTCCAGAACCACAAAGAGATGGCACGGCTCCAGTCCTACCCCTGTATTTGGGTGCAGGAGCAGATCTGGAAACCTGAACTGATGCTCAGTCAAGAGACTTTTCAGAGCCCATCTAGTCGACTTTATGTGAAGGAGTGAGCAGAAAGTGCTCTCAGTTTCCAGGGTTTAAAAAAAAAAGGTTCACACTGCTTCCTCCCTGGAGGTTTGCTTTCAAGTTTCAGCTTCAAACAAGCCCAGATTTCAAAGTTCCAGCACACACATTGCTCTGCATGCAGACCACGCAGGTGAAGGATTTCCCTACAGCTTCCCACAGTGCACAGCCTCTGCTGCTCCCTGCCTAATGTACTGCACAGCTTAATTGTGACAGAAATAAACCCACATCACTTGCAGGACCCAAGCTGTACATTGGTTTGGGGATGTTTTCCTCATTTCTCTCAAGATTTTCCGTAAGATACCAGCAATGCTGTTGTTCTTTTCTGGAGTGATAGCATCTTTATGGTAGGACCATACTGCAGCTTTTCTGAAACTCACAGCAAGGAGCAACAAAAAATGCTTCCACCATGCCTCGTCCTACTGCAGGTTTACTTTAGTGCCAGCACTGGTGCTGATTTAATTCCATAACTCTAACTTTTAAAGGCAGGCTTAATCTGCCATACTGTGGCCTCTCTGTTGCAAGTCATCTTCCCTTATTCCAAGCAATTTAGTCCCTGATGCAGTGAGGCACTTAAGTCCATGCTTAAGTGTCATCTAATTCAATGCACAGGCCTCAGCTCCTGCAGAGTCAGAGCTACAACCCTGTAAAACCCTCTCGTGCTGTGGGCATGGGGCTCTGTGTGAGTGGTGTCCCCTCCGTGGGGTGCAGGATGTCTCTGGGTCACGGCCCTGCTGACCTGGAGCTGCCCTGCTGAGTGCTCTGGTTTTGTGGGGAATTAGGGGCAGGGATGTCTGCTAGCTGTGACTGCTCTGCAGTGAGTTTATCAAACCAGAGTGGGTTTGGAGGCCACGCTCCCAGCCCTTGCTCCGTGTTTTTTACAGTCAACATTATTCACATGGAAATAGCCACGGCTTGGCGTTCATTCCCTAACCCATGCTACGATCTCCTGTTGTTTCTGTGCTGATCCCTGAGTGTTGCCCCTCTCTGTGAAGCAAGATCAGCCTTCCACAGCTCCAGGAACACCGTTGGCATTCCTGTGCAAACTGCCTGCTCTGCGAGGGGAAGGAGCAGCCATCCCCTGCACAATAGTGCACAAATAAGGACATGATTAAACCATACTGGATGCTGAGAGGCAAACTACTGCACTATGATGTTCAAAAAGCCAGAATAATGTGATGGTTATAAAGACAGACAGCTCAGGCAAAGCTTGCCTAGAGCACAGAATGATTGTCAGGATGGGCAAAAATGTAGAAAATCATGTGAGTGTGTAAGCTGCCAAAGCCAATTAATCCAAAGAACATTTTGCAACCATTAGGCTTCTATTACTGTGCATGCATTGTAATTACTGTGGGTCTGCACAGATATGATTGCAGATCTTTAATGATACTGAGGTTCTACTTGAACTTTTAATTATTTTCATTTAATTTGTTTGCGCTTAATTGTTGTAGCACCTAAAGTTGGAAAAAGTGACTTATTTTTTAATTTGTCATTTTTAGTGTTGCTGTACCCAGATTGTCCTAGCAACCAAGGAGAGGAGTCTGGAAGGGCTGCTCAGAAGGAAGAGATGCTGTGGTGTTTCCCTGTCTTGTGCTACTTTACAGGCAACTCGTGCTGTTAATATCATAGCCTGGAAAATAGCAGGAACATGGTGATCAAGGAAACTTCTGCTGATAAAAAGGTACAGAGAGCACTTTTCTAGGCAGCTTTGACTGAATCATTGTTTTCTATGTCAGGGTTGAAGCAGCCAGAGGAATAGAGGTGAACCCAAACCTTACAGTCAGGACTGGATCCACATTTTGCTCTTGGCTTAAATCAGTGCTGCAACATCCTGGACTCTAACTGTGAGAAATATCTTATAAGATAAAATTGAGATTTCAGCTTGGTTGTTTGGGCTTATCCTCTGCCAAAGACAAACAATATGAGTTTATGTCACTTTCCTCTCTTGATTGGTAGCCCCTCCTCCCTGTTAAAGAGCGCAAAATCTATTTTATCAAAGTAAGAACATGAGAACATGATATTTCTCATCTTGGTGTATGGCTGACCTGAGGAAGGTGCAGCAACTGTTTGTAATTTTTAGGGAAATGAAATGAACGATGAGTTATTAAATAAATCAATTCAATCCAGTGAATATTCTTTTATATCTTCTATCCATGTGGTTAAAACTACTGTGAAATGCTGCTAGTAGGAAAAACAAGAGACAGGTAAAAGTAGCTAAATGTCTAGCAAAAGAGTTTAAGACACAAACCCCACTGGTTTGCCGCCAGTTGAAGCATCTTAAACTTCTGAAATTGAGTCTCAAGTCTGTAAGTTGCCCATCAGATCTCACGAGTCAGGGCAGCACTTGGTTTTTTTTTTAATATGTCTGCTTTACTTAGGAATGACAGAGAGATTTGTGACTGACAAAACTTACAGCGCCATCTCCCACCGCCCTTGCAGACCAGCCCTGACCTAAAATCCTGTAAAACAAAGTAAAGCCTGAGCTTCTCCCTCCCTCCAGCCCCTGACAGCATGGGCTTTGCTTCCATTTCCTTTTCCCAGTGCCATATAAAACATGCACAAACATTACAGGCAGTCCTGTAAGCACAAAACCTCCACCCTGCACAGCCCATGCCCACCATGTCGTGGGTATTTACAGCCCAACCTCTTCCCCAGCCTTACCACTCAGACTGAAGCTCAATCCCTGAGCAATACATCCTCAGGACTAATAGAAACAATCACTTTAGATGAAGGCTCACAGGTATTTAAACAAGTTTAAAGTGTTTCAGCAGCCTGATTAAAACAAGTGGGCCAAAATCCAAACACAATTTTCTCCCTGGCCAGCCTTAGGTTGTAAATCAAGAGTGGTTGTAATGTTATTAATTACTATTTCAACTCCTCTGGCAGCATTATGGAGACAGAGCACAAAGATCTCGTTACAAGTCAGATGGACAGCTCTGAAGTGATCAGAAAGCCAATGAGAGCTCATGGGAGCATCCTTTTAAGCTATTAGTTATTTAAGCAATTCATAAGAAGAGGGAATTGAGTTGTGCTGGGAAGGAGAGTGTCTCCCAGCCCCTCACCACAGAGAGAGCTTTCCTGGTTTGTCTACATCAAAGGCTCGTAGCTGCACCTCCTACTCATTTGATCTTAATTCAGCTCAAAAAAAGCTCTGCTTCATGCATTTCTAGGTATGACTTAGACATGAAACATGATGTGATGGGCCTTTGATGAATAAGGGAACATGTACTGGGGGTCATCTGTGCCAGGAAGATTTGATCTGATTTTGGGAAAGAGGTGGACACGTAGCCACACACGCACATACGTGCAGCTATAAATAAACCAGGAGCTGTTTGCAAGGGAAACAGGAGCCCAGAGCCACTCCCTTGATTCAATTCATTGTCCCAGCTTATCTCTGTAATTTTATCAGCCTAAAAATATCCGCACAGCCAGCGTTCTCTATGCAAATCACCATAATTTGAAGCGAAGCACAGGGCGGCAGCAGGAGCCGTGGCAGGAGCACAGGGTGAGGCCAGGCTCTCCTCTGGCTCCTGAGCAGTGGCACCACAGGGAGCAGCCCAGGCTCCCAAAACCTCCTGGGCTGTCCCCCACCCACTTCTCACAGTCCCTCAGCAGCCACAGCTTCCCAAGGAGAGCCTGCAGAAACCTGCCAATAGGTCCTGTGAGACACATTAAATACTTTAACTGTCTTGGGAGACTTCTCAGTCACTAACATGTGCTGGAATGAAATAAACGCTTTTTCCGGTGGTGTCTGAAAGGCAGATGGGCTGGCAGCAGGCAGGCACTGTGGTGGGGGACAGGTCACTGAGGACAGCCCCAGTTTTGGGGTGCAGTGCTACCCCAGCCCTCCTTCAGGCCCTGGGACTGCCCTGCTCCCACCTTGCTTGCAGGGAAGCACCCTGGTTTCTCCCTCCTAATTTTCTTCTGAGATGGATAATTAGTATTTCAGTACAAACAGTTAATTGCTTGAGGATGTTTTTCTGCTCCTTCACTGACCATGTGTCCAGGGTCAATGTTTGCTCATGGGTCTCTGATGTGTAGCTCTCAAAACAATGATAACAAATGACTCTCAAGTCTTGGTGACTTGCATTCCAGGGAAGAAACCACCAAAGGAGGGACACCACCAGTGCTTTCTGTCTAAAAAGCAGCAAAATTTTCTTCTGTGTGTCTTTTGAAGCAGGGTGGCCAAGGCAGGGAGTGCCCAAAGCACAGAACACACAAATCAAGGTGAAAGAAGAGATTTGGAAAGCATCAAACCTTAAAGGATGTAGACACAAGAGATTTCCAGGGGCTCAGATAGCTGAGCAGAGAAAAAAGCTATGCTTTTATAGCAGACACATGATGCTTGACAGATGGGTCAGCTCAAGAGGTGTGTATACACCAGGGGAGGGAGATTATAATACAGAGGAGAAAATGCACCAGGGACAGGAGATCCAACCACTGAGGAGGACCAGTGGCCTCTGGTTGGCACCATTTGTTTGGTATTTGTTCGAAAGACATCCCAGCGATGCTTACAAAGCTTCATAAACCACCACGGAGCAAAGCTCAGCCCAGCTGGACTCAAAACCACCCTTCTCAAAGGGCTGCTTGGTGGTAACTGAAGATTTTTTGTAAATGACAGGAGTTCAAGCAAAGCAAGGCAGATATTTTTCCGTTCAGTGCCGCGTGTTGGAGCAGAGCACGGTGGATGTGCTGTTCTCAGCACACATCCCCATCTGTCCCACCCTAGCACGGGGTGGGCACCTCCCCAGACATTGCTGCTAACAGAATGGTGAGAGCTGGTTCCATAGCCCAGAAATCTGCTTGGGTTTTTTGTAATGAGCAGGGTCTGAATGACGTCAGCAGGTTAAAAAGCACCATTATCACACAGACTGCCTGACCCAAACCCAGCTGACATCCACACAAGTCTGTTAGTGACCTCAACAGGCAGTGGGTCAGACCTGACGAGAGCACCACACACTGAGCCATCTAAAATCAAGACAAACTCAATCAACTTTGTGAAATAACAAGATTTACCTCACTGCAGCCTCCATAACCCCTGCTAATGTCAGGGTTCAGGCTTTGAGGAACCAAATATTAAAGGCTTCTTCGACATGAAAGTCAGCAAGTACTAATTTTGGGTAAACCTCCACTGGGACACAGGGATTAGCTGGGGGGGAGCAGCTGGGCTGCTATTGCTCCTGAAAGTCAAGTCATTCTTCTCCTTCTTTCAGCCTTTAATAAGCTTCACTGGAAGCAGCTTTTAAAGTAAAACCCAAAGCCTGAGCATAAGCCCTTCATCCCTCTCTGTCCTGGGCAGCACTCAGTCCCTGCCCTGATGTCTGTGCATGTCCACCTCTGAGCAGAGGCCACGGGGTTGTGCCAAACCCGTTCTGCAGGATCAGCTCCTTCCAGTGTTACTCACTGGGCTGCAGAAGATACAGTGCCAGGCCCTGTAATACAAATAGCTTCTGAAGGAAAAATTAATGCATAGTGTCAACAGCCCAGAGCTCCAGATAGGCCAGAGGAAAACAAGCTGTGGGGCATTTTGTGGAGGTGAGGAAATGAAAAGGCTGTTTGCCTGCATTTCACCTTGCACAGATGGGAAAGTAGTGCACGGGCACACTGGCACTCATCACCTTTATGAGGTGTCCCAGGGCTAAATCCTCACTCACCGTGATGAAATGTAGGGGCAAGCCTGCAACTTTTATGCTTCAATAATAGAAGAAGCTATTTATACAGATATGTGAAATATTTAGACTCAGAGTGTTTCATTTCACTTAATTTAATACCACTTAACACTTGTGGAATTTCTATAAATGAAATCACTAGAGATTCAGATCCCTACTGTGTCCAAATGTGTCTGGAAAAGAAAAGTGTCCATTTTCAGTGCAACAAATGCTCAACTGCAGATTTTCAGCACAATAAAATCCCCAGACTAGCAATTTAATTATTCAGCTGACTGGTGGAAGAATAAGAAGTTAGAGAAATCTAAAGCCATGTGATGAAAACTCTGGAGCAAGTTATAACAAATGTTTGCTTTAAGACACTAACTGAGCTACCCAGAAGCTTGCACTTATGGGATAATGATAATTTAATAATTATGCAGGAAAGTACCATCTTTGTTCTCATAATCTCTCTTCATATGGTCAAAACTATTTTCTTCCTTAGAGCTACATCAAATAGCAATATTCTTCATGCCAGAATTTTTGACCAAGATTTTAATCCTGTAACAGGAGGCATATGGCCAGACACATTCATTTCCATGGGTACCCATGCAAACATAAATTTCCTGCCCTGAAATCAGTGTGCTGAAAAATACCTAAGTCACACTGTTAGGTCAGCTCTCAAATTACTGGGCTCTGTGCTCCTTCCTCTTCTCCTCCAAGCACCTCCAGGAAGGTCATCACACTTTGCTACTGTCTTGATATTGGTGGTGGAGACCAGCCAGTTCCTGCCATCTCAGCCCTGAACCAGACAGAAATGGGAACTTTCAGGGGTTTCAAGGCTTAAAAACCCAAGCACAGATTCAGAGCCAGCAATATTCCCTGTTTGCACACAGCCTCTGATCTGAAGAAGGAGAAAGGGGAAAGGAGGATGGTTATGATCCACACAGCTGGGATTTCAAGGAATAAACAAGGAGAGTGTTGTGAGCACATGCTGTTGGAGCACTGCAGGAGTTCCAGCAGCAGCCATTCATCCAGCCTCCTTCCAGGGAAGGATCCACCAGGATTTGGTCTTTGTAACTTGCTGATGAGCTGTGGGAGCAGCCAGCACAGGATGCAGGCCCAGAGCTGGGATCCAAATGTATTCTCATGGCACAGGCTGTTATTAGCCACAATACACTTCTGGCATTAGACAATTTATAATTGCGTTACTAATTACATCACCAATTAAGTACAATCTGCCATTTCTGGAATTCTCTCCCTAGTCAAACACTGTCCTTGAGGCATTAAAAACACGCTGACATCCAGCAGCAGGAGCAGCAAACCACAGTGTCCTCATTATCACAGGATCCCTCTTGAACTGCTGCCTATCAGATAAGCCTGCAGGAGCCTCAGCATCCTCCAGCCAGCTCAGGCTGTGCCTTCACTCACCCTGCAGCTGATGCAGCCCAAATCACAGAGCAGCACTTGGGAAAAAAGCACCTCCCATCACACCAGGGCAAGCCCCTGCCTGCCGGGGTCGGAGGTGATACGAGGTCCTGGCTGCCCACGCAGATCCAAAAAAGACTGAAAATTCTCCTCTCCTTCCTGCTCTGGGATTTGACTGTCTGCTTCAGGCCATGCTTTCCACAGACTCATCTCTGCCATGGAATAATTTTTTCCTATTCTGGCAGCCTCAAGACCCAGCAGCCCTGATGAGCTCTGAGCACAATCGGGCACCAATCTGGGACATGATGCATCGGGGATGGGGGATCCATGGGAGCCATCAGAAGGGGGGTGGCAGCAACCAGGTGCCAGGTGAGCCCTCCCTGCTGAGGAGGCAGCTCACAGCCCTTGCAGGGAGAAAGGCAGCTCCCAGCTGGCCAGGGGGCTGGCAGGTTTGCAATACCCCCAGTGCTCCTCAGCAGCAGTGAACGTGCACAGAGTGGCTTTGGGAACAGCCTCACTGTTTCTCCTCCACCACAGCCTGGGCTGGGGGATGTTCCCCTGTACTACCTGTGGGGGTCTGGAGATTTTCCCTACCTTTCCAACACCCTCCTGAGAAAAAAAAAATTCGAGGAGACCCAGCTGGTTTTGCAGACTGTTTCACCCTTGGCGGACACAGCTTTATGAACTGCACCTCCTCTTCTCCCACCCCACTTTGCCACCACTTGGTGCTCTCCACCATCAAGCACTTCACATCCAAATCACTCCCAGAGAAGCTCTCACTTGCTGCTCTGCATTTTGTGCCATCAAGCTTGGTCCCTCCTGGCTTGTTATGACAAAGCCAGCCAATCACTCACTCCTAGCCGGTTTATTTTAGATGCTTCTTTATCCATCACAGCTCTTACTGGAAGGGGAAAAGCAGGAAACTTGCACTGCAAGGATAAAGAGCAAATGCCCCAGTAAATCCTGTGCATGATGCTGCAAGGTTGATGCCTACAGCTGTGGCTTCATGTTTGCAGAAGAGTCAGCAAATTATCTACAGAAGAAAAGGAAGTTGATGGCTCAGGAACTGTGCATCAGTGGGGCACAAATGGTGACAAACTCAGGCCGTGACCCAAGGAGAGTGCCAGAGTCCCTCTCTCTGCCCTCACCACAATGGGGCCAGCTTCCCTACACAGACCTCCTGGTCCCAAAAGTGCCAGAAGAAAAGTGTAATTGGGTCACCTGTAACACAACAGTGACGCCAAAAACTTTGTAACACATTTGATATCCACTGAGGAAAATTGCAGCACAGAATTAAATATTTAACTGGGATAACCATGTTAACTCAGCCTTTTCAAATTTAGGTCCCTTCAATAAAATTTTCCTCCTGCACGAGCAAAGGCCAAGTGAAGAGTCACCAGGTTTGTACAGTGCTTCTCCTTCCCAGACTTGGCATAAATCCATTCCCAGCATCAACTGCCTGCCCAGGACCTCCTTCACTGGAGTTGCTCTACTGTCTGTTTTTGTTGGAGGCAGCACTGAGGCAAGTCAAAAATGCCTTGGGGCTACAGAGTCCCAGTGTGGATAATGCCACTGGAAGAAGAAACCTGCACTAAAATCTGGGAAACAGCACCCCAAAACACCTCCCAGGATCACCACTGAGGTGTGCTGAGACCACCTATGTCCTGCTGTCCAAGGGGGATGCTATCTCCTCCCAGCACTGTGCCCTTGCCATCCCTGGAGGTGGCACGACCCCTCTTGGGGAAAATTTTGCCCTCTCAGATGCAAAAGCTGAGTCCGGGCTTTGGATGCTTTACAGACTGATTTAATCTTTCTTGACAACTTGTCTTCTATTGTGTGCTTTTGTTTAAAAGGGAGAGAGCAGTTGTTAATGTCTACAGGAAGGGAAAGAAAACAGAGTCCCCGCTCCACTGGTCCAACAACCCTGCTGCCACTGCTGCCTTGTCAGGGGAAATTAGGCTGGAGGGGTGCAAATCCCACAAAAAAGTTGTGTTTTCCTACTAAATGCTCTTTAAGAGACCTCAGCTGGCCTCTTCCTGACAGTGATACTTAACTCCAAAAGTTTTCACTGGTTCAAATTTCTCTGAAGCTGAGCTCTTCAAACTAGTGGGGAAGAGATGCTTCCGTGGGAGTGAGTTCCTCAGGAGCCCTGAGCATCCTGGAAGCTGAACTCTACATGAAAGGCACACTGAGGACAGGCAGTGAAGGAAATACAAATCATTTGCCTAATGAGCAGACAAACTTTTCCTAGCTGTTTTCACTGCATTTCCAGAGAAATAATTCCGATTTCTCCTGCCAGGTTTCTGCTATTGGTCTGTGCTCTTCCTACTGTTGTCGTCATTCCAGCTAGCCCTTGTCCACTCAGGAAATTCATGGTATGTATATTTTTGTGCATGGTGCTCTTGAGATGTCTGAAAAATGTTCCTGTGAACCAGGCACTGATTTATCACTCTCTGGAGTAGATAAATTTCTGTCTGCTTCCTGCATCTCTGTGTTAAGATACAATGTGAATACAAATTTGTTTGGAAAGGTTGCATTAAAACAATAACATGCCTTTCTCTTCTTGTATTTTATGTAATGCAGCTATTCCCATTTCACATAGGAAATGCAAGATACCAGTATTTGAACAGATATTTGGCTGGCTTAGCTGAAGATGTCTCATAATTGGCTAACATTAACTTTGCATTTAGGACTATCTGTCTAATTTTCATAAATAAAATGGGAGAAAACACTAAGTATTTGGGGGTTATAGCTGCTTTGAGCAGTCAATTGCTCTGCAGAATTCCTGCCCCCAGCCCACTTCCCAAATTTTGCCACTGCTCTGGACCTACCCTGCAGTAGAACTTCAGCTCTGGCTCTCTCTGAGGGCAGGGACAAAATCTCCAAGCACCTCCAGGATTTCCCAGTCCTCACAAGGACAGGACACTGCTGATTTCTGTCCCCTGCCAGGGGGCTGTTTGCACAGGCTGGTACAGAGAGCAGCTCCCAGGGAGAGGTGGTGGCTGTGGCCAGGACCCCCAGCTCCTCCCTGCAGCCCCACTTCCAGCCCCAATCTAAACCTCAAATCCATTACAGCTAATGGAAAATGCTGCTCCCTGGGGCCAGCCAAAAATGATGAATGAAAATTGAAATTCAGCCAGAGGTCTGATCCTGCCCGAGCTCACAGCTGCACAAATCCCAGCAAGATGAACCCTACTGAGCTGTAACTGCAGTTGTGTCCCTTTGTGGGCTGGCACTGTGATGCTGGCAATGGGGCAGAGGGACTGGGTGCCACCCCAGGTCTGTGTGGGCAGCAGACAGCTCCCTCCCTCACCAAGGAGGGGAAAAGCCAAAGCAAAGCCCTTCCAAAAGAATGGACAGAAGGGTCTCAGGTCCTGTGCTGTGTATCAAGATCATCTTAGCTCCTTCGGCAATTAGCTGCATTTTGGATGAATTAGAAGTTCTTATGCCCACTGAAATAAGTAAAGATGCAGGTCCTGATACATTCAGACTGATAGACAATGCTGATCTCTGATGCAGATCTGGTTAAGGAATTGAAAGAGCCCAGCAGCCATAACCTCTGTGCAGCAAACATCTTCCATCACATTCTGCTGACCCCACCATCCTCCTCCGGGATGAGCTGGGCAACTCAGCAGAGATAAAACCACAAAAATCACAACAGGATTTTTCCAAATCCCCCTTTTTTGTGTTTTTTTTTTTTAATTTTTTTTTACAGTTCTTGGATGTCAAAGATTGGCAATACTGCCCGAGGGAATCTGGAGGAAACAGAAAAACACATCTAGCCTTTTGCCTGGACTGGGAACTAGCAGCACTTTGTAGGCTGAACTCAAATACTCTCAACAGCAGTTCATCTTACTCAGACAATTTTCAATAAATGTGTACATTTTTAACAGCCTACATACACATCAGGTTCCTTTTGCAGATAATGACAAGAAAAACAAGGAGCTCCCTTAGTGATGTGCCCACGTAATGGAGACAGCTCTCAGGAGCTGGGAAGGCAGGGAAAATGCAGAAGAGGATATTTTTTACACAGTAAAAACTGTGCAATTTGGCTCATGATATGTCCTTGGACAAATCTCTCATTCTGACCACATTTAGGGGAAATTACCCTATAATAGCAGCAGATGAGACTTTTATTTGATCAACAGTGTGAGAAGAGGGAAGCATTTGGGCTTAGCAAATGCTTGCTTCTGCCTCCACATTCTCACTCTGCGGCAGTGTGTCACTGAGGATAGTGCATGGCACAGCATGAGCCCCCTCCATTCTCTCACCTTCTAGGTTGAAATACTGGGACTGAATTTACAATTAAAAAGAGACAACAGCAGCTAAGTGAGCAGCAAAATATTTGCATTGTTGTAAACTGCCAGGTTGCATGAACTGTGAAGTCCCAGGGCTATTTTGGGATAATTCAGCACCTTTCAAGTGTCACATAAAATTTCATGGGGGATGATGCTTGGTATTGTTTATATGACATTAGCTTCACCTTTTCATCCTACTGGGGACCATCAAATGCAAAACTGGATTAAATTTGGCAGATCACATTATATATGGGGAAGTGAGAAATATTGCTGTATCACAAATGATTTTCCCAAAGGCACCAGCCAACCTCTGGTATTTTGATGCTGAGGCGATAAATAATTTTCCACTAGTAATTTCCATATTCAGTAAGCTGAGAAGTTTTTCTCAGTATGCAAATGAGATTTATTTAAAGCACCATTTTCTGTTGCTTACAATTATATTGATTTGGATGGCTGCAGGAGGATGTTTGTCTTGGGTGTTGCTGAGTGGGCAGGAGCACAGGGAAGTCCTTCATGCAACACAGACTTGCCTTTGAACTAAACTTGCTGGGCTTGTCCTGGCTGGACAAGAAATTTGCCAAATTAGGAGCATGTGGGTGATCTGGAGTTCTATGTTTTGGGCACTAGAATTATTTTACTTGATTGCAAATACTTGGCTAGACACAGAAATGAGCAGGTAACACAAAATCAGTGAGCCTCAAAACCATCCCTGATTAGGTGGAGAAAACTTCCCAAGTACCCATTCTGGAAAGGCTGCATTTGGGTTGTTTCTGCAATATTATTTTGACACCACCATTGAAAAGCACCCACACAATCAGGTCCACTAATCTTGTAGTCAAACATAACAAGAGGATAAAAGCAATGCCCAGAAAGTGAATAATGAACTTAATCACAGAAATAAAAAGAAAGATCTTGACCCAGATATACTAAAAATAGAACCAGCACCATTTTTAACAGGACCTACATTTCTTTCAAGACACCAGTGATAATCAAATAGACAAAGTATAAAATGGTTGTTCCCCAGCCCACTGGTTGTTCCCCTGCATGCTAAATCCAGCTGAATTTCTGCATTGGTTTCTCCTAAGCTCCAGGAGAAAGCTCTGGCCAGCTCAGCACATCCCAACCCCCTGAATCATTCAGTGACAACACTCTGAGAAGTTTGGTTTGACATGTTTTGAAGTTTCTGATGGGCTGGATGGCAGCAGAGCAAGCAGGAGGGGAGAAGCTGGGCTGGAAGGGCTGTGAGCAGCACAAACAAAATGAGCTGAAGCATGTCCTGGGTGCTGTGCCCTGCTCTCCCACCAACATTTCCCACCCCCAGACCTAGCAGAGCACTCAGACAGGAGCTCCTGGGTGCACTGCACAAGCCTCAGTGACGGAATTAGCGAAGAATAAAGTCTTTCCTCCAAACAGCTCCTCCTCATCTCGCTCACAGGACAAATCAGCCTCGGGCAGCGCAGCAGTGGGAATGTCCATGAGACCCCCTCCCCCTGGCACCAGCCTGCCACTGCTCCCAGAGCCCCCTTTGGTCCCCCTGCTGTTCCCCCTTGCTGGCTGGCTCACCCAGGATGACACAAGGTTGTTGCTCTGAGTCATCCTCGAGCTGCTGCTCCTCTGCAGGCCCCGCTGTGAGCATCACCAACGCGCCTGTTTCCAGTTTGCACACCACGTGGAAGCAGTTTAAAGGCAACTCAGTCCCATGGAGAGAGCCAGCACTAGGTTGATGTGTCTCACAAACTCTAAATTAATGAGTGGTGCTCAGGCTTTGCGCACAGAGCTGAACTCGGCTCTCAGAATTTGCTTTTGTCACTGTTGCAAGCCCTGTGGTGGCTCAATGGCAAAGCCTGTCCTTCCTCTCCCAGCCTGATCTGGCACTTTCAGTGGAGGTGCCTGCAGGCTCTGGAGAGCAGCCCATGGATTAATCACACTTGCTGGACCTTTCCAATGGTCCTACATTCTGTCATGCCGTTGCATGGTTTTAAACTTGCTTCCCAAGGCTTCACTCCCAAGCTAGACATTATATTCTTTATTTAACTGGCATTGCTTCCTTCTTTCTGCCTCTCCCCAGCAGGCAGGAGTGCATCTCAGTGCCTGGCTGAGGATCTCTGCTGACACAAATGGGTGCATTGCTATAGTTTTGATGCTGCTGCTCTCACTTAAATGTGGAGAAACTTTGATCCCCTAAAGTTAAGAAAACTCACTCAAAAAGTTTGAAATCTCTGCACTAGGAGACTTGTTAGTTTGGGTTTTTTTTTTATGGTAGTACATGAAATGCTGCCTGTTAACAAGGTGTTCCTGGCAGTGGTGCTTAAATCAGGGAGGTGTGAGTCTGAATGCACAGATGTAAAGCCCACACTGGTTTGTACATGAGCTGCTGTGTGACCCAGCAAGTGCTGGAGGGAGCAGAGAGCTGCACTGAATCTGCATTATGGGCTGCTGGGACACAACAGAGCAACCAAGAACCAGCTTGCTCAGATCAACAGCCCTCCAAAACACGTCAAATGATGCCTAAGGTGTCCTTTAGCCGAGGGTGGTTCTTGGTGTCAGAAAGTTCAGGGCCCATCTTGATCACTCTTATAGGAAATTACATTTCTGAAGCAAAGCCCTTCCAAACAGCAGACCCCTTCTCCACATCCCAAGTCTGATTTAAAGTTTGCCATCTACTTGTTCTCAGAAGAAGATCTGGGAGTGACAGAGCAGTCCATGAAATGAAGCCTGTCCTCCTCCCAGGGAGTTCAGCCTCCCTCAGAACTCCGGCAACAACTCAGCACGAAGGGAAAGAGAGCAGAGCCTGAATCACTTGCAAGATTCTCTTCCTTGAGGCTGTTATAAATATGATAAACCATTTTTTGTTGTTTTAAAGTGCTGCCTAGAGTTTAATAAACGTTCATATGTATTATTAATCTGAAATATTAAACCTAAATCTCATAATAAAATGACTCAAGCATTCCAAGTGATCTCAGATGCTTGCAAAATCCTTGCAAGATACTAATTAAGCTACATTGGAACAATTGTTCAGTAAATTTTGCAGTCAGGTTTCATCTTCTCTTTAGAAGAGCAGACTACAAATTTATGCAACATGAAATGGAAGCTAATGAACTTGGAGGATATTCAGTATGGAGCATGCATCTAGGAAGTGGGAATAAAAACATTAACAGTGCCTTGAGATAATAGACTATTTAAATTCATATTTGTAGAAGCCATAGACTAATCTGCAGTGATGTACAGTTTAGATGTTGTCTCCTGGAGGGCACAATCCTGAATACTCAAGGATTCAGATCCTCCAGTGGAAGAGATCTCACACTGAAAATGGTCTGGGAGGAAATAAGGTGCAGTGCAAAGGACCAAAACATGCCAGAACGAACCTCACAAATGCTGCAAAAGCAGGGAAAAAATCAAGGAGGAAGACAGAACATTGAGAGGAAGATATGAGAGACACGTCATGGGTGCTTAAAAAAAGAATTCTTTGCCAAAGGGAAAGCCATCAAAAGGCATGGGATGCCATCAAGTGTAGGGACATGGAGCAAAGCTTGCCAAAACTGATCCCCACCGAAATCTTGGAAACAGAAAAGAAGGACTTACAAACACTCTGGGATGGAGATATGATCAAAGGAAATGCAATTGAATGAAGAAAAAAAACCTGGGAAATTTAGTGACTACAACAAAATGGACCAGGATTGCATGAGTTGCAGCGCAAAGGACCAAAACATCTCAGGTTGTGACAGTCAGCAAAGGCTGGACACCACACCATGCTGGGGATCTCCAGTGTGGGACCATCACATGGGTCTGCAGGTTGGCCTCAGGCTAAAGGAGGAATCCACAATTTGGCCTCCTTGGAGCTGAGGGGTGCCCCTGGTCTGGTTCACCAGTGAGGAACAGATGCTCCTGTCCGGGGAGAAACACTCCTCTGTGTAAGGGCCAGGGTAAGGGCCACTCTGCTCAATGGCTGGCATGACAAATATTGAAAAGTAAATAATGGAACCTGTTAGCAATGCTTCAGTCACTTCAGAGCTTTGTACGAGGATTTTTTGCAGGTTGGAGAACCCAGAGCTCTCATCAACACTTGCAGCACTCCTGGGCTGGATGAGGGAAATCCAGACCCACTCATTTCCACAGCTATAAGATGAGTTTTGTAAGGATAAGCCCTACATCCAGCAGGACTCAGGTCCTGGTATCCAGCCAATTCATAAAGCCTTATAAAGCCTCCTCTTTTACTCCATATGTGGCTGAACCAGTGCTGGCATGTGATGAAAACAGTGAATCCCCTCCCTAAGGCAGCCAACACAAATCATTTGATTCCTGGTATGCCAGTGGCTGAATTTTAGCATTGTCTCACCAGACCTGGAGCTGAAGGAAATTTGGACATCCATTATTATAACTGTGCAGCACCACATCCTGGCTTTTGATCTCCAGCACTGGCATAAATCAGGTCCTCAGGGAGCAGAAATCCCTTGGGGAGCTGTGCCTGTGGCCCACATCAAACACTGCTGGGAAGCACAGACCCAGCCTTTAGCATTTACATCATGTTTCCAGCTGTCTGCAGTGCTACAATGCCAATGATTTATTCATTTATTTATTTCACCCTCTGCACAGAGTTTGCAATGCAGAGAGCAAGCAAGATGCAGTCATGCTCCAGCTGTGGGCTCTGGGGGTTTTTGGGAGCACCCCCATGAGCCAGGAAGGGGCTCCCAGCCTTCAAGGGCACCCAGGCAAGCACTGGCACCACTCCCCAGGGCATCAGGACACACCAAAAGGCATAAGGCAAAACAAGGAAGGGGCTCCCCCCAAGAGCTCCTCAGGGCTGAGCAGAAACGGGAAGGGAGATTTAGCCAAAAAGGGAAAGCACCACAATTATCTCTGGTGAAATTCAGGACTTCCCTGGGACTTTCCCATTGGAGTGGTGGGAATTGTTAAGGCATGAAGGATGTCTTGCAAATGCTTTTGTCCTTTGGACTGCATTGACTGCTCTTTGTTAATCTAATTCTGCAAGAAGGGATTAGCCCAATACCTGCATCATATCTCACCCTTTACACCAAAAGGATGCTAAACTTTTTTTTTTTCTTTTTGACCACAGCAGATGGTCAATGGATACCATTTTTGCTCAGAAAATGTCCCTAAACAGCCTGGGCCAAGGATGTTTAGAGTGTGACGTGAACTTGTGTCCTCTCTCCAACCTCTGCCTCCTCCTGGGATCACAGGCTCCAGTCCAGCCTGAGGACCCCAGGATGCTCCACACTCCCCTGGTGCCTGGACAAAAGATGCACTTGGCCTGAGTGATGTGCTGCCCTCCAGGGAGCTGCTGGAGCTGAGAGCACGTCCAGCAGCTGCCATGAGGACAGGTTTTAATCAGGGCTGAGGCTCCCTTTGGGTTCCACTCTCAATCCACAGCAGCTGCCCACCCCTCTGGCAGCAGAAACATCTGCTGGAGACTTCTGGGGCTCTCAGAGCTCTGAGGAGCCCGTGGAGGGTGTGTGGCCAAGGCTCAGATCCAGGTGTGCAGCATGAGCTGCTCTGCAGCACCTGAGCCACGGGAGAGCTGCACAACACATCAGTGCCTGCTTCACTGACAGATATGCCTCATGCTCACATAACCTCTAATTTTTTGCAGATGACGGAAAGCTCCTCTCTATATCCAGAAGGATCAAGCAGTGTCAGGCAGCTTTGCAAAGCTCCCCAGCATGCCAGAGGAGACTTATGCAGCTCCAGCCTCACGCTCCCCCTCTGGAAGGATGCCAGGCAGAGTCTTGTGCTCCCAGTAATCCTCACACTGGCTGCTTACACAAACACAGAGCAAAACAACCCAGCATTTCCCAAAGTTACAGCTTTCAATTAAATTCCTTGGGCAAGACCTGAGTCATCTCAGCCTTCTTTTGTCTTGTATAAATTTTAGCTCTATGATTTTCATAACTCAGGGTTACTGGGTTATTTTTTTCTCCTCAGTTTCCAGTAGGTCCCCTGCTTTGCTCTGGCATCTTTGGCTGTGTTTAGCAGTGATTAAACTTTCTCTGAGCTGTCCCCAGAGTTGCCCAGCCTGGCTGCTGGAGGCAATGGACCTTCCTGAGCAAAATGGGAAAGAGGGTGGACTGTGGATTGGATCTGGAACAGGCACAGTGTCCAGCCTCAAAATGAAGCAAAGGTTATTGAAATGGCAGTAGCAAGTCAGAATAAAAAATGGGCTGTACTTAATTCTAACAATTTTTGTGATAATACTGAGGATGGAATTATAAACCTTGGCCAAGTCAAGGGGGCCTTTGCCTGAGGCAGGAACTCTGTTAAACCACAGAGCCTTCATGCACTTAGGAATCCACCAAAGCAACTTCCAGAAACATCCCCAAGACATTGCTATGCAGATGATCAATTAGCATTGCTATTTTCATGGTGCAATAATCTTCCTCGTTAATTTTCTTTTTAAAATTCAGATGGGAAGATGAGGTGGATTAGATAAGGCACGTACTCAGGCAAGGAACAAATGTGTTTCTTGTACACAGAGTGTGTATCAGGAAGTACAAGTGACTGAGCAGATGTGCTAATGGACACAGACCCTGCACTGGAACCAATTACTTCATCATTAATAAGAAAATAACCAGTTACACATCCCAGTGATGTAAAAGGGAGGACAAGAATTTCATTAAAGGTAAGCTCAAACAGGAGCAGCAGAACTTTTACCTACTTTACACCTATTTTTCTGGGTGCCCAGCACAGCACAGCACTCTCTTTCTATACTGAATCTCACAAATCCTCACTGAGCCCTCCCTGCTAACATCACCCTCTGCAGCTTTCAAGGATTCCTTTCATCTGGTGGCTGGAGGGCTGGAGAAGTCTGATACTTTTCCTCCTCCTTCCTGAAAGTCTGCACAATGGAAGTAATAAGCTCAGAAAAGGGTCTCTCCACCTCCAGGCTGTTTAGCACACTGTGCAGCAGGAATCAGTGGAAAGGCCAGAACAGTTCCTGTGATTTCTCCCAAATTCGGAGGATGCTGGGCAGCATCTTCCCATAACCTGTCCTGCACTGCACATGACCTCAGTGCCAGCCACAAGGAATGACATGTAATGCAGTGACCACCTCTGCTAGAAATTGAGATTGTTTATAGCAAGCAAAACCAGTTGAAAAGAATAAACAGGCTTCAGATTTTGACTGAACACCACCGGCGCCGGACCGGGATCATTTCACTGCCGAAACCTCTGGGCAAAACCCTGACACTGACAACAGCCTGATGAATGAAGATCCTGAAGCTTGTCCTGACTCCCAGGAAAGCAATAAATCAATGACATGGTAAAACCCCAAGCCCTCGAGTGCTTGAGAAGTGAATAGTGAAATTTAAAATCGATGGGAAGCGTGGCAGGAAGGCAGCGCGGGGCGGTGGCAGGAGGGACGCGCAGCTGCTGTTCAGCTGGGGTGAGCTGCCAGCATGCTGGATCCTATAAGCCAATTTTACTTAATAATCCCACTAATATGGAGTGACACTGGTTGTAATCCTTCGGTGATTACAGTGTGGACCAATGCCTCAGCATCTCTGGGAGGATTTCAGGGACAGGGCAGCATCCAGAAGGCTGCAGCCAGACTTTGCCTCTCAACTGGAAGGGAAGAGAATATCAAGGCACAGAAAAGCAGGAGCTGCTGCATGCTTATCCATAGTTCTGGAGAGAAAAAAGGGAGCAAAGCTGGGGCTTCCTCACTGTGATACTTGCCAAGTGCCTCAGCAAAGCAGAGCCCAAACCCAGAGAAGAAAAAGGGGGAAAAGCACAGCAGGGCACTGCAGCAGAAACATGGCACAGTGTGGGGAGAAGTACTTGAATGAAACCAGTGCAGGAAATCAGGGGCCAACCCTGGGTTTGAGCAATAGCAAAGAGAACAAAGACAACATTTACAGCTGGGGGGAATTTTGATCTCTGCTTGCATCTAGTGGGACCAGGAGAATAGACACTGGGGAGCAAAATGAAGGCAGTGAAAGGGAGCCAGGAGCCCTTGATCTATCCAGGGACACAGGTTCATGGAATGTTTTGGGTTGGAAGGTTCTTAAACATCATCTCAATCCACCCCCTGCCATGGGAAGGGACACCTCCCACTGGCTGCTCCAAGCCCCAATGTCCAGCCTGGCCCTTGACACTTCCAGGGATCCAGGGACAGCCACAGCTGCTCTGGGAAACTGCCAGGGCCTCACCACCATCTTTGTAAAATATTTTTCCTAGGATCTAGGCTGGATCTACCCTCCTTTCACGTAAATCATCACCCCTTGTCCCATCATAACAGACCCTGTCTGTCCCCATCTCTCTTATAACTCTCCTTTAAGTATTGAAAGCCACAAAAAGGTCTCCCCAGAGCCTTCCTTTCTCCAGGATAAAAAACCCCAAAGACATCTTAGGTATCATTTCATGGTCTCTTGTCCACTCCATGGAATTTCCTTCACCACAAGATGTCTGAGCTTTTGCTGAAAACAGCAAAAAGCTGTTCTGCTGAAAACAGCAAACCCTCAATGCTGTGTGTGGGTTTAGATAGATCCACATCCTGATCTGCCAGGAGATGCCAAGCAAAACCCACCAGATCTGTGAATTACTACCAGGAGTTTAAGTGACTGCTGATTTATTGGAAGTGCCACTTGTACAATATTTTCAATGTCTATCACCAGCCTGGGAAGTGAGGAACTGGAGCACAGAGAGGAGGTTTCACAGGCTAGTGAATCACCATGGGGGGTGCTGTGAAATTATCAGCTGGATATTGAGAACTGCTGGAACGACTCCAAGGGCTGAGGACAGATGCAAAATTGTAGGAAAGATTGATTCAACATCATCACCAGCAGCAGTGTATGAGCCATGTGGGCCAGGAGGCCTGAAGAACAGCTGGCCAAAGTGGACCTGCTGAATTATTGTAACCAAATTAGATAAAGACCACAGAGGAAATGACTGCAACCCTTTACATTAAGGCAAGAGGCTTTCCATGGTGGAACAGCTGGAGGTCTTGGAGAGACCATGCTCTCCCAATGGTAATCACTAAATTGGTCAAATTCAGCCAGTGAAGATGTTTTATTATGAACAGATGGAAATTTGAGGCTTAACTCTCTGCTTTACATGAGTGTATTCAAAGCAGCTGGTAATCCCTCTGACCCAGGAGAGGATGTCAGCATGACAGAATCACAGACTGGGGGGAGCTGGCTGCATCCAGAACTCAGGGCAGCCACAGGAACCCAGCAGAGACAAAACTGTGGCAGATGCTTGGCATCACCACCAATAAAATACCCACATTGCTTCTCCCAGATGAAATGCCCCTCACAGCATTTCCTGCTCCCACTCCAGCTGGCCATTCCCACAGGTGACACAAGTCCCAGCTGGCTGACACCACCTGCCCAGGCCACTGGCAAGCCAGGGTGGTGCTCTGGAGGTGGAACACCAAGAAGGGATGTCTTCAGGACTGTTATCTCTCTTGAGATTCCAGAGGGGGGAAAATACCTTCAAACTGCAAGTTCAAACAAGAGGCAAAGGACAGCACAGAGCCACCTTTGCTGGTTGTGGGATCACAGAGCTGCACCCCTGGAAATGCCAAAATGATCAAGCTGATGGCTCTCCATGTCCTGTATCTCATCTCCCAAGGGGCAAATCAGCAGCCTTCTAGATAAAAGCTATAGCAAAATGGGAAAATTGGAGAAAAATCTTCTTATGCCTCAGTTAGAGGCTATTGCACAGCTTGAATCACAAGGGTTTGCATTTACATCACAATCTGGTTGTAAAGAGCCTTTTAACTGATCTATTTTGAAAATTACCATGCTCTTGGCGTAAGGTGCCTCTCAAACAGAATGATTATTTTCCAGACATGGTTGTGTGGTTCCTCTGAAGGCACTGGAGACTGCAGAGGGAGCAGTGTGCTCTGGAGTGGTACCTGATGGGCTGCTAAGATGCTGCTCTGAGCCTAAAACAAACTCAGAGATTCCTGTCTGCTGGCAAATGAATATTTCCCCTTATGAAAATCACTTTAAATTTCTACTCTTTCAGTAAATGCACATGTGCTTGGCAATGCTGAAGCGTTTCATCTCAAATGACCTCATTCTCCATGTTGTTCAAGTTGTGAGCTGTCCCTTGTCATTCAAGGTTTGTCCTAATATAGAGACTCTCTCCCCCCATCATCCCAGTGTGCTGGGATGAATCATAAATCATATTTTTAATTGTGAACCCACATGCCAACCTACATCTGGAGAGATGACTCTTTTCAGTAGCCTTAAATCTGCAGCTCCCTTTGTCAGGGTGAAGTTTTACAGGTTGTTTTCCCTATCTCTGAACAAAGAAGCTTTGAAAAACCTGCAGTGCTCAGAACTGCCTTCTTGTTTCGTTCCTCCAGTGTAGGCAGTTTCCATGAACTTTGCTTATCCTTGCATTATATCAACAGGGAGACTGAGAGTGACTGAGCAATAACAGCTTTATGAGCTTCTTGCAACAGAATTGGAATTAACTCAGAAAATCATCTGAAAAGGAAACTTCTGTAGGGAGGAGAAAGGAAACTAAAATATTGCAACCACAGATTGCATCTTTTTGCCCGTCTGACCAGAACCACACATGATGAGGACTTCTGGAAATGTGTTTGCTCTGTGATAGACCTGTGGCTTCACCTGATGGAAACCCTGGTTTCAGCCTAACTGAACCACACCAGGAAAAAGGGCAGCTCAGACACCCCCTAGGTATTCAGTAAAATCCCAAAGGAACTCAAACAACACTTGGTGGAGGCAATGAACAGCTCAGGTGTGAGGTACCAGCTGCAATGACCACGTTTTCACTGCTGTCTGCATTTCAGTTACCCAAACTGCAACCATCCAGAGCTGAAAGTCATCTTGGGCACGGTGTCCATGAGCCATAAAGGCTGTGGCATTCCCAGCAGGCTGCACAGGGAGTGAAGCACACAGTAACTAACAGACCACTGATTCTAAACCTCCCCAAAACCACTGGCTAATGTCTGCAAAGAGGAAGCAGCAGCGCTGCTGTGACTCACAGAGAGCTGGTCCTGCTCTTGCTCAAGTGATTATAAAAGGGATGGTGCCTCTCACTGCTTACTTATTTCCCTTTTCCTTGATTGACTGGGAAGGGGAAATGATTTGCACTGAGAGATCTGTCTTCTGCTCTCCCAGGGGCTAACCTTAGATCAGTTTCAGCATCCTCTGCTAAATCAGTTTGTATAAATGTATACATAACAGCACAAACACTGCTGCAGAAACAAGCACAGCAAGCAGCAATGCAGAACCTGCCCTGAAAAAAGCAGAAAATTCTGGCAAACCTTTTACTATGTGCTCCTGCCTGGACAACAGGTTCCTGTTAGCCTGGAGGAGCTGCCACTTTTCAGACCTGTAGCAAACAAATCATTATTTTTTTACTGAAACCACTTAGGAGCTCTAGACAGAAAGCCCTGGGCAAAGAGAAATAAACATTGGAAGCTGTTCCCTGAAAAGCAAAATTGCTTGTGGACCATAGGAGCAGCCCCTGCCCCAACCCTCCAGGGTGTCACCCACCTACACAGACACCTGTCAGGGATTTCTGGGGGGAAATGTGCTCATGAGAACTGCAAAGTGCACCTAAAAGCTGAGGAGGAGGTCCAAGGTGACTGCTGCACCTCTGGGGAGCCTGGATGCTGATGGCAAAAGGGAAAATGAGAGCATCATTTAGGCAGTGCTCCACAGCCACAGCCCACCCCAGCAATCCTGGCCCTGCATCCACAGGGACTTGAAGTGCAAACCTAGATTTAGCATGATTTTACACTCCAAGGAAGCACTAAAATAAGTCAAAGCCTGATCCCCTGACCTTTTTCTCTGGCCACATCAGCTGCTTCAGGTGAGGGGGCTGCAGACATGCAGACATGCAAATTTCTTGGCAGGATTTTAATTCAGCCCCAAAGATATTTTGTCCTGACATAGTCTATTCTCCATACATTTTATTTCTTTTTTGCCATTTGAGCATTCCCCTAGAATGCTTCTAAACAATGAATTTTGCACCTTCCCTCCCCAAAGATGATGTGCTTTTATACCTGAAAACATTTAAGTGGGATTTTTGACTTGGTGCCTTTGTTCACATTGTTAAGCCAATCAAGATCCAGTACTTTGGAGAAAAAGAGAAGAGAAACAATGTTGTTTTGTCTGCTAACATGATTGATAGACAACTTTCAATTATTGTATCTTTACTGACTGGGAAACACTTAAAAAGAGACAGGCTGCTGAAAGATGGGTTATTTCCCAGCTCGGTGCTGTTTTTTCCACAGAAAAAGTATACAAGGATGCTCTCTGGTGGTAGCTGTAGGGCAGGGCTCTGCTCTGGCCACCACACTTAGAGTTCATTTTATGGCCTAAATAGTCTGAAACCGTGTTATCAAAATAGTAAATATATATTTATTTTAAAATCACTAATTGGCCCGATTATTTCTCTTTGAGTATTCCCAAGATTGGAGGGTTTGTTTTTAAAATTTATAAAGAACAATGATGCAATGATGCAAAGATGCTCTCTAGGGCTGTGCTGGCAGGGGGATGCTCCTGGCAGAGCATTTGCCTCTGGCCCCACCTGCCCCTTCTCTCTGGTCCTCATCTCCCCATGCCAGCAGCACCAGCCACGCTGGGTTTTGCCCTGAACAACTCCCAGCTTCCATCTCCCAAATTCAGCTGCTTCTCCAGCCATTTTCCTTCCACCCTGGAATTTCCACCCATAAAATAACTCCATACCCACAGCCCCATGCTGCAAAGTCCTCCTCAGCCAAGGTTCCTGCCCTGGGACAAGATCTGGATCTTGCTCCTGCCAAATTCTGTAATATCTAACTAAATATCAAACCCGAGCCAGTCAGTGTCACCCTTTGAAACACTAATAGTTTTTCTATTAAATCACATCTCAGTAAATTGTGCCAGTGCAAAGACTTTTTTGGCTTGACTTACTACAGATTTTGAACTGGTGGCCAGCCCAGGGGCTGGTACATGACTTCCCTAAATGCAAGCATTAAAGCAATTTTTCATTTTACAAGGACTGCACTACAGTTTATGGCACATCAGTGTTATGAAAATGAACTTCTCATTAATCCCATTGTAATGCCCAAAATGACACACAGACCTTGCACCCTTTTGCTGGCAGAGTGAGAGAATGGTTTTTGTCCTTTAATTTGCCTGCTTAAGGCTCTGAAATGAACCAAATTCATGCCTGGAAATGAAGATCAGTAGTGGAAATTAAAGCAGTGCTTAGAGGAGCTGGCAGGCTCCCACAGCTGAGGTTTGCTCTGGCAGCAGAGTGTAAAATCACAAGCGTGACCCTCAGTTTAGTGACACTGATGATTTTTAGCCTGGGTACAAACACACTTCTGGTGCTGTTTCAGTGCTGGCCTCAGCAGTACCTTTTCTGTCAGTTTTCCTGAATATCCTCCCCATCAGCCCATTTCCTCACTGCCCACATGAGCCACCTCTCCTGCACGTGATGGTCCCTGGGGGGATGTTCCCCCAGAGCCACTTCTGACTAGATCAGCAAATCCTTGCCTGGAGAGCAGGCTCAGGTAATAACATCCATCAGGAAAACACTTATTTTTGCCAAACCTCTTCCCCTTCCCTCCCTGTCCTGAACATCTCTCTTTATTCCAAGACCTGCGAAAGCAGAATTGCAGGACCTCCAGCCCAACACACCTGCCCTTACCATGCAGGCAAGCCTCCCCCAGGCATGCATTAGAGACAGAAAGCATCTTAATTATCCTCCCTGCTGCAAATGGGTTCGCAGAGCTTTAATTGATTAACAGGCAGTCCTTGCCAGCAAATGAGCGGTTGGCTCCAGGGAGCTCTTGCTTGCTTGTTTTTAAACAGTGCAAAGTGGGAAAATGGCAGGAATAAGCAGTGAAAGCTCCAGGGACCCCTGAGAGGGAAGGGCTGGTGGGAGGAAGGCAGAGCTGCTCCACGTGCTGACCTTATTACAGCAGGGATGTGGAGGTCAAGTGGTGGCAGAGCAAAACACCACAGGGAACAGGGAGGAACTAAACTGCTTCTGACCTCAAGCTGCCAGCTCAACTTCAAGCCATGGGGGCAAATAATAACTGTGGATCTGCAGTAGCTCAGGTGTTGCTAAAGCTGCCTGAAACCCACTGATGTGCTCATCTCTGGGGACACAGCTGAGCTGGCCGTGTAAGCCAGACACAGCTTTCCAGCATCTACCTGGATGCAGGAGCAGGGGGAAGGGAGAGGGCAGGGCTCTCCCAGGGGCTTCCATGGCCAGCCACCAGCTGCTGATCTCTTCTTCCAGCCATCCTTGACCCAGGAGAGCTGGCCTGATTTCAGAACCCCTTGTAAGCCTGAGGAAGGCACAGATCATACAGAGAATGGCTTTGGCAGCATGGCCAGAGCGCTGGTGGCAGTACCACCAGCAGTGGAGAGAGTTGGTCCATTGACAGACTCTTCTACAGGCTCCAAACCATCAGCATAGAGGAGGCTCAGGGAAGAGCAGGACTGATGGTTCACTGCTGAAACTGCTTTGCAGGGCAGAAAAATACACAAGATCCCAGGAAGAAGAGGGTCATCTTCTAACCAGCTCAGCTTGAGCACCTCTGGCCAAGGGAAACAGGGCTGGGCCCTGGCCACCCATTCTCCCTGCACTGAGCTCCCCTGCTACTGCCTCTGCTTTGGCTGCTCAGGGAGCTGCACACTCCCAGCTGCAGGGGAGATGCTCACAGCCCCCGACACAGCCAGAAAATCCCTATAATTAAATTCATGCAATTAAAAGTTGGCACAAAATCCGAGGGTGTTGCTGGCGGCGTGGGCGGGCTGCTGGGAGCAGGCAGCTGGTGCGTGTCCTCACCCTGCTCTGCCTGGGGTGGGGTTTGCTGCACGGGTGTCGTCACCTCACTGCCCCACAGGGTTCCCCCAAGGCTGAGCCATTCCCCAGCGGCTCGAGGAGGGGACAGCCTCTCTCTGCACCAGCCCCAGCACTGCCTCGGAGCTCCCATCCCGCCCAGCACAAAGCACCGCGCTGACACGAACCGCTGAGCTCAAGCAGAGCATCGGTCCTGGCTTTAGCAGGAGAAGGAAAGCAGTTTAACAAGGTGGCTGCAGCTGGACAGCATCCAGCTACTGGCACACACAGCTCGTGGGGATGCAGTTCAAGCTGGTTTCTCAGGGCTGCTCCCTCCCTTGCAGCTCTCACAGCTTGCTCCTTCTCCAGGTGCCCACAGTGAGATCCTCACCTCCCTGAACTGACGATTGTCAGGTCTCAGGCTCAGTCCCGGGTGAGGGACTCCAGCTGTGAGGATGCCAGTGTACTCCATGCCATCCATGCCTCTCTGCTGGAGGAGTTGCAGCTCAATCACTTTCTGGACAAAATACCCTGCTCCTGGAAACCCTTCCAGTACCAAACCAGCACTGGCCAAGGCTATTTCTAGAAAGCAGGTGTAATCTGAGGTGGGCAGAAAAAAAGCCTCTGGATGCAATCACTGGCTGATTTTATAAGTCAGATGGTGCAGGAATATCCTGCTTGCTGTATTTTCTTGCAAAGTTAAAATCCAGTTTATAACAGAAGAGGAGAAAAGTTGCCCATCTGTGTGCAAAATCCATACCATCCTGCTCAGAAGCTCATTTACTCCACGCAGCCCAAAAGGGAGAAGCAATATGCTGCAGCACTGGGAATCTGGGGCAGTATCCAATAGTAGGAAGACTCACATCAGATTCCAAAACGCTGTGAACCTCAGCCAAATCAAATTACTCCCATTGCTGAATATATCATTTTCCACCTTAAGTGGAACAGCCTGCCTGCCCTGAGCACGCTGCAGCCTCGCCCCAGCGTGGCGCTGAGAGCTAATAGAGATGTCTTTCCCAGGGCTGTCACGGCCGCCCACCCGCTGTTTGATGACTTTACACACGTGTGACAGGTAGCAATGTCACTGACAGCCTCTCCCTGGCACCCAGTTTTTATTCGTACCAACACCTTGTCTGTCTTTGCTGTTCCAGGGGAAGCGCTGTGCTTGCTGCTGGGATGGAGATCGCTTCCCCGCTCTGGGGGCTGCTCATCTGTGCTGAGAAATTGCACTTAATTTTGCCGCTGCTTCCCCACACCAGTCCAGACATCAGCTGTGAAGGCTAAGCCCCAGACCATGACAGGGCAGGAATGTGACAAGCTAAGAAATATACACAGTGTCAAATCCCCTGCAGAAGCACTGACAGCCTCCTGATCAGATATTACACTGATGCTGCACTTAGTCTGAGCCAAAAGGCCAAAGGAGAGCAATCCCAAAGGGGAAAAGAGCTCCCCAACCTTTGCCCATCCGCTCCCTCACTAAGCTGATGGCAACTCAGATTCTTCTTAAGTACAACTGCTGTGGGGACTGGCTCTGGCCCTGAGGTGCTGTCACTTCAGCTCTCTGCAAAGCCACCGTCCCTGCTGCACTGGGGCACCGAGGGACCCCTGCTCACACAGCCCCCTCCCACCTCTCAGTTAGAGCAGTGCCAAGGAGATGGTGACAAATGCATTGCTGTGCAGGAAAACTAACTCCTGCAAAGCCTGGAAGCAGCATGGAGCAGAACATTCCCTCCCCCAGCAGGCAGGTTTTCCCTCTAATGCTTTTTCTCATACTCAATATTCAAACTATTGGGGATGCTGTCAAATGAGAGTCTATTGCTGTTTCAAAAGACTAATAATAGAAGTTATTAGACTCTAGAGAAGCTCAAATATCACTAAGAAGAGTTCAGCTGGAGAAATGGAGAGGCAGTATTAAAAAAACAGGCAGCAGCCCAGCAGCCTGAGAACCTTCAGCACTTAACTAAGAATAATTAGCTGTAAAAATACAAAATACAAAATGAGCGCTTAGGCAGCAGCCCTAAGAGGTAGAAGAGGACCTAGGAATTATAACATGAAGGAAAAAAAACCTGTTTTGGAGCAGGGGGAAGCCAATATCCCAGTAGGAGAGATTGCCAGAGGTGGCAGCAGTAGGAACCTTCCAGTGCCTAAGAGGAGGAGCTGAAATGGAGGGGGACAAGGAGACAGAGCACAGTTCTTGCCCCATAGGGACGTGCAGAAGGAATGATCATAATTCAGTTTAGAGAAAAGAAAAGCCTAGGGAAGAGATGATAAAAGCCTCCAAATCTATAAAAGCTCCTTCAGAAAGTTGGTGTTCATTTTTCCTACTGCAGGGAAGGAGGTAGGGCTTGAACTGCAGCAGAGGAGATTTATTTTAAGATATTTCGATGGGGGAAAAACACTCCTCACTGACTTTCAAAGGTTGATTGAACTCTATCCTTCCTGAGAAGGCAGCACAATGCACAGGGGAGAGCTGGAACCAGTAAACCTTTCCATTTTGGCTTGGCTCTGCCTTCCCCTGCTCTGGGCGAGCCAGCGAGAGTGAGCAGAGTTCACAGCAGCAGCAGCAGCCCCAAGCCCTGGGCCCCTGTTCAGTCAGATAATTAAGCAGTGTTTAGACATCTAAGCTGTCCTGCTGGCTACTGCCCCAGTACCTCGGGAAATGAAGTCATTGCTTTGCTTCCCACCAACTTCCCCCCTAACAGTGAGACCTGGGAGCTGGGACACGGAGGTGGAACCCTCCCCAGCCCAGGAGTCCAAGGAGGTGGATTTTCAGGTGATGCTCAGCTCCCTCTGCTTGCAGACAGAGCTTGGAGATAATGAAATCCTACCAAGTACCATTTGTGCTTTAGAAGGCATGATGGTGTTAATTAGTGTCCAAATTAAGCAGTAAGATTGAAGTGGGCATATAATGGACCACTAATAAATGCCTTGAGAGTGTTGAGAAGCAGGTCTGAGGGAAGAATGATTTTAATCATCAGGAGTATATTAATGATGGCCCATAGATTCCCTTATTGCTGTTCCAACAGGCTGGAATGCTGTGTTTTCCCATTAAAACACCCATTAGCCTTGAGCCCACTAAAACCTTATCAGTGAAGCCACGTTCTGCTAATTTCTGCTCTACATATGACCTAATTAACACCATTGCAGGGATTTGAGCCCAGCTTCAAGCACTGTCCCTGGATCTGGAAGCCCAGGTAGAGCCAGGTGATGTTTTTTGGGAGGCAGTCAGATCCCTTTGGGTACCCACCACATCAGTATGAGCACTGCCATCCCAGCTGAGACCCAGAAGAGCCAGCACATCCCTGCACACACGGGGGGCACGTGGCATGCCCAGCATGATTGATTACACGACAGCATCAGTTAAAATAATTGTATTTTTCATTTCCATGCAGATGAATTACTTCTCCAGAAAGCCATTTGTGCTTAATGTCATTTGTCTGCACTATGGTGCTAATCCAGTGCAAGGACATTTTTGTGCCAAGATTGATTGACTCCGTGTAAATAGGTGGAACCTTTAATTAAAACACAAGCGCCGTCGTGGCGTCTCGGTGCGCTGACAACACGCGGCACGCACCACTTAAGGGGCTGATTCTATTTTAATCTACCCTGGCATAAATCAGGAGAAAGACCCAGTTCAGCAAAGCACTTAGCACATGTTTAGGTCCATCATATTCAGCAAAGTATTCAAGCATGAGGCGAACTGCAGCAAAGGCTATCACAGGAAAATGACGGTGCCTGCTGAAAGGACGCGGCTTGAGCGTGACAAAGCGATTTGTTTGCCAGGTTTGTGCCCCCTGGGAACACACAGCAGGTTTATGGCTTGGAGGAAAACTGGCAGGGTTTGTAAAAGTCCATTGGGTGGTGGTTAACCCACCAAAGAGAATTGCAGTAAGAGCCTGGAGGAGGCTGAGCAGTGAGGAGGAATCAGTGGATGGTTAAAGGCAGAGACAGCTTCTGCACAATGGAGTTTTCAAACCAACCCCACCTGGTGTTTGATAAGATAAAGGATGGCAGAAAACAGGTCAGGAAAAGAGGCCTCCTTGCCTTCCTGCAAGGTTTTCATCAGGTTGTGCTCAAAGTGCCAGTTTGGTGCTCTGGGAGCAGCCACCCCTTCCCACACCTTCAAAGGATGGAATGATCCCCTCGGCCATGCAGCAGCTCACCCTGCCAGGCTCCACCAGAGATAACAGGGACTACTCAATCCATCAAGGAATCACAATGCCAGCTGTGTAGGAAGGGGGCCAAACGTGAAATACCAGAGGAGAAACATGGAACAACTTCTGCTGGGCTGACCTGAGCTGCTGGTGTCAACACAAGAAGTAAAATGGCTTATGACAACTGAAATCAGAAAAGCCACTGAATTCCTTTCCATTATTATTATTATTATTATTATTATTATTATTATTATTATTATTATTATTATTATTATTGTCGTTGTCGTTATAATTGTGTTGTTTTTATTTTGCTTGAGAATGATGAAGTTTCTTTGTGTATTCTGGCCCGACTCAAGTTGCAGCAGTACAATGCACCAGGAGGGCAGGTCACCAGCTATGTCAGAACATTTTATCTCCATGTCATGTTATGCCAATTTCCTTTTGATTATTGCATTTTTAAAATCCATTAGCGGCGGCTGCAGCTCAATACCAATTAAATCCTCTGTCGCGCTTTCTGCAGTGGAGTGCTTCTCCTTTGCTTCATCAAGAAGCAATTTGACACTTTGAATAAAATAAGCATTAATTATAACAATCAATTGGAGCAAACCTGGAAAGATGATACTGGGCTGACAAAAGGAGATTATCCTGGCCTAACCAGTTGGAGTTGTCTCAGAGGAGAGACCATCAGAGAGGGCTGTCTCTGAGGCTGGTGTAGGAATTCTGATAGTGTTGTGGACAGCAGGAGGAGATGGCTCTGATCTACTTTAAAATCACCTTTTCTGGACAGTTTAAGGTACCATCTGTCACAAGGAAGTGGCCAAAGGGAAACTCTTCTGCAGAAGGAGGTGTGAAGGCTCCTGCTGGCAGCAGGCAGAGAGGAAGGGAAGCATCAAATCAATTACCTTTGAAACTCCAGCTCCTCTGCTGTTAACTTTCTCAAAGCATTCAGATAGCTGTTTTCCAGCATCCTACCAGCCTTATTAGCTACAGATAAATTGTTTAACAGTGAACTTTAGTCATTAATACCTTTAGCTATTTTTATCAGCGATCCCTCAGTTCCCCATAGCTGAAGTTAACCAGGGCAGCTCCTCTCTGGATTCCCAGCTGGCAGCTTTAGGACCAGGGGAAGAAGAGAGAGGTAAACCCACAAAGTCCTTGCTGTCCCTCCTGAAAAGCCTTTATCTTCTGCAGCTTTGCTGAGCTATAAACTGGCTGCAGCCCTGACCTTGACCAAGAGCAATAGGAGTGTAGTGAAATAACACCATCCTACATCCAGGCCTGCTGCCCCTGGGATCACCGTATTCACCTTCTGTGAACAAGCAGCAATTTGTTGGGTCTGACCTGAAAATTGAAGTGCAAGTGACAACGCTCAGTGAGAGCTGCAGGCCTCCTTTGGGGAGACAGATGCACAGCCTCAGCAAACCCAGCTCCCAGGAACGGCCCTTTTCCTAACGAGAGCTGACAAGCACAGTTTACCCACTGGCAGGAAATCATAATAGACAGATTTTCCCCTTGAAAGCAGAAAGCCTCACGTGCAGATCAAATGCAGTGTCAAAGTCCATCCTGTGTCTTTTGGTGACTGTCCCTTGCCTGTGGTGGCTTGGCAGAGCACTGCAGGCAGGGACAACATTCCCAGTAGACTGATGCCTCTAGATATGAGCAGAGATTGTGAATTGCAGGAGAGAAGGGGAGATAAAATCCCTATCAACCCTGCTGATGTAAATCTTACTTATTTAAAGTCATTTAAAGCTTCCTGTGAAAGAGATAGAGACCCCGAGCAAAACATCTCAGGAGGGGAAGCTGCTCCCTTAGCAGGTGGGCAAAAAATTCTCGGTTGCTGCAAAGGTGACCTTGCACAGACACATACACAGAAACCCTCCCCACACTCTTAATCAACTCTTTTTTACAAAAACAGTCCACCTGAATGTTCAGGTTTAGGGCTCTCCTGCTACAAAAGGACTGAGGTAGCAATAGGCATTAAGCTCAGCTGAAATGCAGATTGTAGCCCAAAGCTGTATTTCGTGAATTTCTTAATAGAGTAGGAGAATTGTTGACTGGTTTGAGCTGGAAGGGACCTTAAAGATCAAGGTGGGCAGGAGCACCTTCCACTAGTCAGGTTCAAAGCCCCATCCAACCTGGCCTGGATCACTTTGGTCTAAGATACTTTTATGTGGCCATTTGTTTTAAAAGATTGTTTGCCATTTTGCAATCACCAGCCTTGTGACCCCCACCTTTCTCATTATTAAATTAGAAAATTTTCATCTACTCATCATTGGAGCCATCATGTGCACCACACCTGGGCTCAGATCTCAGTTGTAGGTCCCCAGTGGTCCCTAAAAAGGAGGGATCAGAGCCCCGAACTTGCCCAATCCCTGTTTGTGGGATCATGCTCAGATCCAGCACCAAACCTTTTTGCTGTGGGTATTGTTATTTTTGGCAGAGCTACAAACACAGCAAGAAGTGAAAACCCCACAGGCTCTGTTACAGAGGAAGTCAATGGACAAGCACAAAGGTCTGCCCACTTGAGAACAGAAATCTCTCCTTTGTGACAAAGTTTCTGACAACCAAATCTGAAATTTCTGAGAGTCTCTTTCAAAATTAAATTGCTTATTTCTAAATGAAATTGTGATTTTATGATGAAGCTTAATTTTAAAAGACTTTAACAGAAAGGTAAATTAGGATTGAAAGGAAGGAACAACCTTGCTCCAGGTCAAATGAAACTTTTGATTCGATACAAGACTAATATTTTTTTCTCCATTTTAGCAGAAGAAAATCCTGCTTTGATTTTATCAAGCTGATCCTCTTTCTCCCTACATTTATTAAGGATCTCCAAACTTAAGGATCCCATATTTGTTCAGCTTTCCCTTGCAGAGGTCAGAAACATCAGGGACCCAGCAGGATGAGTGTCCATACCCTCCCTGTGTGCCCAGCTCCCACAGGGCAGAACACTTTGTCTGTTACAGCCCAGACACTGCACCAATGTACTTTTAAGGCTCTAAACCTGAGCCTTTCTATTCTAAATTTGATTTGTAACTCAGCGTGGACCCAGATGTGGCTGGGGAGGGTGAGGCCAGGAGCTGCAGTGCAAGGCTCCAGGTACCTCTCCAAAAACCCTCACTGAACTTGGCGGGGTCCCCTGGGTGGGAGAAGGTCTGGAAGGGGCTGAGGTCCTGCCAGTCATCAGGCAGCCACCCTGGAGGCAGGGAAATGGATGAGCAACCAAGGGAAACACGGTGGTTGTAAAGCAAGCTGCCTTTTCCCCAGTCAAATTTGGCCGTGGCCAATGTGCAGAACAGCTGCCAGGGGAGCAGTGCTGCTCCCGGCAGGAAGATGCTCTCGCTCTGCCTCTCCATTCCTTCCCACATCCAGCTTCCCTTGCACTCTCAGCCACCAGCTTTATTATTTCTCCCTCCCAGCTCGGAGGCTTTCAGGTCCGCACGAGAGGTGGCTGCACCTCATTTGCCGGCAAATTGCGTATGGAGCTCATGTAAACTAATCCTCTCTGGTGAGTCTCCAGCAAAGGGCATAAACCGCGATTATGAACATCCACCAGCTAGGAGGGGTCAGCAGGAGAGGCCAGGGGCCACCAGCGGCAGGAACCCGAGCCCGCAGGAAGGCAGAGCCGTGGGAAGGGGACGGAGCGCTGCGGGCTCCGCTGCGGGGCACGGCCGCCCGCGCCGCATCGCTGCTGCTCAAACTGCGAGCAAAAGCCTTCCGTGGCACAGAATTCCCAGCTGCCGCATCACTGCTGCTTAAACTGCCAGCAAAAGCCTTCCTCGGCACGGAATTCCCGGCTGCCAGAGCTGCTGCAGAGCAGCCGGAGGCGCTTGCAGGGAGGCGAGCGGTGCCAGCCCGAAATGCCGCCCGGCGCGGCTCCGTCTCCCTGCCGAGCGGTGCCACACAGGACCCCGGCAGGGACAGGCGGGGATGTGACCCCCGAGCAGCCCGAGGACATCGCAGGGCACCGACACCATTCCTGTCAAGGCGTTATCTGCACCTGCCCTGTCATCCCCCCTGGCACAGCGAGGTTGACAAATCCGCTGCCTGGAAAATGTGCTTCCCAAAACAGTGGAAGTAGTTACCATGGAAATAAAGAAAGGTTCCTCGGCCCGACTCCACCAAAATATTTATTTGCCTCCCAGGGTTTCACAGGCTACTTATTAACAACAACAACAGCCGCAGCAGCAAAACCAGAGAGATACTGGAGCAAGACTAACAAGTCGGGTTTGGGAAGGACCTCCAGGAAACATTGTGTGTCTGCTGGAGGAGTCAGTGCTGCACAGGATGAGCCTGTGAATCACCCAAGGAATTCAGCTTATATCTTGCACACAAAAGTGCAGGTACAAAGATGTGCTTTGCTGTTCAAAGGCTTGAGCAGCTCTGTTCACAGAAATCCCAGGTTACACCCCAAGCCAGCTGCAGTTTACCCTGGTTCTTGAGTGTCTGGCGCACATCGAGGTAAAACAAGTTGTTACTGAGTGCTGCTGCCCGGGACAGAGCTCTGCTTGTGCTCCTAAATACACCTTCCCCTTGCCCCAGCTGCCAGCCACCAGTCCCCTCCTGTCTGGGGAAGGATGTGAAGGAGTGCTCACAGCCAAGCTCAGGGCCCAGCAAGGACCACAGCACAAGCCACACCTCCTGAGCTAAGCAGGGATGCCAAAGTTGTTGGTTATAAACAACCCATTTCTGTCGGGTACAGGCAAAACAAAGCAAAATGCCCATTACTAGGAAGATGGTGGAGGCTGGTTGTCCATGAGAGGCACCTGTAAGATCATCCTGAAAGCACTGAAGCTTCCCCAAGTTCTTAGCTCAGCATCAGCTCCAGCCCTTCTCAAACTGAGCGCCCCACCCTGTCCTGCACTGTGCTCCACATGCTCCTGACACAGCTCAGAAGAACTGACACGTTAAATCACCACTGAAACACCTCAGGCTCAGCAGAGGACAGGCAGCATCAGGAACACACAGCCAATGACAAACAGCTTGTGACAGATGCTCAGACACAGAGAGTCTGCGTGGCACCTGTGTAGCATTGGCAATCCACGTAGGAGCAGTGCAGGGGATGCAGATACTGCAAAGGCCAGGTGCTGCATAAAAATTAATTTCCCTTTTAAAACCTGTTATGACTGTAGGCTATTTTTTCCTAATTAAAGTGACTTTGGTCAGAAATATGGAGCCAGATCAAATTCAGATCACTCAGCCCCCTAAATACCCTCAGAGAACTGATCCATGATACCCCGTTGGAAAGGGATTGAACCTGAACACTTTTACTGATATTGGGGGATCGTTTTGGATATTGGACAAAGCCTGCCCTGGGGAAGTAAACACCAATGGTAATGATCTGGTCCTTACTTCCTACCCCCTGCTCTCTTGGTAGGCTGGGAGGGGCAGGATCATGGGGCAGCTTGGGCAGTAGGGATGACCAAATCCCAGTCACTTACAGATGTGACCTCAGGAACTTCAGGGAATTTTATGGGAACCTATCTCATGTACATTGGTCACCTGGAGTTAGTAAAATAGTCCTGAATGGAAGACAACAAATGCAGCCTTTCTTTGAAAACACCATATTGGAGAAAAAAAATGCAATTAAGAGAGTGTTTTTCACCTTAGTGAGCCCTGTCCAGATGGGAAGAGCAGCTTTGTGCCCTGTACCAAAAGTACTTGGGGGTGACTCTTTTCTGCACCCAGGTTACCCATACTGCAGGGATTTGGGAGTCAGTTTACCATTAACGTGCATATCTGGGAGTGTCATGTCTCATCAAAACTGTCTAGGACATATTTTAGCACATCAGAGCTTCGATTTGAAGATGCTTACACAGAAATACACAGATGGGTATCGGCGCAAGATGGAAACACTTCAAAATATGTGTGGAGCTCACAGCAAACTTTGCCTTGCTGATCCTTCCCTCCTTGGAAGGGTTTGTGAAAGTCCTTGGGGGGATCTGGATGGTGCTGCGCTTGTGGGAGGGAACGGGGATGCAATTGAAGCATAAAGTCATATCTTCTATAACGAACAGGCCTTGCAAAGCCCTGCCCCAAAGCAGAGAGCAGCCTGGCACAGGTGGGGCTGCAGCACATTCCAGAGCTATTCCATGAACTTCTGGGCTCTCTGCAGAGCCAGCCCGCTCAGCTGAGTTTAAAACATTATTTTCTCCAGAATCACAGCGTGTAAATCACTCACTGAGGGCTGGACCTGCCCCACTGCTGCAGCAGCCAGCAGAAAGGGACTTTCCACTGGAATGAGAGCTGCAAGGCAGAAGAGGAGGAGAGGGATTCCCTCTGCTCCCCCAGCCCTCAGCATCCTCTGCCCTGAGAGCAGCCCAGCTTCATCTACCAAAGCCTGAGGGAAACGAGCAGCTGAGCTGTAAACAGAGGTAAATGAATCCTTCAGGGAATCAGTCCAACCACCGAGAGCTCCGAGGGGCTGGAGAGCAGCCCGGGAGGGTGGCAGATCCCGCGCCGGCTCCAAGCGCGCACATGCTCCCATGGCCCCGGAGAAAATTTAATTTGCTGCAACTGTTTCAACACAGCCAAAGCCCCAGCAATGCTGATACACACTGAAATCACTCAGTGGCAAAGAGCACGGAGCACAAAATGCTGTGGGCACAGAGGAGCCCCTTGGCTTTCATCAGGCACCCACATCTGCCTTGGCACCTGGATTTTGTAAGGCAGAAGTAAGGAAAGCCTCCAAAACCCCTGAATTGCCCCAGAGCACTTAAAATGCATGCTGTGCCAAAACAGTCTCTTGATTTAGTGCAGGGAGGCTGAAGGGGTAAGAAAATATGGAGAAACTCCACATAATGTCCTGGAGAGTGTTTAAAGAAAAGATGTTAGAATCCCAGAATATCCTGACTTGGAAGAGACCCACGAGGATGACCAAATGTGACTCCTGGCCCTGCACTGACCATCCCAAAGAATCACACCATGACCCCTGAGAGTGTTGTCCAAATGCTTCTGGAGCTCTGGAAGCTTTGAGACTGTGACCACTGGCCAGGGGAGCCTGTTCAGTGCCCCCCCACCCTTTTCCTGATTTCCAGCCTGACACTGCCTCCCACTAACAGAGCAAAGAGCTGGTGCTGGGTGCATTTTTTGGCCAAAGAACAAAGTTTGCCTGAGGACAAAGAGGTGCTTTTTGTCACAGTCACATCCTCCAACACCAGGGTCTGAGCACCCTGCTTGGAGTTCCTTTACACCCACTCCTCATCCCTCTCATCTATGCTACAGGCAGAGGCATCCACATATCCACAGGGTTTGGTCTGGCAGGACACTGAGAGCTGCTCTCTTCCCTTCTCCTCCCCCATTCTACTCAGGCAAACCACCCCTTCCTGCTGGTGCTCCCCATCTGGCTCCTGCCTGACCCACAAAGGTGCCCAATTTGTATCTGCTCAGATGATGGCTCTCCACCCTTCAGTGCCAGGCACTGCCTGGACACAGAGTTAATTCACACCAGGTTGCTCTGCTGCACTGTCTGGACACAGATACTCAGATCTGAACCAGTTTAAATCACACTTTCTGCTCTATTCCAACTAGTGGAATTTCTTACAGCAGCCTTGCTGCCAAGATCCTCGTGTAACTCAGCTCCAGCTAAAAGAGTTCGTTGGACCAGAACTTCTGAAGGGGCCAGGGGAACTCCAGTAACTCTGCACCATTCCCACCATCCCTGCAGGACATCCTCATCCAGGCTGAGTCAGCCATACACAGGCCACATGCTGAATCACAGCAGGAGCTGCTGCAAGCTAAAAAAAAAAATCCTGTGGGGGTTTTTTGCTTCCCAGATTTTTATTCTTAAGCTGCTCACTTCCCCTTCCCAGGTCACCACAAAGCTCCTTGCACACACAGTGCCAGCGCTGGGGAAAGGACCTGTAAGGGGAGGATGAGTGCTGCCCACCACCACCCTTCACCCTGGCAGACTTCAGAGGCCTGCCAGAGCTTCCCCTGACAGCCCTGGCTGCTGGGGTTTGGAGCAGGCTTTGTGCACACCTCACTTCCAGGGTGGTCACAGCCAGCACGGTGTCAACCAGCAGCACCAGAGCCAGCCAGGCCACCAGTCCTCTCAAAGGCCAGCAGCATGCCAGGGATGTGTGTCAACACCTATTCTGCACTTTGCTCCTCTTTCAGCTGGCAGAGCTGCCACCTGGGTCGGGAGGTAGCCAAGGAAAACAAGCATTACCTTACGTTGTCATTATCGTGATGCTCTGCTCTAACGGGGAGGCCGCATTATGCACCATGCTGCCTACTTCCAAATAATCAGCTCCACGTGTAAATAGGCTCTGCTATTTCGAGTTGAACAGCTAACAAATGAGCAAACAAAAGCTCCCCAGCCTGCCACACTCCTGTTTAACTGATGCAATGGGTGCCTTTATGCATCCTGAAGGTGAGGCATCCATCACATTCACAGTGTGAGTGGCTTCTGCATCACTGTCACAACCCAAACACCCCCGTGCTGGCTGCAGCCAGCACAGGCATTCTGGAGGGTCAGGCTGGCACTGCCAGCTCCTCTGTGAGCCTCAGACCTAAAACTGGTGTGATACTACCCCTACATCATCATCATCACAGTGGCTGTGGAGGCTTGATGTGGATTCAGCTGTGCTGAGTCTCCTCACCCTGGGAAGGAAATGTAGGGTGGTGGGAGGGTGTTTGATCCAAGCAGGTGTCCCATGGGACACCCTGGCTCTGGATTAGACCATGGCAGGGTTAAAATAATGAGCCCCTCTGAGTTTCTGATCCCCCTCCTGCTGCACAGCTTTCCCACTCCACTGAACCCTCTACAAATGATGTTTCCTTCACCACAGCTCTAACTCCTTTTGTATTCCCTAATTTCCTTCCATAGTCTGTATTATTATCTATTGCAAGAAGAGTTATTTAAGAACCTTTGGGCTATAATGGGCTTGGCATTACAGGAAAATAAAGCAGCTCTCCAGGAAACTCGTGCTGATTTCAGCCTTCCCATTTACGCTGTGATGCATCACACTGTGCTCTAATGTCTCACTAATCTGCAGCTCAATCTGCTGTTAAACAGGCTCATGATGCAGAAGCCGCTCACTGAGGTTGCTTGATATTCATCTGTTGATTGAATCATTTGCTTCTTGTGATTTGCAAATGCGCCAAAGAGCCAGAAGCCCTTTTTCTTCTAGAAAAGTTAATTGGATCAGCATCCTGCGCTGGCAGGTGGCACCCGCGCCTACCCAGGCTTCCACTGACTCCACCACGGCAGAGGGGCCACCCAGCAGGATGGGGCACTGGGACACCACAAGAGACAAATTCCCCAAGGAATCAAACACCCCATTTTTTTGCAGAGCCCCGAGCAGCCCATGCAGAGATGCTCCTGCCCTGGAGTGATGCCCCATCCCTTCAGCCTCATCGCAACACAGATATCCAGCAGCGGGGCTGGTCACCAACCAACCTTGTTTCTAGACATTCCCTACAATGAATTTGCCCCTCCATACTTTCATCTCTCTCATTTTTGAGAGCTAAACTTCACCAGCAGCCCCTTTGGACACACCCCAGCTGGTTATTCACAGTTACAGCTACTCCTTCGTAGCCTGCAAATGAAGACCCTCCAGCACCACTTGGTTTCAGCAATTTTTTTATAGTCCAGCATACCACACACCATTTGATATCTTCCTCAATGATTAAGTGCTCAGTGCCATTGTCAAAGAAGCCCTGGATGACATTTCTATGGGGTTTCCAAAGAACTGAGGTCCCAAGCAGGGACATATCAGGCACCAGGCCTGCAGGGCTGGTGATTATCTGGCTGTAAATAACACCTTGGAATATATGGTTTATTGTGGTGATAACACACATTTTGTAGGTTACATAAATTGGAGCAATCCTGCTGACAGAGGAAAAATAGTGGTGTGTGTGATGGTTTCCTCTGGTTGCTAGGAAATAGAGTTAGTGCAGGGTCCTTACATGCCTCGGTGCACACTGGTGACAGATGATAGATTCAGCACATGTGTGGAGCCCAGCCTGTTAGCAAGCCCTGACTGAGGGGAAGGCAGCAAAGCAGTGACAGCAAGATCCATTTAACCAAAATATATGCATTTTTCATTAAGAGAACTACATTTGTTTGCCCAAGGCATTTAGGGAAACGTAAGCAAAGAGTAAAGTTAGATCTGAAGAGACAGGTGGCCCATGCAGGCAAACCCAGACCAGCTCCACAGATGCACAAGAAGGGCTGTGGTAAGGATTTTAACACCTGTCCAAAGCCCTGATGAGAACGAGCTGTGATTTTTCAAAAATGGGCTTTTATTTCACTGCAAAGCCCACAGAGCCCAAAGGTCCCCTCCCTTCCACAGGGGCTCTAAGGCTCCTTCCCCTCCCCTCGGTATGTGGGGTTGTATTCTGTTGCATCAAGAAACTGAGCCTGGTTTCTGCTTCTGCAAATGTTTGCTAAAGCAAATTGCAGTTTGTTCTATTGGTCTCATGCTCCAATTTGCTTGAAATAGCACAGCACTTGGTCAAAGGGCATGGAAAGTGGCCAGAACCTTCTTCTTTGAATATTTGTACATATAAATAAATATATATACACACCCACACAGGCACATAGACACTGTTAGGCCAGCTAATCTCTCCCCCTCCCTCAAGGCAGGCACAGATTTACCACCCAATCCCCAGGTGCACCTCCAACCTGTTTTTTATCAAGGCAAAGCTCAATTTTAAAGACAATGTTAAACCACGCAGCTTAAAATAAAGCAAGCAATTGGCATGATTACAACTGTGCCCTGTCCACAGGCAGGGGATTTCTTCCACAGCCAAGGGAGCTGCTCTGGCTTCTGGTGTTGTTATTGCTGATATTACAGTGTTGTCCCACCAGGACAGCTCTGTGACCAGCTGCTCTGCAGGCACAGTACTGGCCTTTGCTTTTTAGAGTGATTAAATTCTCCTAAGGGATGTTCCTAGAGCGATCCAGTCTGTCTTTACTGCTCTCACCAAAACAAATGGGACATCCACTGCCAAATTCAGCAAAGCAATGTCAGAGGAAATAAAACAGGGTTAGCAGGGTTGCAGACTCCTTATAATTAACTATTTGGCACAGACCAATGGCCTTTTCTTTAGGAGAATCCTAAGGATTTGCTGGAGTGTAAACATGCAGGTGTTTCCTGAATTTTGGGTGCTCTTTGGTGCTGAAGTCCTTGGTTTTGGATAACCCCCAGAGCAGGCACTGCCCCCAAACACAGCTGAGGGTGTGTTTGGGCTGGGATGGAGGCAGAGGACGGTTAAATGCCCTCCTCCCCAGCTCCAGAGGGTTTCTCTAGCTCATCCCCAACCAGCACTGGGCAGGATCTCCTGAGCTCAGTGCTGCACTGGTGCTGCCAGTGGGACTCAGCCCCACGCCAGCCTGGCCAGTCACACGCTGGGAGGTGGAAGCAGAGCCCATTTCTACAGCCTGATAAAAATGTAATTTAATCCCAGCCACACAGAATGCTTCCCTAAGCCTTTGAAAGGCCTGCTAATCCTTGATTTACCCTCAAATCTTGAAATTCTCTTAGAGAATGAAGGAGGAGCTTTGTCTATCGGGTGCCTCTATGGCTAATGAGGTTATTAAGGCGTATTAGCATGCACAGAAGGACATACCCTCCTGACTTTGGCACAGCAGAGCTCAGGGCTTTTGTCTCCCTTAATCCAAGTGCTCCTGCTCTGCTGCTGCCCCAGTGCCATGAGTTTGTCCCTGCTTTTGGCAGAGGTGGCCATCACTTCACTCCAGCAGCAGGGGAGAGTTCCCTGATCCAGCTCCACATGGTGCTTTTGTTGTTATGCCTTCAGATGTTTCTGAAGGGCACACCATGCCTTTTCCTACCTGCCTGGAAGACTAAAGAGGTCCCTGAACCTACATGTATATCCTGGGGTCTATCATCTGATACAGAAATGTATTCCATTTTTGTTTCAAGCAGAAATCATTCTGTTTGCACAGAAAGGACATTGGTTTTGTGTGTGGACACACATCAACCCAGCAGCCCTAAACCCTTCAGCAGAGCAAGGTCACCTCCTTTAACACAGAGGAAGCAAGAGTCTGATTCCTGCCCAGCTTCAGGACAGGAGGACAGCACAGATCCACATTTCTGGCCTGCCTCCATTTCCCACCACTGCCATATGGGAATGGGAACGTGCTTCAATAGCTGGGGGCTCAAAGCAAGATTTTGCTCTCAGCTGAAGTGAGACATATCCTTTCCCCAAGATGCACTTCTAAAGAACAGAACCTTTGCCAATGTTATGCTTTACAATGCAATGATTTTCATAACAGCCCAACATGGCTCATCAGCATGTGATCTGGCATGGGATCAGCATTCCCTCAAACCACCCAAACCGGCTGCAAAGAGGTGCAGGAGAGAGCAGACACAGGATCTGGTTGAGTTTCCAAGCAATCCTTGCAGCAGCCTCAGTGCAGCTGGCTCAGAGAGAAGCTCAGACGTGGCTCTGCTGGGTTAATGGTTGGACTCGATGGTCTCTAAGGTTTTTACATCAATCTTAGTGATTCTATGGTCCCCTGCCTGCCTTGGACCAGAGCTGAGCAGCCTCACCTCAGCACCCCAGCCACGGTGCTGTGGGCTGGAGGGTCACCTCCCCAGCCAGCCTGGGACCACCCCATATCAACAGGATATTCATTATCAGCATGAAGCTCGACAGCCTGCACTCATCTCTATTTACAGTGACCATGGTTAAACAGCTACCTAAAAATTCAGGTTAGCAGCCATAAATAATTTCAATAATTAAATGAGGATGCAACACAGCCTTCCCCAGAGAGCTGGGTCCCCTCACTGGAGCCCCTCTAACAGAAGCAGCACAGAGGTGCCATCCCACCAACATCTTCTCCTGGCAAAGCCTATTTGGGATGCTCCTATGCATCAAAAACAGAGATACATTTTCTCCTCTTTTTCAAAACTTCAGCTCATTTCAGTGATGTGCTGAACAGAGCACGGTGCAGGCTGTGGCTGGGGCAGGGTGAGGGAGCAGGGAACAGGCAGTGTCCCTGAGCAATCCCTCCTGCAGCAACTCCTGCAGCCCCTTCACACACACCCCGCCCTCCACCACTCCTGCTTCTGCACTGGGAGGGCGTTTTGGGAGGCAGGGGCAGGAGGAAAGCAGCTCCAGGGCTTCGTGGAACCAAATCCTGGCTCCTCACCTTAGCACAGGATTATTTTTAAGCCAGGTGAGGTCCCCAGCTCAGCTGGATTCTGTAGCAGCAAGGGAGGGCAAGGTGGAACCAGCACCTGAGGTTTCAGCTCCTGGGAGAAGCATCCTCAGGAGCAAGGCTGAGGGGGGCTGGAGCAAAATCCCAACATTCTAACCCCCACCCTTGGCTTTACAAGAGCTGGAACGTGCTATCCAGCACAGTTTGGCACAAAGCCCCATGAAGGCTTGAGCAACTGGGAGACAACATTCCCTGAGGGAATGAGGAGCTTTAACTCCTGTAGCACAGCAAGCATGCCAGCCCAGGATCCCGAGGGAATAAGTAAGATATGTCATTTCATCACTGTTCTTGGAATGAAGACAAAAAACCAAAGGAAAACAAAACAGAGCACCCCCTGGGATCCATAAAGAGGAAACTAAAAATATGATAAATAGGCTGGATCATTATTTTCTGAAGATGACATATTGCAGCTCATGTTATATATCTGGATTCCTATTGTCACGAAGGATAAAAATTTTGGCACAAAGTAAGTCAAAGAGAAAACTTTAATTTCTGCCATTCCACGAACTAAAAAATACTGGGAAAGAGCCCAGGAAGAGGACACCCCCAGCTTTCCTTGCCAAGAGCAGGCAAAGGGTTAAGCAAAGATGTAATTCATCAAGTTAGCTTGAACGTTAGGAGAAGCTAAGAGAATTACAAGATCAGAAAATAATTGCAAAGTGTGTAAAGATAATCATAAATCCGAGGGAAATAATACAGGCTAACAAATGCTCAGGAGATTACACTAAAACACCTTCTGGTTTTATAATCAGGCAGGAAGAATGGCTGAGTACCCACTGCAGCAGGTTATCTCCTGCAGAGGGGGACACTGTGGCCTGCACTGGGATTTACCCACGGAAAAAAAACTCCCAGAGGAATCTGGAGATAAAGGCAAAGAGTGGAAAGCTGAGTAATATTAAAAATAAATTCAGAGGAGGCAGAAAGCTGGGATCCTTCATGCAGTTTTAAAGGCACAACAGCACAACAATGCAGCAGCCAGCAGAGATGGGAGCCCCCTCTTTTAGAGCTGCTTGGCACCAGGAGTGAAATCTTCAATTTTACATATTGGGGAGGAACCCATACATTAGCACACTGTGACAAGATTCCAGTCCCCTGCTGGCTTTCCCAGAAAATAGGGGTCACAGAGCCAGCCTGTACTCAGAGCTGGGGAATTTTTCCTCATTTTCTTCCTGACTCTGCTAAGTCATCTTGTAGTGAAGTCTCTCTTGGTATAACTGCTGCTGTTTTAACTCTTGAAACCCTGAAATAAGACTGGGAAGGTTATGAATTTGTGGGTTTTTTGTAGTCCCTAAGGCTTAAAACATTTTACTGCTCCTTCACATCATCACTCAAGGGAAAGCAAGTGGACTGGGCAGAGCTGGCAAGATGCCCAGGGGCAGCTGGCCAGTTCCTTCTCATCCTGCCCCAGATTTCACATGGGCTTTTGAGAGCTCTGCTGAACATCCAGGAGCATGTAACCTCTCAAAACCTGAGATTTTAGCATCACTGAATGGTAAAATGAGGGATTTGGTTTACATCAAGCAGAGGCTGGAGTGCACAGGTTTGGTGCTGTACCTGGAGGTCTGCAGTGCATCAGGAAAAAGCCTGTTCAGAGTGGTTTGGTGTTTTTCCTAGTTCAAACAGCTCTGAGCACATGATCCCCTCCCAGAACCACTGGCCAGGTGTGATGGGAGCAGTCGGATTTGCAGCTCAAAGGTGGCTACACCTCACAGGGGCTGCAGCTGCCCTGGGCTTTCAGACACCTCCCTGGGCAGCACATCCTCAAATGGTTTTTTTCCTCACCCAAAACGCATGGTTTGAGTCCTGCAGTGGGAACATGAGGGAAGACCCACTGCAGGCTCAATCCATCCTGGACATGCTGCACACCCTTGTGCACATATTTAGGAAAATATTCCTGAGTTACAAAAAACCTTGTACCTGCAACTTTGTCTTGGGCAGGAATGGAGTGCCATCAAACACAGGATAACCCTCAAAGTAAAAGTTTTCAGCACAGTTTGGTGGAAAAGAACAAAGGGGAAGAAAAAGAGATAACCAGCTTCTAAAGTAGCTCCTGTTTCTAGCCTTCTCCTCCTGCATGTTTGAATCAGCCCCTATTCACCCTGGAATCCTGGATCTTAGGAAGACACATGTACTACACCAGGCCTCTAGCAGGCTCCAGTCAAATTTAATCTGTTAAGTCCTAAAAAACCAAAAAAAACCACCACCAACAAGAATCTAACCCAAGTAGGACTCTTGTATTGAATCTAATACCTGGATAAATCCCTGTGGAACACCAAGGGAATAAAAAAGGCAGAGCAAGATGTGTATTCTTTCACTTCATAGCAAAAACACAGCCACTATTTACACTGCAGAGTCTTTCAGATGATAAATACTGATCCATCCTTCATTGGAAAAACATGGACCTGCAATTTCCATGGGGGCTCCTTTCCAACGCTACGGCCCCATCCTGTCTTGGAATTATTTTTCCCCCTAATTGTACCCATAAAACAAGGATTTGCTCCCTACATAATTAATTGATAGATATCTATTTCTGGGTGATGATCTCACCTTGTTTATGCAGGAAAATTTCCAGAGGGCTCCAAAGACACACATACACACACAAAAAGGTACCCACCTCCCCCAAATTATTCCCAGACTTCTCCGGTCTGAACGTATTTATTTGCAATAATGATTGTGGCTTTATGTGAGCAGATGGGCAGTCCCTGAGAGGATGATTTGTTTCCCCTCTTTCCTTACTTCATGACGTATTTTATGATTTCAGCAGGTCAGTGGCTGCCATGTGTTTCTCTCTAATCTGCGAGCGCTTTTCGTTTGCCTCACTCTTGGCAGCCGCCGTATTTACCAAAGAGATCAGACACGGACAGATGATGGCAGAGATCCAGGCTCCTTGAGAGTTCAGCACTTGGATGTTGGCAGCAAATAAAGATATATGGGTTGCTGTTGTTGGTTCAAACTTACAGGGGCTTTCTCCCTCGTTATATTTCAGTTTATATGTGCACATATATATATATATATAGATAGATGTGTGTGTGTGTTTGTGTGTGTGCTTGCACACATGTGTTTTTAAATTCTCTTTGCAATACCCTGGACCAGATAGAATACAGATGAGCTGTTATACAAAGAACAATAGATGTCAACTAGATTACTACCCATTCCTTTTTTTCTTTTCTCCTCTTCCTTTTTTTCCCCCTTTCTTTTTTTATAGGCCTGGGTTGTTATAAATCCTCCATGCCCATTAACCTCTGAACCCCACTGATGATATCTCTTCTGTGCTAAATTGCCTGTATTTCCAGACATTTGTTTGTTCACTTAGAGGTCTATTGGCAGAGGGAGGGGGAGGACAGCCCATCCCTGAATAGGTCTCATGGATTATAAATGAAAATTCTTTCTCTCCTTGTAAGATGATGCTTTGAGACCTGTAGCAAATGGACAGCTTGAGTTTACGAGCCCACAGGCAGAAGTCAACAGCAGAAAGTTAATCACAACAATAACAAAAATATCCCAGCAGCACTGTGGGAGCAATGAATCCATCCCTGTAGGTGTGTCCTACCCAGAAAACCTCTGACCTGCTGCAGCAGTAGCAGGGGGGGCTGAGAGGGGCTGGGACACTGCCCTGCAGAGCCAAGGAAGGCAACAGAGTCCCTGGAATGGACCAGGAGGGGACAGTCCTGTCCCAGGGGCAGCGGGACAGCTGCAGGTGCCATGAGTGCTTCCAGGGCTTTGGGCTTTTGCTCCCATTATTGCCCAGAAAAGAGAAACCTCTTCACCCTACAGGCTTTGGATGGCTTTGCACGGAGTTCAGCCACCAAACTACCAAAGGCAGAACCCTGTGGCTGTCAGTAGCTCCCAAACATTCTCCAGCAGGACCTACCATGCAGTTTCTCAGTAAACATGGCCTTAGCACTTCCAGGTGGCCTAGCAGCTCGTTGGAAACATGCTGAACAGCATTTCCAGTCTCCTGACTTTAAAATAAAACCTTGGAAGCAGCAAGTGTGCAGCATTCCCAAGGCAGATCTCCTGCCTTCGTTACTGTTATATATATTTAAACTTTTAGTTCCAAAATAACATTTTACTTCCATACATCATTGCATTCATTTAAGAATGGCTTCCATCTGATCTGTCCTGGAGCCGGTTCCTGAGTCTTTCCTGCTCACCATGGGTGTGAGTCTCTGAATGCTGTGGATACTGGGAATAAGAGTGTTTTCCCAGATCCTCTGGCAAGTTACACCTCTGTCCCAGCCTTTACAGGGAGGGCATCCTCCACCAGCCACTGGTGAGTTATGGAGACTATGCCCAGCTTTCTGATCCTATCTCCTGGTTCACTCTCTTCCCTGGGAACAGGTCTGGACACGCCTTCCAGATGAGATACCCATGGATAATTTGGGGCCTTTTCTGCCTGGGGTTTGTCACACCCTGCTGTGACCCATGGCAGTGGCTTCCCAGGTAATTTCCATGCCCTGGTTACAGCTCCTGCCTCCTCCTCTGGACCAGTCAGTGGGCCAGAGCCCAGAGCTGCAGTGAAAAGTGGGGGTTATGTGCCCCCATAAATAAATGCATGTACAGCCTGCTGTCCTGTGCAGCTGCAGCAGGGACAAACATCTTCCCAGAAAGGAATTCTACAGTCTGGGCTGGGCTTTTACATAGCAGAGGACAGGAAGCTCCAAAACCCCATGGTTTTCCAGATCATTCATGATTTTCTTGCTTTTTCAGTAACAACTCCTGATTTCCATGGCAACCCCCACATGCTTTGGTACGTGGTACTTTTTGCTTGTGTGGAGCACTGTTCCCACTTGCTGGGGTGACCAAGCTCCCCAAAGAGCCAACAGAAAGTTCCCAGCACAAACACTTCACCCTCTTCATCCTCCTGTGCTGGACATGCACATTTCCCTCTGCCTGGGATGGGATCACCAGGGTTTACCCTCCTGTCTGCTCCCCATCCAAGAGCTCATTTTAAATTTGGCCGTGGCTTCTATTTTAATCCCACACAGACATTTTTGGAAACACTTACTAAACCATTAACACATTTATAGGAAAGGAAAGATGATGATTAACATTTCCCCTCCCCCCCACACACCCCATCCTTTCTTTTTGTGTCAATTTTTTGGCTCAGGGGCTGCAGCAGAGCGTGGTTACAGCCACGCACACAACTCCAGTGGGTGTGAATTCCTTCACAGCATAAACTTGAGTTACCTCTCCCTTGTTTTGCTCTTCCTCTGTTTCTATTCACACTGTTCCACCAACAGTCCTGTGCTTGTAATCAGATGAACATCATGAGTTTTACCCCAAGCTCGGAGCCCAATGTGGGAACTTCACCTGGGTTCAGAGTGGGTTTTTTAACAGCCTGTGTTGATGGTTCATTAAGACAGTTGGTTTGCCTGGTCTGGACCAGATGTGTTTCCTTTCTACACCTTTTGAGATGTTTTCATAAGCAAGAATGACTTCCAATATAAAGCAGCAGCAATTAGTGCATTTATTTATTTTACTGTAATTCACACCCTGGCACTGGCAGTCTCTGATGGCCGAGGTGCAGAATAAATAAACAAAATCCACTTAAGCTATGTTAAATTTCTCCCATATGATGGGTCAGAGGAAAATCAAGGCTGCTGGGGGATCTCTGGCCACACAAGATCGTGTGTGCAAAGATGCAACCAACAGAGCTGTAGTTTAGCACAGAGGGTTGGAGAGTGATGCCAAGGAAGCTCACAGCTTGCAGCTGGGGAGGAGACCCAGCCACAGAGAGCCTTTTCCTTGGTGAGAAGTCCTTCTGACTGATTTTCCAGCTGCATGGGTTTTTCCCTCAGTGAAGTCTCATTTGACACTTCCCAGCACACATCAAGGAGCTGCATTGACAGTGGAGATGGCACCCATGTCCAGGGAGTCACAGGCATGAACCAGCTGCTGGACCAGGGGGCTGCAAAGGAGGGCATGACGTGAGGATCTGCCCAGAACAAGAGCACCAGTGTCTCTTTGGGTAAAGGTGACTCTGAATATATCCCACATCTGGCCAAGGACACCAAATGTACCACCTGTGAACTTGGAATAAGGGAGTTGTGTTGCTTCCAGGTGAGGTCTGACCTTCTTTTGACTGTGTGGGGTGCAGAAGTTTCCCAGCAGAGGTTCAGGCAGGCCACTGGGGACTGAACTCCCAACAACAGTGTTGTGTCACTTAGCTGCCTCTCATAGTTTAAGGTTCCCCCTGGTCCTGCTGGACCTGGAGCTGGGGCAGGCTCACACCTCTGCTTCCACTGCAAAAGCCTGGCTTTTCTTGGGCTTTGTCTACAAAGGAAACATCTGATAAAACAATATCTACCCACAGCTCTTGATATTAGCACTCGCCTGAGATGTCACTGCACTCTGCTATTTTCAGGAGAGACACATCACACTCAGAAGTATCACAGATGTTCATGTAAGACAAAAACTATAGCTCTGACATGAAAGATTCATCCAAATAGTCTCTTACAGTTCTGAGATATCTTTGTTGCATCCAGTTTGCCCCCCTGAATCTGGTGGTTATTAACAGGAGAGTGGGAAGAGATGTTTCCATATAAAGCCTCTCTTCTCCCTATAAAGCTTCCTCTACTTCCTCTGTTTTCTTCAGGGAAGAATGTAATCATTGCTGAGATAGCAGAGCCATCAGGATGGAGCAGGGAGCAAGTTACCACCCTCCTTATGGGTCTGCACAAGGCAGCAGAGCCAAACAATATATAGATTAAAAACTCAAGGCCTCTCCCTTGACTTACAGCAGCTACAATAATAAATAAAAGCCAACTCATATTGTAAAAAGCAGCTTTCAATATCTGTCATTTGCTCCTGGCCCTGGAGGGCCTGGACTCCCACCTGCATCTTGTGAAAAGCAATTCCCATGCTGTCACACTGGGTGTGTGTGGCTTCCCACCTTCCCCAAGACCTGTGCCTCGGCACTGGCTGAAATTTCACATGTGCCAATGATCCCCAGAGCCACACAGGCAAGGAAGGACCATTCCAGGAGCTGAACTCCGAGGAAGAGGTATAAAGCTAAGGTCCACACAAGAAATCACAGCTTCTTCAGGCTTGAGGAGTTGAGGGATGGGTCAGGCACTGTCAGCTGGAGATCAGCTCTGTTTAGACAAGAGTCAGCAAAGCAGCCAGCCAGCACTGCTGCAGACACAGCCAGCAGAACCTCGCCACAACACATCCCCCAGGCAGAAAGGAGCCAGGTTTGCCCAGGGGCTCACACAGAGGATGGGGGAGATGGGTCTGTGTGGCCCCCACGCACATGCAAGGCCCTGGATCAGGGGATGAAACCTCATGAGCTGCAGAACAAAGACAGAGGTTGGGTTTTGGGGGTGGAAGCCCTCGGTGTGTTACCAGCAGCTCCAGGTGGCCGCCACATGAGCGAGGGGAGCGCAGCGATGACAGCGCCGCAGCCACGGGCAATCCCCTCCAAGATGCACTTAGGCATCTGCTCTGGATTAGCATTCTTTCACTTAAAATGAGCATTGGGGAGATGTTTAAGCAGGTGAGTGGCTGCACCCATAAGGAAGAGGCACTGGAAAGCAGATTGGAGACACTCGATGAGTTGGATGAAGTCAGGGCAAGATAAACACCAGAGCACCTTGTGGGCTGTGTCAGGGGACACAAAGAGCAGCAGTGGCCCGGGTCAGCAGCACAGGATACTGCAATAAAATGCTGAGTAGTGAGAATTGCCAGAGTTTTGAAGAAGTGCAATAAAAAGGCTGAAAGTTGTTGGTCTGTTTCAGCTAGAAACTGTGAACCCCAGGCTTTATCACTCGGAAAGAAGAGTCCTTTGTTTTTATGGCAGGATAACAGTGCACACGACTTGTTCTCTACAGTTAAGAGACATTTGCCAGCCCAGCCTGGCTGGGAAGGGGTCACGAGTCAATGTACTCAGCCCTTGCTTCCCTCAGTGTTCTGCAATATCTGAGTTTATCTTTAAAGCCCAAATTAACAACTACAGCATTCAAGCTCCAATGATACCCAAATACAACCAATAACTGTGCAGATGAACAAACCAGACTCAGGTAGGGGAGAGGACAGCTTCAAAGGCTGAGTGGTAGACACATGCAAACACCTAATAAATATGACAAAAAACCCATTAGACCAAGAGGAGCAGACTTGACCTTGAGGCCGAGGAAGCAGGAGGAGGAAGCCACTCACGTGGCTGAGGCAAAGGGGATGTCAAAGCAGGAGAGGAGTTTGCTGAGGGCCAGCACTGAGCAGTGACAGAGGCAGGGCAGCAGCAGAGCTTGTCCTCAAAGCCCAGAGCAGGTTTGTTCCTCTGGAGAGTCCGGCCAGAAGCCATTTCTTCTGTCAGCCAGCAGTGTGCACAACTTTTTGTCCAAGACAGAACTTTTTGCCCAAGACAAAAAGAACTTCAGCCCGGTGAACTCAGCACAGGGGGATGGGTCTGGGCCCACAGAAAGTCTCACAGAATGGTTTGGGTTGGAAGGGCCCTTGAGGATCACCTTATTTCAATGCCCAGTCATGGGAGGGGAGAACTTTCACTAGAGCAGGCTGCTCAGAGTCCCTTCAGTTTCCACCACCAGCTCTCCCCCAGCAGGAACAGCCCCTAAATGCACCCTGTCAATGGTGCAACCCCCCAAATGCAGCCTGTCAATGGTGCAACCCCCCAAATGCACCCTGTCAATGGTGCAACCCCCCAAATGCACCCTGTCAATGGTGCAACCCCCCAAATGCACCCTGTCAAACCAACTCTGCAAGCGCACACAGAGCCAGCGACAGCACTGACAGTGAGCAGCTCCTGCATAGTTTTTGAACTTCCCAGTTTTCTAATTTCCCCAGCCTGAACCACAGGACATGGATGACAATCCCAGCCTGCTCTTTCCAGAGGCCACAGCACAGGGATTTCACATACATGTCCTAGTTCAGGCTTTCCTCTCATTTCTTTAAGAGACTTAATGCCTCCAATGCTTGGATTCCAGGGTTTTAATGGGTTTAGCTCTGTTTCCCCCTTTCCTGCTCTGCATCTAATACTTCAGCCCATAAATCTCTGCAAGCACACAGCACAAAAACAGATAAGGAAAGCTGTAGAGCCATAAAATATGCTGGAAAGAACCAACATAAAATCCACCCAATACAAGGTTTATAACCAAGGGAAGAAGAGGCAAAGAAAGCCAGATTAAACATTGCTGTCTGTTTAAGTAAGTTGCAGAAAAGGTGCCATATGATAGCTTAATTAAACCACAATAGATCTTAATCAATGATAATCACTCTGCTGATGGAAAAGCTTCTGAAGAGCAGCTGAAAACAGGACAAGCCAAGTTTGGGATATTTTCTGCAAATATGGTGCTGTACTAATAGCAGAGATTTCCCCCTCCTCAACTCCCACATCCCTGTACCCCTCTCCTCTAGCAGGGATGAATGTTTAGAAGGGGTCTGAGGGAGCCAAGTCCTTTAAGGGGTCTGGAAATGCCCACCCCATGAACCCTCCCCTGGCACAGCGTGCAAGCAAAGCCTCCCAGCACATCGCCCTCGGCATCTGTGCAATGATGACACAATTAACATGAATAACTATTCCACTCCATAGATTCAGTCCTTTTCCTCTGGGTAATTATGATCTTCCTTCCCCTCCCCAACACTCATTTCAAATCCTCCAGGGTAATATGCAGTCAGCTGATTTTACATTTATCTCAGTTCTATTTGTTTGACACATTTCAAGCGAGCTCCACAAAGCCAAAACCTCCTGCTCGTTAATAACATTCACATCACCTCCTTCTTAGCTTCTCTAACATGCTGCTTTTATTTGGTCTAATTACAACTCTCAGCGTGATTAATCACAACATTTTTGTGGGGAGCTGGGGAATTTGATATCCCTGTCCTCATATGGATCTGATCACAGCCATGCTGAGAGTCCAGGCTCACTTCCTGCAGTCTGAATGTAAAACCTCAGTGTCAAACAACCCTCCTTGGCCACTACACACTAATTACCAGGGCTGCCATATTCACCCAGGTCCCAAACGTGGATAAAAGACTGAAGGTGGGTAATGGGATCCCATCCTGGGAAATAAAGTTTTCTTCTTGCAAAAGTCTCCTTGCAGGTAGGCTCCCTTCTCAATTAAACCTCCAGACCTTCAACATTTACCATGTAGAATCATTTAGGTTGGAGAAGACCTTTAAGACTATCAAGTCCAACAGTAAAAAGTTAGCAGGGAAGTTGGAAGTTTAAAGAGCTGAAATTACACCCAGGAAGACCCTCTATTCGAAGGGCTGAGTATCTCTGGAGAAAGACTGCAGAGATGGTAAAAGGCACCATGGAGAACAGGCTCAGAATTCATCTGAGTTAATTTTTCTTACACACAGAACCAAAACCACCAAAACTCCTCAAATCTGAGTTTGATTCTTGCAACAGTTATAGCTTTGATTTTTAATGTTTTTTCATTTTGCTGCGCTACTGATGAAAAGTTTTTAAATCAGCAATCTTGAAATATTGTCTCTTTCTTATAGAATTCAGTGGCAAAGCTCCCATGGATTTTAAAGAAACATGAAGAGCATCGGTGTAGGTTTCTGAAGCATCACCTGGAGGTCACACATTAATATTTGATGGTGACACAACCTTGCCTCCCACTGACAGGAGCAGCAGGGCTGTGGTTTGCTCCTCCACTGGAAGCTCAATCTTTCCCAGTTCACCAGTGATGTAGCGTCTCAGCCACTCTCCACCTTACAAATCCCTCTTCCTGCCCCAAAATCAGCTGGGGAAAGGCCCAGGCTGTTTCCCAGGAGTGAACTTTCCTTCCCCCTTTCCTCCCACCAAGGCAGACTGTCAGACCAGATGAAAATCACACGGACACCAACAGCCTCTCCTACCCACTGCTCTCCCAGGCTGCATATTCTCCACATCATTTGCTTTGTAAAGCCCTTTAATTAATCGGGAAAGGCCCAGTGATTATCACCTACTCAGAAAACACTATTCGAAAGCAGGGAATTAACTGCAGGCTCCAACTCTAACCCAGTTTCATCTTTTTCCCGATGATCTCCTACAAGTGCTATTCCCCTTTCGGTGCTAGACCAGATGTTATCACTTGGACGCTGAAAGGATGAGAAAGCCAAGAGCTAAACACGGGATTGGGGATGGTGTGTGAAGGGGGAAAGGACCTTTTTACAAGAGGCAGAAGATAAAGCAGGTCGTATATCCTATATCACACACATGGAGGGGTTCTGGGGCTACAAGGGCACGGATTTCACAGGCAGGGAGCTGTGAACTTCCCATGGATGGGGCTGCCTGGTCACCCAGGTACCATAAAACATCCCTGCTCCAGCCAGCAACCACTGACAGGGTGAAACCTGCACGACCACACCAGCAGAAGGTGATAAGTGTGCGATAACAGGATGTGATGCTCCTAAAATCCTCCATCCAAAATCTCTGGTTGTTTACTGAGCATTTTTCACACATGCACATCTGCAAGTCTCTGTAGCCCTGACAACAGGCTGCACACACAACGGTGTTTCTGGGTGTAAGGTATTCTCCCAGAGAAGGCCTCCCAAAAGAAAATGGGAATACAGGCTCTGAAAAGCCCCCCAGAGCACAGGGCAGCCCTGCCAAAACCAACACCTCACAATTTCTCACTTTTCTCAGCTCCTCTCTGTGCCGATGCCTTTTCCAGGTGCCCAGATCCCAAACTCCTCCCCACCCCCACCGGTGCTTGAACTGTGACCAACAGCCCTGGAAAAGCATTGCTGCTCTGGAATCACATTGTTTTGTTTGTGTTTGACTTCTTCAAGGAAAAAAAGACTTTGTTCCCCCGAATATTTTAAAACCCCATCTAAGTCACCATTAGCATTCTAAAATGCTGTTAAATTGCATCTGCACAAGCACACGCTGTCCTGCTCTGGGACCATTGCTTGGAGAAATACAAGCTGTATGGATTCTGTCTCACTTCTACCAAAATAAAATCAAAATATCTACAAACACGATAATCCACATTAGCTGACAAGGATGAATAAAGGAATCTGTAATTGCAACTTATTATCCAACCATACTCTTCCTCCAGGCTGCCCAGGGACAGCAGGAGCCAGGGATCTTCTGCTGATGCAGGTGATCCAGAGGGGTTAATGGAGGTTTTTGCATTCACACAGAGCACTGCAGGTCGGTGTCTGCCCAAGCTTTCCTCACCATCCCCATTGCTCACAGCAAATCCCACACTCAGAGCACAGGGGGAGAATCAGCCAAGGCTGGGAGGTTTTCCTGCTGTAACGTTACGCTACGCACAGTCAGAAAATCTATCAAAGCACCCGCCCGAGCAGCCTGTTTCAGCTTTTAATGTGCTTAATATAGACTTCTGAGGAGTCTCTTCAGTTCAGACACAGCTACCTCGAGAGCACAGCGTGAGCATTGCACACAGGCAGCTTTGGATCTCAGCAGCAGCACGGAGCAGCTGCCAGGCAGGTCCCGTGTCTGCCACCTCCCCAGAGGGCTCTGTGCCCTAAGGCTCCTCTGCCCCCGAGGGAGGGACAGACACACCTGTGGGGGCACAGCGTGCCCCTGCTCCTGGCACACACCCCACACCCCTTTCTGCTGAGTTTTTCCCCTCTAATAACTCAGTCAGGTGCGTTCTCAGGTGAGTTGTGCCTGGAAAAGAGCACAGAGCTGGCAGCAGAAGGGACAGCCCTTACAGCTCAGCGATGGCAGATTTGGCACCAGGGGCTTTGCACTGCATGCTGCTGTTCAAACAACTTAAACACATCCTAAAGAGACACCAGGCACCATCCTTCCCTGGATAAACACCAGGGCCAGAACAGATACAGATCACCGAGAGCATTTCCTCGTGTAAATGCACAGACCACGCAGCAAATTCAGCCTTCTTCAGCTCAGCATGAGAAGAACCCAAACAAAACACCCAACACCTCCTTCCTCAGCAGCAGCAACCAGCCCACAGGGCTTCTGGCAGATTTGGGGTGAGGAAGCCCATGAGCAGTGTTTCCCACTGATGGAGATGTGCACCAGGGTGACACCAGCATCAGATGCAGTCACTCATGAGAGGAAAGGGGGAACAGCGAAGGCAGCAGAGCACACACGACCCTCTGAGCACCCCTGTGCTGGAAACAGGCTGTTATCACCTGTCCCAGCACACACCAGGCATTCTGGGGTTTTCTGAAATACAGGGATGCAGACTGTGTTGGCTACGAGCAGGGAGATGAGAAGGAGCTCTTGCAATAAAGGAGTGCTTAAACCAAAGCTCCCCATTTTTCCTGCACAGCTCAGAACTTCACCAGGCAGGCACTTTTACACCAACGGTATAATTTAGTTTTGACAATTTCAACCTGTTTCAATTTGATTCCCCAGAAATATTTCACTGTTTCCACCATAAGTTATATTTTGAACTGAAAAATAATTTGACCTGAAACGGATCCATTTTATGAAGAGGAAAGCAACATGTCATATTTTAATATCTATTTTGCACTAGAAATGTTGCTTGATTGGAATGAGTACTATTCTGTAGCTTTTCAGATTAAAAAAAAAATAAACAAACAACCAAACAAAAAAAACCATAAAATGACAATTCCAAATTCCTTGGCCCAGCATTTTAGCTGGAGTCCCACGGGAGCTGGTGGTGTTTGCTCCCTCCTGGCACACGTTCAGACCCTCCATCCACCGTGACTCACCTCCTCTCTTCCTGGAGAGTTCAAAGGAAGTTGCATCTTCCCAGCGATTAGCCCACCAGGCAGTCCTCTCCGTGCAGCTTCTTCCCTTATCAGCAACCCATTTCCTAAAAACAAGAAAAGGGGGGTGGGTGGAAGGAAAAAACCCATCAGCAAACTCCAGTCTGGTTGTTCTCCGTTGTCCTTAAAATATTAACTCGACATTGACAGACTGGAGTACTTGCTGCACGAAACCTGCTGTGACTGGGGATAACCAGGACATTACAGAGGGCCATGAATCACCTCAACTGCACAGGCTTCCAGCCCTTTTGCTAGGCAGAAGTGAAATATGCTCCCTCACAACCAAGTGACCATTTCCCTATTTTTTCCAGTTATCTCCAGAACATTTATTAGATTAGGGGGTTTTATTTATGGACTCTGAAGCTGCGCTGTTTCCCAGTGAAGCGTTTGTTATCTGTTTAATGTTCCTTTTGTTCTTCTGGACATTTGCATTTATTTATTGTGATTCATTGCTGCACAGGTACCAGGCTCCAAGTACCTACAGTTTTAAATACATTCACAACACACACATCTTTGCCATTTAAAATACCTTTCCTCTAACAGCCTCTCTAGAGCCAGAATATCTCCATTCCCAGATGAAACCTGAGATCCTAGGACCAAAACTGCTTCCACGTGACAGGTAACAGTAACCTTCCAAAAGCACTTTTGCAACCCTATGCAAGTTACTTCATAGTTTGGCACATTTATGGGAAAGTCAGAGCTTGTTACAACGGATTTATTGAATATAAGGCTTCATAAATAGGGCTTCTTTCTGCAATGCCTGGTGTGTGTATGTGTATATATATTTATATGTAAATAATTGGGATGTTATTTACCTCCCAAATAGGCCCAGCCCATCCAAAGTTGGCCTTGTTAGCAGGGAAATTTCACCTGTCCCTCTGCCCATTGTCAAGGTTAAAAGTTTGCCCCTGTGTCTCCAAGTGATTTGAACTTAGGACTGAAAGCAGAAATTTTTTGCCTATAGCCAAGCCCTCAAATCCAGATGCAAGTTTTCCATGAACTGATTTGTTTAACACTGATGCAGAGCAAAGCCCAGGCTGGATCTGAACCGTCTGCAGGACCAGGGCCTGAGCAAACAGAGAGCCCACTGTGCTGCTGCCAGAAACAAAAACGAGCATGGAGCAAGCTGCCAAAGGAAACCAGGCATGAAGAGTGTCTCCACCCCAAAATACCAGATTTCAGATTTTGCTGGGCTCGGATGAGTGGGAAATGTAACCCTGAGCATTGGTCACCAACCCTCCCATGCCCAGCAGCTCTCCTTGGGGCAGATGTGGTGGGAGCATGTGCACCCCTCTATTCAGTGCCATTGGTGCCAAAGGTGCCACTTCTTGGAATGTATATTTTACATTTCATAGATATTTTTAATGCCTCTCTCAATGAGGAAAAATATGGAAGCAAATAATACATGAGCAAAGGCAACATCTACTAGATGGGATTTGCATGCTTCCATGGAATTCAGGTATGAACTCTGGGGACCCTTGAAATCAAAGTTCTTTTAATTAATTAATGTGGCCAGTTGATATGGAGCAGCCCTGTAAAACAGCTGGAAATTCAATACATCAGGGTTCTTTTGAAGAGTTGTTTTTTTTTTTCCCTGACATGACTACCTGTGGTTCAACAGATGTTCATATGAAAAAAAAAAAAAAAAACAAGCAGGAAAAGGAAGACACCAGAAGAGTATTCCCCCCTCACCCCAGATTCCAGCAGCAGGGGAAAGACAACACAAGGGCATGGATTTCCCGGAAACTGGGGTGTGCTGGAGTCTGCTGATCACCTCCCACAAACAGGAAAAGTCATCTGGGGCAGCCACAGGGGTGCAGGAGGGCTCCCTGCAGGGCGAGCCAGGAAAGGGAAACACCAGGAGAGCACAGGAGCGACGGCAGCACGAGGTAAGACTGCAGCAGCAGCCTCTGCCTCACGCTCACATCTCGCAGGCATGTCATCTACCAAGAATTCCACCTGGAAAACCACTAATAAAGCAAGTCAGGCGGGGGAATCAGAGCTAATCAGTGAAAGGATGCCTTCCCTGCCCCGCTCAGGCTGCCAGCACGGGCAGGAGCTGCCGCTGGAAGTTTTCCCTGTAACACCTTGTGGGTCTCTGAAGGAGGAGCAGCAGTTGCTCTAATTTCTGTGTTAATGGCACCGAGCACCAGCCCTGACATCAGCCAGAGATGTGACAGATCCTGGGACACGGAGGGAGCAGGACACCCCGGCAGAGACACGTCCAACCTCAGCCCGTGGGAGCCACCATCCCACTTCACGGACAGGACTCATCTCCTGCTTTTCAGGCGCTCTGGAAGAGCTTTTCCTATCTGCAGCAGCACACCAGGCACGCAGCAGGGCACCTGCTATAAACAAACCCATCCTCAGCTGTGATGATACCAGCTCCGCCTTTGTTGACTCTAAAATTCTGCTTTTGAAGACAGCAAGGGAAGAAAACGAGAAGATGCAATCCTGGCTGCCACTCTCCAACCATCCTTTTTTCCCCCTGGCTTATCTCATTTCACATATGTAAAGAACCACAGGCAAGGCATCTCTGAAAGGAGGCAGACACCAGAGCATGCTGTATCCCCTCCAAATCAGGGGCCAGCACAGGCGGTTTGCATTCATCCTGCAGCAGGTGTTTAATCCCTGCCCAAGGAAGGGAGGCTGGGGACCACTAAGAATCACAGGGATCTGCTGAGGAGCTTTAGCTGTGCCACGATTGGTGATGGCTTTGGCACCAGTGCACAGCCCAAGTCCAGACTGGGGAAGCACTGCTGGTCCTTCAGCATCTCCTGAGCAGGAATTTTACCACCATCCATCTGGCAAATCCACAGAATGGGCGTGAAGCCATTCACTTGAAAAAGAATTTAAAAAAAAAGAATTATAAGAATTTTAAAAAAAAGAATTTTAACAAATCCACAGAATGAGTGGGAAAATTCACTTGAAAAACAATTTTAAAAAATCCCCCCAATTAAAACAAGGGATCTGCTTATGAACCCACAGTAAAAAAAAAAAAAAAAAAAAAAAAAGGCAGCTTTTAGAATAGCTTTAGAGAGAGATGTGCATGTGGAAGGGCGGGACTGAGGTTGTCAGGGGTGCAGGTGGTGAGGGAAAGAGCCCGGAAATGAGCTGTTCTCCATGTTCAACATTTCTCCAATCATTTTCTTATTAGCATATCTCTAAGTGCATATAATTTTCACATCAAAGGGTAATTTTTTTAGGTATTTAAAAAAAATAAAAACAACAAAAAAAACCCCCTAGAATTGAAGTAGAGAATAATTTCTTTCCTGAAGTCTTTCAAGCAGCTCCTCTCTATGACATGACAGTAAAATTACAGAGGAGACAAGTGTTTAGAAAACTCTTCCCTGGAATTCAGATTATTCTTCAAGCACACGGTAAAATGGTTCAGCCAAACTGCAACAGGAAACATAAAGTCATGGGAGCACCAGAGCACAGTGTCTTCACTCAGGAGCAGCCTGAATCCTCTGCCCATTGCTTAGGGACTGAGATAATCAGCATTTCTGAGCTTGTGGTGGGGAGGAAAGACTGAAGACAAGTCTGAACACTTCTTGTCTCCCACCAGTCCTTCCCGGCCAGGGTGGTCCCTGTGCAAAGGCTGGGAGTAACTCTCCCTTTCCCTTTGTACTGCTCATCCTTTGCTCTGCAGTCTACAAGGCTCTTTTACTCCTCTGGATCCAGACAGGGGCAGCATGGATGAGCACCAAGCACTTCTCTCCAACCCTCACTAGAGCCTTGCAGGGCCCCTTTTACCCTCCCCTGCCTCTTGCAGAAACTCGAGGCTGGTTTTGGTGCTGTGTTCCAGCAATCTCAGGAACCAGGCTCGGGCAGGAGCTCTCCTTTAATGAGATTTTATTAAAAGACTCTATTACAAATAGCCACTTAAGCAAGTGAACCTTTGGAGCCTTTAGTCCATGATGTCAGTGCTGTGGCTGGATGTTTCCTGAGAGTACTAAACCGGCTGCTAATATAGGGCTGTTCTATATGACAGCTATAAAACTGCTTAAGCATGCCAGGCAAGAGGCCAGCAGGGCTTTTTGTGGCTATCAGGGCTTGGCTGAAGGTCCCCTGCAACAAGGCAGGAGGAAGCAGGGCCCTAGGCAGGGGTTCAGCTTTCCCCCACCTCCTTTGCAAGGCTGGAAAACCCCTGAGGCTGGAAGAGCCCACAGAGCAGAGGCTGGGCAGCAAAGCCTTTGCATCCTACCCAGCTCTCCTGTGGCTGGAGAGATTATCCAGCTCTGTGCCCTGCCTGTGGGGCCCCCGAGGCTGCTCTGCATCCTCACACCACACCACCTCTGCCCCTGCATGGAATACCCAAAATTTCTCTAAGCCCAGTGGGTTTATTGTCACATCCAGTAGCGCCACTGACGCCAGCCTGGCTTTTCTGAGCCCTCCACTGCAGAGCTGCCTACCTGCCCTGTCCTCAGAGGCATCCCTGGGGCTGCACGTGTCCCCTGGCAGCTGCCTGCCTGCAGCAAAGCCTCTGTTTGTAAATCACACCCAAGATACAGGAGGAATGCCAGCAATGTTTGCCAACAGCCACCAATACTAAAACTAACAGCAGAACTGGTCCTACCCACCTGTCAGCTGGGGAGAGATAAGCAGAGGGCATAATAACACGCATTAATCACGTTTTAATCTGCAGTTTTCCACCAATAGGTGGCACCAGCAATTTTTGGATGTGCTACAACATGGTACATCTGTTTCCTTGCCACAGGGCACCCAGCCCATGGAGGGGCAGGGAAGATGGATGGACCATCTATTGCCATGGCAGCACCCAGTCCCTCTCCTTTTCCTTGAGAAGGAAAAGGTTAAAACTCCCACAAGCCAATTTTTCCTTCCCCAAACAAACTTATTTCCAGGATTAAGCCTAACTTGAATGAGTCTTTCAGGGAGTATGAGTCTGGAAGCTGTATGCAAACAGATAGGAAAAATTGCTTGAAATGGAAGGACAGCCTAAGCCTCTGTAGGAGACACAGCAAGAACACAATTCAACACAGGAAACCCAAAATTTCTTGTAGCTGAGGCTGGCCACTCATGTGAAAACACCTAAATCACAATCGAATACAGTTTCAATATATTGTATAAATGTGTTACCTTGACTGGAGCATCCAACAGAGGAAAACATCACACCGCACATGTGCCCGCTCTCTGTACACACAATAAAGGAGAAGCAACCCCAACCAGGTCCAACCAAGACTGTGGCCTGCACAACTTCACAGGAAAAACTTCCCAGAGCCAAGGCAAGGCAGGAAACTGCCTGAGAAGCAAACTCCCAGCAGCTGTACCACGCCACTACAGGTGCACAGCATCCAACCACCTCAGCTTACAACTCCACGCAGCTGAATCCAGCCCATATAAATTATTAAAGAGTCTGCAGAACATTACACAGTTCATGTAGTTAATGATTATAGTTCAGTGTCTAGGTCAGATATAATTAGATGTTACATTAAAATAGCTTCACAGAGCCATTTATTCTGATTTAATTACTTAAAATGATAATATAATGAGCAGCGCTTTCAAAGAAAAAAAGAAATCTTTTAATGAGCTCATTTTAAGTTAATATAAGGCAAATTAATCACTTAACAAAATGCAGTGAAAAGACAAGTTCATATTTCAAAATATGTTGTGCCTTTGTCAAGGGAGCTTGTTTATTACCTTGCTGGGAAAGACACAGAAATGGGTGGCTCTTGAAACAACATCACATCCCACTGTACATCTGGAACATCTTTAAACCATATTTTCTTCCTTCCTCAGATATACCTACTACGCCAGAGCCCTTTGAAATACAACCTGAGCAACAGATTTATGACCATCAAGCTGTGTCTTTATTCCAGTGTGAAGCAGAGCGATAGCTGTGCAGAGCAGTCACCCGAGGAGGTGAGCTCCTGATGAAGGGTTAATCGTGGCTTGGTTCATTAATCATTCATTTGCTGGCTCAGAAAATTAGCTTTCACTTGTTTGTTTGCTCAAGAAGCGATAAGCCCATTCCCTCGCTGGTTCATCTATTTTTCTTCCCCTTGCATTGTTTTAGAGATTTTAATCCTTTCCAATTTTTGTAATCAGTCATTTTGGTCTTTTAGCAGGAGCGTTTCCAAGCGTGCAATTACTGGAGTGAAAGCAGGCAGCTCCCTGCAGGGAAGGAGCAGGCTCTGGTTCACAGCCCTCCTCCTGTCCCACAGGGCACCTCACACAGCCCCCGAGCAAAGGTGTCCCCACCTCCAGAGCCAGCCCATTGCTCTGCAAACAGCACTCCCTGCACTTCCACAGGCATTTAAATCAACATTTAGACAGGGCCTTAAGAGCAAGGCAAGACACACCGAGTGGTTTGCAGGTCGTGTCCCAGGCACTCGCCTCTTCTATCCTAAGCTGGAACTGCAGCCTCGCTGAGGCAGCAAGGAAAACCTGGGGATATTGTGGAGGAGGTCAAGGGGGGTCCTACTCCCAAGCCTGATTTCTTCCTCACAACACGAACCTGCCTCAATAAAAGGTTTTCAAACATTTCCGTGGCATCACCTGCACAACACGAGGTCTTCCAGCCCAGGCATCCCTTGGGTACCTCGGTGAGGCAGCGGAGGCTGACTATCACACGGCAGCTGCACTCCTCCCACCACGAACAGAAATAATTTGGGGCTGCACATTTCTCCCTTAGCACATCGCCTCTGCTCCCAATTAGGCAAAGCCGGCGGCTCTCAGCTCCCCGGGCAGCGGCTCCGGGAGGGGACTGTGGTGCTATGACAACCCCGTGGGTGCCATCCATCTCACAGGTGGCACCGCCAGCCTCCGGGCGCACCAACCCGTGACCTCCCCGGCCCCTCCCTCCCAATTACTGCCGCTTAGCTAGGCTGCATCGGGGATATCACTCTCCCTTTGGGTAGGTTTATTTTTTTTCCCCCTTTTTTAAACCTTTTTTCACAGCCCAACCCACCCAGGTTCGCAGCAGCAAAGACCCCCTGGCTAGTTGCCCACGTTTGCTTGTGGCAGGGGACCGAAGCAGGATGTGTGCAGCCCAGTGTGGCCTCAAACTCCTCTCGCTGCTGCTTCCCCTTTTCTAGGCTGAAACCTGAGTTTTGAAGAAAAACACATCTCTGAGCCGCAAGGCCCCAGCGTGAGGCTCGTGTCACGCAGTCATTAATAAGGCTTTCCAGACAAATCTGACTGGAGAGATAATAGGCTTAAACAATTAGAAAAAGGAAAAAAAAAAATTAAAAAAATTTCTGTGATGGAGTATTTTCTCGTCCTATTCGCAGTAATTATTTTCTAAATGTAGATCATTATATACGATGCAGGCAGCAGTGTTCCAGAGCTGATCAGGCCATATGTTTCCACATTTTGAAAAGAAAACTAATTAAAAAGAAATTAAAAATGAAAAGGAAAAAAAAGGAGGAGGTTTGTGAAGAGGACTGGTAGGTTTGGGTCAGAGAGGAGTGGTGAAGGAATCTTTCAGGAATGTATACATTCACTCTGCTCGGCTCTGCGTTTTGTTTTCAGAATTGTTTCTGGCAGAAACCTAAAGAAAAATATGAACCAGATGTACAAGGAAATAGTTTCTTCATCAGAATGAGAAGAATAGCTCTCTGTCTGCCAACAGACTTGGAGCCTTTACATTTTAGCAAGGTGATGTTAAAAATACCCTTCAATGATGGGTTCTCCTTCAGCAGTGCCAGGGGCTAATGGGACACAGGGACAGCATCCCTGGGAAGGGGGATGCCCCAGGAGAGCATCTGCCACTCCCCAGGACAGCATCTGCCCCTCCCAGGTGCCCTCAGGTCTGGAGTGAGTGGTGGCACATGGCAGTGCCAGCAGGGATCCCACAGCCCGGCAGTGCTGGGCGGGCAGCCAGGGCTGGGCAGGGCACCTGGCAGGCAGCTGCTGCTGCTGCTGTGTTTGAGTTTCTCCAGCCTCTCCCAAGGATTCACCATGCCAGGGCTCAATCCTGAGCCAGGCACAGCACTGGGGGCTGCACAGGTCCCAGCTTTCCAAAAGTGTTCAGGGAACCGCTGGCTGTGGTGGGGAAGAGCAGATTTGAAAGTCTCATCCAAGAGCAGCCCTTGGCAGCAGGGAGGTGGGATAGCCCAGGAACCCCCTGCCTGCCCCTTGGCAGAAGGGATGGGGGTCCAGCTGATATCTCCTTCATTGACTCCTCCTTCCATGTGCCAGGTAAAGCAAATCCTCTCCAAATTCTCCTTTCTCCTCTGCTCCAAGGCTCCAGCACAGGGCCTGGGCTGATGGCTGATGGCTGATGGCCCAGCCCTGGGCTGGCCCTGCAGGGTGAATCCTCCATCCCACCTCCCCTGGGCATCTGCACCACGTGGGAGAAGCATGAGCAGCATCTCTGCTGACACAGACCCTTCCCCAGCCACGCTGTCATGGGAAAGGTCCCAGAAACGGGTCAGCAGCTTCATCACAGCGTCTGGGCAGAGCTGTGAGGAGGGCAGGGACTGAGACCAAGGTGGGGGGAGAAAAAATAGTAACAAATTATTCCTCTGCTCCAAATTACTGACTCATGACAAAACTAGCCATGGGCAAGAGGGCAGGTCCTGAATGCTGAAGTGCTTCAGTGCCTCATCCTGGGGCTGTGGCCAGAGCAGGGGACCTTCAGACATCCTGGGGTCCCACCCTGTCACCTGTGGGTGCCACAGAGGCACAGCCACCTCTCCAAGCCAGCAGGGCTCCCACAGAATCCCCAGTGGCTCCGCTGAGGTCAGTGGCTTGGGAAGGGAGCTCAGCCGGAAATTAAGTAGGACAGAAAGAAAGCAAGAGAGAGCAACCAGGGAACTTTAATCTCATTAAATACACCTTGAGGCTTCATTTTGCCAGGAGGAGTTTTTCTTGCCTTTAACCTTGCTCCAACCTCCCTGCACCAGGAACAGGCTTCACAGGTACTTGTCCTTCTCTGCTTCAGGCAAGTCAGGAATCTCTCTGAATCCTCCTGGGTGCTGGATTTGAAAGGGGGTGGGAAAGAAAGGGCACTGATCTACTGAAACCAGCTTATTTTGAGGGAACCACGTCAGCTTTGATGAACAGAATTGCTGATGAGGACCTTCAGCAGCAGTAGCAGGCGGTGGCTCTTCCGTAGGCGTTTGTTGTCCACAGAAGATGAATTTCTGTCTCTCAACAGTTTTTAATTCCAGTAGAAAAAGTTTTCCAAGGTTTTATAATTAAAGGTAAGGAAACCCAAGGCCTCACTACAGTAGTATTACAGGATCTTTGTTTTCTGGCCAGCACTACTTTAAAACAAACAAATGCTGCAAGCTCTGGAGTTGGCTCAGCAAATTGGCTTAGTCCTCATAGGCACTAGCTAATACAAAGCGCAAGAAGTTCAATCTTTCTGCGCTGAAAAAACCCACTTTCATCTGTCTGAAAGCCAGCAGCATCAGCTTCCCAGGTCTATCACAACTCCCCGTAAATTAAAAAAGCTCAGTTGTATTTCACAAAGCATCTAAAGCAGCTGAGATTTCACGTGGGACGCCCGGGAGAGAAGTTTAACAGCGCATGTTTCATGGTGATTGGCAAATTATCAGGTCACTGCTCCAACTTCCACAAACATCAGCAGCCAAAAGCAATAAAAATACAGGTTTTGGTCTCAGGAGCCTTCAAACTGTTTTCCAGAGTTCGACTGCATGACAAGATGCTCACTAGGACACTGCAGAAGCACTGAGCTGCTTAATTAGAATAACACAGATGCAGCTCAGTTTTTAAGTCAATCAGAACAAAAAACATAGAACCAACAGATTTTCACAAGAATTAATCGAACATTTTCCTTGCTCTGTGTTTTAAATGCAGTTTTTCTATTTTGTCAGTAGGTAACCCTGAAGAATCACATTCCTTCTTTGGCCAAGGAGCATCACTATAGGTGGCCACTCTTCAGCTAACCTGGGATTTGCCTCGTTCAGTGGTCTCAGCACTAGGAAAAGGATCCCACACACGTTTCTTCCAGCTCTCCCGTCTGACAGGCGAGCCAGAATACGCACGGGGCGGATATCTCCAACCTCAACATTTCCCTGACAACAATATCAAGAAAAAAACTCCAGGGGTTTTGTTAATAGAGACGAACTTCAAACATCCTTTATTCCCGGATTTAAGAAGGCTGTAATCCTATCGGGTTGATTTTTCTCTCACTGGTGAGAGCAGATACCAGCGAGTTGTTTCCTGAAACACTCACAACTGCTACTGATGCTTTTTTTTTCAACCTCGCTTGAAAAACTTGGAGTTCCTCGGAGCAGCCAGGAGCCAGACGCTGCCCCTCCTTTCTCCCCCAGCTTTGGGAAGGCTGCTGCCAGCACTCCAGGCTATGGGGCACAAACCTGCGTTGCGTTTTGCCCCAAAAGGCACAGCTGGGTGCAGCCCATCTGCTAGAGGAGACTCCAGATGCAGACAGAGCATCCTCCCCTCCCTGCTCGGTGTTTGTACCCCCTCTCTGCTCCTGCCCTGCTCTCCCGGGGCTGAGCAGCGCTGCCAAGGGGATAAGGGGCTGCGATTAGGCGCTGCAATTCCCTGCTCGTGTGGGCTGGCAGAAAATTACTGCTCAGCCGGAGAGGAAAATAACATCTTATTTACCGTCTCTCCTGGGACTCGTCTGAGGGCTGAGCAAGTGCTGACTCACAGGCTGCGGAGAGGTGCCGAAATGCAAATCCCAGCTGCGAGCTGCGAGCTCTCCTCGGCGCTGGCAGAGCCCCACAAGTACCTGCACCTGTACTGGCACCGCTGCCCACACCGTGCCCCCGGCTGTCCCCGTGGACCAGAAATGCGACCTTCTGCCTCCAGACACCTCGGGCAGCGTGTGGCTGTCCCTGCACAGGCGGCAGCCGTGGGGCTGGCTCAGCCAACGCCCCCAAAGAGCCGGCGTGCGTGGCCGGGGCTGGCAGGGACAGGCAAGGGGCCATCACACACTTGCACCCCTCAGTGCTGCCAAGAGAGACAGGAGTTTTAAAAAAGGACCCTGCCTCCCCATTTCACTTTCCTGCTGAAAACATCTGGTCTGCTTGGCACCTATGCCGCAGCAAATATAGCAGAGCATCTTGCTCGCGGGCACGGTGCCACCGCGACAGATGGGTACGAGCACAGGCAGCCAAGAGACCTTGTATCAGCATCAAGTGTGTTTGCTAAGGGCAGGATTCGCAGCCAGAAATGTCAAAATGGCTGAGTTTCCGTGCCTGTAGATACCGGGGAGGCGAGACTGTGCTAAACCAGCTCTGGGCAGGATTAGCTCTGGAATGGTGGGGGGAAGCTCATCTCTGCAGCTACAGAGCATAAATTTCTGGTCGCGTGGAGCTGGATTAATTTCTGGCTTGGGGATGCTCCCGCCGCCTCATCCCGTTTCCAGGCGAGAGAGCCCGCAGACTGCCCCGGAGCTGGCGGGACAGCAGCGAGGCGAGAAAGCCACAATCCCACAGCCGGGAGGGACGCGGGCAACAAATTTGTCTTTGCAAAATGGGTTAAGAGACCTGCTCTCAATTAACCCCGGGTCAGCTCGGCAGGCACAGGGAGGTGCCAGCGCGGCCCCGCTGCGCACACCCTCGCAGCCCCGGGCAAAGCTGCGCCTGGCTTCGCCGGGCCACCGCTGCCTTCATTTTCCATCAGGGAAAGAGCAAAGGACTAATTGCACTAATTAGCGTTGCCCTCATTTCACAGCAATTTCAGGAGCTCGGCAGAGCGCTGAGCCCCGTGGCGGGTCGGGAAGCGCGGAGGGAATGAGGAGCAGCAGATGTGCGGCAGGAAAGGTGTGGGATGGGCTGCTCCTGGTCACTCCGGGTGACACGAGTCCTTGGAGCGGCCATCGGGACGCGGCCACCGCGGCGACAGCGGCGGGAGCGCGGCTGAGCATCCCGCATCCTTCATCCTGCATCCTTCATCCCGCATCCCGCATCCAGCACCCCCGGCCGGGGACACTCGGCAGCCCCCGGGATCGATGCCCGGCGGGGTCGGGAGGGGAATGGAGCAGTGCGGGGGCACAGGGAGGGAGCTGCCCGTGCCACGGTCCCCGCTGGGCACAGCCCGCTGCGAGGAGCCCTCGCTGACAATGATTGACCCGGCCAGTGCGGTCCTGCCTGGTCACGGGAGCAAACACGCTCCGGATGAAAATCTCGGCTTTCTGATCCCAGAGATGCTCCCTGTGGGAAAAGGTGGTTGGTTGCTTGAAGGGGGGGACAGAGAGGCATGGGATGAGTTATTCAGAGAGGTTGGAGGGAAACGGGGAGCAGGGCAGGGATGTTTTTTCTCCCACAGGGTTGCAGCCTGCCTCGCTCTTTCCTCAGCTGGTGCTTTAAGAAAAAAGTAATGCAACACACACCCGGAATGGGAAAGGAAGGAGAATTGGCAGGAACCAGCACGTCTGCACTTGTTTTAAATTTTTATATTTATTAAAATACTCTGGAAGTCTCTTGCATTCCAGCAGCATTTGGAACAGCACTGAAATAAGTTACATACTGGGGAATGCTTGATTTCCAGCAGCTCCAGACAAACACATCTCCTGAAGGGACTGGTAAGAATGGGCACAGGAGTGACTTGTGCTTAATCCCATCTGTGCAATGTTCATATTCTCCAGTCTGAGCCCTTCTGGCAGAGGCAGGAGCCAGCAGCAAGCTGACCTCAATCTAACCATGAGGGTGCTTGGATTGAGGTGTTTACAGAAACATCCTGCACCTCCAGTAGCTCTGACAACCTCCAGCTAACAGCTGCTCTAAGAAGGACCATAAAGAAAGTAATTAAATACTGAAATGCCACTAAAAAGACAAGAGAGGGAGGCAGCTGGCAGTGCTCTGACCCTCTGTGCTGGTGCCAAAAAACAGCCCAGACCACAGCAAACTCTGGTGAAGAAGGCAAATGCTGCCCAGACAGCCCAGTTTTGTGCAAAAAAGACAACCAGCTTCCACATCTGCCTCTGAGCCCCTGACCAGGACACCAGGGAGGCACAGGAGAGATATTCCATAGATCAGGAGCAAACTCACTGCCCAGCACCAATGCTTGGCTGTGGTGGTCCCTTCCCCACGGTGATGCTCATCCCTCCCTGCCAGGGCTGCTCCCTTCACCCCCCGAGCACTGGAGCCTCAGACCTCCAAAATCCAGGGATGTTTTTGCCAGCAGCACCTGGAACCCAGCCAGTGCTGCAGCTGGTGGCACGGATTGCTGCTGGGGGAGCGGGCAGAGCCAAGGCTGGCACAGGGACAGGGGCTGTGGGCGCTGCCAGCAGCAGCACAGGGGCTGGGACCTGCAGAGAGCTCTTCTCAGTGCTGCCTGATCAAACGGGATCAGGGGCTGCTGAGGGGATCAGCCACGTACTGATCAAAGCAATGTGCTGGTGTGACACCCACTGGGAAAGCAACCCCCTCCAAAAAAGGTTATTTTGGAAGAAATCCTAAGTGGATCCAAGGGAAGGAGGGGAGGCACAACTGAGAGAAAAGGGAAGAAAGGAGCAGGAACTCTCCTGGGCAGCTGAGAAGGACAGAATGGAGAGAGGGTGAAGTCTGTGCAAATACTGGATGAGGAATGGATATTTTGCACAGACCAGGATAAGACTGCCCTTACCTGAGCCATTCTGTTCCTCAGGACCCTCTGACTTGCCACAGTCACATTTTAAACTCTGGAATTCCATCTGGAATGCAAATTCAAAGTTGATTTTAAAAGTGCATGGCAGCTTTGGGGACACAAGAGCAAATAAAACACCTGGCTGTGGGTACAAGGGGAAATGCACCTTTTGCCTTTCATTTTGGGGAAAAAACACAGGCTGCAGGTCCAGATAACTGAATTCCTTAAATACACACAGCTGGTTTATACAGACCCTGCAGCTCCAGCTGATTGACAAAACTCACTCTGAATATCCTAAAATGTCATAAAATATAGGAAGTGTGTATCTGACAACCACATCCTACAACAAGGACATCCTACAGCACAGACATCCTTTATCCCCCTGCAATTACCTTCACACAGCTCTGTCTTATTCAGCAGCTCTGTGGTCTCCAGACTTTGGAGATTTACCTCTTTACATTTACTTTTTTTCAGTTATGAATATTACAGCTTCTGAGATAAAAAGAGGCTGGGAAGAAAGAGAACTCTTTACCTGTGAGGAATGAACAAGAGAAATAGGAGGACACAAAAAACTGCAGAGTTTCTCCATGTACTTTCTTTGCATCCTTTGTATTCCCCCAGCTGAAAGTGGTAAATCACAAAACTCTAGTTCAGGACAAAGTTCCACAAGGCATCAAAATAAATCTGCAGTGCCCATAGACCCAATAAATTAAGAACAACCAGCAAAGACCTAGAATTTATTGTTGTTTACCAGGACAGACCCAAACACGCTGCTTTTAAAAAATTAGGGAGAGGCCTGGAAGTGGCAATAATCCCCCCAGCTCAGTGGAGAAGGAATCTAACTTGGCCTCCTTCTGGTGCTAATAATTAGGAGGACTTGTGAGGCCTGAGGGGGTATGAGGTTGTTTACAATTTGGCCTTTACCAGATAAATGAAGGACTATAAGAAGCCAGCAGAGATTTCCCAGGAGGAGCTTGTGCTGGGCAGGTTCTCTGTGCTGTCCATGGCAGCAGGAATACCCCTTGCACTGAGACAGAAAACAGCTTTAAAGGGATAAAAAACCAGAAAACAGACTGAATTAGCCCAAGAAATAGATCAATATCTGTACAGGGCACCTGAGGCTGGTACCAAAGCTCTGCCTGCAGAGAGGAGGGAGACTGGAGATTGTTCTGTGAGTGGAATGGAACCTCACCATGGATGGAATAATAACAGTGCCTGCAGTCAGCTAACAGCCTGTCTGGGAAAGGGGCAGAGGTGAAAACTGCATTGCCTGTTTTAATTATTTCCTCCCAGTCCTGGAGCTTTTTACTGTTTTGTCCTAAATGACACGATATGGGACTTTGATCAAACAGGTGAGTTCCTCCCCAAAGATGACAGTTAATGCCATCTGAAGGGCTGCCCAAAAAGGCTCCTTTGGAAAAGCTCTTTCCCCAGCTAACCTCTCCTCCAATTTAGTACTTTACATCTGAAATTTTGAAGCCAATTTTCTTTTTACTGGAGCTTTAATGAAAGGAGAAAATTATTTATAATGGCAGTTGTTACTCTGGGAAGAGGCAAGTGAAGCTCTCAGGACTTTTGCCCTAGACCTCATGTCACTTTTTTGCTCTGTTTGAGCAGCAGAGACACATTTTTTACTCCAGTGGCTCATTTATTCCACACAAATTAGCACAAAGCCTTATGACAGCACTGGAGACTGGGGGGTCACCTTGGTGAGCAGGAGGCATGTGGGAGGGTCACAGGCAGCTCTGGATGGTCACAAATGGCCCTTGAGAGCAGGCACCACTGCCCCCATCCCAGGGGGTTTTGCCTTCTTGCTATCCCACAGCCCTGCTCTGACTGTGCCTCGTTCCCTGGCACCAGACAGCTCCTACTCCTGCTCCATCCTACAGTCCAGCTGCCCAACACCAGCCAGGGCCTCTGCAGCTCCCAGGCTGACCAAAATGTCTCATTTAACCCCATTAGCAACTTCTAAAACAAAGGTATTTAGGGACATGAGCAGCACCAGAACATGCATTGCCCGTGCTTGGGGAGGTGATGCACACTCCTGGGTTCACCCAAGGGAGGTGCCTGAGCCTCTGGAGGGGCATGGTGAGCCTACAAACGTTTCAGCTGCTGTAAAAAGTTGGATTATTATTTTAATTAGCTCTGTCCAAGCACTGTCTGGGCCCTGAGTATGCATTTTCTCTCTCAATCATCACACGCAGCAGCACAAGACCTCTCGCAAAAAATGGACAGTAAAGGAAGCCAAACCCACAACTTTTTAAACTTTGACTTTCATAACAATCTGTTTATTTTATTAGCTGAGAACTGACAGTAGGGCGAATGTTGTTTGAGTCAACTTACATATATAGGTGAAAAAATCCCCAGTGACTTAGGAAAGGAGTGTGGGAAGGGAGAGGCAGGGAGGTGGGAAACGACTTATTGCTTTGCAATAAAGCTTTTAAAGAAAAGAGAAAGGGGTGGGGAGAGAAGGAAAGAAAAGAGCAGCAGGAGGCCATCTAACAAAGCAGATTCTGCCCAAATTGCCAGTGAGAGGCCCACAAGTCAGTGGGGGCTCATGATGGGGGAAAAAACTCCAGCAGCCCTGAGGATATTGTGAGGTGAAGAAAGTGCTTTGCAAAGCGGGAACAGCCTGCCCTGTTGCTGGGGTCCTGTCTTTGTTTTCTCAGCCCTGCAAATCACTGTCTGGATGGTATTTTGTAAAGGCAGCCCTTGCCTGGTGGGATGGGCAGCTCCCTGTAGCCAATGTCCTGCAGCATCTGCATCCCCTTCTGCTCCGAAATGATTTCAGGGCAGCTGCGCTCGTAGCTGCCCTCCGCAGATTTCCCTTTGCACCAGAGGATACCAAACTCACAGCAGAGACAGTATCTTGTCTGAATGCCACATCCAAATTAGTGAAACGACTTTGACTAAGCCAACAAGCAGATTCTTCTTGAAAACCCCCCACCCAGTCGCTCCTTGCTCACACAAACCAGCAGGATGCTCTGGAGCTCAGTCTGTAACCTGCTGCACCCCCTGTGCACAGGAGAGCACACAGCCATTGCTCTGGCCCACCTGTGTTAAAAATAAATGCTGTCACTTTTGGGAGCAGTGCCTCGCTGTCCCAGCCAGTGACACAGGCAGTAAATCTGCCCCACAGACTCCCCATTCCTTGCTGGTGGATGAAAATCCCTTTGAGCCCACGCCGAGCGCTTTGGACGTGTCAGAAGCCGCATCTCCCCCAACAGAGCCCCAGCCAGGAGCAGCATCTGCAGGAGAACACTGTGAGGGCACACTTTGAAGTCATGTCCTTTCTTCTCTTTCAAGGAGCAATTTATAGAGGCACTTGCTGCCAGGAGATTGATGGACAAAAGGGCTGGAATAGCTACTGTAGAGTCAGGGGTGAAAGCCTGGATCCATCAAGGTCAGTGGCAAAATTCCCATTGACTTCAATGAGGGCAGGAATTCCACCCTGCTCTGCTTTGCTGGATGCATTTTCACATGGAAACCTTGTGTCACAGGCAGACAGATGTGAAATTCAGCTTTTCCTTCAGCACACACAGCACAGGGACCCACTGGACAAGGTGCTTCAAAGAATCCAGGCTGGGAGTCAGCACACACGTGTGCACACACAAACACACACGCCCTTTCCCAGGGGTTTGATATCCTGCAGAGCTGCAGGAAAACACAGTTTGGGAAAGGAAAGCAGCAAACATTACCCCAGGCTTGGGCAGCAGTGACCTGCCTCCCTGTCAGCAAGCTCCATAGGTTTTATGTGTTGGTTTGCTCTGGTGATTAATAAAACATTTGGTATTTGTTGGGATTTATCAACCCAGATAAGAGACCCACCTCCCAGAAAAGAACAGCAGCACCCTCAGTCACACAGCTGCTGCTCAGGACGTTGTGCAAGCCCTGTGCACACACTGCTGAAGGGGAGTCACCCTTGTTTGACATCACTGCTAAGAGATACTGAGATACCTGAGAGATGCTGACATGAAGCTAAACCAGCTGAAGGATCTGCTGTGGGCACCAGAGGCAGCCTGGTTCCAGGGCAGACAGCTCAGCCCAGGCTGGCACAGCTGGACAGTGCCTGTCACCCAGCCCTGGGAGCCACCCAGCTCCAAGGACCAAGCAGCAAAATCCCAAATTTACAGAGACTTTGCTGGAGAAATACCTGCTGGCCCCGCTCTCTGCCTGCACTTTTTTTGGCCATATGGTGTCCAGCTATGCTCCCCCATGCAAGCATCCCTCAGCCCATGCTTATCTGCATCCTGGCCTGTGCTTAGTAGGCATTTTTAAGATGTCACTGGAAGAGACATCTCCCACATGTGCTTCCCATCAGCATGTGTCAGAAGCTCAAGGTCCAGCAATGTGCTTCCTCCTTCCCCGTGCTCTCCCTGCGTTCTGCCAAGTCAGCGGTTTTGGGCTTCAGCTCTCCTTCACAAACACTTCTTTATGAGCTAATGCTGATGCTCTGGGGAGATGCAGTCAGGCAGCATGGGAAAGGGGATTTTCTGCTTCCAGAGGAGACAGCATGTTCCCCAGCAGCAGGCCTGCTCACGGGATCACTGCCACAAAAACCCTCCTGGACACTTGGGCAGAGCAGGGAGCACTCTTTTCTCTCACTGTCCCACTACACCTGTAATGAGGAAGGAGGTAACTCTCCTTCACCATTCACTCTCTGAGCCATCCTGCATGGACAGAAACCTCGTGTTCGTGTCTTGCAGGACACCCAGGGCAGCTTCAGTGCGTGGGATTTTCTTGAATGGGGAGAGGAGAGCAGGGGGAGGCAAGAAGCCAATGGAGAAGAAATCTGTTTGGTTTGAAAGACACACAGAAATTCCAGCACCCCCCAAGCTGGACCCTGCAGCAGTCCATTGTTTTTCTGGCCATGTTGCAGCCCATCCCTGGCACTCCAGGAACAAACCAAGCTCTTCCTGCTGGCAGCAAAGCCCATCCCAGAGGCTGGAGAGATTTTGAAAATTAATTTACAGGTGCTGAATTCTCTGAGCCTCTATTGCAGGGCTAAATCTGATGAGGGGGCTGGGTAGGACTCGCAGGCTGTGGCTTTCCAGCCAGGCCTTCATCAATTGTAAAAAGGGAAGGTCTGGGCAGAGTCTTGCTAGGCCTGGAATAAAGTACACCCCAGCCAGATTTAGGTTCAAATTACATTTTCTAATGTACCACCAGAGATTTTGGCTCTGTTGTTACTGTGCAAAAGGATTTGTAATGGAATGGAGATTTAATCTATTATTGATTATTGCATTATTAAAATAATAATAATAAAGTCAGTCTCTTTGAAGGACAAAGCAATATATTCTTAAAAACCCCAAAGTTTCATAGTAACTCTTAAAAGTCTTTACTGCTCTTCCCTTTCCCCAATACAAATCTTATTACTAGACACGAAGTTTTACTTTTGTTCTGTTTTATATCTCACAGTTTTATCCTGTAGCTGTCCACTCCAGCCCAGCATCACCCACTTTATCTCCCCTTGTCACCTGCCAGCATTCCCCTCCCCTTGCCTCTGCCTGGGGCCACAGCTTTCTGCTCCTCCAGGCTACTCCAGCTTCAGTCACCACCTGGGCTTCCTTTCACTCTATTTTCCATCCAAAAAAAAATCCCCCAACCTGAAACATATATATGTAGAAAAATAACTTTGTACTTTGGCTATGAACTATCAGATTGAATGCTCTAGTTTGGAGACATTTAAAATTCTTTGGGGAAATGATTCAATGTCCCATAACTCGGTGTTGCATGACATGGTTTAGAACTCTAGAACTGTGAAAAGGTGAAGACAAGGGGTTGGAACACCAGACTAAGCCAGCTGTGATGCAATTTTGGAGGCAGGGAGAGGGATGAAAAGGCAGGGCGAAGGCCAGAGAGAATCCACCCCCAGAGGGAGGTGGAAGGAGGCAGCATCCCAGCTCAGAGGGTGCCCCAGAGGCTGCCAGAGCCCTGTTCTGCACCAGGGTCAGGTCTACCTGGCCATGCAGGACCAGGGATGCTCAGCCCTGTGCTCCCCCACCAGCCAGGGGTGCTCATATTGTGGAGAGAATTTTCACAAGCAACCCAATATTAAACCCAGGGGCTTTGGTTAAGATGTGTGTACTGGGGTTCATGTCAAAAAAATACACAGGGTGTCCAACACAATCCAGCCAATACTGTTGGAACCTTATCTTTTGGTATCCTTTGTAGTTTCTGTTATTGTAACTGCAGACCTAAGTCTACTTAAAACATCTCAGTGCTGCTTTAACAGAGGTTTTATTTTGCATCTTGTACAATAAAGCCTCTCAACAGTGGTTTGGGATAAGAGCACATTGGAGATCAAAGTCATGCAGCTACATTTTCCCCCACCACCTGAGGACCACGAACAGAACTATGCAGATCACAGAAACCTCATTTAAGGTGAAAAATCCCATCAGCTATAATGTGTAGATTCTTAACAGATGTTGTGCTGGAGCCAGCAGCTCCATGCTATGGCATCTATTGTGGAAGAGCAGTATTTAGTCATGAGGTATTCCTTTCATAGCACATTAAGATGCTTGAACCCCGGGCAGAAAAATAAATAATTTAATTTATAATACATTTAAAAGCAACCTTAGACCTGGAGCTGTTAGGACTGGGCTTGTCACAAAGGCATCTGACTACAGGGCTGTCAAACACCTTCCTGCTTCCCTGTGGGCTGAGAAACCCAGTCCTGGCTGGGGAAGGCAGGATGGGAATGCTGTAAGTCACAGCAACTCCCTCTGGCCACACAGAGGGATGTCAGGAGGAGCCAGAGAGGGGACAGGCAGGAGTGCAGGGGACAGCTCTCACAAGCTGCTGCTTGTGGATCCCAGTGTGCCAGCTGTGATTGAGCTCTGGCTGCAGCTCCTGCAAGTGCTGCAGAGGAGCACCAGAGATTTCAAAAAAGCAATTGGTTTAAAGATGCTGATTTAAAAAACCCAATAATTTAATTGAGTAGGTTTCTGGCCAGCTGTGAGAAGGGACACATCTGAGCCATTCTGTCAGCTGGAGAAAAGCTAAAACACATCAGAATTAGTATTTTTGTGATGGAGCTGTGCTTTCCCAGTCACTCCAGACAATGCAAAGCCTTTAGAAACGAAGAAACTCCCAAATGCTGCAGAAAGGAAGAGCACTGCTGAGAGGCACATCCTTAGCTCTGGAGCTGGGCATCCCTGGCATCCTTCCTGTGGGTGCCCAGGCAGCAGCAGTGCCTGTGCCACCCATCAGTGGCTGCACCCTCGCTCATCCCCTCTTGCACAGAGTGGTGCAGCCCTTCAGGTGGGCTGTGGACCTTCCCCCAGCAGAATTCCTGAGGCTCCCTCTCTGCAGAGCCCTGCTCCATCCTGCAGGAGCAGTGCTCAGACACGGGGCCCTCGCTGCACTCTGATAAGCAGCACTCACTTTTAAGATCTCATAAATCACGATGTCAGGCAGCTTTCATGGTCCAGTTGAGCCTGGAGTCCTTCAATAATAAGCCCTTGAGAAGTGGGGGCAAAAGAGAATTTCCCAGAGCCGAGCTCTGAGGGGGTTTTTACCCTTGCCAAAGATTTCTGCCTCCGAGGCACTCTTTTGCTGAGCACACCCAGCAGAACAGCAACCCCAGGCAGCAGTGATTAAGTGTCAGGTAAGTGTGTCAGGTAACTGCATGCAGAGGGAACAATGCTCACCATAGTGAGAGGAAAAGTCACCCAAAGGCCAGAGAGATAAAGCAAATCCTGCTCTGGATGTCTTCTCAGCGCTCATGTCTCCGGTTTGTGGAAATGAAACATTGCAGCCTGTTAACTCCCCAAAGCCTGGAGAGGGATGGGATCCTATCCCTCAGCCAAAAAGGGGCTTTACAAGAGGCAGATTACAGGAATATCTGCTGTGAGGTTGAAGTTCTGACCTGAGGAGTGGCTGAACTAATCAAACTCCAGCACATCTCCGCCGCCCTCCATCCTGGCGTGATTCCACGAGGAGAAAAATATCCTGTCTTCACCTGACCATGCTCACCTGCACCCCAAAGCCACTCCCAGCCAGACTTGAAGCAAGGAGCTCAGACTACCCACCCTGGGTAGTCTCAGGGACAGGAGGGATTGGTACCAAGCAGGGTAACATGACCTCCTCATCTTCTCTTCCAGCCAGACCCTGCTTCACCTCTCGTGCACCAGAAGTCATCACAGATAGCCAGGAAATTACCTTGCTCCTAGATATGCTCATTAAGCTCTTTACTTAGATAAGATTGAACTCCTTCCCCTTTCACAGACTTTAAATCAGTTCTGGTAGTTCTGTACACTTTTAAACGCAATTAACTTCCATTTTAAAATCACAGACACTGAAGCTCAACAATTCATGGTTGATTGACAGCTACAACAAAATCCAGCAGCAACAACCTCTGAGCACCTTCCGAAGGGATCTCAGGAGATGCTCACCTTGGCAAGGATGGATCCTGGCACAGAGACCTCAGCCCTGGATGATCCTGACTTTCTTGCACACATCAGGATGGACATCAGTGTAAACTAAAGGATGCCTTCCAAGGCCCTGCAAGAATTTATAGTTAGAGAAAAAAGGTGGGGGAAGAAGACAAGCTGAATGAAAGAGCAATTGTTTGCAAGTGTGTAAGCAAGCAAGCAATCAGAGGTGCTAGGTTTAAAACAAACCACACCTTTAAATACTCAATCGGTTAATCATTAACATTTGCTTGAAGCATTCTGTTAATTAGTCCATGAAAGGCTCCTTTCTTCATCTGTAATAAAAGATTTCTCAATTCCAGCATCTTAATTATTTACCTTCATATTGGATCATCTTAGTACACACGGAAAAATTTCTTTCTTAAGCACTAAGTTTTTCTCTCTCTTCCCCCCGCCCTCCCTGCAACATGTAAGGGATTTTTGTTATTCATTGTTCCTTGTCCAAGGGTGAGCATTTAATGGAACGCTGCTGGGAGTTTTAGCCATGAATTTAGGAAACCCAGATTTATGTGGACACTGATATATGAACGTAGATACATGAAGAAGGAAAGGAATTTTTCTGTCATGTGTATACATGTTTGGAGGTAAATTTCTTTAGTATTTGACCATTTCCCTGTGAAAATCAGCAGCATTCCTGCAGGTTGCAAAGTCTGCTGCAGAGATGTACTGAAACTGAGCAGTCCAGAAAGCAAAGGCACAGGATGTGGGTGAGTTGCGAAGTGCCACTTGTACCCTGATCATTCTTTCCTTGACATCAGCTCAACACCAGAAGGCAACACAAACATTCGGGTTCTGCAATTAAATCTCTCTCTTAATTTGTCTCCTCCTGAGGAAATGCTTCACCAGCTGTTAACAGCTGTGTCAGAGCACAGGGGGCTGAGCCAGGCTCCTGCCATCCTCGGGATGCTTTACACTGGCTCGTGCTGGATTCCCAAAACCCAGATCCTTCCCTGGACTTTGGTGAAGTCGGTGCGCAAGGCTAGACCTCTCCAAACCCACCAAGGTGAGGCTGGAAAGGAAAGCTCAGGCCAGCAGGTCAGTTCCCATCCCAAGGAAACCATCCCTGTAACTGCAAGCACATCGAGGAGCAGTAACATCCACGTCTCTTCTGAGACACATTTAAGGTTGGCATTGGGCCCGGGGATTTTGCAATTCACTTCTGTTCTGCCTTGAAATATGTTCCCTCAGTAGATATTTACACTATTCTTTTATTCCAGCTTAGGTACAGCCCACAAGGAATACATCCTGCTCTCTCCTTCCCACCATCCCTCCTCGTCCCTGCCCGCTCACTGCGCATTACTCAGAGCCCTGGGTAGAGCTCTTTTCCATGCTAAATATGCATCCAACCACTTAATGAGCTTTGGCCAGCTCGCCAGCAGTTTTGACAGGCCTGTTGAACCAGTGCCAAGCAGAGATGAATGTTTGGCTTGGACCAGCACAATGCTCTGTTTGTCTCATTGTTGCATTGGAAGTGTTAGCAAACTAATGTGACAGGATGGAGACGCATACAACTGAAAAATGACTGAAAATGTAATTCTGTGTCAGCACTGACTCCTGAAGGATTATTTGTCTCCGGTGACTTTCAGGGAACTTTTCTTTACAGGCTCAGTATAAAGACAGGTCTGTGTGCTGGGGGAAAGTGATCAATTAGTTTTAACCCAGATGTAAGGAATTGCCCTCTGCTCTTGCTTCCTAAGATTTACTGTAACTCAACCAGGCACTCTACAACAATTAATTTTTTTACTTTTTTTTTTTCCTTTCCAAAAATCCCCCCTGTATTTGTCTGTTTGCCCAGCCCTGTAAGAGCCTGGACTCTCTCTGCTCCTGGTGTGGGGACAGGCTCCTGCAAAGCCCATAACAGGGACCCTCCAGGTCCACAGCTCAAGAGAAACTCCTGGATGGGAGCAAAGGATGTTCAACCCCAACCAGAGCCATCACTTCAGGAACAAAATGCTATGGACCATTCACCATGGACCATTACAGAATGAATGTAAGGAGTGATCCTCATCTTTCATTTTCTGGTATTTTACTGCATAGAGAAACCCATGGAGCTGGAGGCCATCTAAACCATTGTGTCCTTTTGGGATCTGGCTCCTCACTCCTTCTTCTGGGGCCTTTTTGCTCATTTGTTAGATTTGGAGCTGATCTTCATTCTTGTCTCTGCAGCACCATTTCCCTGTTTACATCAGCTGAAGGATTCAATCTTTTAAAAAGCAGAGTTATAGCCAGCCTCAGGTTATTCATTGCCATTAGGAAGGCAGGGTCACCCAGCAGGTACCCAGATGTACCTCCCAGTGTTTGTCCTCTCCACACAGGGAGGACAGGGCTTCCCAAGCAGCTGTGGGGCATTGAGTGACATCCCTGACCAGGGCAGGGACTTGCAACCAGATGATCTTTAAGGTCCCTTCCAGCCCCAGCTGTTTTATGATCCTGATAAACACATATCTATTGCTTTTGAGTCCTAAAAACCTTGGTAAATTTGGACCATCGCTGTAGATGGCCTTGTTCATGTGCAATAAAGGTGGCTTCCACCCCCAGAATTATGAACTGCCCATGTACCCACCCACCTAAAGAGAAACACAGCTTCACTGGACATTTTATAGTTTGTTTCTTTCATTTTTATAGCCAGCATTGCACTGATAAATATAGCTGTTTAACCAAAGTCAATGCACTGGAGGCAGAAAAGAGATAAACCACAAACATTTATTTGGATTCCTGCTGCAATAGTGTAAATACTAAAGTTCATTATAAAAATAATGTAAAATAGTCTTCTTAGTGTTGTGCTGGCTTTGCAAATCCTTTTAATTACATCTATATTTCCAGCTGCTTGGATGTCAGAAGGAGATGAGCTGGTGCTAAACACATCCAGTTTTTTGGGGTTTCATTCAGCTCTTTGTATCCCGAAGGATTTTTCAGCATCTTGGCTCTTCTTATCTTGTCAGGGGCTATTATTTTTTTATTCCCGTGACAATTTACTAGAAACAGAAAGTATAAATTTTACTCCTAGGAAAATTGTTAGGATCCCTGTCTGAAGCTCTTGAAGGGGCTGACAGGGTTGCCAGGTTGTTATTTGGAGAATTCCACACGCAGATGCCCACTGTGGTGCATTTTGGGGGATAATGACTTGGCCAGCACGAGGAGGATCCACTATAACCCCCCAGAAAGGATTACAAAGGTGGAAAAGGATTTCATGAAAACTCTTGTTTCCATTTTGTAAACCCCTGGTCCACTTCTGAAGACCTTTTCCATGCTCCTCTAATGAAAGCTGTTTCCCAGGAGCTGGAGCTTTGGAGCACAGGGAAAGTCCTTTTGCATGAAAAGGATAGTGATGGAAACTTTTAACAGCACTGATTGTTTAGCTTTTCTTCCCTTTTTCAAAATGAAACACTTTTAAAATCAAGCTGTTTTTTTCCACTGGCTGCTTTGTGAGCACGTTTTTTCACCTGGTTCCAATCTAGACTTGCAACACAAAGAGTGAGAGCATCCAGCACACTTCCAGCACAGCAGGGCTCACTTTTCCCAAATTCCCCACCAAATCCTCTGGCTTATCACAAAGGAGCACAGAATAAATATGACTCAATACCCAGCATAAACCCTCCAAGGCATGGAGCAGCTTGGAGGGGTGGCAGCAAAAGGTCCTCCCTCCAGACTGGTGGTTCAGTGGCTGGAAGGCACTGTATCCTCTTTCTCCCTGCTGATTTCTTAGTGGATTTACACCAAAAATGATCACAACTGGGGTCCAGCCCTGCTGAAGAAATGATTCCTTCAGCAGCAGCCCAGCAAAATGTCACCAAAGCACAGGACTGGCAGGGCACAGGAGGGGCACAGAGCACCACCAACACCCCTGAACCAGCAGGGGATTTGTTGAAATGTGTAGGTGATCCAGCCTGAAGAGCTGTAGCACAGCTGTGAAAAGGAGCAAACCAACCCTCCCTGGAGCAGTGCCACCCGTGGGGACAGGGCACAGAGCCTGTCCCACAGCACCCACACAGCTCTGCAGCTCCTCAGAGGGAAGGGCACAAAAACCACCCCAAAGTCAGATATCCATCGATGGCACCAACCACAAACCCCTCCTGGCACAGCTCGTGACCAGCACAAATCTGAGCTCGTGCAGGGAAGGAGCAAAGTTTAGATAAACCAGGCTCCTTCTGGCTGCTCTGAATTCCAGTGCCTGGGACTGAGACACAATTCCTGCCTGGCTCTGCAGCCCTTTCCCCCACTTATCAAACCCTGTCTTGAAACAATTTTGTCCTTGAACAGATTTGTTAAGCAGTGTAATATGAAGATCAAGGAATAAAGATGAGGAAAGGCAAAATTAGATTAAGGCTGCAGATAGCATTTGAGTATAACTAATGCCAAATAGCCAGAGGGCAACATGTCAACAATTTAATGGGGCACAACGTAAAATAATGTTTTCAAAACAAGCGCTTCATTGGATGCTTCCCCTTAGAATCAGATAAAGTATATCACTACAGACAGATTTGCTTTGATCTGTTCTGCAGCAGAAGGTCAAGGGTGTCTAAAGCAGCTATTCAGAGCTCATATGTAATAGAATTTAACCACTCAGATCACATCTCTGAATTCTCAGCATCCCCCAGATGTGGGGCCAACCCCTGGGGTGGGGAGCCAAGCCTGCACCCCCGGCTGGCAGCAGAATTGGGTGCTGGTTCTGAGCCCACCCTGCTCATGTATAGCCTCTTGTGGGGTGTCTTGAGGCAGAGGAGAGATCAGAAACTCAGGATCCCTGCACCCTGTTTGTGCAGGAAGCATCCCTATTTCTAGAATTAGAGCATCTACCTCCATAAAGGACTTCTTTGCACAAATAAATTCACACCAGTTCTAGGCACAATGAGATATTTGTGAAACCTGATCATTGTGAGGATGATTTAACCCCAAAGCCTGTGCTGATGGTAACAAGCCCAAACCCTGCTGTGCCTTTTGCAGAGGGGTCAGTTTTACCTGCTCTCCTGCCCCAGAGGGTGAGAAAGGTCATTGTGGGGCACAGCAAACAGAAAGACAAGGTGGGGAATGGAGGCAAATTACGGGAAAATATTGAGACAGAGCAGCAGGGGTGTTTCTGATGGCTGCAGTGCACAGCACCACAGCGTGCCATGGCATCTCACTGCCCCTGTCCCAGCTGTAAAACCTGAGCCACAAAAAACCCCTCCAGAAGGGCCAGGCACAGATGTTCTCTCCCAGTCCAGGGGATCTTGGCAGCAGGCTTGCTCTGGGTAAAACACTGCAGCAGCCTCAGCTCTCTCCCAGAGCGTGGCTCAGATTTTCAGAGCCCTTGCAAGCCCCACCTGCAGGAACAGGCAGAGCCGGGAGGATTTGCTGGGAAGAGCCCTGAGCACCTCGGAACTGCCCGGGAATAAAGACAATAATGGGAGTCATTTATCTCTGGGATGTCACCCTGATAACGGGCTGCTGGGTACCGGCTGCGCTCAGGCTGCCGCTGCTGATGGGAGAGGGCAGCTGGCACAGGTGCCCCTGCACCCCCTGGGTTGGGTTGTTTTTGAGAATTATAGCCTTGCTTCATTCCAAAATGTTGGCAGCTTTTTGTTGGCTTGAGTTTGTTTATGCTTTGTTTGCTCCTGAAGGGAAATACAGGCACACACACTTAATCCACCTCAGCCAGGCAGTTCTTCTCATTCCATTTTAATTTACCTCAGGCACGAGGAGTTCGGGGTTTCTCTGGCTAGTCAGGATTGCTCTCCCATCACTCACTCATCTTTCCCTCCCAAATCACCTGTTGATCTGTGTTATCTGCCTGCTTCAGCCAGTGCCCCTGCAGCCCTTCTGTGCCCTTGGAGGCTTCTCCCAGGAACCAGCCATCCCAAAATCTCCAAGGTTTTTCCAGGCATTTGCCCTAATTCCCTGTCTGCACAGAGAAGCACCCAGCCCAGTGAAGCCACGGCTGGGATGCACCTTCCCTTGTTTATGATGCTCTTCCAGGAGCTTCTCAAAGCGTCAGGGTTTGCATCTGCTCATCAGCTTTGCCTCCTTGACCTCTGAGGAGAAGTTTGTTTTCCCAGGCTGTCACGTCTCAATTAGCCCTGTCCCTCTGGCAGGGCAGCGTGTGACACGGGGTCACCAGGTCTCCACAGCCTTGTAGTTTCAGCATGGAAAGGTAAATACATCTGCAGCACCAGCAGGGCTCAGGGCTGCCCCTTCCCTGCTGGAGACTTGGACACAGAGCAGTGAACCCCTCAGATGGAGGCAGAGGCCTCTCCTCATCCCAGCTTCCCAAAGGAAAGGAAAATTTGGCAGAGGCAGTGCTCAGCAGGACCTGCCTGGACCACGTCTCAAGGCAGCCCTGAACCTCAGCCCTGCTGCAGACAGGCAGGTCCAAACCTCCCTCCTCTCATTCTGCTGTGCTCTCTGCAGGCAGCAGAGCCTCTGCCCTGGAGACCAGTAGTTAAAAGGAAACCAAACACCAAGAGGCCCTATAAAATCTCCACCTCCCACTGCTGGAGCAGCCTCAATTAGTTGTCTGGCAGGAGCTTGTTCCAGCTCCCAGCTCATCCCTGCTACAGCCCAGCACCCCCGAGCTGCCAGTCCCTTGGGATGCTGAACCCCTCCTGCCTCCTCCTCCTCCCCAGGAGCAGGCTCTGCCACACCCAACAGCTCAGACAGCCCCAGGGCTCTGACCCTAAACCCAGAGGAGAAGAGGGACAGGAGCAGCCAGAGCAGAGCAGAGAACAGATTCAGCCCTGACTCATCCAGGACAGATTTGCCACCTGCAGCGGAGCTTGTTGGGGTGCACAGCTCCGTGTGGCTCTGGGGGGCCAGGGAGGGGCTGATTGCCCCCCTGATCTGTGCCCAGTGAGCCCCAAAAGGGAGCACTGGAGCTTTGCTTCCAGTGTTGTGCCACGGGGACTCTGCAGCTGTGGCAGCAAGGTTGGGTCTCTGCTGATCACTAATTACTGGAGCTTGTAATCAGCGAGAGGCTCTGCTGAGGTTTCTGTACCCAGAGAGCTCCAACTGGCTGTCCTGACATTTTGATGCCAATTACCAAAATGCCCACACTAGAAATAGCTGTAATTGATAAGGCAGGTCAGCGTGTGTTAATGAAGCTGAAATTGAGACAAAAATGGAAATGAAAGTTTGTGACAATGCAAACAATTTTCCTCTCGCTCTAATAGCTGGGTACAACTGCGTGTTATTTATGGCTGGGGTTTTTAAATAGGATGCTTCCTGTGAGGCAGCCAAAGGAAATGCCAAGCTCTGCATCCAATGTGCTGGAATGGGCAGGACCAGGTGGGTTCCCACAGCCACCCCAAGCCCACGAGGACAGAGGGGTCCCATCCTCACCCGTCCCACCCCAAGGTGGGTGCTGCAAGTGAAAACAGCCAGGGTGGCTTTTTCCCTCCCCCAAACCAGCCAAGAAGCAGATGGAGGGGAAAATCCCTCCTCTCAATTCCTGCTAGACTAACATTTTACCTGCAAAATTGAGGTAGGAGGCTTTTAAATGACTTGTAGGTGGATCTGGTTCTAGAAACAGCTCTGTTTTACAACAAGCCTTTGCTGTTTGAAGAAGGAGGGTGTAACAGCAAACACAGAAACAGTTAACTGCAGCCTGATGTTCCTGCCTGCTCTCCCCAGGCTGCTGAAATGCAGGGATTCGGGGGGTCACAGTCACAAATTTACCATTAAAGCAAATGCCTGTTTCATCCCTTTCAAGGGTGGGTTTTCTTTAAAGCTTTCATCCTGGCAGAGATGTTTGAGGAGCTAAAAATAGGCAGCAAAGTCACGTGAGAACCTCCGGATGTGAGAAATCACATAAAAGATACGAGTGTGAGTCCCTGTTTCCTTGGAAATAATAGTAGTAGTAATTCTTGAATGTGAGGTTGTAATAGCAAGATCTGAAACCAGCCCCTTGTTCTCTGAAACCCTCTGTGAGCAGCCAGGGCAGGGTAAAACCAGAGAATAAACTGCCCCAGAGCACAGGACTGTGTGAGAACCTTCCCCTGCAGAGCTCCAGAGAATCAGCCCATGCCAGAGGTTTCTGTGAGTGCAGGACTGGACCTGGAGCCACTTCATGGAGGGATGGGAGAGTGGGGCAGAGGGGCACAAAGCTCTCCAGACATCCAGCACAGGCTGGTGAAATCCTGGTTGAAGGTTTCAGTTTGGGATGAGCCCACAGGAGACCCCTCGGTCCCTGCATCCCCACATTTTCTGTGTGGATTTCAATTCAGATCTTCAGCTGGTGCTGGGTCAGAGGGCTGGCTCCAAGCCTGGGATTTGGGCACCTCTGGAGAGATTCCAGACCAGGAGTAAAGCCAGTGGCAGGAGCCATCCCTGGTGGGAGTCACTGAGCTCAATGACAGCAGTAAAGGGCTCTCATCCCTCCACAGGAAATGGCTCACACTTAAATTTTAACATCCCCTGGCTGAGCACTCAGCTCCAGGCAGTTCCCAGGCACCTGGGCAATGCTGGGAATCGTTAACAGGACCTGTGGGATGGGACAGCTGTGTCCCCACAGGGTACAGGCACAGAGCCACCCTCCAGCCACAGCAGCTGCCCCATGGGGTATGGGGTGACCCTGAGCCCCCAGTCCTGCCCCCATCCCTGCCTCATGCTCCACTTTCCATCCCTGCACTGCCAGCTGGAGCCACACACTGCCTCCTATAAATCCTTTCTAAATGAGCATCAGCATTTAATTTATTTCAGAAAGACTTACTGCTCTGCCTGTATGGATCCTGCATGGGAAGCACGGGTAAAGACCAGTGCTCAGATCCCAGAGCCAAATGCTCACCAGTCAGCAAATGCTGGAAATTTGGGCTCCATAACCCATCCTGCCAAGTCAGAACTTGGCACTATAAGACAGCAGTGCTCAAACTTTCCACTAAAGCAGCTCCCAGTGCCCAGCGTGTTACTGGGCATCACCGTGAGTCACCTACAGACATGAGAGCAGATGTGGCTAAAATCCTTCCACTGCTGCAATTCACAAACAAATCTACTGGCAGTGGAAGACTGCCAAATTTTTCAGATTTTTTGAGCTGGATGTGTTGTTCCCCTAGGCTATAGAAATGCCACTCTTTTCCTCACTCCTCCTCTCTTTCCTCTTTTTTTTTGCTGCCATCACGACCATCAGCACATTCTCTCACTCCTTTTTGCCAGGAAACAAGGAGGGAAGAAAGAGAAGCAGGAGCATCCTCACCAGCACCAGGATCATTCCTTTGAGCACTCAGCTCAGGTAGATGGGACCCAGCACTCAGCAGGACACTGCAGAGCCCTCACCTGAATGTCACACTCAGGCTCACTATAAAAACCTCAAAATCAGCCCCAAGCAGGGGTTTTGCTGAAATAATCACCATGCCAGATGCTCCAGCACTCCACCACAGCCTGTCTGTCACTCTGGTTGCCAGATGCCTTCAGGAGGTTCTGCTCTGGATGACCAGAAACTGAATTAGCTGCATCCAAAGAGCCAGTGCAAGGTTGCTAGGAGATTCCTCTGTCTGCAGGGAGCTGGCAGTCACAGGAGGCACTGATGGGTGCAGGCTGCTGTGATGAGGTTGTCTCCTTCTGCATGTGTGACTTGGGCATCTTCCTGCAGACTCCAGACCCTCAGGGCAAGAAGAGTTTGGCTCAACTTAGAAACTGATGGAGCTCAGGAACAGGGTGGGAAGGGGATGCTGGTGAGGCCACTGAGCAGTGCCTGTAAGGAAAAACAAATTGTGGGACAGCAGAGACTTCAAAATCATATCCCACTCCAAAGTTTAAAAAAAATTAAAATTGCTTCCCCCTTTGATGTAAAGTGAATTGCTTTTATGGCAGGGAAAATGGCATTTCCTCCCCCAGGGCAGTGTTGTTTCAGCAAAATCTTTGTTCTGCATGCCAGCAGACACTGCCCATGGCCCAAGGTGGTGCCCCAAACAGCTCAGGCTGGTCCTTGCCTGGCTGCACCAGAGCTGCATCTCATGGCAGCAGGGCAGGATGGCCACTGTCCCTGTCCCCACGCTGCTGGCATGTGTCACAGGTTAATTACCCTTTCTCATTAGGGCTGGTGCCAGAGGCCTTTGTGGGGAACGGCAGGGAAATGAAAACAGCTGCAGGAGCAGTCAGGGCAGGAAGGGGAGAAGGCAGGAGGGGACCGAGCAGAGGGAAATCCATCTGGGACTCAGGGAGCACTCCTTCCACTGCTACCTTTTACTGATGAAATGATGCCATCCAAAAAGGTGAACTTTGAGGCTTTGGCAAACCTGTCTGATTTAATGAGGCTGGTTACACAAATTCTGTCCTTGAATGCAGCTGGTACCAGACTCAGAAACCAAGGGAATGAGGAGGCTGTTAAAGAAAAGAAGTGGGCAAAGAACATTAAAATGAGCTCCTCAACAATCTGTGATGCTCTGAAGCTTTGAGCACATGGTCACCTGCCTCTGTCCCAGTTTCAGTGGCTCTGCTGGCATTTTGGGTTCCCTCAGGGCCTGTGGAGATGTTGATTCAGCAGGCTCTTCCCAAGGTGGGACAGGGTGCTCTGGTGCTCAGCAAGAAGCCTCTGCTCCAAAATCCTGCACTGACAGCTGTGGCAAAGGCAAACCAAGCCCTAATTCATCACATCCTACCGTACCAGGCAAATTCAGCTTCCTCAGAGATCCCACCCGAGAGGCCAAAAAAATTAAATATATTCACACATATATTGTTCAATGATGCTCCTCATTTCATGCACTTTTTGGGTGGAGAAATTTCAACACCAGTCCTAGGAGGAGAGGATGCAGAGCTCTGCTTTAACACCCTCTGGAAAGCTGAAACTGTTCCTTTGCCAAGAGAGCACAAGACCAAATTCTCAAGAATCCCAGCAACAGAGCAAGGAGCCCAGGGGCCCTCAGGAGTCTGGGGAGCTCTGCAGATCCCCCTTTCTGCCCCAAAGCTCAGGCTGCAAGGCAGAGGCTGCAGCTGCTGAGGAAGCAGGAATGTGCTGCTCCTGCCTTGCAGGATCCTGGCTCTAACAGCAATTGGCACAGAGTCATCCTTATCAGCTAGCACATTAATCTTAATTAACAGATCGACAGCAACAGTTCCTCCCTGGAGCTCCCCTGAGCATTCCCAGCCTTTGCTGTGCTGCTGCTCCAGCATCACTGTCGTTCCTGACGTGGGGAAAAAGACCAAATTCTGCACCCAGATGGAGGGGCTCCCCTGCCTGCAGCCCTGCTGAGCCCAGCTGAGACCAGCAGCTCACCCACCCACAGCTGGGACCAGCACCAGGAGCATCCCCTCCACCCCAGAGCACGGAGCCTGGGCTGGGATGGGGTGTAGCACCCACAGCCCCCAGACTGTGCCACGGCCTTTGTCCAGGACAGACCTGAGAGGAAGGGTTTCCACATGTCTGCATGTTTCTTAAAAGGAGGATTTTTTAAAAAGAAAAGAGAAAGCAAACCCAGAGACTTTATCTATGAAAATGTGGTATAACCAACCCAAACCAAACCCCAGCAGCAGGACCTCTCTCACCTTCTGCTCCCTGCTTCTGTCAGGGTTGGGAAATCAGTGCTGACTGTCCCAGCCTGGATTCCCACCCTGGTGCCTGGAGCATGAGCCCCTGCATGAACAGCACTGGGGGCTGAGGCTCCAGCCAGCAGGGACCACTACAGACCCCAGTCCTGCAACCCACTGGGGCCAGGGGCACGTGGGGATCCCCACTTTGGGGCCATGGGGCAGCACAGCTTCGAGCAAGCCTGAGACCAAAGAGGCAAAGGCTGTAACTGGGCAAAGGGGTGAAGAGAAGCAATGAGGTGGCTGAGGCTCCAGTGAGGAAAGGAGGAGTTACAACCCCTGGCTGCTGCAGTGTGGATTTAGGGCACAGTCATCCCCACCAGGTAATTAAAGGGCACAGGGACCACATCCATCACACCTCGTCTGAGGACATCTCAGGTCAGAAGCAGAGCTAGGACAGCTAGGGCAGAGCTCAGAAAATAATGTCATTCTCTTATAAAACCCCCAACAAACAAAACACAACAACAACACCACAAAAAAGCAACTCCTTTGTCCAGGTCAGCAAACCCCATCATCTCTGCCCAGACTGGACCCTGGGGTGGAGCAGGCACTCATGGCCACAGCAGCAACCTCAGAGGACTGAAATCATGACTGTAACAAGCAGAGCACTCTGAATAAACCCTGTTAATTCACTGATGAAGCTGTCCCAGGATGGTGTGTGCCCCTCTGTGCCCCTTGCCCCCTCCCTTTGGGTATCTCCACACTCAACCCTTGGGTGCAGCAGTGGCTGGGATTGGGGATTTCTGCTTCCCAAAGGCACCTGGGAACCTGAAGCTCAGCTTCTCCACTTGCACAGATGTTACCAGAAGAGCAACCTGGTTTGCAGAATCTCCTTTCCAGGGGTGCTCAGGAATTCTGGAAGTGGGAGCACCACGTCTGGCAGAGAGGTCAGCTCCAGGCACTGACTGCTGAGCACACTAATCTCAGTGTTTTTCCAACAGAAGAGAGGAAAAAACCTCATCTCAGCTGAAATACCAAGGCTTTAAAAATTAGTTGCTGTTCATGTGCAGTAGCTCTTGTTATTGAAAACACCATAAAAGTTTTACTGTGCTGACTTAGGGTGCACGTAAAGAACCTCGCTTGTCTTGACAGGCCATAAAGGAACTTTTATGACCTATTGGGTCAATGATTTGCAAAGAAGGATTTACACTGCTGTCCAGGGCTGGGATGAGCTGCTGGAAAAGGAACACACCAGAAATGGCACTCAGAGCTGAGGGGTGAACCTGCTGTGGGATAAATCCAGCTCGACTGTGTGTATCAGCCTGCCTTGCTTTACACAGATTGTGCTAACTCAGAAGGGCATGGGATTATTGCTGAGTGGGTTCAGCTGATTGACCTTTATTCTTCTGGGTTTACAAGTGGAGTTTTGGGAGGAAAACCTTACCCATGCATCAGTTCAGATCTCCCCCGGGGATAAATCTTCAGAAATCCAGGCTGAATCCCCAGTGTTGCAATCACTTTATCTTTTATCGCTAAGTGTCAGCTCCACTGGTCCAAGGTTCACTTTCAACACTCTCCTGGGGGAACTCAAGGGAGAAGAGGCCCTGACTGAGTGAAATATCATCACCTTGGACTGATGTTGCTCAGGACAGATGAAAGGGTGTGAGAGAACACCCTGCTGTGCCAGCAGGCTCCCACCAGCATCAGGGCTCATTTGCCTTTATAAAGCACTGGGCACACAAGGGCAGAGACTGCAGCTGCAAGCAAAGCTCCTGTGAAATCCAAATACACACCTCCAGCCTCAGGGCTGCTGACAGGGGCCTGGGACCATTTGCCAGTGACAAAAACTGCCCTGGGAAAGGGACTAACCCCCCAGTGCCACCTTCCTGGGGCAGCACACCCGCCTCTCAGCCTCTGCTCTGCCTGGTTAGCACAGCCTGTGCCACCCCAGGCCCCTCCAGCCCAGGCCTGGCTGCCCACATTCACTGCTGGTGTTGGAACCATCCCCAGGGCTGGGCAGCCATGGGGAGAGTCACCCAGAGCACCCTCAGTGCTCCTGCCCAGGCTGCCAGCACAGAGGGAGCAGGATGGTGCTGGTCATGGGAGGGGGCACAATGGTCAGCCAGGAGGAAATAGGATGGTGCTGGTCATGGGGGCAGCAGGATGGTGCCAGCCAGGAGGGAGGAGGATGATGCTGGTTATGGGGGGAGCAGGATGATTCTGGTTATGGGGAGAGCAGGATGGTGCCAGCCATGGGGAGAGCAGGATGATTCTGGTTATGGGGGGAGCAGGATGATTCTGGTTATGGGGGGAGCAGGATGATTCTGATTATGGGGGGAGCAGGATGGTGCCAGCCAGGAGGGAGGAGGATGATGCTGGTTATGGGGGGAGCAGGATGATTCTGGTTATGGGGGGAGCAGGATGGTGCCAGCCATGGTGGGAGCAGGATGGTGCCAGGCAGACTCAGAACCCCAGGGATCTCTACTCCTGAGCCCAGCACCTGTGGGAGGGAAAAAGCAGCCCAGAAAGATCAAACACTTCAAATGTTTCTCTCCCAAGTGCCAGTGTGAGCTGAAAGGAAAACCAGGGAAGTCTCAGTGCCTGAGGGTAGAAGGATCTCCCAGGCAGGCACTCACAGGGGTGGTGCTGCTCCCTGGGGTGGTGTCTGGAGAGTCTCTGAGGGATGAGCCCTCCAGCCCCAGCTCATCCAGCTGCCCAAGCTGCTGTGGGGATGCTCATGCAGGTCAAACCTTTGAAGTGGGACCCTTGCAGCCTCCCCAAGCAGCAGCAGCAGCAGCAGCAGCAGCAGCAGCAGCAGCAGCAGCAGCAGCAGCAGCAGCAGCAGCAGCAGCAGCACTGTCCCTCCTGCAGCTCCCAGCCCCATCCCCAGGGTCACGGTGCATTGAGGTGGCTGCACTCTGCAGACTTCCCTCCCCAAAGCCCTTCCCCTTCATCCCTTGGCATCCAGATGGATTGAACCAGATTTGCTGCACACGTGGCAAGCAAATGAAACGGTTTCTTTGGCAACAATAATGAAAGCTTAGGGAAAAAAAAATCTGCTTTCTGTCTCCTGTGACTCCAGCAGCCCAGGTAACAGAGCGGGAAGCAGGGAACTGCAAGCATCTGCCTTGAATTACTGCCTGTGATAGGAATCAGACATGCACTCCAGCATGTCTGCTGCACGTTTATTTATTTATTTGGGGCCTGATTGATTTAAAGACTCCCTATTGCCTGAGCAGCAGCATGGCACAATAATTCACTTGATCTCTGATTTATATTTCATGTTCAAGTGAAGCAGGACGCTTCTGTCCAGCACAAGGGCTGTGTGTGCCAACATTGTGCTCAGCAGCTTCAGAGAACCTGGGCATGGAGAGAAGCAAAAGCTGTGGCTGCAGAAGGGATAATCACAAGATAAAAGCCCTGTTACACATCCAAAACTGCGTGGCCAGGGTCACAAACTGAAATGGGGACTCACAAATCACTGTCCCTATTTGCCCCCTTGCACAGTGCTCAGTTCCAGGCTGTGTTTTCCATCCAGGATCCATCCTGTTTTATCCTCTTCCCAAAGCACTCCCCTCACCCCACAACTCCAACAGCAATCCAGGGTCAGTGATAGTCATTCCTGAGCTCTCCAGCCTTTCCAGGAAGCTGAAGGACTTTGAGCCTTTTACAGCTCAGCAGGAGAGAGCACAAGGTCCAAGGCATCCCCCAAAACTCCTCCACTTTGGCCCTGGTGGGCCCAGGATTTCCTCTTTGACCTCCTGCCAGCAGGCCTGGCTGCTCTGCGGTGGGTGAGGTAACTGCACCTAATTAAGTCCCTCTGCTCCTCTGCCTCCCATATGGAAAAGGATCAAAGCCCTCCAAAGGCAAGGGGGGCCCAGGAGGGGTGAGACAGGAGGGGTCTGCTGGGCTGGGAGGGGGATACAGTCAAGCAGACACCTCCTTTTCCCTGCCAGCATCACCCTTCCCCGTGGCCCCTCCGAGACATCCCCAGGAATGACCGGGACTGCTCCTGGCTCCAGGCAGAGTCAGGAGCCTGTGCACCCCCTGGGAGACAGGGCCAGCAGTGACCCCTTCACCCCATTCCCCTTCACCCTCAGGGTGCCAAGGGCTGCAAACACCTCCAGGAGCTTTGCTACCACATTGGTGGCACCAAAAATAGACGCAAGCTATTTCAAACATCTCTCCCTCCTTTTTACAGCAATTGTTACACGGAGCAGAGTTAAGATCTGCTATTCTCTGCTCTGCTTCCCACTTGGAAATACCTTCTAGAAATTAAGGAGGATAAAAATAGTAGCATTCAATGGGAACAGGAGCGAGCTCTTCTCTTCAGAAGATGCTGCAATCACGCAGCGCCCGCGCCCGCGCCCGCAGCCGCCGTGAATAGCGCTGCCAGCTGATCTCCTTCAAAGCATTGTTGAATGAGGTCTTAGCCTCGTAATTTAAGGGGATGAAGTCCTTCCTGAGGCTGTGAAGATCTGGGCTTTCCAGATCTATTATTTTATATTAACTCCTCCTGGACAGCCTAATTAGACAAGGGAGAAAGGGCTGTTCCCTCCCCGCTCCGTTATCCAGGGCGCTTCTTCCTCCCGCAAGAGATTTTATTTGTGCTGCACAGAAGATTTATCAACTGCCTTTATAGCCCTCCCTGCACTAAATCACACTCCTAATGGATAGCCTGAGGTAAGAGCACCACTGTTTATTTTATTATTTTTTTTAATCCGTGGAATAGCAAGGATATATGCACTCAGAGCTGCAGGCTGAGCTCTGCCTCCCCGGGCAGCAGTTTTAAGACTCCCGAGTGGAATTACTTGCTCTGGCCAAAATCCCAAGAGAGAGCTTGTGAAAGCCTCAGCAGGAGCATCTCCAGGTCCAAACACACAGGACGAGCCAGGGATGACTGGAGCAGAGGCAGCTTCCCCTGCTCACCCTCTGCTTCTGCATGTCACCAGGTCTGTGGGCAGATCCCAGGTCCCTGTCCCTGCAGGACCAGATTACCTCCAGCTTTGCCAGCAATTTGGAAATAATCCAGATGCAGAGATACAGTTAAAAAATCTCTACTCTTGACATCTCTCAGTTGTCAAGAGTATTGTTAATGGTAGATAAAGGGGAGAAAAGAGAAAAACATCCCTCGATTTCAGTGCTGTTTGAGATCCACTCCACCATCCCAGCTTCTGGGAATGCCAACCCCCTTCTGGCAAACCCAACATGAAGGAGAACCTGTTGAGCACCAGGAGAGTCATTAGCACGCTACAAACAAACTGCTGATCTGCTGTTGGGAAAAACATCTCGAGCAGGACAAGGCACAAACTCCCTTCCTGCATGGATAGTCACTCCCAGCCATGTGTAAAACACAGCACTCAACACATCAGCAGGAATAACTCCAGTGGCTCAGTGCAGGCTCCTCCCCAAGACAAGGAAAGATGGTGGTCTCCCTACTGGTTTCAGCCAGGGGTCTGAGAGCTTCACATCCTGCTCCATCCAGCTCCTGCTCCTCAGGCAGGGTGTGGATGTGGGGAGGAAGGGGACCACTCTGATGAAATCCTTTAGATAAAACCCTTTTCTCCATGGGTTAAGCTCTCTGGCTGGCAGAGAGGGCAGAGCTCAGGGGAATCACCAGGAGTGAGCTCCACAGGGGCTCCTCACTGCTCTCAGTGGAGTCACCTCCCACTTGTTTTAACTCATTGCCTTTGACCTAACCTCTTGATTGACGAGGACTTTGGATATATAAATCTGTGGGATTTATAACTTGGCACAGAAGGAAAATGACAACTGGCATCTCTAACGTGACTTGCAGAGGATGCAGGGGTTCATGAGGACCCAAAAGCAGAGCTGGTCCTGCATGATAAGATAAACTGAGGCAGGAAACGAGTGGAAGGCTTGCCAAAGCTGTGGGTGAGGGGTGTCCAGTGGGGCCATCTCCCCAAGCCTGCTCCAGGATTGCTGGAACAGCACAGCAGCACTGAGAAACAGAACACAGACTGCTCTCCTGCTGCTGCTGCAGCCTGGCTCCTCCTGCCAGGGCCAGGGGGATGGCAGGAGGGGATGGCAGGGGGATGACAGGGGGATGGCAGACCCTCCTGGGATGAGTGGGAAGGTGGAGGCAGCCAACACAGCAGCCAGGGCTGAGTCAGACAGCAGCCTGCAGCAATTCCCAAAACCTGGCACCCCCGTCAGCCTCTGCCACCCCCCGCCAGGCTTTCTCCCGCTGTGAGTGTCATCATAATTCGGGAGCTCTGTAGTCAGGGGAGGTTCCCATCACTCATTCTCCCCGTGCCATTGTAGCACAGGTCGATCCCTGTCAGGCTGTCACGCAGCCATCACATCCCGCGCTGCCGCGACAATCCCGCCCCCCGGGAATCACCGGATTCCTTTTCCAGGGAGCTTCCCTAACTCCAGTCCACATTTCCCTTCCTTAACTTCACACCAACAAAACTTGCCTTGAATAAGGAGAACAATAGGAGCGGGTAAATCCGTTTCCATCCCGTCTCCCGGTAGCAAGCGTGGGTCCCGGGCACGCAGGGATGCTGCCAGGCTTCCACAGGCTCTGCTGTCAATTCTGTCAAAGCCTGGATGCAGCCCTAACCCTCAGCCAAAGCCTCAGCCTCTCACAAAGGCTGAGCAGAGAGATTTTGAGATTTCAGAGGCTTCTCCTTGCTGGGAATGAAGAGAAGGGACTGTGCATGTGAGGAAGGTTGAAAGCCTGAGTTGTTTGCTCCTGGGCAGAGGCACCCACAGGGTTTCCCCTGGCTGTGGGGCAGCTCCCCCATCCAGGCTCTGTGAAGCCTCTTCCAAAGCCATTGGGAGGCTCAAGGCTGATAGATGTCTCTTCAAACCTTTGAAAAAAATCTGGATGTATAAATAAATTAACCCACCCAGAGAGGAGCATCAGCCTTGAGCCCTAACCAGTTCATTCTGCTGCTCCATGATTTTGTCTTTCTTGGATCAGAAAGAAATTAATTTAATGGAAAGCTACTTTTTTCCTGCCCTTTCTTCATCTTATTTTTATAAACCCCATAGGGAAGTACAGCATATGAACAGAGACAGCCTACTTGGTGTGGAAGCCAATTTGCAGAGTAAGAGAATAATAACCACCCAAAAGAGGTGGGAGGGATTGTTGGCCCTATTTACTCTTGGCTTATGCTGGTGATTCCTCTAGAGACTCAGAAAAAGAGTAAATCCCTATCAGAAACAACTTTTGACAAGTTGTGCTTTTAAACTTCACTGCGCCTTTAGCCTATCCTATAGAATATCTCTACAACCTATGTAAAAACAGACCATCTATATATAAGATTATAGCTTGTATGTATTAGATAGGTATCAATTCCTGGCTGAAGGCAGAATTAAAATTTCAGTGGTTCTGCTTCTCTACTGTGAGCTTTAATCTCTCCTAAAATACACACACAAACATGGAAAACTCCTCCTGCCAACTCCACACCAAACCTACTGAATCAGACAGCACAGCATGGGGATGAACAAAAATCAGCTTTATCCATTCCCCATCTAGTTACCTGGGCCACTATGAGCTGTTCCTACAGCATTCCAGCCTCCTCCTGCTCACAGGGATATTCTGTACCCAAATTCAGCTCCTAAACTTGTTTTTTCCAACACTTCAGATTTCCCCCCTCAAACTCTGTCCAGCTCCAGTAGCTGTGGCCAATTTAAAAGCTTCCTGGAAAGCTTTTGATGTGCTGTTATCAAGTGTGTATACACTGGAAATTTCACAGTATTTAAGGGAATATCAGCTTTGGATGCCTCTGCTTCACCTGCTGGCAGGAGGAAGGGAGGATTGCCAAGGCAGGGATGTGGAGCAGCGGGGATTCTCACACTGGGACTCTCGACTTGCCACTGTGCCATTTTCAGTCCTTCTCAGAACGGTTTTGCAGACCGGGGGAAGCGGAACAGTCTCTTAAGCATGTCAGAACACTTTTGACAACTCCTAACAATGAAGGAAAAGAAGTTGGGAAAAATTAAGGATGTTAGAAAGTAATGAAATTTCAGCATCCTGAATAATAAATAGTTCTGGTAGAGAGCAATGCCTCTGTCTTTTCTTTTTCCTTTTTTTTTTTTTTTTTGTATGGAGACAGAGGAGAACAAGGGAGTTTTTGTTTCTTGATTCCTCATCTAGGAAGCACAACTGGCTCGTGCCTTCCGTGCTTCCTGCACAGCTGGGGCTGCCAGATCAGTTCCTGCTGAGCAAGGAGTGATCCCTGTCTGAGAGCACCAGGGGACTGCAGCCTAGCGCTGAGCTGTGCAGCATTTTTACCTTTACTGTCAATACTAACTGCAGACCAGAGCTAGGCACTGAGTGCTCTTCACTGTCACTGCTTCCCTGCTCTGCCACAGGGAAGTTTTGGAGGAGGGATAATTGCAGTGGTGTGAAGTGCTTTGATTAGGAAATTCTGAAACAGCTTTTGATGTTACTGGTGATCTCTGCATGCAGGTTTTTCTCTGCTGAATATAAACAATGAGAAAACACAGCTGAAGTTTCCAGTGTCTTCCTATTAGATGTGTTCAGCTGGAATCAGCATCAGCCCCAACCCTGTCTGGAAAAAGGCTCCATACAAATATCAAGCAATCCATCATCGTAAGGGAAAACAGTGAACAAGCCTTGCTGTGTCTGCTGACAGCAGGAGCAAAGGCAAGCAAGACTTGGGCACGTAAATACTCAAGGAACAGCCGAGAGAAAGGCAGGCAGAAAGACCTGACATTTCCCTCTCCTTGTTACAACTACAAAAGGCACAAGGGCATCCAGGTGCTACAAAATGCAGCCAGTCTCCCTCTTCCTTCCAGATCCTGCTGGTTCTCCAGATCAGTTTGTTCTGGTTTTCTTTTTATCTGATCAGTTTGTGAATCACAAGTGAAGTTTTACAGCTCTGCTCTGTTTAAAGCATTATAGACTCAGGTTTACCTTTAAATAACTAAGTGGGGCTGCAGGAATCCATCCAGCTGCTGCCAGGCAAGCCGTCAGCCTGAGTCTGAATATGTGCATCCTGGAGGATCCACAAATCCATGAGTGTGGCACTGCATCTTCTTCATGCAGTGACAGCCAGTGGCAGGGACAACTGCAGCTCCAGCACTGGAGGTGGCCCTTGGCTCATGAGGCTCCAAAGCAAGGAATTTCCAGACCAGTCACCTAAAATCCCAGCAAAGGTGACTGGGCAGGCTCTGAGGGAGACAACACTGCCATGGAAGTCTTTTGCTGGCTCCATTCAAGCTTTTACCTTCATATTCAAGCATCAAGGTAATGAAGATGCAGCCGCCTCCTCCTCTCCCTGCAGCTTTTATGCTTTGCCCCTCTGGCAGCTTTGGCTGGTCACAGGTTGAGGACAGGGACTGCACACTCTTCAAGGCAAGGACTGTTCCTCTCCTCAGTCCTCAGCATGCCAAGCAAGTGCTTTTCAGGGCTGTAGAACAACCACTGCCTTTCCTGTTCCTTCTCATTCTTGGCACAAAGGCACCTGAATCACTTCCAAGTGAGGTTAAAAGCATTCAAGCGTCTGTTTGCACATGGGGTTTTCTAAAGCAACCTCTCTTTGTAACACACGCTTCCCTCGGCATACCTAAAAGTAACCAAATGCCTTTTCCTTTAGGAACTGCCTTCCTATTCCCAGGAAAAAAGATTCTGTCCCCTTGGCATTATATCCATTGCTTTGTTTTCAAGTTTCAGCTTCATATTTGAGCAGTTACATCACACATCTCCCATCTCGGTGGTGGAGGGGTAACACGAGCTAGAAAGAGCACAGTAATTCACATCACCTTGTTTCCTAGGGTGAGACCAAAACACTGCTTGCAAAATACCAGTATTTTTATGCTGCAAAAATACAATTAGACTCTCAATTACATCTTATTAAATTTACTCCTGGGACTTTGTTAGCGCAAGACAGGCAAAGGAACTCCCAAGGGCTCTCACTAAATCCTCCACACCACGCCTTGCCACTCCTGCAGCTACAGAAAGGGGAAAAAAATATTATTTCCAGGGACCAGAAACCCAAATTCTGCAGACACATCTGCCACAAAGTCTCCCCGAGTCATGAGTCCCAGGGAACAAACTGGATTTACTCACTTGACTGAGGTTTTCCACGGGCACAACCTGTGTTTGCAGAAGTGGGTGTTCCAGCGGTAGCTCAGGAACGAGCAAGACACTGAGGAGCTGCTCCAACAAGAGGACTCTCCACCTTTTCTGAATACTGGCATCTCCCAAAAAAGAGAGCTTGCAGATTTAATTAAATTTTACTATTTTATTTGTGAAAAAACTACAAGCAGAATTCATAAATAGACATTTCTATTTAAAGCAGGAAAATGATAAAGTGGCTTCTAATAACAGTCGTGCACATGCCAGTAACAGGAATATATTAACATCTTTTATTTGCTAGACAAAGAGCAGTGTCCAATATAAATTTCCCAAAAACATTTAAGACCTGTGAATTTCTGACCAGTTCACAAAACCACCATTGACACTTTAGCATGAAGATTAAAACAAACCTAACAGGACTGTCAGCTCTAAAGACTTTACAGAGCGGAAAAACTTTCAGAAGCGTTATACAAGCTGTCTTTCTGGGCAAATGAAAAATAGAGCTCGTATAATACATTAACATAAAAATCCACAAGATAAGATTATGTTTTGACATACTTAAACAAGCAATCTATATTTGTCTCCAACAAACAAAGCTAAGGAAATAATGTAACCATCTTTACACAGTAAATTAAGGTTACAAGTCATACACAAGAACAGAACTGCTTGCGCATTAAAAACTGTTCAGCTCCATTGTCATACTCTAAATGTTGGCTCTTAAAACCATTCGGTTACATACAAGCAAAGGTTATTATATAGTCAGCAATTAATAAATTTTCAATAATTTAAGTTTATGGTAGAGCTTAAAAAAGTAGACTGAGAATGATCTTGGTAAGGCAGGTGAAAACATCTCAGTGGAAATAAACTCACAGAAGCTGCTGCCAAATTTTGGGTCTGTCCAATTTGAAGCAAAGTTCCAATTGAAATAAATAGCCTGGTGGTGTAAAACGCTGTCACCTTTCCTTTGCAGAACTACGTCAACTGAGCGAGTCAGGCAAGCTGTGTCGGTGTCTGTGTGTGTGTGTGTCTGTGTAAGAGTCCAAACTTTGCCATCGTAACACTGTGCTTCACTTACCTGCGTTCTGTGCCACTGAACACCGTGAATCTGGTCCTTCCCTACACTAGTGTTTGCTTGGTTTGGTTCTGGAACACCTTCCCCACCCAGGGCGGGCCGGCCCACGGCCACGGCACGGACGGAACCGCACCTGCGGTGCTGCAGGAATGCCAACTTCCGAAATGGTGAAAGCAAACGCTGTCCTTCAAACCACAACACAACAGCTACGGATGAGGCTGGGGGTTCAATGCTTAGCTAGCACTTCCTAACTGATTGCAGAATTACAGGTCACTCGTTCCAAAGAAATTTTCCCATCTGTTTGTAGCAAGCTACTTCATCGAGGAGGCACGCCAAAGGGACAGATGTTACCGACTTTACCACGAGTAGCTGGGTACGGCGTTAAAGCTTTTCAACTGATCTACAGGTCTAGTTTCACTTGAAAAAGAAGCAATTTCCTGGTACACACAATGCTATTTTTTTTTTTTTTTTGCACAAATTCCCAGATCCAGCGAAGAAGGTGAGCACGTGGTTTGACTTGAAGCACCAGAATGAGCCCTGCTGAGGCCAGCGGGACCTGCCACTCGCTCACGCTCTTGGCTGGATCACGGCCGAGATGCACGCAAGCCTAATTGATAATGGATCATTTATAAAGCAGTGCAAAATATACAAGTTCAGGGGCATCTTCAAAAAATCTCTCTTAAAAAATTATTCCAATACATTTCAGTAAAATAAATAAATATGGCTGACCAGTTTACCCTCCCTGAGACCCTTAAAGGAATAGTAAAAACTGGAAAAGGAATGTCTTTGCAATATCCCACTAATGTTAAAATGTGGATTGAGATATTCATAGTATTTAAAACTATGTATAATAAATTGTCTTGATGCTCATAGGAAGCATCTGTTTTCCTTTGGTTCTTTAATACTTTTAAAAATGCTTACAAAAGACAGCCTATACTGTGAATATAAGCAGAATTAAGTTGGGGTGCCCGTGCTAACGTTCAGAATGAAACCACTGCTGCCAAGGCACTGCCACTGCACGTACCTTCAAGCAGGGGCCCTACCAGATCCCTTCCTCACACATTTCTGTCACCAGTGTGAAAGGAACCTACATCTGCTACTTAAAACCACACAGATTTTAAAAGAAATCTTAAATGGGTTGCCTTCACAAAGAGAAATTTCTCTTGCCAAGCAAATAATTCACAATATAACAAGCAGGCACAAAGTTGTCAAAATGTGGCCCTCTTTCATCATGCCCAAAAGTTATGCATTTGATGTCAGATGAAGCCACAGCCTCTGTGCCTGAAATTACTGCAAAGCACCCTGGGGCCACTAAATAAAGATGAAAAGCCAAAGAGGTGTGGGGTTTGTTTTGTTTTTTAACAAAAGTTTGTTTTGCTTTTTAACAAAAGTTTGTTTCACCTCTTCAGCCAAGTGTTTTAGCAGGATAATGCATGGAAGGTAAACTGTAAAGCAACACTAACAGGCCAGGAAAAGAAATCATAGTCTGGATAGCTTTAAAGTAAGAATGAAGGAGATGCTGGTCACGAGCATGACTTGCCAGCACAAAAACTTTTCCCTACTTTTGCTCCCACAGCAGGAGACTTGGAAGTGTCCAAACGCTGACAAGCCCATCACTGGCCAAGATGCTGTTCAGAAACCACTCCTGGGACACAGATGGACGCCCAGGATAAGAGCCACCCCAACAGCATGGACGGGACAGATGGGACAGGGCTGACAAGCACCAACCCACACGTGGCTGGAGTGAGCACCAGCTCCGTTCCTGAGCTCGGGATTGCTCCCAGGCTTCCTGCTGCCTTCAGCCCACAGCAACCACTCCAGTTCTAGCTACCTCAGGCACTGAGGCTGCTGGCTGGAATTCATTAGCAACACCAACATGTGTGGGACTGGCTGTGCGTGACACAGCCATGCTCATGTTACCAAACACACGGATCTGGGGTGTAACACCAGCAGTCTGGTTGGGAATGCTTCTGCTCCAGCTGGGCATGGACCTGCACATCACCAACCTGAGTGACCCTAGGGGAAACACCAGCTACCTGGAGCAATCCTCTCTCATCTCAGAATACAAGCTGTAACAATTAAAACCGCGCCCAGTACGCTTTAGCCATTGCTTAGGGAAGAAACGGGGAAGGAACAATAGAGAGAACAGGTCCCATCCAGGTTCAAACCTTCAGGAACACTTTTCACCTAACACCAGTTCCATTTCAGTTTCAGTACTTTCACAGAAGGGGACTGTCCCAGATCTTGAACGGTTCAATTATTTTGTTTTATCACTTCACAGTGTTTCAAGCACCAGCGTTTCCATGTATTGGTTTCAAATAACCCTTTATATATATTTATTTATATATATATTTATATATAATTTATATCAAAACTGATAGTACACAGTATAACTGGAAGAAGAACTGAACTTAAAAAGGATATGTTGAAAGAGGATGGAGTTTGTGAATGCAATAAATAAAGCCCCCTTCCCACCCCACCCACTCCCTACCCCAAAACAAAAAGTTGTCATGTTCATGGAAAATTGTGCACAGCAGATATTATAAAAAAGTAGATTCAGGAGCACATCCAATTATAAATGATTGTTAGGAAAATCATATAAAACAATGGAATACATAAAAGTGTCAAGAGTAATCGCTAGGGTGAGAAATTCCTTGGTGGCCAGATGCCCACGGCAAGTAGAAATTATCCTGGTTGCATCAGTAAGGTCGATGTCCGAGAAAGTGTGTTCAAGCACAGAAGAGGCTCTCCAGGATTTGAACGGCGTGGGCAGGTGGAGTGTTTGAATTTCATACCCTGATTCATAGTTTCCACAACTCCATGTGCAATTTTTCAGAAAGATTCGTCGTTGACTGCCGACATGTCCCCCTTGGGTGTGGAGGAACGGGACGAGCCCTTGTCTGTGCTCTCAGAGCCCGAGCTGCTCTGATTCTGTTGTTCTGATCCTGCACTGGAGGTCACTGTAGAAGACGACGTGGATGAAGAGCGAGTCTTTTCTTTAAAGTCTGTGATAATTACTGTGACATTTCCCACTGTGACTGCCAGCTGCTGTGCAGTACTTCTGTCCACATTTTTCAGTCTGGGTCTAAAACAAATGAGAAGACATTTAATAAAAGGATAAAAATAAGGGAGAAAGGGGAAGTTTATTAGGAAAAGCATTTGAAAACAAACTCGGTGTGACTTGTGCTCCCTTGCCTGCACAGTTGGCAGTGGCTGGGAGGAGAAGCCAGGCAGGCAGAGTGCTGCAGAGCACAGGATGAAGGTGTGCCCTGCTCTCTGTGCCAGCCAGGCTCCTTGTGCCTCTGAGGGCTGCAGAGCACACTCAGCCCTGGAGAACAACCTGTCTCACAGAGCTCTGCACAGGGAGTCTCTTGCAGGCTTCTCCCTATCCAACCCTGCCAGAAAGGAGGACACCACAGCAGAGCCAAGCGGACAGGAGCCAGACAGAGCAAAGGATCTCCTCCCCAAGGGGCAGATGAAAGACTTCTCTTATCTAAATTCACCATCTCATCATGTGCCCTGATGTTATGAGACAAGGCTGTGACTCTGCAATACAAAACCACATGAAAGCATTCGGCCACGGCTCTTTCATTCCCCGTATTGGAACTCTGCAGCTGCAAACAACACAGGCACTGGGACAACTTGGCTTCTCTTTCAGCTGCTTTGAGCTTATACAAATCAGATGCCCAACCAGCCTATGGATAAAATAGCTCATAATGTTCCCTCTGGAATCGAGGCTATTGTAAATAAAATCCAAAATGTACAATGGTATTTTTTGCAGCCAGAGCTTTTGGTTAGGGGAAAAAGAAAAGGGGAAAGAAAAAAACACAAACCACCTGAAAAGAACGCACTGGTACTTATTGCTCAGGATTATCTCAGTAATTTGCATGCTGTGCTATCATTCAATTAGTAATGTAGCTAATAAGGGTCGAAGCTCTAGGAAGCTGACATTCAAGCACATTTCACGGGCTGGTCCAAAGCTCTGCTTCAACAAGCCTTGGACATTCCTCCAGCTACCAGCAAATTCCAAGTCAGCTGCAGAGACTGCTGTAATTTACAGCTTTTGCTCCTAATTAAGGGTCAGACTTAAGCAGCAGAATATTCTCAATAGGGAAATTAAAACGGAGAGTCTTTATACATCAGTGAAAAGTAGCTTGCTGAGAGCTGCCTTATTGAGAGGGATGGAGGGAAGGTTAATTTACTTTGGGATCAAGCTTCAGCTTTTAAACCACTCTGCCTTTTCTCCTCCTCACTTGCAGCACACAAGGCTAGTGCAGTAAAACAGAAAAAGAGGGAATTAAGCTCATTTTCTACCCGCCATGAATACTCAATGGCTTGCAGTGCTAAGTTAACAAGGAGAAAGTCCTTAAGCAGCAGCTATCCAAGTGGTATTCCAGAATCAGAACAGAAAAATGCATTGAGGACAGATGTACAGCTTCCAAAATAGAACAATTATATTTCTGCAAACTTCCTCACCAAAAATAAAGTTACCGCACCAAAAATAGTATTTTCTTATCTAACCTAGGAGGCTGCTGCAATTTTTAACAAGTACCACAGGAAGAGGATTTTTAATAGACAGAAAATACAAACAAAACCCCAAAACACTGCTGCATTGGGCTAGCACTCAGTAAAACTCCTACTTGTAGCAGCCCCTTCACTCTGGGACCAGCCTTTTCAAGCCCAGAGCTGCGCTCTGGATTCCCAGGGCAGGGAGACGCACCCACGCTGCACAGACACACTCACAGGAGCTGCCAAGCTGCACAGGCAACCACAGAGAGATGAAATGATGCCACCTCGTTTGTGGCTTACAAGAAAGGCCAGCTGGCTCAGCAGGGTTTGAGGTTTCCGCCGGCGCTGCGGTACCGTCCCGGCAGATCCCCCGCACGGCCGCCGCTGTTCCCGGAAGCGTAGCACGAGGACGTATTTTCCTCCCCGAGCCCCGAGTTCCTCTAGGAAACCCAGTCCTTCCTGTAATTTGCCTCGGTCATTTGTTTCCTCTTGTACTCAGAAACAGCCAAAATGCTGGCCCAGATACCGGAACAGAGCCCGCTGCCTCCGCCTTCCTACAGGGTTGGACGTGAACTCCCGCTATTGCTCGTTAAAAGGTAGATCTGAGAGGTGTAATTAGCTTAAAAAAACCCCCCCAAAAAAATGGAGCTGCCCATGTATCTTTAAATGCCAGGACAAAGTAACATGGAAGGGCTGTGGGAAGCAGGGCTGAGGTACAGGATTTCCCCACAGTCCCACTCACAAACATTCACATTACCACTTTTAGAACTGAGCCTCCCAACCATTTCTCTGGGAGGTTTTCAGGGTTTCCCCCGTACAAAGAGTTGATTAAGCACAGATGGAAACCACCAATCTCTTCAGCACATGCATACAATTTTTGCCTCTTATAGAAGAAAGGGATTGGCCCACTCATGTTATTTTGCAAAATTAAACACCCTGATGCTTCAGGTTTATAGCGAAAGGATTTTATGGCCAAATAAGTGAAGTGTTTCAAAACATTCAATCTGAAAGTACACAGGAAGGCATGGTATAAACCAAGACATATTGTCAGAAACAGGCATGGTATCCAAGAAATTTAAACAGGATTTCTTAAAAATCCAGAGAGCCCTAAAAGACAATTTACAAAAAAACCCAGAAAAACTGTTAAGCAATCTGGGCATGAGAAAACCTTATCATTCAGTAAAAATCAGGAAAATACTCTTGACAGCACTCCTGAGAATTGCAAGAAAAGTTCTACAAAATAAAACACTTAAAAAGACAGTTGAAGAAGTAAAGGAGATGAGATATCCTTTAAAAATACCCAGCTAGACCTGGTACTATTAAGGCTTAATTAGGCCTGGCAAAAGCTTGCCACAAAACATGGACTAAAAGACTTTGCAGTAGACAGAGTGACTCCTTTAATGAGTAAAAACAATTATTTGATGTAATCTCTCAATTTAATATTATGTCATTAGTCAAGTACATCAAGTCTCCTGCATCCTAAGTCTCAAAATAAGTACCATTTAAAGAAGAACAGGACAAGAAAAGAGTCACTGCAATAAAGCTGCCTCTCTGTAATCAAATCAGCAATGGACACTTCTCTCTTTGGGGGCTGAGGAAGAGTTAACAGCAGTCCCTGCAAACAGCTCAGTCTTGTAGCATAGCAGATGTCACACTGCCCTCACTACATTCCAGTGGGTTGCTGTGCAAAGGATATTCACTCTTTTTAAAGACTTTCATGCTAGTATTTAAAAACTTTGAAGACAAGAGTTTCCTGTAGTCACACCTTGCCAACTTGAATGCCAACAGCAGTGCCAACCATATTTCCCATGTGCTTTACCAGTGTTTGCAGCTAATACTACCTCAGTTCATGTGGCTTCACTATAAAACACCTATTACAGCACATTTTAAAGAGAGATGCAATTCTTACACACAGGCAAAGCACCCAGTTCAGTTCTGCCTCCTACAGCTCTCAAGTTCAATAGTACAAAAACTGTTCTGTGATGCTGAATTTTTGATTTAAAAAAATGGAAGAACAGTACAGGCAAGACTAGGAATAAACCTCTCTTCATACATTAATTTCAAACTTAGCCAAATATCAAACCAGCCATTTGTGCTTTTTGTTGATAGCAAGATCCCAGCAAATCTGTTCATGTATACTTAGTTCCTGTATACTTGGAAAATTATCTTGACAATTACGGTGACTGAATTACAGATAAGGAAGTAAAAAAGTAACCTTTGTTACTGCTATCAAGTGATGATAAGAATTTGATACAATTGCTGGTTAATGTTTTTCCCCCACTGTGTCTACAGTCAAAAGCATTACTACCCAACTGACAATACAATTATTTTAGCAGAGAAATTAAAACAGAATGGACAACAGAATTAATATTTCCAAAGCCTGAATCTGTCCTCACCAGCGGAGCGTTCAAGTGCTCGTACATCAAAAAAAGAAGTGTTTGCTTTTTAACACAGTTCTCAGATACCACAGGCTCAACTTTAGTCTAGAGTTACCTTGAAGTGTGATTTGAGTCGCTGGTCTTTGTTGTAGTATTCCCAGACTGTATGCTGTTTGCTTCACTAGGAGGATCTTTCACAATATCCGACTTTGGTCTGTGAGAATTGGAGGGAAGAGGGAGATTACAATGTTGGTTTAACTGCACAATTAACCAATGCACAGTGCTACTGAAATCACATCACATTTAATACTGCATCCTTCAAACTTACTTAGTCTTCTTGTTAGTGTTCTTCTTTGTAACACTTGGACTAATTTCCTTCTCTTTGTCAGGTTTTTCTTTGTCTTGTTTTTCCACTTTCTCCTTCTTCTCCTTCTTAGGTGGCGGTGGAGTTGCATATTGCTGGGCAACTTGTTGTGCCACCAACTGAGAGTTTATTCTAGGTTTCCTATAATGACAATGAAAAGAGAGATCTATAGTCAGTCTTACACAGTAAAAATAACTACACTGAAAGCAGTATGAAGATTTATTTCCGCAACCAGGGAAGAACACTCCACTTAAAGAACCAAATGGATGTCCTTATTTGATGTGAAGTACTACTGCTGTTACCAAACAAGACAGAAACGTTAAAAGAAAGAAATACTCTGAACTGCTCTTTCATCAGGTTTTAGTATGTAACATTATTAAGTATAATGCTCCCTTTCTTCATCTGTGTCATGAAATCACAGCCAATTTTGGGGGGAACAGCAGTGAAAAATCAGCTTTCAAGAAGCTGCCAGCCATACACTGTGGCTACACTTTAAGAAAAGGAACAGAATGTGACCAAAAAAAAAGTTTCCTGATAAACATCAGCCTCCTTCATATCCTTCAGTTTAATTTCTCAAATAAGCTTCTGGTTCAGCAGCAGCAAACCTTGCACAAATAACAAAGAACAAGAGAAGGTAACTGAGATGACTTTGTCCCAAGGGCTGGGCTGGCAGGAGCACAGGAGACAAGTGGGCATTCACACTGGCACTGGGAACAGCCGTGCCAGCCTCCGACACACCGTCCTCACACCATTGTCCCCAGCCCCCAGCATGCTCAGACAAAAAACACAAGCAAGCTGCCTTTCAAAGGCTGCTTCCACTGCAAATTATGGCTTACACAGAGAGGAGCTTTGCATGTAACCAATATCTTGGTTATTGATCCTCTCATATCCAACAGGAATTGGTACCTTTGTCTCTCCTGCATTCCTCATCCAAACTCTCATGTTCTCTTCTGACAACTCAAAAACTTTTCCCCCCTGTCATATCACAAAGCAAATTATACTCTGAATACTTCAGCTATTCATGATCAATTCAATTCCTTCAACACTCCAGAAAGATTTGTACTCCCTATGACCACACAGCTTGTGGGAGAGGAACAAAACCAGGTAATCAACTCCCTTAGTCATCCATAATAAACCAAATGCTAATTGCAACAGTTGCCCAGGCTTGTCCAGAGCTGTTAAATTGTTCATAAATACAATTCAAATTCGCACATACATCAGACTACAACAGATTGCCAGTGAAAGCTGCACCCAAGTACCATCAGCTCTACAGCTGATGAACCCCAGGGGTTTGTGCTGCAGAGCTCTGTACCTGCACTCAGCTTTTACTACAAACACCCAGAGAGGTTTCAAGCACCTACTTAGTGGTGTGATGTGTTGAAAAAAAGTCTAAAACATTAATTGCTCATACATAACATTTGCATTGAGAGATTATACACGCAAGGGAACATGCAGAGAATTTCTACTCCCTGTCATGGGAAAATCCAAGTATCTGCTAAGCCTCTCTTGGTACTGGTTTCCTGTATAATGGTACCAAGATGTCTTCACTAAAGCCAGATATACCCAATTATTGAATTTCTCAACCACAGACTATTATAAAGCCTATGCAACAAGTTGAAATCAGGTCCCTGACCCATCTCAACACCTCTGGCAATCAGACTTTTCACCCAACATAGAAACTAACTCAGTTGATGCTACAATCTGCATACACATCTGAGTGAACAAAGATCTGGTCTTCAGCCTTAAACAACTGTGATACTGAAACGTTTTGCAAGCAGTTACCTGTTCCACAGAACAGTGAAATATTTAGCATCCTTGAAATCCAGTATACAGCAATTTCTGTCTGACTCAGAGGGAGCACGTACAAAGAAGTGGTTTGGTTACATGGAAAAGATTTTCAGATTGATGCAACCACACTAAAAGCTGACAACAGTAACTTGTGTCAAGCAACCTGCTCACTGCCTACTAAAAAAAAAGACAAAATGTCAAGAAATCTTCAAAGAGAGGGCAGATACCATCTCCCTGCATGATTATACATGATTAACTCACTGCTTGAAGCTGCCACTTCTGGCCAGACTTACAGTTATTTGCTGTTTACACAACCAGCTAAGTCAGAAACCTGAGCCATTCAAGGGAAATCCCAATTCATGACTGAGAGGTTTTCCCACTTTACACAACTCTGACGTGCTCCTTGTGATGTGATTTCCAAGCCTTGTGCCCAACCTATGCAGCTGCCCTTCCTGTTGCAGGAGTGCTGCACTGCTTGAACAGAGATACAAATTTTAAAATGCAAACTAAAATAAAACCCAAACTTGCATAAATATTTTGTATTGTATTTTCCTAGAGAAGGCTGGAATGACAAAAGGACCTGCCTTAAAGCACTCCTGTGGAGACACTGCCCTGTGATCTTCTGCTCTTCATCTGTACCTGCGACAGCACACTGCACTTATTAAGTTTGATCATTTTCTGGCCAGTCACTGACCTAACCAGCACAGCTTCTCCAAAATCCATATTTACATATTCCCTCTTACCCACCAGGAAGGGAAGAGAGCAGGAAGCAGCCATGGACCTGTGGGAAGGAGAACCAGCCATGCCCATGGGTTTGCTCCTGCCATGAGGGAGGAACACAGAGCTACTGAGACTTTGGTCAACACTGAGCATCTTTCAAGGTCTGCTGCACTACTAGAACAGATTTTTTTTTAATAATGCAAATAACCCAACAACTTTCCAGTTCCTAATCTGACTGTTTCACCCATGCCAGCAGCAAGCTTAGGAAAAGGGTAAAAACCAGGTAATTTAAGTAACTGGCAGAGTAATAGTAATAATAATAGGAGTAATAAAATCCTTCAAGTAAGGCCCACACTGCCCCTACAGCCAGGACACACTGGTTAAAAGCCCTTTACTAAAAAGCCAAGCAAAGCAAGTCAAGCAGCACATTTTTAACCACAGCAAACTATAACCATAGGAACCACAATTGAGTAAAGCAGCTGCAACATCCAAAACTTACTCCAAGTTTCCCTGCCTACCAAAAATGATTTATTTGGCCACCTCCAAAGTGAATGCTTCAACCCAGATACACCACTATTATATTAAAGTAGTTATCACTTAAGCAGAACAGAATAGGAAGTTGCAACTACTTTTAAACTTTATTTTAAAGAATAAACAGCTACAGAAACAAGTATTAACCATTTTTTAATCCCAAAATCTTCTCACTGGTTTACTTTATGCAACATACAAGTGTTCAGGTACACAGAGAATACATCTAAGTGACAAAAATCAAACCCTAGCTCAGCCTCTTCAGGCTTTCTAACCAGCATTCACGCTTAAGGAACAACTATGCTGTAACCTACTAGAAGGTTGTTAGTACCAACACCACTCACAACTCACAGCTAAAAAGCCTCAACTTCCCAAAAATTATCTGAAGAGATGAAATACTTAGTGTTTGACTTAGTTCTTGACTTTTCAATGCAAGTATCTGAAATAGGTGTGCTTTCTCCTATCTGAACTTCTTTATGATAGTGAAGTTATGCTTGGGTAATTTCCCCCTAATTTAGGTGACAATCCGAGTAAAGATCCAGCACTGATGTGACAAACAAATGCACATCATTTTTCTTTTTACAACATGAAAAGGATTGTCTCCTCCCCCTCTAAAACTAAGAGCAATTAAATGAAATTAAACTGTGCTTTCAAAGTTATGTACAGACAAATAAATTGTTTCACATTAACTGAACGGTAGTTTACATCCCAGGAGCAGACATCTGCACAACAGCTCATGACCTCTGCAGCAAGGACACAGTGCTGCATGAAAAAGCTGAAATGCATTTGTCTGCTCTAAGAATGGCTGTGGCACCTGGGTCTCTTCACCATCAACTCCCGTAAATGATGCACACAAATAATCTTTACTGCCTTTTAGTAACAGATTTCACAGAAACACTGTGCCTGCAAATATAAACTATATGCAAATATACATTTATATATAAACACACTATATGCAAATATTGTGCCCTCAGATTGCCATGTGAAGTGATACTGGGATGTTTCACTCATGGGAAGTGGAATAAATGCACAACTTTTCTGAAGCGCTCACTACCTACACTGCTGTGTTCTTTTAATAAATTAAAAATTAAAAAGCAAAGTGTAACTTTAAGGTTCTTGCAAGTAGTGTTTCACTATTGCATTTCCTTCTATGTCTCAAAGCTTCCCTTTAAAGCATGCCTCAGAACCAAATCCAAGAGCATGGACACCAAGGAATTCTGCTGCTCCACTCACAACCCCTGCAAGCAGGCTTAGGAGTGCAGCAGCACAAATCACCACACATCCAACACGGGAGTTACTCTGACCTGGATTTCAAGAGGGATATAGGAGGATAAGCTGCACCTCATTTTTCATGTGACTAAGTTCTGCATCTGTCTGGGATTTCTCTGGCCCTGCTGCCTTGAGAAAAGGGAAGGCACCTGTCTCCTGCAGACACCAGGGAACAGGGAAGTGACTGGGCTTTATCCCTGCAGCACCACAGACCTGGAGGGACCCCGGCAATTCCCAGGAACATGGATCTAATTACAACTGCTCTGACTTCCCTACAACTATGTTATCAGAAGAATGAAAGTGGCATCGAGTGGGATTTCAGAGTCAAAAGCCTCATGTAACATGAAGTAGGGAGGATTTGGATAATTTCATGCTGTTCTGGCTTTGATGTACGCGGTGATACCAGCCGACCTCTGTGCGGCTCCGCGGTGCTTTGAGAAAATGTGTTTCATGCACTGTGCAGTGTGAAGTACATGATTATTTTAATAACCCCAGTCACACATCAATATATCTTTGCTCAAGAAAAACAAGAAAACAAGACTAAAAGTATTTACAGTATTTATAAAACAGTTAGTGCCAAAACACTTATACAACAAGCATCCTTCTGAGCATGAAACAGGATTAGAAACTAACCCATGAGCAAAAACTAAATTAACGTCTCCTCAAAAGAATTTTACATCCAGAAGAACCAAAGCTTTGGAGAAATTAAGCTGAAACATGATGGGGTGAGCCCTCATTCCTACATGAATATTTTCCAGCTCATTTGGGATGACCACAGGGTCCTTTTTAGCAACAAGAATAAGGATGAACAGACACATTGTCCTTAGAGTAGAACTGCAAAAAAGTATGGAAGCTGTATACATTTATCTCCAATTCCCCACATGATCCAGGAAATAAAGCAACAATAACAACAGTAAAAGAAGACTAGAAGGACAAGCTGCAAGAAATATATGGCTGAGCAATATTTTGGTGGAAGAACAGAGTTATCCTTTAATACTGATGTGCTAGCACTGTTTTTATTTAGAAGACAGACATTTAAAAATACAAAAGTCCATCTAAGGAACATCCACTTGTGGGCCTCAGGTGCTGGGCACAGCAACAAGTTTGAAAGACTCTGAGTGTAAGTCTGAATATTTTAGAAAAAACATGAAAGAACAGCTTCACACAAAGAAAGCAACTACTTGTCACAAAATAAACTAGGTACATTTAAAAGTGTAGAGACACCTCCAAAAACTGTTCAACTGTTCAGTTCTCCTTGACCATCCAACCCCTGTGTTCCACCTCCTTGAAAGAGTCAAGAACAGGCAAACAGATAAAAAAGCCTCAACTTGGCTGATAACTATTCCTGGCCATGACTACAAACCTTGAGCTGTTCACATTTCAGAAGAGTGTTTTAAACTTTTTGTTTCTCCACCAAAAATTTTTAGACTTCAGGTCACTTCTCACAGATTGAACAATCTTCCCCTGCCCCCACACCATCCCATACTTATGTCTGTAAACTTTAAAAAGTTCAAAATTATTTGCAGTAGTTAATATTTACTGGGCTCACACAAACCCACCAGTTCTTTGCCTTTTTGGATGAAAATCTGCTTTTCTTTTGGTTTTCCCAATTTTCTTTTGAATCAAATAAGAATGAGAATGTTATTAAATGAAATGAAAGCTGTCACTGGCATATACAGAACAGGACAGGCATTTCTGGCTGCTGGGAAGTGTCTGGTCAGTGCCACCAGAGAAGAGTTGAGACTCTGAATGATGCCTATAAAAAAAAAATACTTCATTCTTGCTTGTTACAGGAGCCTCAGCACTACTTTTTAAAAAATATTTGGGCATGTTTACAAATCAAAGTGTATATATAAAAGAGGTTTATTCCCAGAGTTGTCACTGCACATATTCTACAGCTCATGTTTCTGATTTTTTTTTTTTTAGTGAACACATGCAAAAACAGTTCTAAGAGAGTCCCAGCACTGCTCTATAAACTATTCCATTATGACTGCTCAACAGCACAGTGTAATAGGTTTTTCAGTACTTGTCCAGTTCTTTTTTAATATACATTGTTCCATATAATCCCATTACAAAAATCTGAAGTCAGGGCTGTAAGATGTTTTTGCAAGCAGTTTGACCAGAATTTTGCCACCCCAAAACGAAGTAGTCACAGAACTCCTCAAAACACCCATTCTAATACAGTACAGAACTAGAAACTGCAAATGAAATGAAAACATGAAAGTAAACCTGGACCATTCACCTCCTATCAAATTAAGAAACATCTTATATGGTGCTTCTTGCACAGCTGGACTTAGGACCTGGTGGGCGGCCAGCAAGAAAGGAGCCCTGAGCCAGAAAATGGGGCTATTTGGGATTTTGTTGGAAAGTTTTCAGCAGAGAAGCATCACTGTTTGCATTTTTGCAAGCATTTGGCCTCTCTTTTGGTTTGTTTTGGGGGTTTTTTCCCACCGGGAAATTGATAAATCACAGAGTGAGTGGGTTTTCTGGTTAAAAAGGGCTGAACCTGAGTGACCACAAACCTGGGTCTGTTCTACCAAATCCCACGGGCTCTGCTCCTTGTACATGCCTATCACACAACACTATAAAATCATTCCAAAAGAGATTTCTAACACTGTATGGTGCATTGGACCACAGGTTTATCCTGTGAAGGGTTAACCCTGTGTTAAATCCTCTGTGGAGGCTTCCTGATACCAAGCAGTTTCAACACAGCAGCCAACAGCAGCTTCTGCACACTCTGGAGGACAGAGAGCCAAAAGCAAGAGTTAAACAGAAGTTCTTCAAGCTTCTTTGCTACTAGAGTGAGGATTGAAAATAGCAGTGATGATGAGTAACAACGCTGAGTATCAGTTATTGGAACAGAGCCTGACGTTTACTTAAGCGCTAATACCGTGAAATTCAACTTACTGTGTCTGCAGGAGGCAAAACAAAAGTCAGGCTGAAGTTTTGGAAGAAAGGCTGCTGTTCCTCCTTTCAGAGGAAAAGCCTGCCTGGAAGCACAGTCGGTGTTGGCAGCCTCACCTGCCTGCTCACCTGTAGCACCCATCTAAGCAGATCATTTCATATCTAATCTTTACTAATGAGTGCCAGCAAAAGCCCCGAGGCTGCCCAGCAGAGGCTCATCCCACAGCTGCTGTCTCTGACTAGTCCAAATCCCTGGAAAACACTTCCTTGGATGCCCCCAGCCAGTCCCAGCTCATCCCTGGAGCTGCAGCCCCCACAGTTCTCTGTCAGTGGGCAGTGCAGGAGCTCTGGGTGTGTATAAATAAATATATTCACACACCACACCCAGCAGGACAGTGCTGAAGAGCTGTGTACTCTAACTAAGGATTGTTCTGCACTCATCTGCTGAATTTAACTTCCAATAGGAACATCTTTAAAGGACTGGAGTGGGGAAATGTGTGAAATAGCTTTTTCTGCTTTCATTAAAAAAGTAACATTTCCTTAAATAAGGGGTTCAACACCCTTAATTAAAGAAGTATAAAATTAGTAAAGAATTGGCAAAACACCAAATTTACCATATTTTAAGACCATTTTTGTCTCATTTGATGGGGAAGCAGAACTGTCCAAGTGATCACAACTTCATTATGCTTACAAATACTATAAAATTACTACTTCTGATTCATGACTATATACAAAATATTCCCTCCCTGGGAGTGTTCAAGACCATGTTGGATGAGGCTTTAAGCAACCTGGCCTAGTGAAAGGTGTCCCTGCCCACGGCAGGGGGGTGGAACAAGATGACCCTTAAGATACCTTCCCACTCAAACCATTCCAGGATTTTCTGACTCGGTAAGACTAAAGCACAGAGTCAGAAATACAATTTCTCAGATGATTTCTTGCTCCATTATTTTACTTTAAAAAAAATTCTATTAGGATTTTTTAATGGTCCATTAAAAAAAAACCCATAAATTAAGAAAATACAGCACAATACATGTCTTCTGCTTAAAACAAAACTCTCAATATGTAATAGATTAAAATGGCATCAACTCCCAATTGCAACATCCCCCTAAATTCCAGCTGAATAAAAACAACTTTACAACTCCCCTTCTTGCCCTCTACCACCAGCAGTGGTTTGGTCCAGGCCTATGCACTTCAGAAAGAGCATTGCTTCCTAACCATTTATTGCATTTACAATGAAGAAGTTCTACAGCAACAGAAAAATTGTGTGACTATACACAAAAACCACAACTGAAATGAGATGCAACTGGAAATGTAAAGATCATCCCAAGCCCAAACTTGAACAGACGGCCTTGAGATTCCAAAATCATTCCACTTAGGTATGCCAATTTCCTTGGTCACCAATAATTTTAGTTCTATGTTGCAAGTGCTGCACAAGCTTAATTTCTGGAAACTTACTGCAACTGCCCTGCTCGTGCTATTGACCCATCCCAGATCCACCTGGGATGGATTCAGTTTAATCCATCACTGAAAATTCCAATCGCTGCTTCACGCTCCCAAAGAGGAGAATTTATCATGCAGCTGCTTCTGGTGTTTTCATCTATGGCCATACCTTACTGCAAAATACCAAATGTTCCATGATTTACAGGGACTTACAAAGTTGTTATGGAAAATCACTGATCTCAGCACAAAATTTACTTGCCTACAAGCACCAGAATGATGATAAAACTAAGGCCATTTTACTTGCTTGACAAAAATAAGCTGCTCTCACTAGCAAAAATTCGAAAACACTGGCAGCAACCAAGATGTGTATAATAAAATACATGGATTTACAACAAAAACAATTACTTAAAATACTTCTTATTTAACTGTTTATTAAATTACATGTAATCCTGAGAAAAGTACACTGGCTCAAAACTTCCTGGTGAGTAACAAAGTGCACTTGGGCAGCATGAGGGGATAAGCGAACCTGATAAAAATTTAACATGTAGATTCCTCAAAGCAACTGCTCATGGTTATTGCATAATAAATTCAAATAACAATAATATGAGGAAAATAATAGTTTTTAGCAGTAAAGCTAGAAACTAGGAACACCAGGCTTGGTGTGATAAAAGTACCTTATCACTGGAGCCAATTTATGTTTTTCTGTTTCAGACACTGAAATCCTGACCAATAATGGAAATTGTCACATATAATTCATCCAGACATGTCCCATCTGTGAGCATCTGCCTCCAGGTTTTGGGATACTTGAGTCTCACACTTCAAAATCACACCAGAAGAGAGACCAAACTTGGAAAACAAGGAACAAAAAGGAGAGATGCAGAGAAAATATGCTGCCTACCAAAAAAAAAGATATGTCAGTTAAATTCTCAAGCTGATCCCCTATCACCAGTACAAAATTTGGAGAATAGTGCTTAAATGCTCATAATATTTACTGTGTGAAAAATGCAAATCACTTGAATACCCAACCAGTGGATAGAGAGGCTTTTCTTAAAAACAATGAAAGAATTTCTACTAAGCAACTTTTGCAAAGTGCCCTCAAAATATGTGGGCTGTTTTATCAGAGCAAAATTCTGCTACACTTGCATGACATTGGAATACTGTACACTTAAAAATGAAGACTTCTCTATCATTTACCAACCAGAACAAGTCCAGATAGAAGCAAAATGACAAACTACCATTTCTACCACAGATTCTGAATAAACTTAATAGGCCCTAAATCTCTAGGGATGCCATAAAAAATAAAAAGCGCACCAATTGAGCAAGGCAGTAATTTTAATTCAGCTACATCAGACACTGCAGGCTTTACCTAAATGAGCAAACCTTGAGCTTTTCCAGCAAGCCAAACCTCCTTTTTATTAAAAGAACATCAATTATAGGATTTCCTTTCATATGAAAGCAGCATTTCAAGAGCCCTTGAACAGCCAGGAATGCAGCTTCATGACAAAGCCCCAGCCTGCAGCAGCCATGCACTTTGAGAGAGACATCAGGGCTGCTCCAAGGTGGAGCAGACACTGTCAGGGAAGCAGCACAGGGTCCCACTGGTACCAGTGAGTGGTACCCCACCTACCCCTTCACACCTCTGTCCCAGCACCATCAGCAGTGAAAAGGTCACTGCCAGTGGTTTAGAGAAAACCCCGCTGCTCAACAACCCAGCTTGCTTTTCTAAACACGCCAAGAAATAAAAGCTGCTCTGAAGGACAGGGCAGGCAGACATGCGTTTTCAAAAGGCCACCATGTGCTCAGAGGAGCTCTTTTTCTCCATTGTGTTCTCTGAACACAATGTGATAAGTGAACACAGATGTACCAGTGACATTTGGGGGTGTCCAGCTCCAGCAATCCTGCACACGCTGCTGCTGCCCGGGAAAGCCACAGGGAAAATCAGGCTGCCGTCGATAGCTGCTGTGCAGGCAACGTGGGAACAACACAGCCCCAGAGCACTGAAACTTTTGCTTTCAGAATTATTACTCCTGGGCGTGAGGAACTGGCCCAGATGGTTTCAAAATTTGCCAGGAAACAATATTACAATACTCAGTTTGAAAGCTCTTCCTCCCACTAGGCTAGAAAGCCTTAGAAGAAGCTACTTAGTAAACTTTGGCTCCCACTTGGAGTACCAGCGTGAGTTACCTGTATGTGCTTAGCATGACATAGGTTCAGCTGCCTTTGTAAATAAGACTAGCAGAGAGTGCTCTCCTACACAACAAAAAGCCAGGAATAACTAATTACAACAACAGAAACATTTCCGAGCTCTCCGCGAGCCAACTTCTGATCTGTGGATAACAATGATAACTACTTGTCCAGACAAACTATCGTTTTTCAAGAAAGTTCTCAGATAATCTTGAGCCTAAATCTGATTTTATTGTCCTACCACTGTTTTCATCCTGATGACTCCTACTTTGCAGCTTTGCATATACTTAAGTGGCTTGTGTTTATCTATACGTACATGAACATACCCAACCAAAATCCTGAATCGCTGTCAGTCCGGTACAAGTCTCAAGGAGGAAAAGCAGGCAAATTCAGTGAAGAGCTCTTTCCCCCCCACTTCTTAATTCTTCAAACAACTCTGGTGTTCCACCCTGGAGAAGTGGTTAGTCTCACTGAAAACTACCGGTTACACTGTGATCCTGCGCCAGCGGCAAATCACTCCAACTGCCCTGGCACCATCATTTAAAGTCATTTTCCATTTAAAGACTCTCACATCAGCGCCAGCACAGCCTTTCATTACCCATCCCACTTAATACCCACAATCTCTCCACAGCTCACTCGCTCGGTCTCCACTGACCAGGCAGCACACAGAGACTGATGTGTGGATTATTGGGATTCCTAATGCTTCTCTCCCTGCTGGCCGAGCACGGAGCTCTTGGCAGCCTGCCTGACCCGCAACACGTGTGGGTTTGTCAGCCTAATGCACTCTGTCATCTGCACAGGCTCGGGGCAAAGCAGGCCCCACGGCTCCCAATACTTCCAGCTACTTCACTTCCCAGCCCTGGTGGAAAAGGAGGTACAGAGTCAGTGTCTGGGTGTTTGCCACCTTTTGATTTCCGTGAGGTAAGAACAGCAGCATCCAGCACAATTCCTTTACCCAAAGGCTGGAGAGTCAACACGAGGCTCTCGTACAAAACATCCGTCCTTGCTTGACTGCTGTCTTGCAATGACTCAAAATCTGCACATCAAGAATATAGATCTGAGTAATTTCTTTATATATAACCTACCTTCTGTTAAACTAAATAATGACAGTGAAAATTCAAAGCCACAGCCTCAAAAATTATTTGTGACCAAGTCAGTTGCCACTAATTAAGTTTAAGGTTTTGTTGCTAAACTGTCCCTATGCCTGCCAATTAGTCAGGACAGAAAGAAATGAGGCTTGGGCATTTTTCTGTGTAAAAGATATACTGAGGTATTTTTAGGTGTGAGACAATGCATCAGCCCTGTAAATCCCACTGTAAATTCTGACAGGATGAATATACAACAGCAAATACCATGCAACATGCAAATAGCAAATAAATGCAAATTTACCATCATGTGTAACTAAGAAGTGTAACAAAAAGTGAAACTGGTTTGTAGATGAATGAAATACAGAAGCCGTCAGAGATCTTACTTGGAAATTGAAGAAAAAAATACTCAGAACACAGCTGAAGTTTCATTTCCTCTGTACAACAAAAGAGAACAGAAAGCTCAAGAATAGCACATGGCACATCCTCTACAATCTCCTCAGACAACACACACTGCCCTGACACACCAACACTTTCTACTTTATATCTGATGTCATATTACAGAGATTTTGTGAATTATATGAGCAGGGAAAGATAAAACTACCATCTATGTAACTAAATACAGGGATTTTTAGACAACGTATTACAATTTTTTTTTTCGCTAATAAACAAATACCAGTTGGTTTAGACTAGCAAACATGGTAACAAAAATACTTGTTTTGTTAACAAAACAACTTTGTTACCGTGTTTGCTAATCTAAAATAATTGACACTACTAAACTACATTGGGTTGGGTTCTGGTTCAAGTGATTCATCCAGCTCCCAGCATCACAATACCCAGGCACTTCAATCTCAGGTGTACTTATTAAGATACCCCTTGGTTAGGGTTTATTTCCATTTAACTACAGGGCAAGGTTTTTTGAGCTCTGGGACTACACCCTACTGGTGATACACATCTACCAGATTAGAGAAATTACTCGCTTCTGGAGATTTACAAAAATGACTCAGTGTGATTCTACTATGTTACGCTGCTTCTTCCTCTAATTTGTTACTGGATTTGTGCAGCTAAATGCTTATCACTAGAATTTCCAAGTTAAAGCAAGCTAAAAACAGAACCTTGTTTTTACTCGAGCGCATTGCGGAAAACAGAGTTGAGCAACCACTTCCTAAGGAGCTCCTACCCGCACTCTGCACCAAAAGTGGGGAGTAAAAGAGCACAAGCTTTGGGTTTAGCATAACTTTGTGAGCAATTACACACACATGAACCATCTAGAGGAAAAACAAGAAAATATTTTTCATTACCATCTCTTTTCATAATGCCTGGAGTCACTTAGAGCAGCAGCAAGTGCCAGGATTCAAACCAAACAAACCTCCCCCATCTGTCTGCACTGCCTACATGAGACAGCCCTGCCTGTTCCTGCCATTCCTGCTTCCCAAACCCACCTATTCCCCCTTGAGGAACCCACAAAGCCACAGGGGTTGGCACCAGTGCAGTGGCAGTTTTGTCATTCACGGTAAACAGCGAGGGAAGTTCTGAGTACTGAAGCCCCAGAATGAGTATTTACAGCCTGACCTGGAATCTAAAACGTCTAATAACATCTTTAAAAGCTGAGTAGCAACTTGGAAAAATATGCAGGCTTAAGATGACTGCTTGAAATTGATCACTTCTACTAAAAACACTGGGGTATGTGCAGCAGGAAAGGTTGAATCAACCCCTTCATCTGCAATAATACAAATTTTTGCTTTTCCACTAAGTTTCCTCAGAAGAAATTGAAAGCAATCAAACACCACAGAAAAACACATGGAAATTATCATTATGGCACAAAAACAAAAGCAGAAAAGCTTTTATGTGCCTCCTTTTAACAAAAGAAAGTCCGCTTGACTGACTTGAACCCACACCCCGAGGCAGGGGCTTGGTTTGGTTTTGTTTCTGTTTATTTCACAGTTTCCCTGTTTATTCAGCTTCTTCCCCCTCCCGGTGGCAGCCAGGGCAGCACAGGCAGGAAGCTCCATCCAAAACCAACAAGCAGCCCTTGATGCTGACAGCCACTCCATGCTCTGCTCTTTGAAACACAGATAGCCAGCATCCTCGTGAACCTGGAAAAAGCTTCAAGTCTCCTCTGAAGGCAAAGGCAGCAAACCACCTCAGAGCTTCCTTGAAAAGAATTCCTATGCTTGAGCCCAAGTGTCACATTAAGCTCAAAGAAGGTGGTGGAGGTGAAGAGGGAAAAGCCAACAAGTTACACAGTCAAAGCTGGATGTTGCTTAAATGCCACTCACACGGTGGTTAAAAAACTACCAGTGTTGAGTTGGAAGAGAATCCTTTGCTTCTTCCCTGGAGGCTGCAGACATTTCCCAGAGATACAGATACCAAATGCTTGGGAAGCATCTGGCTTCCCTGCTCACAGACAAATGCACTTCAGTGGTGTTTCAGACAATACATCCTATAATGAAGTTTAACCTCAGTGACACCAATTCCACCAGGTTCAAGCAAACTTCTTTTCCTTAAACAGGCAGTGGACTGACTGAGGGATCGTGGCTGAAGGAAGCATAACATGAACCTTTAAAATATATATTTTTAGCAGAAAACCTGGATACAAACCATCTTCTGCTCGTTTTGACATCTGCAGCACTGCTCCTCTTTGATCTACTTCCTTTGGGAATGGTGTGCTTGCATTAATGTATAAATCTTTCTCCTAATCTCAGGTACACCAAGACAGCAAAAATGCAATGTGCTTTTCCATCACTCTTCTGCCCCAACAGTCCCCTTTTCTTTACAGTAGGAGCTGAAACACAAGTTTCACCAAAGCAGACAGACTCCCATCAAACTACTTGGTAAAAAGTCTCCAAGAAAAGGTTTTTCTTAGAAAAGTGGATTTTTAATCTAAACAGATGTTGTCTCAAAGGCTACCATCTCAATGACTGACATGAAATACCTGATGAACTTATAAGAGAACCTTGAATGGAAAAGCCTTAAGAAGCTGACCTGTTCATGGGCAGCATCTACAATGCCCACTGCAAAACCAGGACACAAAGCCTTTGACAAGCTATTTCTTCACTACTTAAAAAACAAAAAACCACACAACAGCTTCACACTCAGCTTCTTTTATAACACAGGTTCTAGCAACAAAATCTTCTTCTGTTTTTTCTTTTTTCATACCAGCAAGAAAATCATATATTCCCCTTTGGTCCACTCACAGGAGAGTATCATTACCCTAACACAGGGTCTAAGTTTTCTGTCAGAATTTTACAGCCCACAGAGTTCTCCATGCAGATGAATGCTATGCTAATCCTGTATGCACATACCCTCCACACCACACACAGGTGCACAACAAACCTGCCCAGGTTACAAGTGATCAGAAACCTTTTACATCCTGCAATGCATTATAACAAGCCTTTTACAGAAAGCAGCAGCAACAGTAGTACTAAGGTTGCAATGATCTGCTGGTTTAAGTTCAGTAATATCTACAGGAAGATATAAGCCTAGTCTAAATCTGTCCCATGAAATTGAAAAATAGACCCTCAGATTTGCATGCCTTCTTTCAAGGGAAACACAGAAAACTGGAAAAACTATTTCATTCATTATTACAATCACAGCATCTCTCAAATTCTTTCAACCTAGGTAAGACATTCTTATATCAGCTGGACTGATTTTTGTACTGATCTGAACTTTCCCCTTTTCACAACTGTTAGGAACAGCCCACCCACTATCCAGGTCTTGGCAGGTAAGGTTCATCCAGATGCCTCAGGACAGAGAAGGGAGAAGACTGGAAGGCAAACACTCCTGGAACAGCAGGAGTGAAAGAGGCAGTGAATAACTAATACCTGCCTACCCACTGAAGCACACTAATTATAGAGAATAATTGAACAACTGCTTTCCTTACTCAGGGAGGTGCAGATAAGAGGCATGGGCCTTCTCATACCTCAGATGGGAGTTTAAAGTGCTCTCAGCTGGCAGCAATGCATAGAAAAAAGTCACCGGCTGTGACAATTAACAGCTTCATTTTAAGTCGCTTTTGTTCAAGTAACTCTTCCACTCAGACATATTACATGAAACAACCCTTCCTCAACTAAACAGATTTATTCAAGGCACACAGCTCCAACCTGAATGTAAAACCTGTAAGGCCCTTGATGTAGGGAAGCAGCCACACTGTGTTTTAATGCTCTGGAGTTAAAGGTGTAAAATGGACAGCGGTCCGGTGGCCTCCTACAACACCAGCAACAGTTCACTGTATGGATTCATTCTATTTAAAACCAGGTTCTCAGGGAGAATCAAAAACAAAGCAATGCACCAGCATGCAGAGGAAAGGGAGAGATGTCTACAAAATGAGTTACTTCAGGACATGCAGAGACATGTGAAAAATGACCTAGAACATAGGGTAAGCAGCAAATCCTTAAATGAGATGTAAAGTAAGGTATGGATAGATTTCATTTAAGTAGATGTTTACTAGCAACATTCCAGGAAAAATGTATTTCAATTAACAGACCTATGGTGATTTTATCCACGGTCTGTCCACTCAATCAGTGTTCCTTGGAGCTGGATGCATGGTGGGAATTGAATCTTTTGTGGGAGCAGGTGTGAGCATTTGCTGGAGTTGCCTGCAGTTCTGCAGTACCTCTGTTCCAAACACAACACAACCTTCATTAAAACATCTCAGTCGTGAGATTTTTGTGCCATTTGCTGCCTGAATTTGAAAAAAAAAAAAATAACACCTTTTGCTATAATACACTTTACACAGAGGCTAAAAAGAGACTGCTTGCATAACAAGTCTTATGCAATTTCCCAAATAAATTTCTACCTTTGTAGGGGGGGAAGATTATGATGACTTGAATATTTTCAAGGCTGCCAATTTGGCTTCAAAAGCTAAGAGTCCACATGCCATTCAAAATCTTACTGATAATTATTGCCACCACATCAGCACCCAAAGATCCCATCAGGAACAGTCCCTCACTGTGTAATAACAAAAGACAACTTGACAAAATACACATTTTACCAACAGAGTATATTCTCTAAAGAAGAAGCTGACACCAGCTGAAGAAAAAACTAAAAAAGATCACTAAAAGACAGCTCTAACTTTATGAACCGTCTTCAGCCTGGACTACTTTGCCAGAACAAATACAGTAGTGAGTGTCTCATGTGGAAAGACTAGACTAAGAAAAAAGCCCACTAAAATACCATGCAACTGAATGATCAACATGAAGATGTTTAAAAAACAAACAGCCTTCACACTGTAAACAAGCAGGTATTTTAAGTAACAAACAATCCAAGTAACTCAGAGAACAAAAACAAAAATACAAAATTAAGCCCAAGCAGCAGCACAGAGAAAAATAAGAGAGCAAGGAACTTGGCCAACAGAAATTTTGACAAATATTTTCACATATTTGGAGAAAAAAAATTTTTCTTCTCCTTAACTTTTTTTGTTGATTTTGTGACTTAGCCCTTTCTCTCCGCTGGTGTTTCTCTGGTCTCCACTCAGCCCCCAGGGCACAGGGCTGGCAATGCTGTGGAACAGCAACAGCCTTGCGCACCAAGCCCTGCTCCAGCTGCTGCTCCAAGCAGGAATCTCAGACCCCCACCCAGGGCACAACTGCAGCCTTGGAGCTGCACTGGGAATATGCTGGAAGTGCCAGTGATCCAGAAAGAAAAAGAAGCCTTAAATTCATTTTCATTGAAAATTGCAGAGGTCCACTGCAAGTTTCAGATCTTGGAGGGCCAGGGGGTTTCCAGCAACAGCTTCAGCTGGGTATCAGGGAGCAGAAGAGGGACATCAACCCTGGCAGAGGCAGCATCCATCCCCACCAGAAACTACAGACATTAAATGACACTTTCACAACTGAGCTAATCAGCCTCATTCCAAACAGAAGCTGCATTTATCATCTCAGAACAGCAGGCTTTTTTCTTAATTATCCAAGGTCAGTGGCAGTGAATATTGAGCAAACTGACTTGGGGAAACAATGTAGATAGAAACCAGAAGGACATGCAACCTTACATTTGATTAGCAGTAGCATCCCATTTTAAAATACAGCAGCTCTTTTCAGAGAGGAGAATTACTTTCTAATTAATCACCAATCACATCTGATAAGGTATCTTTTTAGCAACAGAAATACTAAGTACCAGAAAAATTCTCCCTTTTTTACACAATCACATAGGTTGGAATAGTCCTTTAAGACAGAGTCCAACCCTGCAGTGCCCGGTCCGCCTCTAAACCATGTCTCCAAACACCACACCTACACATCAGCTAAGAGAATGTTGGAGTGCAAAGGTTTAAGACAACTGAAGTGTTCAGCAGTCAGCTAAAGGAAGAAAATTACATTAATTTTTTTTATCAAATTCACCCAGAATTAGAGCAACACCTCAGAATTTTGATAACCATCTCTGTGCATAAGCTATTCACAGACTTTAATATAAAAAACTTGAAAGCATTACACCTCCAATCCAATCCCTACAAGACAGGAGGTGCACAGACTCACCTGCTGCCTTGCTGAAATACACAGCTTTGCCTGACAGGTTTGAGCTTGTCACAAAGCAGAAATTACTCTGGAAGGCTCAATAGCCGTTTCAGCTCCCCTAAAAACACAAGTGGTTAAGGGCTGACAGGTACTGCATAGCAGGAAGGTATTGCATAATTGCCCTGAAATGTCTATTCAAAAAATCCACAACAGAAATGCACATTATTCTCAGCAGCTGGGGAGTTTTTCATGTGGCATCCATAATTACACAGCAGCCAAAGGTTTCTGCAGATACAGAAGCAAAGAATAGTTCCAACAAGCCTAACATGAGCAATTTTCTTGGATTGACCAGGGCCTGATGAGAAGGACATCAGAGAAGAGGAAGGGAAGGGGAAAGGTGCAGAAAGATGCCTCTGTAAGTCTCCTGAGGGAACTGACACATCAGCAACAAACCTGCCCTGACCATAATGTTCCTGGGACAAAAAGCATCACCCTTGAAATGCACAGTGGTCCTCAGGCAATGCAGGGATTGCACAGGGCTGTGTTTCTTTCCAAGTTACATCCTGGCTTCCTAAGCTTGTTGGGTACATTATATAACTATTAATTACACCGCTGTTCGGCGTGCTTTTAACTGCAATGATTCAAACTGCTTCCAGGAGCTCACTAATCCAAAGTACAATCCTCTTGACAGCAACTGACAGATTCAGAATATTCAGTTCTAGCTGAAAGGAAGACAAATCAAACCCCTCATCTGTCTGCTGCAAAAAGAGCCAACATTCCTGCTGACCAGACCCACAGTTCCGTCAGGGGCTGGGACATGCTGTCCACAGGACAGCTCTGGGCAGCAGCAGGAGCCAAGCTCTGCTAACACAGCAAAGGAGAACTTCTTCCCAATGGCCACCTTCAAATTTATAGGGAAAAGAGAAAATTGGGTCTGGTTTGCATTTCCTCAGAGGCATTGAAAGGTTTCAGCCATCAGCTCCTGGACCCAGCAGACACCCTCCTTGGACACAGGCTCTGCCTCTGCCCTTCCCACTGCCAGCCAGGACCTTCCCTGCAAGCTCCAACACAATTCTACATGCATTATTTATCCCTCCTGCTAAGTCATGCAGTGGAATAATTACTTAACTATTATAATGATATTTTGCAGTGGCTGTACTCTGTTATACTGATTTTCATGAGCTTGCTTTTGCAGCATGCTTTGAGAAAAGAGCATATTTTCCTGGAGTATAAAAAAAGCCCAATTTTGATTCATTTCAAGCCTAAGAGCTGGATGTCAAAAGTGAATTTTTAGACTTATCAATGTATTCCTAATTAAAACAATGTTAGTATATTATTTGATTTCTGCTGTATCTGCTAACAACCACAGAAGACATGTTTATTCATTAATCTAATGAAATTTGAAAATAGTTATTAACAATTTGTACATGTTAATGACAAAGTTTTTCCTTCTAATAGAATGATGTTTTCCTTTTAAACTCTTCAAGACTTCAGTTAGCATAATTACCAAACATCTGAAAGCTGAGAGACTGGCAACATTTTTATTAACAAACTTAAACTCAAGTCAAGACACATTTGCATGTATTGCTTACCACCACATTAAACTTCACTGGAATAAATGCTCATCTTCAGACTCAGAGAACTGTTACCATAAAACACTGTTTAGAATCAGTGTTTTCTATATACTCAACATTATATAAGCTACACAGCAGAGCAATTAAACAATTATTTATGTCTCCCTACCCCCAGGATGCTCTTCAGGCTATGCATGATTCAAGGTGTACTCGCAGCAGTTAACAGCATTTCAAAAAATTCAACAGTCCCAGTAGTTCAGAACTGGTTGGAAAACTTTTTCTGCCTGAAGCCAGCAATTCTTCCAGGAGGAACTTTCCTTTAAAAGCTGTTAACAATAATACCCTGAACTGGCACAAGCAGGGAAAGCAGCAAGTCACGATAATCAACCCGTCTTACCTAGTAATAATCTGCTGGGTATACAAGCAAAGACATGGTTAACTCCAGGGAGAAGGAATGTAATCTTTTTGATACAAGTGAGCACATAGATGAGGCTCATTGAAAATTGTAGCTCTGCAAAATTTCTTGAATCTCCTGGGTTTTTCCGGGTATTTTGTTACATTCTGCTCGAAAACAAGAAAATGTTTGGTCACAGAGGTGCTCTCTGTAAAAAAAAAAAAATCCCAAAAACAAACAGAAAAGAACCAGATGCAGAATTGTAGCAGTCTTGGGCCCTGTTCAGAGTTTACAGGCTCCAGGAACACCAAGAGCAAAGAGTAGTCTGAGAAGTTCTCTGCTTACATGGACACAGAAAATGCTATTTCCCTAAGTCTTTGTTTAGGGCTTTATTCAACACATTTCTCAAATCTTTTTATCTATTAAAAACATCTACTTGAACAAACAGTCTTAGAAAAAAAAAGAAAGATCACAAAAAACAACCATGTTAAGTTTCATGTCAACTTATTCACTTTCTTCTCAGTGCCTCGATCCCAGAGGCCTGATCCAGCCCTTGCAGCTGACAGCAAAGTGCCGTGCTTCTGCAGCCTCTGGACATGACTCTAAAAAATCAATGCAAGGAGCAAAAGGTCACATTCTCCCCAAGCATCAGCTACCTGTTGAACCAAGGCAGGCTTGCAGATGCCAGCACACTCGGAAATAAAGCGACCGACTGTTATTAAACTCATTTCTAAGCACAATGTCTGTATTACCACACCCGTGACTAAATAAACCTGCTCCTCACACTACACCTTTGTGGGGAAAAAAAAATAAACCACTCATGCTTGTGACAGGTTTTATAAACAAGTAAGTGCAGTACACAGCTGTACAACTTCAGAGTTTTGAATTCAGAGTGCCAGCGGGAAAGTTAGTCTGGCTTAAAACTCAAAAAAAAATGGCAAGACAGGAAAAAATAGAGAGATGGAAATAAAACCAAAGTACTGCTCAGTGCTATCCTTCACTGTCCCTGCACATTAGGGAAAACCCTGAGAACTATAACAGGTACATTATTACGGATCTTTTTCCATTACTTGCTTGACATGCTGGACTGCTGGCAGCACGAATGCCTCTTTCAGGCACAAGAAGTGAGATTGTCCTCATGTTTTACATCTTTGTAAGTGTACAGGCTGAACATGAAGGTGTGATCTCCCATGCACTCACAGAGCAGGTATGCAGCACACGGGCATGATATTCTACCCATGTTCTACTTGGCATTGATTTTTCTATCAATTTGTTAACTTGTAATTGGAAAAAAAATCATCCCCTTCATAGAGACAGAACAGCTTTTCCTCACCAGAAAGTTGCACTGTTGCTTTTTTGAATGCTAATTCAGGTGTCTCAGCCCAGCAGTGTAAACTCCTGGCACACACTTGTACGTTCCCAGCTGATGGAAGCCAGGAACCTCAAGGAACCCTTCAGAGGTTCTGAATGCAAATGTGTGGTCTCAGCTGGCAGAGGTGCTGCCAAACTGTCACTGTCAATAAATCATCTAAAGAAGCTCAAAATTTCAGTTTGAGCTCTGCTATTCCAGCCCATCCCTGTGGACAGCCCCACAGTCCCATGGATGCATGTCACACATGCATCAGATATTCTTGTCCTCAAAAGTTAAGCAACTTACAACTAACTTGACTCACATCCGGCAATAAGTACTCCTAATTAATGACTCTTAATTGCTGCCAGAGCCCTGTATTCCCACACCCATGACAAAGCATGCTCTGCTAACCCCTATGTAAAACTGCACAACTCTGACAACCCCATGCCTTTAGTACCACACAGCTGAGCCATTCCTCTTCAGGAGCAAAGACATCACTGTACACAAGACAAAAGAAGTGTACAAAAAGTACCCACCACACCATTCCAGCAGCTCAACATCACTTGCTTTCTGGCTCCCCTTGCTCTTTTTTTTTTTTAACCATTATCTATACAGTTCAGAGAAAAGAAGATAAACACTGTTTGTTAAGTCTGACTTCACATGCAGTTTTTGAGAAGACATTTCAGAACCTAAAGTGCTTCCCAAAAATGAACTTCACCTCATACAATCTGTATGTGGACTTCATAATGCATTTACTTTACAGACAGGTAAACGTATGCAGGTGAGTTACCTAAATGTCCAGATTCACAGCAAGTTAAAGCTTTTTTTTCCCCCAGAAAAAGTCATGTCAAAGCTGCCAGGCCCCTGCTCACAGTGCTGGAGGGTACAGAAACCACCCACCAGCCACTCAGAACAACTGTGTCCTCCCAACATTTCCAGCTTCTGTGTGCGCCCTGTTGGAACTGACCATCTCTGGACACAGATTCTGCTTACACTCCTGCCCACCTTGCTTGCTCCTGATGGGATTGCTGCTGTGGCTCCCAAGAGCCCAGAAAGGAGCAAAGCAGCCATGGAGGAACAGCAGCTTGCAGGTTAACTTACCCTCCCTGGGCAAAGCTGGATGATGCTCAGCACACCAAGCTACCTTGACTCCAGCTCAGTGCTGCTGCCACACACCAGCACAGCCCCAGCTGTCCCTGGACAAGCCACCCTCCCTCACTGCCTCGTGCTCTGCCTTTTGCTCTGACAGAAACCCAGTGCCACCAGTCTGCTGCAGTAACTTCTGCTACCCAAGGGCTTCCCTTTCAACACCTCTCCTCCAATTAAGACCCACTGCCCTTCAAATCAGCCAGCTGCCTGTCTCTTCTCCAGTCAAGCTACTTGTGTGTAAAACCAATAAGACACACACAATTCCCCCAGAATAATTCACTATTTTTACGTGATGCAGGTTTACAAATTGCTAAGACTATGCTGAATTACAAACATTTCCTAAAGCTTATTAAATATTTCTGTTAAACTGATCCACACCCATAGATAACAAATGAAAATGGTTTTATTTCTCCTCAAGGCACCTGTAATAACGGAGCAATGGCAGCAAACAGGCACCAACCAGCTCCCTGGCCCTATTAGCATTACAGAGGAAAGCCTCCCCTTCTGCTGCTAATGATGTGCTCTACCCTGTATCCCCAGGAGACAAATGACTGCACTGGCTGATTGACTCCATCACAGGGCCATCATCCATCAATGTATTGCCTCTCTTATTGAAATCTCATCTCGGGAAGAGAAAGTGCTCTGTGCCACTTCCGAAAAAAACAGTGAAAGCACTTTCAGAATAAGAGCTCCAAGATATATAATGAGAGCCAAATATTTCAGCAGAGACACACATTTCCAGCAACTTGAACAGATCAGCATGCTTTGTCCACCCAGGACAAGTAAGATTTATGTCCTTCTGCTAAACTAGATCCTTTTTCTTTTTAATTAAACAAAGAAATGAAACACGTACCATAGACATAAATTTCTTGATCAAATTATAACACAGACAGTGAATATAATCATACAGATTAAAAATGGCATCCTGAGGATATTTAGCTAGCTGACTTGCTAAAGGGTGAATTCCAGCATCTCTTACACAGGCTGAAATCACATACAAGCCCCACTGTCACCTGCAAACAGAAGTGAAAAAAAATAAAAATCCTTCCATGTATTTATTTACTACATAGGAAACAAACAAAAAAACCCAAAACAAAACAAAAACAAACAAACAACCCCCCCCCCCCCCCAAAAAAAACCAAAACACACCAACAAAAAACCCCAAAAAAAGAGCCATTCTATTCCATTAATAAATACCCCTATAATGTATAAAACACTGCATATATGAGACTGGGGTGCAGAGAGTAACCCACACTCTCTACTCAATGGGGGCAGTTTTCTGATCAACTTTACACCACTGAAGTCACCAAATCCCAGCAGTTCTGCATCCTCTGTCCACCTCCCCAAATGGACCACGTGAAGCTGCACATGAATTACCCAGACACAGTTTCACATGCACAAAAATAATTTAGTTCAGATAAAATATTTTAGATTATGATCACTCTCACTTCTGTCTACTCAAAAATATAAATCTGAAGAAGACAGCTTTATCTCAGGCAAGATATTTCGTCTCACTTAGCACCTCTGCATGTTACAAACAATTCATTATAACTCTGAAATCCCCATAAACAATCTGCTCGAGAAAACATGTCTAAACATTTATTCCTTGTTTAGCCCTAAACAAAATCCAAAACTGACTTGTTTTGCTTCCATTTTATTTAAAGACAACCAATCTGGTAAGATCCTAAAACTAAAGTTTTTGGAACTTCTGAACAGAGAATTATAGAAGGGCCTAGGTTTGAAGGGATTCTAAAGATCACTTTGTTCCAACCACTCTGCCATGGGCATGGACACCTTCCACTATCCCAGGGTGCTCCAAGCCCCGTCCAACCTGGTCTGGAACAGTTGCAGGGATGGGGTAGCCACAGCTTCTCTGGGCAACCTGTGCCAGGGCCTCACCACCGCACCATGAAGATTTTCTTCCCAATACCTAATCTAACCCTGCCCTCTCTCCAGTTTGAAGCCATTCCCCTTGTCCTGTCCCTTCACACCCTTGCAAAAATTCCCTCTCCAAATTTTCAGTACCTTGATCCTTGTGGCATAAGGGTGTGCTTCATCTCCTGGTTTCATGATCCATATTTTCGATCCCTACAAGCCCTTTTCCTTGTGAATTTCCAGTATTATTTAACAGAAGATTGGCTGTGGGTGTACTTTGAACTTCCAGAAACACAGAGAGAACTTCAGGAATAAAATATCATCAAAGCAACACCCAGTTTTAAGCAATTAATTTTGGGAGAACTTGAGATTCACATCATTTGGAATACAATGAGTTACTGAACAGTCAAACAAAACCCAGTGGGCCAGCAAAGAGAAGTGATGCTGCTCTCTCTCACTTATATATTTAAGCCAGTCAGAATTACTATCTTTCCCATGTTTAACAGGCAGTGATTTTGCTGGTGTACCAATTAGCACTTTGCTACAAAGAACATGCTCCTAATTAATAGCTGGTTTATGGGAAGAGCAATGTTAAGGATCTGGTGTACCTCCAGATGCACCAAAAAAGTGCAAAAGGAGCTCTGCTTGATGTAAAGGAAATCTGTCTGCACAAAGAGACAATCAATGTATTTAGCATATGTCAGCTGTAAAAGGAACTTACATAAACGTAATGGAGGCATTTCCACATTATTTCTCTTGTATCCTGTAATCCTGGACATCTGCTTAGGGTAGCATGGATGGGCTACTCAGTGTTCCTTGTATTTTTTTGCTTTGTCCTTAACATAAAGTGGCAATAAGGGAAATTTGCCCTTAACTGTCTGAAACAACTTTAAATAAACACTCGAACCCTCCTGTAAGACCCCTTCCCTCTGGAAATGGCCAAATTTCTCCTTTTACCTTTTGAAGAAACAGCCCAGTGCAAAGAGACAAAGTACAGCTGCAAGACACAGCCACAGAGAGAGTTTGTATGAATCCTGTTTCAGGTCAGAGCTACGCATTACAAAACTCCAGCACACCTTGCAAGTGACCTACATTGCAGGACTGGAACCCACTAACCTACAGAACCACCTGAAATCCCACAAAGTAGGTCAGTGGGTTTCCTCCAAAGAAGAATTCCCCAGACAAGCAGAGATGCACATGAAATAAAGGACAAGCAGAGCACATGCTTTGCCAGACGCAGGAGCCGTGTGTCTCTGCTGCCATATTCCTGCAGACAGCAGGACTCCCCAGAAGTGCTGTGAAATTCTGTGGTCCTCACCAAGGGACCGTGGAAGGACCTGTCTCTTTGCTCAAGAACAGTGGAGCAGGAAGAAAAGGAGCAGTGCCACAGCAAGGAACAGTAAGCCTACCAATAATGCAAAGCAGCTGGAGTACAAGTGACACCTGATTCAAGATCAGCCGTGAACTCGCCTGGAGTTATGGCAGGGGTACCCAAGTTACAGCACAAAAGCCAGGTGTAGCCAGCCAAAACAACCCATCCAGCCCACAGCACACTTCTTGTCTCCTCTCACCCCTCATGAGGGTCTTGGGTCTCATGCATTTTCTTCAGGGACCTAAAAATTCAACCAAAACAGAGTCCCAGAGTGCTGCATGTGCTGGGGAACACCAACGCTGAGCACAGGACACTCAGCCAGGATGCCACAGGAGCAGAGGATGGCCACAGGGAACCACACTTTGCATCCACCACTTCCCTCCTCTTCACTATCACTCTGGGCAACACTGCATACTGTCTTATTTCCAGTTCAACCAATTCCTCTTACCAGACAAACCCCACATCAGGGTGCAAACACACCCACCAGCGCTGCAAAGGCAGCAGCAGCTGATGGGAACATGAAACAATCAGGGCAATTAAGAAAGGCATGCAGAGAAAGTTGCTCTGCATTCCTCTGCCTACCAGTTCCCCACAAGGACCTGTTGGGAGCCAGGGGTCAGCATCCCAGTGGACTCCACGTCTGTTCACAGCAATAAAAGAGAGCTGCATGCCCTCTCCTCCTACACGCACATACACACTTTGATTTAGATTCCCATCTCCCAGAAAAGCAGCCTATGGAGGAAGGGAAAAATGAATAATATCCACACTGCATATTATCAGTGATGTATTAACACACTCAGTGTCGCAGTTTATCCATTAGATCTTCAGAGAGTCTCCACAAGAAATCAGAGATTAAACCCTACCACCCACAATTAACCTAAACATACTCTACATAAATATTATCAACACCCCTTTTTCATGCTGAAGATTTTATTATTTATTTTAACCAAAAGATCTTTTTATCCTAATAAAAGAAGGAAAACAACCACGTATAGCTATTGTTACTTAGTAGGACATTCAGAAAAAAAAGCAGTAGAAGTAAAGTGAGTCACGGGAGCCACCATACTCCCTATTGAATTTGCCACCCACAGCTTCTCAGGTACCCAAATCTGACAACCATAGCAAAGGGGTATTGCCTTGGTGCTGCACGTCAACACTGAGGATTCTCCCTGCTGAGAATGATTTCCCAGAGGTGCTGAGATCTAAGAGAAATCCTGGGGTGATGGTAATGAGATCATTAATCAGAGCCAAACACTGCAAAGAGCAAATCAGGACACAACTCTCACTTCTTTTAAACAGCCAAAGTACAAGACACAGATCTTATGCCAGGTTATGCTTGCACCAGGCTGACAGATAATAGCTGATCTGAAGCTGAACAGCTTCATCTGCTCAGCTGAAAACTCACAGACTAACTCCAAGCTAGTTTAAAAAATAAGTGCAGCATGAATCTGTACCAGAAGTCAGTTCATAATGGATCAATACTCCAAGCCATGTGGCTGAGATACATGTGGTTCTGCAATACAAGTCACAGATTCAAACTTGGTGTGCTGTCAAACCACAGCCCCAGAATTCAGGGTTTGCTGTGAACCATCAGCATTGTCTGCTTGTCAGATGGTGTTTGCTCCTTGGTCCTTGGCTCCTTTGCCCTGGTGGGTTTGCCAGACCTAGCAGCAGCACTCCCCAAATCCACAAAGTAACAGCCGCTTACTTTTAGGCACTGCTGGTGAATAAGGATGAGACAAAAAGGATCTTGAGAACTCCTGGTACATGGACAAACATTTTGCAAATAGGTACTGTGCATTCCAGCACTCAGCAGTACCCAGGCAGAGTTACACTGCACCCGCTGCTACCCCAAGAGCAGTCCCTGAGAGGACACATCCTCAGGATGTGGATGCTCCAGTGGAACACTGCCACAACTCCAGTACAGCCAATGCCTCACTCCTGCTAATCCAACAGCCATTTAAATTCAGCAATCAACAGGAAAAACAGGGATGATTTAACAATAGATTTAAACAGCCAAATAGTAAAACAAATATTCCAGGGCAAAAGCACAAACATTGCTGCCACAACAGTTTTTAGATAAGTTACATATTCCTTTTTTATAGAAATTAGGACATCTTAAGACCAGCTATGATGCTAAATAAAACCGACCTTTACGCAAATGAAAGCTAACTAACTTGAGAGAACCAAATTAAACCACTTGGCTTCCAACCTACACCACAGCCACACATCACTACAAGAGTTTTCAGAACAGTCCTGCAAACACATGGCAAATAAGCAGGGCACATATTATTTGTATGAAGGTCAGGATCATAAGCCTGATTCCTCATTCCAGGAATAGCAGGACTATCTGGAGCCTATTCTGGTCAGCCCAGCTTGGATGCAGAAGAGAATACTTTTCCATGGTGGCATGGACAGTAGTTTGCATCCTTCAAAGTGGTAGTTCAGATCCTGCAAACGTGAAAATTTTCTGCAGAACTAAAGGGAAACAAAAGCCAGTATCTGACACATCTGTTCCATACAAGATAATTCCATTTATAAATATAAACAGTTTTAGCTCAGCCTCCCCTCAAAAACAAGGATGGCAAGAAGGTGAAGCACTAGTGTCATCAGTCCTTGGGCACTCCACAATGAAGTGTACATTCACATCACTTGATGCAAACTCCAAACCTTGCACTTCAAGCATACAGGTTTTAGCAACAAATAAAACAGAAATGCTTGCTCAATTTATACTTGCAGAGGACACACATATTTCAACTCAATTTTGTAGTAAAAGCTCCCATTGTTTTGTTAATTTGCATATCAGACATCCATTTGTTGCTTTCACATTTTCCACTGACTTTAAGTGCATTTCTCTGTACTCAAGGCACATTCATGATAAGAGGACGTGGAGTTTGGAAAAGCATTCATCCCAAATTTAGAGAAAAAAAGCTCCACCACATCACACCACTTGCCTATTCATCCAAAAAGAAAGTTTCAAAAACCAGTTTCCCTGAAATCATAAGGAGGGGAGCAAATATTCACCTTCACAATGAAGTCCAAAAACAATCCCATGTAGAAACACTTACAACCCTGCCTGGGAGGAGAGAGGAAATTACAAGAGGTGTACAGGAACAGAATATATGTAAACTATCAGAGAACCAAAGGAGAAGAGGAGCAAGAATGCCACTAAGAAAAACAAACAAAAACAGAGAGCCATCACCTACCCCCAAATAGAAACTCACAGGAAATATGAGGCCAAATCCTGCCCTCAGATTCTTAGGAAATCCAAAGTAAACTTTCCTTCCGTGTTTGAAGAAGTAATGGATATTGGAAAGGAACCTGCATCTGCGGAGCAAACTTCCTGGCAGTTCCAGTCTTCTCCTGAGTGCAGGAGCTGGTGTTGCTACACCACAGCAAACCACCAGAAGAGCCTCAGGACACAAGTGAAAGTGCTGACCAGCACCGGTTCCCTGTGCTGTGACACCAAAAAAAATCTCCAGGAAAGGAGTAGGGCACTGTAAGCCCCAGCAAACAGCTCTCCACTGCTCACTCTGCCGCCTGCTAAATCATCATCTCACCCAGCTGAGCTCTGTGCTGAACAGACCTGGTGTCTTTGCCATCATCCTCACAGAAGGGAAACAGTAAAAAAACTCATCATACTTGCCTAAATAGAAAGTAATAAAAGTTTAACCATAAAATAGCAAGAATCCAGGTGAGAAAAGGAAGTTAGTGACATACTGTAACAAATCCAGTATTCAAGTGCTACAGATTTAGTATAATCTTTGCACAACAATTCTTCAGAGATGGATTTGACCTAATTTTTATTTAAAAGTGCACCTGAAATATTTATAAACAGCTCCTTGAAAAAAAGAGTCTAGTGCAATTTAACTGTTTAGCCTCTACAACGATTTTGACTTGGCAGGTCAGCTCTAAAACTCACTGTTGTTTGAAGCTCCTTTTACGAGATCCTAGGGAAAGGAGATAGTTGGATCTGAGAAGATAAAACTTCTAACTGCTGCCAGCCACCCCTCCCACATGCCAACAGATTATATTGAGTCTGAAAAAATATACACACGGTGAGACTTAGCTCAGGGCCTCACCAGTTCTTAAATAAGAGAATATTTATCAGCCAAAGTAAATTCCACAACAAATAACTGGTTTCACAGCAGAGGGAGGGGGGAAGTAGGTCATACCAGATCTTAAAAAAATCCCTGGGCATGCTGTGATTGCACACAATAATTTGATGAAAAACAGTTGCCTCACCATGTCTTTCACTACTTGGTTGAGTTTTTTTTTTAAAGTGAGTTTGATAAATTTCCGTAAGTGTAACTGAAGTAAGTCACAATGAAGCAAGGCAGTTTTAACTGTGGAAAAGTGTCATCAACTTGTCAAATTGCAACTTAAAAGTCAAGCTCATCAGACACTTTATATTTCAAGTAATAAATTATCAATCATTACTCATTAAGTATCTTTACATCATTTAGTCATTTATTTAAAAAATTCTGAATAATTTCCAAGCACTGACTTGTACGTCACAGACTATAAAATTCAAAGTAACACCACAAATAGCTCTGACCTACCAGAACTTCCCAGTACACAATGCTCTCTCACAACACTCAATCACTCCTGCTTTCTGTTATATTTATTCATAAATTATACAAATATGCAAGAAGACATGATGGGCCATTGAATATTTTAAATACTTTCTCAAATTCTACAAACAAAAGCCATTTTAAAAGCAGCAAAAATGAATAGAAAGCTGATGAATTAAATGAATTAAAATTAGAAGCCATTCATAAGGGTCCATTAAAAGCTAAACAGAATTACAATGTTCTAGACCCGAGGATCACATCTGCAAGTAAGGCTACAGCTCTTAACCTGAAATCATCGACTGCTATTGCTCTTAATGGCCCTTTAAAAGACAAACCATCCCACTACTGCAACAAACAGTTTGAAAATTATCTCTTAAAAAAATAAAAATGCAAAGGCTTGTGAGAGCAGGCTGCTGCTCTCCAAATGAACAGCAGCATGGTGGCCAATGAAAATAATAGTGTCTGATACAGGATAGATCCCATCTGGGCTCCTACATTTCATCAGGGCTCTGCTCCCACTGACACCCAGGCACTGATGTGACACTGGGACCGTGTGGGGACTGCATGGCCGCGCTCCGGAGGAGCAGCTCAGGACCAGGTGACTGCAGGAGCAACGCGTTCCAGCTGAGCCTACCGGGAAGCCAAGGAGGCAGAAACCCACAGGAATCAAACGTGCTGGAAAGGTTCAGCTGCACGACTAAATAAGAGTGAACGAGTCAAGAATCAGCTCCAGGTGCACACAGAACACTGCTGTCCCAAAGCTCCACCTAACTCAATGCTCTAACCAGGCTATTTAGTGGTTTAAGTTCAACACCTCTGTACATTTTGTAAAAAGCACAGATACTTGTAGCTGATGCGCATCACAAAACGCAGAGTGAAGCACTTCAGCGCTCTGTTACTGTAACTCAGAGAGTTTCAATGGCCCGAAAACACGCTCCCTATTAAAAATGTAGGCACTTTACATTGTCTAAAGCACAGTGCGAACAATAACAATCCAACACGCTTTCACCTCCTTTGTCAATCAAGCCAAGACAGCCAAGTCATGCAAACAGCCTGCTGATGAGAGCACCTCAATACACAGCTGCACTCAAGGAAAACGACGCCTCTCACAATGGAAACCTCAAAGACTATTTCTTTGGCAGAGCACTGCAATGGGAACTCAAATTTGGAAGGTACAATATGAACAAAATCAGAAATCAACATGGTAGAACAAATCACAAAAAGAAAGGAAAAGCAGAGTACCACATGCCTGCTTTAGCGACGACTGATACTGCCAGGACAAACTTTCCAAACCCTCTAACTGAGAAACAGCAAGTTTGGGGGCTTTTTTGAGATTAAATTAACTACTGCATGTCAGACTCACCACCTCACAAAGACCTCCACAGTTTCTCAGAGCAAGGCAATCAGAGAGACCTGACAGCTAAAGCTTTCAAAAACCCGCACCATTCCCACACTGAGGACAAAGCCGATTCCTTTCTGAAGACAACAGTCACCGAGAGATCAACATCTCAGGGAGAGAGTTGTTCTCACGGCATCTTTAGTTTTAGCTGCTTCCTTTCTCACTCCCTAATCCTAAATCAGTTCTACTCCTGTAGAGAACACAGGCAAACCTCCACCCAAACCACAAAAAACCATCTGACCCAAACCGAGTCAGAGCTTTTCTGGCTGGCTGTGCATCCCCAAAAGGTTCTCTGCACACCAGCAACAAAAAAAAAAAAAAAAAAAAAAAAGCACAGAACAAAAAGATTCAGGTTGCTGCCACATCCACGAAACATGTCTTCCAGCTCCAATTAAACGCTTGAAAGAGAATTTTTAAAATCCGCAAGCTCTTGAACAGGGACAGAAGGGACCGCATCGGGGGAGAGAGGGGATGCAACCAGCCGATATCCAGGCAACAGAGGAAAAAAAATCAACAAGTCGGCGCAGCCCAGCGCGGAGCACGAGCCGCGTCCAAAGGTGCGGACGTACCTTGTGGAGGTGCCTTTCCTGACATCGCAGATGCTGCATTTGAAGGCTTCGGCGCTGTTCCTGAAGGTGCACACGCTACAATCCCAAAAGCCTTCGTCGGCTGCAGGTTTGGCTTGCCTTTTCGGCCTTGAGGAAGGGGAGGGAGAGGGGAAGCGTGTGTGTGTACGTGTGTGTTTGGGGAGGAGGAGAGAGGCGGCAGGAGGAGGAGGAGAGAGAGGAGGAGGAGGAGGAGAGAAAGAAAACACACACATGAGAAACCATGTTACAGAGCCCCGAAACCCAGCGCCTGCTCGCACCGCCGCTCTCCCGCGGGGCCGGGAGCAGCCGACAAACCCCAGCCGGGGCCGGCCCCGGAGAGGTGCGGGGGGCGCCGAGCTCCGCCCCGGCCCCGCCGGGCCGAACCCGCCGGGCCGGGCCGCCCGCGTCCCCCCGCCCGCGGCGGGAGGGTGGGAGGGTGGGTGGGCGAGTTTGCGGGCTGGGAGGCGCGTTCCCTCCTCCACCTTGTTAAACCTCCCTTTGTCTGGGAGCGGCGAGTGCGCGGAGCGGGGAGTGCGAGCGAGCGGAGCCGCCATGGCTGCGCTCGCACCGCACCAGCCCTGGCACCGGCGGCAGGCTGGGAGACACCGGCACTCCTCCTCCTGCTGCCCTTCCACGCTCCCTCCATCTTAGGAGCCTCCCTCACTCTCTCCCCGCCCGCGGCCCCCCCTCCGCCCCGGCCCCCCGCGTACCTGGCGGGGCGGCGCGGGCTCGCCGCCCCCTCCCCGTTCGCTCCCTCCATCTTAGGCGCCCCTCGCCGCCTCCCCCCGCCGGGGCCGAGCACACGCCGGCGGCTGCCAGCCAGGGCCTACCCGCCGCCATCCCCTCGGCCGGGGCCGGGGCAGAGGCGGCCGCGCCGCGCTCCCTCCATCTTACCGCCTCTCCCCGCCCGCCCCCGCGCCCCCGCTCACCTGGTCGGGCTCTTCTTGTCGCCCATGACCATGGATCGGGGCCGCCCCTGCCCTGCGCACAAAGAAAGAGGCGAGGGGAGGGAGGGCGGGGGGACGGGGCTGCCTCCGTCCAGCAGGCTCCGGCTGCTGCGCACCCCGCGCCGCCGATCCTGCCGCTGCCAGGCTCCGCTCCGGACTAGCAGCGCAGCGCAGCCCGGCGCCCTCCCTCCTCCTCCTCCTCCTCCCTCTCTCCCTCCCCGCGCCGCGCCGCTCCGGCGGGCGGAGCTGCTGCCGCGCCGCGGCCAATGGGGGCGGCCCCGCCGCCGGCCCTGCCGGGGAGGGAGCGGGGGGGAGCCGGGAGCGCCCCGGGAGCGCCCCCTGCGCCGCCCCGCCGGGTCCCACCCCCGCCCGCACGGAGCCCCCGCGGGCCGCTCCTCCCGCGCCGCGGCCCCACCGCGCCGGGAGGGCTCGGGCTCCGCGCAGCCCGCGGGTGGCCCCTTCCCTTCCCGTCCCTGCCCCCTCGGAGGGTTCGTCGCCCGCCTGTCCCCCGGGGAGCGGGGCTGCCGCGGGCGGGACGGCGGCGCACGGGGGACGGCAGGCCCGCTCCGTGAGGGGAAGGGCGGCCAGGGCCGGCTCTCCCGCCCGGTGGCTGCGCTGGGAGTGCCGGAGCGGCTGGGCAGAAGGACACAACTCCTGCTGCGTGCCCTGACCTCGGGGACGGGCTCCCGGTGCCCTCACGGATGCCTCGGCTGCCACCTCCGTGAGTTGGCTTCAGGCTCGGGGTCAGGGCAGCGGCCCGCCCAGAGGCCAAGGTGTTTCAACAGCGCTGCTGTAGTGCTGCTTCCAGAAATGTTCCCGTCAGTCCCTCAGTGATCTATCGACTCCACCAAGCACGAGCGGTGCTTCTGCAAAACTCCTGAGGTGGCAAAACGTGGCTTTCCTAAAAAGTGGCATTCTCAAAAAGCGGCGTTTCCCGAAAAGCAGCAGTCGTGCCCTGAGATTCCCCACGGCCCCCTGGGGCCTGTGGAAGCGCTAGCAGGGCGGGCTGGGATGGTGACATGCCAAGCATGAGCTGTCAGTGGCTTTGCTGAGCTCCTTTCACATGGGGCTGCTTCCTCTGCTGCAGCCAGAGGGGATGGGGGCCGTGAGCAGCTGAGGAAGGATGGCGCAAGGGGCGATGAGTGAAGGCTAAAAAGTTGGTACAGCCACACACGGCTTGCAGTGCAGGCATTCTTTCACTGTGCTTTTCCACTGTGCTCTTCCACTGTGCTTTCCTACTTTCTCAGTGGTGACTAAGCCAGGCAAACATCTCCCACCAGTGAACAGCAAACTTCATCCCCAGGCAAGGCGCAGGGCAGACAGGAGGGACATGGGCTGCGCAGGGCTGTACCTGAGAGAGTGGTGAGTGGGGCTGCAGGGAGAGCATGGAGGCAGTCTGAGCAGAGTCAATCTGTGGCTGAGTACAAGAGGAAAAAAATTATTGCTTGAAAGCAAAGCAGTGTAAGTGGCTTAAAGAAGGATAGGCACCTACATGGCAGGAGGCAACATAACCATGTCCTGTGCATTAAAGCTTTAGGAATTTGGACTCACAAGTCACAGGGGATTTTTCCCTCCAGCGATGCCCATTTTAACAGTCAAATCATGCTGACAGAGTCACCTCCCATATAAGAGCTTCCTGTAATCCATTTACTCTACCCAGCCCCCCCATGCCCTCCCAGGTAATTTAACCCTTGCTGTCACCTCCACCAACCACTTTAATTTCCAAACAGACTTCCACTGACTTTTTTCTACACCACACAAGTTCCTGAACAATACAGCAAGATGCAGACATACTCCAAGGGCAGAGTTAAGGTTGCACAATTATCACATGTAGGAAGTGTCATTTTCCCATTGCATCTGCTGTTTTCCAAACATTTTTGCTCTTTTAGATTATAGCTGTAACGTTTGCTTTGGGAATCTGTGTGGGAACAGGAACTCAGCAGTGCTTGTGGGGTCTGGTAAGCAGAGACCTGGTATGCAATCACTTCCAGACCTTTGTGACAATGGAGAGTGTGGGGACAAGAGCAGCACCATTCTTGGGCACAAGGTCAGTGGAGAATCTGAGCAGCACAGAAAGGCAGAAAGCACTGAAATTTTGACTTAGGCATGGTCCAACTCCCATTTTCTGCCACAGGTGTTTTCCTTAGCTCCAGTGTTGTGTTAAGCAGAGTGACAGCCACCACAGGCATAAAGTTTTTGTGGAAACAGCAGGGAGCTGTGGCCCATTTTTAGAAAGCAGTTTATCTCCTCAAAAAAGTTTCAGGGTTGCTGTTTTCATAGCAAAAAGTTGTTTTCTTTCCAAAAACCTGCTACATCCTTCGTTATCAATTCCCCTGGAAACCTTCCTTCCTTGACAAATAACGCTTTCAACGTCATGTGTTAAAAACTTGGCAAGCCAAGCACAGCATGACTTCATTCAATCCCGTACATCCATCAGGAGGTGATCATTCCCAGTTTGTTAAACACCCTTCAAGCCACAGTTTGGGGTGTCTTCCTTCATGGAGGGTTCCAGAGGAGTACCATGGTCACTGGTGGGCTGGTCCAGCCAGAGCTTTTGGGGTGCTGTGTCCTGCAAGCAGCACTTCCCTGCTGACATCTCCAGACACCAACACAGGAACCACTGGCAGAAGTCAGGGCTGAAAATAGTCAAACTAAAGGGCAAGTGCCTTGGTGGGGGTGTTTCTTTCACACTCTGGTATTAGCACCATGAGTTATCCTGCCAGCCTCAAAATTCACTCAGGTGGCACAGGTACTGCACCCCTCTAAGCATTTGAGGATTTTTAATGGAGTTTGGGCTCTCATGTCCTTGCAAGGCAGCCTTGGGCAAGTTATTTAACACTTCTCCTTAACTCCAGTAGTCTGGATTTCAAAACTGTAAGAAATTAATTTTCTAGGCTCCTACATGGCACAAGTTTTCAAACTCATTCCAGCTAAATGGTTTGAACTTCACAGTGATGTTCAGCAGGTCCTAAATCCGCCTGAAGGAATTCCCACCCTTGCCTACAGAAGATGCCACTTTCTCATTGCTGCCAAATGTGTGCTTATTCAAGAGTACTCTCATCTGTGAGAGGGTCCTGTTAATCCACTTCTTCCCAGCCTTCCCTCACCATATGGATTTTTAATGACAAAATCCTTGCAAAGAGATGCTGGCTGCAGGTGTTTCCAGGGCACAAGAGACACGGCAGTGGGGAAGGCAGGTTCACAGCACAGGCCACAAACGTCTTGGGCCAACCTGGCAGCCACAGCCTATGCTGGGAGGTCCAGAGCAAACTTCAGTACATTCTTTATATTTGTACAGAGATGTTGGGATGAAACAGATGGAACTTTATTCCCCCTCTGCAGCCCAGCATCCCCCTCACCCCAATGGCATCAGAGCTACTCCTGCTTCAGCCCTGAAAACAGGCAACAGTCCAAACCCACAGTGTGGCAGTCCACACCCCTCCCCAGAGCAACTGGGCCAGAGATGCTCCAAGATGCACTCTTGAGACAAACACCCTATTAGCAGCTTCTTCAGCACAGTGAGACCTCCAAAACCTGGGGTGCCAAGAGCGCAGGGGTAATTCCCTGCACCTGGACCATCGGTATAAAAAGGATTTAAAAATAAACAGGGATGCTGCACCCAGCCAAAGTCACTATTTTTGCATAGGGTTCAATGCCAAATATAAATATTAACTTAAGCTTCTCAGCCCCCTTGGTCACTGTGGTAAATACACATTTTTTTAATTTTTGCATCAGACATGCATAACTTCTCAGAAGTGACTGCTGCCCTGAACAGCCAAAGTCTAACCACTAGTAAATGACTTTGCTGTGGATTTAATAAGGAATTTGTCATATAGGAGTTGGAATCAGGCTCAGGACACAGATCTCTCTATTAGTTTAGCCAGACCTAGAAGGATCAGAAGTGATGCTGCCGCTCTCCAGGGCAGGGAAGTTGCGTATCACCACACAATTAGCACCTTTTAGTAGAAGTGGGTAGAAAGGGAAATTAGCAACTGAGGGTAGAAATGGTGAACCAGCTACACAAGAGCACCTTAACAGCCATCATTCATTTTGCAGCGTCCTCCTGAAGAGGATTAAATGTGTTTAACCTCCACAGGTTTCCAGCATGAGGAGAAACTGTCCAGGGGTGGAAGAAAAAGAAGCTGTGTGAAGGCCAGCAGACTTCACACAAAGCAGCATAATGTTTGCCATACATAAGAGCATCCTTGGCAAGGCAGGCAAGAGCCTGTGCTTAGAAGCCTGGAAGTCTTCACCACAAAATAAAATACCAAACCAGAAAACAAGCATTGCCCAGAGGCACTGGTGGCCAACATACTGCATCCTCTCTTGCTTTCAAAGCACAGCGTTAACTGCCATGGGGTTTGGGTGCTGATGCCAGAGAGAAGTCAGGAGGAAACCACTCTTGGAAATCTCACGTAGCACTTGACAACATCTTTGAATATATGGCCCAGACTGAGTTCATAAGCTTTTTGGGAAAAGCGTTGTGCTGGGGATTGTGTAAACACAGAACTGGCTGATGGATGGCCCTGGTGCAACACAGAGATGTATGCACGTTCCAGCAAAGCTTACTGAATTAACAACAATTTTGGGTTGATACAGGGACACTCAGAGACTTTACTGATAATTGGGGGGGGGGGGGGGGGGGGGGAATGATAAGCAGAAGTTACCACACTCTTCCATTTTCCAGACTTCAGGAATGAGTTGGATGTAAGGTCACATGGGATATTTTTAGTTGTGCTGGGAGCACAAGCATAGCAAAGTGGGCAAGGAACGAAGCAAGAAGGAGCTGGAGAGACAATTGGTAGAGGTCCTCATAAAACTGCCTGTGGATGAACACTACTTGATAAATCCTTTAGTGACTCCATTAGGAAAAGGAGGGATTGTGCTTATAACCTGAAGATGAGAATGTCACACTGGAAAAAGAGAGTAACTTTGAGAGAGCAAAATGGAAATGGGGTGAAATAGGCTGATTACAAGCAGCCAGCTGTCAGTCAGTAACAGTGTTTCTCACCTGGAGCAGAAGATCATTGGTCTGGCACGCAGGAGGGAGAAGAGCTGCCTCAGGTGTTTGAGTGCCACTGGTGTGACTTAGCTCCTGGAAAGGCCAATGCCAAGCAGGGGCGTCAGAAGTACCAATGAATAGAGACAAGGAAGCATTTAACACCACTGGACAGTGCACAGGCAAGATCTTGTTGGAATTCTCCAGTTGAAGAAAAAAATATATTCAAGAAGGGACAAGCATGGAGAAGAGTTTCTAGGATGGTCAGGGGAATGGAAAACCTATTTTATGAAAGGAGTTTCTAAAAACTCACTTTTTCAGCCTGGGGAAACAAAGGAGTAGGTATGACCACTGTAAAATGCACTGGGGAAGGAGGCAGCACATTGCAGCAATGAAAGAGCTCTTAGACAAGAATGAAGAGTGCAACTCATCCATGCTGGACATGTGGGGTGGAAAACTTCAGAGGAACACGGAACAGAAACAGCTTTGCAGTGGGAGGAGCAGAGGCACTCAATGTAAAGATGGACCTTGATCACTCAGAAGGAATCACCCGGTGGAGCAGCTCCCCATCCCTGTGATCCTGCTGAGGTCAGACCCCAATGCTGTCACCAGAGTCCTGTCTCTCCCTTCTCACCCACCCACACCAAAGAATCTCATCTGGCTTGTTCCCAGCCAATAGATTTCAGTAGCTGTTCTCTCAAGGGAAGGGAAGACGTACAGGGAGAAGAAAACTCTTCATCCAGCTTTTGTGCCTAGAAATGGATTTCTCAAACATCCTGGGATCTCTGATTTGCTTCTAAATTTGGTATGTGGGTTTTTTCCTCCCAGAAAACTTAAAACTTCCTGTATTCAGCAAAATAAGGGTATTTTTAAAGTTTTCTTTCTTTCTTTCTTTTAAATCTATTTTTAGATAGTCTTCGGTTTCTTTGGAAAAAAGTTGTAGAACTGAATTAGCAAGTGATCAAATGCCGACTATCAGGAACTTCAAACAGCAAGCCAAAAACTTTCTATCAGAAACAGCCTGCCGAAGAGCAACGTAGGAGAAAAAGGATCTGAAAGATGAGGAGCAATATGCAAGCAGCAGCCAGTGCCAGGAATCTCCAGGGTCTGTAAACCCTTAAAATGCCAGACAGACTGGAGTGAAAAACAGCCTGAAAGGTAGAGAGGCATAAAACACTCTGCATGCAACCGTGTTAAATATAAAACTCGGCTGAGTAGTAAAGAAAGCCAACAAAAACTAGAGGCTCTAGCTAAGCATCCTGCATGCTGTACTCTACAGATAGCAAAGGCTATGCAATTTAAATCTGTAATCCCTTCCCAAGCAAAGAGGCTTTTGCAACAGCACAATCTGGATGTCACCAGCATATGAATAGGCATCTTGGGACTGATCTGGAGAGCAGAGGTCAAAGTTTAGTGATGTATGTACTTGTCTCCCTAATAGGTCTTATTGATTATTATCCATAGAAACAAGCAACATCTCCAAATCTGCCTCTTCCTTTGGGCTATATGCTGGCAACCAGGAAAAAGCACCTTGATCTCCTAGGTCCATGTTGTTTGTAGAACACTGAAGCCTGTGATAAGGAAACACACACAGTTGCTGGACAGACTGGTGAAACCCAGCAAGTGGAAAATGGTCAGTAGATCTCTGTAACATCTGTATAGCCATGATACAAGCACAGTGTCACAAAATAACTCCTGACAAAATATTTTTAAAAATATTAGGATGACATGAGTGAGGGAAGAGGAAGTCAACATGGCAATTCAATCACCTATGTGACTAATGTGTTGAGGAAGGGGCTGAAAAGTCCCAGTACAGGTAAAGTGAAATTCACACTTGTCCAACCACAAGTATTTCAGCCAGGCACCTTAACTATTGCAGTGAAATTGTCCTATCTGTGATACAAAATGGTGGCAGTCCATTGCTATCTCCACAGCACAAGCACCATTTTGTTGGAGCATCTTCAGGAGAAGAGCAAAAATGGGAAAAGCACAGGAGGGTGGGACCAAAAGTACCAATGCTGCATACTCCTACCACAGTGAGCACGGCAGTGGCAGCCAGCCAGCACGGTGGTGGGAGCAAAGCCAGCTCAGGTAAGGCACTGGGAACGCCCTTGGGTGGAGACTAAGCCGATAAATACGCAAGGTAAGGGTGATTATCAGACCTCCTCAAACTTCCTGACTTTACAAGGTAGAGCCGGAGAAAGCAGGCTCACTCTGGAGACTTTGGTACTCACGCTTCTAGGTGCTGCCAGAAACTGGAAGTGGGGAAAAACCTCCAATCAGCTCTGTCTACACTGTTTCGGAATCTCAGAAGCCATCCCATTTAGGTTCAAGGTCAGGAGCCAGCTCAGGCAGCAGGGAGGTCCTGGCTCTCTATGGAGATGTTTGTCCACCTCCATAAGCAAACACAAGGTCACTAAGGCTGGTCCTGCTGATGTGCAGCCTGAGATCTGGCTGCCTACTCTGGCCATCCTCATGCTCACCCATCTCCCAGCTTGCAGCCTGAAAAGGTGCAGAGGAGTTTGGCAGGGCTCCCCTGGACAGCAACAGCCATTTCCCACCAGTGACTCCAGCTCCTGGCTCTGTGGGATGTGCAGTTTGCTAGCTAACATAAAACTGGTTATCCACCTGCACAGCCTCACTTTGGAAACAATGGGCCTGCACACCTGAAAAAGCAGAGAAACTTGGGAGTATAAAGCCAAGTATGGACTGTCGTGGATATTGAGGCACAGCACAAACCAGAGCAGCAGTAGCTGTGTTACTCCAGTGGAACTGTGACAACATGATCCCAGCCCCTATCAGGAATGTTGTTGTTCAGTACACATCTAAGTCACACAACAACAACAAGCCTGCTGCACACTCAGTTTTCTCCCAGGTACAGTAGATCTGGCTTGCTCTGGGGTGTGTGAGAGCACTAGCTCCAGGCAGCCAGAGATGCTGTGTTCTGTGCAGCTGGCACTGGGATCAGCAGCATCTGGGGGAGTGCAGCTACTCAGGACTCACCAAAACAGCAACAACAAAAAAGCCTCTTTTCTCATAGAGTACAGCTGATTTCCCTTCCTCCCATTCTCTTAACAGATGTCAGAAAAAAGCATGAATGGCTGCAGCTCTGTGCTCAACTCACAGATTTCACACTTGCTGCAGAGCTGGCCTTCTGCTTCCGAACCCAGTTCTGGAAGGTGTTGCTTTTTCAAAAGAAAGGGGCAAAAAAAAAAAAAAAACCTTAAACACTTAATAGTAAACTCCTTCAAAAGAAAACTTGCTTCAAGCCAAAAAACATTTGCCAAGTTTCAACTAAATGTGGATTTTCACGACTCTGTAATAAACACCTCAATATAGGGGTTTCAAAATGAGAATACTGAGACAACTTTGCTCCAAGCAGCTCAAAATATATATATGAAATACATAACTTGTTTTTTTAAAAGAAAAATCCAACTACCCCAAGGAGACATTTTATGGTGTTTCAGTTACATATACATACAGAAAAAAACCCCAACCAAATACAGAATAAAACTAAATAAAAAGCTGTGGATTTGTGAGTTGTCCATCATTCCAGTCAGGCAGGAACAGGTCACTCCCCAGAACCAGATCATAGATCTGGATGCTATTGCAGCAGATTAACAAGAGAGCACTACAGGAAGGAAGCATTTCCAGGTGAGAGAAGGGGTTCACTGCAGAAATTCTCTTGCAGAGACTCCAGCCAGGGTTCCCACGGTCTCTGTGACTATGAGCCCAACCAGAGGGGTGCTCCAAGTTGTACCCACTAAGGCTGCAGGTGTCAGAGGGGATCCAGCAGTGCTCTCCAGGGACAGGTAGGGATGGAGTGAACCATTAAACATTCCTGGGGCTGGAAGAGTCTCAGTTCCTGACCACTCAGATGTTGAATGGCTTTTCCTGGTGCATAGGGTGGGATTCCAGGGAAGCAGAGCTCTCAGTGTGAGGGGTAAGCACATCCATCCCTTCCTCAGGGCCAAGTCTGGCTGTTTTGCAAACAGACGTTGATTTGGTTTGGAATGCACCAAAACACCCTTAAATCCAATTTAGGTGTTAAAGGGAAAAAACCCCATGGGTGCCTTATGGCAGCTTTGCAGCCCTGAAGGCACCTACAGCTCGTGAAGGAACAGAGGTGAAGCAAACCAAGCATCGTGGTGCTGCCAACCACAGCATCCCTGCAGAGAGGAGCAGTGGGACTCTGCTGCCAGGGGACCAATGGCCTTAGGCTGGTTTTAATTCCTGCCAGCTCCCTCGTGCTGTCACCAGAGGACGGATTGGGAAAGCTGCAGCAGGAGCACAATCCACATTTCCGCAGGGAAGAGACTGTAGTTAGGACTGCAGCCATGAGTTAGCTAAACTTGTCCAAATAAAGGGGGGGAAAAAGCTACTTGTGTTGTTTCCCCAGCCTCAGAGCAATATACTTCCCTAGGATCAATTCATAACAGGTTGTTGTGTTCAGAGCTAAAATTAATCTTACATCAGGAGAATGAATTAAAACAATGAAGAGCTTCCTGCATTCATTGCTAAAAAAATTAATCTTCTGAGAGCTTCCTTTTCTACTTTCCAACTGGCCACCTTGCTTTCATTCAAGGAAAGCCTGAGTAAAAAATGTAAAACTGCTTCCAGGTGGTTTTGGTTAAAGCAAACAAAGAGCTGTGAATTGTGTCAGAGCCTGGTTTCAAGGCATGGCAGAAGGTGGAGAGTTAGCCAGAAAGAGAGAACCACCACTACTGAGATACAGCCACTGGCCTAATTAGGTGGAATAGCTATTAGTGATTCCACCTAATTAGATAATTAGATTAATTATCTAATTAACTGAGATTGTTGTTAGACAAAGGCAGGTAGAGCTTCAGAGGTGATAAGGAAGACATCAGGGCAAGGTTACTCTGATTTATATTGATTTCTTTAACAGTTCAAGAACTCCCCTGGTTCCCACATTTATTTACCCACGTCTTGCTCCTCTAGGGTGGTTTTAAAGTGATTAAAGCAAGGAAGGGGGAGGATGTCCTTTTAAAAATAGAAAAAAAAGGATGTTTCACTGCGAGTTTCCCCCGTACTACTGAAAATCTGCGATTTGTCAGAGAAACCAAACAGGGCAGGGGAACAAGAAGTACCTGTGCTCCCCCTACTTCTTATGCTTGGATCTTGCCGTGCATCCTCCCCACAGACCTTTTTGGCTACACAGTGTGTTTGTCTTTGGGGAGAGAGACAACATGTGAGCTAATGATGCACCAACAGCGAGCGGGAGCTGTGGCTGGCAGCTTTTCCTGCATCGCTGGCTCCGTGCTGGCAGTGCTGGTGGGAACCACAAGCCAATTAAGGAGGCCTCGTTGCGGTAGACGTGGCGTAAAAGGAGCATTAGAATATCCTGCCCCAGAGACCAGGCAGTCCTGGATACCCAAGGGCGAGCACAAGGCAGGTTTGCAAGTTTAATAAGCCAAGTCCTCCCCGCTCAGGCGTGAAGATAATATTATGCCAGGCAGGCCCGGGTGGAGGAGTCAGAATTGGAGCCTCCAGCGTCCACAATTTCAGCCACCTGCTTTGAATTTCACCACCACAGACTCAGGCCCACAGTGCAGCCCAAATTTTAGGAGGCACAGGAGGGCATGCAACTGAATCCACCCTGTCCTTCCCGCCCTACATCTATTGTTAGATACATCAAGGAATTTGACCCACTTTGCGAGTTTCTGGTGGTTTTTCACATTCCATTTGTCCTTTCTGACTAACATTTTGCACTTGTTTGTCACTGCTCTGGCTCTGCTCCCTGTGGTGGATGCTCAGATTGCTGGAAAAAGATCCAGCTGCTGTATCCCACTGTGTTTAGAGCTCCTAAGCTCTGAGTGGATCCAGGACACTACCCACGCTGGGTTTTGAGGCATCCTCCTTTCTCGCTGAGCTTCCCTCCTCCAGCTGGCTTAAATTCAGGCCTTACAGGCTTTGTACACTTGCTCACACCAAAAACACAAGCTTTGCACACATAACCCTTGCAGAGGCCCATAACAAATGCCATCCCAGGTGGGCTTTCCCCTGGGTTTTGGAGCTTGGCTGGTCTCTGCTCATGCTGCAGAGTGCAACGGCATTTAGTGATCTGGTGACTAGCATGTCCTCAGCACAAGGGCCCTTTGGCTCAGCTCCCTGCAGGAATCCTCACAAATCAGCCATATGGCAGAAGAAAATGGTTTACACACCTCGTCAAGAGCTCAGAGGTGACTTGCGGTTTATCTCCTCTGGCTCTGGTTGATCCCACAGATACACCAGCCCCTTCCCACAACAAATGCCCCCCCCATCTCTCTCCCTGACTCTGCTGCACACCTCTGAGGTTTCTCTTTTGTATGCCCTCCTATCACTTGACTTCTTCATTCAGCCTTAATACCCGTGTATAATAATAGCTTAATAACTTTATAATAGCTTCAGCCTGTCTCCTGGGAGGTACAGAAATAAGCCTGTCTTTCCTAGTTGCAGACACTATGTTAACAGATCCATTATTGGTCACACCAGGACCGTGAGAACTCTCAGCACCCATTGCCCCTTCTCCAGTGCCTTGGCATCATTTTGGGCAATATGCTCTTCCAGGCCACAGCAGCATCCAATGGAAAAGCTGCATGGGTATCTCATGGGCAGGCTGTGCCCTGCCAGGTGTGGGATGTGGGGTGCCCACACTCTCCTCCTGCACCCTGAAAAGCCACAGAGGCCACAGCCCTGATCTCAGGCAGAACTTGCTGTTTCCTGACAAAACAGCCACGTCTCCACGGGAGCTAAAGGGTTGCAAACACAGAGCAGCCACATCCCTGTGAGCCGCCGGCCATCTGGTAAGAGTATTGGAGCGAGGGACTTTCAAAGCCAACAGACACTTATTTTGCAGAGTTTTTCCACTGTAGAGAAAATCACAAAAATTTCTATTTTGTTGTGTCATAATCCTGGTAGCTAAGAGAGATTTTTATCAGTTTCAACAAACTCTGAAACCCATTGCAGAGCTTGGGGAAGGAGCACTCTTCAGCCAGCAGTGGGATGTGGTGCCCAGGGAAAAGACAGGTCTCCAGGAATCCTGGAGGGTCATGTCTCCTCTGGAAAAACTTTCCCCAGTGGTTTGGGTCTCCTTGGAAATCTGCCACCAATGTGCCAAGGCTGTCCCCCATTATCCAGCAGGACAGAGGGAGACCACAGGCTGAGAGAAATGAATTTAAAGCAGATTTTCAGTCCCTATCGCAAAATCTGGCTGTTCTGCTGCAACAGTAGTTCAACAAGTTGCAGGAACGGGGCTGCAAGAAATCAGGCAATAAAGCTGGAGGCTGATCATCCACAGAATCCAGCAGCATTAATGTGCTGAACACATTTGGTGCTGAAGGGCCCAGGTGGGCAGTTATTTAATTTTTGGGGGCTTGGAAATGGACCAGCACATCTCACCGGCATCCCCAGAGCTCACACCCTCAGAGGACAGTAAATCAGGGAACGGTGCACAGGCAGTGCATTGACACTCCTCGGCATAAATATCAATTTTCACACTGTGGTCAGGTTCTGTAAGTGTGGGGAATTGGTGTGGCAACGGGATTTTAACGAGGTCTGGCTGCGATTAATCCCTTTCTAGGCAGCTCCTCTAAAGGCTCCATTCCTTGCTCAGGAGTTACAAGACTGTACAAAGTGAACTGCAAGAGACCACAGTGAACCATGGTTCCTGGATGAAGCCATCCAAGGATGGAAAACAAAGGTACTCTCTGGAAATTATTAAAACAGCACAAAAACATGGAACTTACCCAAAATGGAAGGTACCTTGGAATGAATAAGAAATATCATATTGCAATTAATGCAGTGCAGGATATGAGAGCAAGACAGAGCCTACCTATGAAAGAGCATTCCAGTACTGGAGCAAAACCTGTGGCCAAGCCTGGCAAGTGTGCTGGGGGACACCCATCCTGTGCCGAGGCAGATAGGAAGCAGCAGCAACCCCGACAGGGTGAGATAAAGCAGTACTCTGCAAATAAACTGAGATGGGTCACTCGGGTTCCGGCTCTTACATCAGGCACCCTCCTCCCTCTACCCCTGCGGCAGAGAAGATTCCCTGCCCAGAAGGCAGCCTGGCTCTGCCAGAGTGCGCTGGGAAAAGGGAGAGCGAGTTTGCTAAGCAGGGGAAGCAAACGCCTCCCTCCAGCCGATCTCCATCGCTCTTTATCTGCCCGCAGCTGCTCGCAATCTGGCCCCGCAGATAAGGAAGGCAGCGCTCCCCATCCTTCCCGTTCCCCCAGCCGGTGAGGTCTGGCAGCTCCGCGTCTGCTGGAGCTGGGGACGGCAGCGCCACGTGGCAGGCGAGAGCGGGGCCAAGTCCCACGGCTTGGGCTGGAAGGTGCCACGGAGTGGCAGCTGTCCATGGGGGTGGCAGGCATGGCAGAGCAGGGCTCCGCACACATCTGCTCCAACCGCAGCCCTCCTGTGCTTCAGGAGGGTGCTGAGGGCAGGGGCTGGTCTGGATCCCTTCCAGACCCATCCCTCCTCTCCATCCTTTTTGCCATCCCCCTTCCCAGCTGTAGTAGTAACTCGGTACCCTTCTTTCTTCCAGCTCTGTCAAGTGCATCCACTGTAAAAGGGCCAAATTCATCCCAGGTGTCCACACAGAGGCTTAACTGGAGGGACGCTTGGGATGGATTTAGCCCATTACACAGCGTGTTAATCATATTACTGCAGAAATCTGACGCAGTTCCCAAAGCACAAGCTGATGAATCCTCCTGGAGCCCAACAGGCCTCGTTCCAGCATGCCAGAGGTTCTTTTATTCATTAATCATATTTGCTTAATAACCTTGTATCTCTCCAGTGGAGGGAACTGCCAGGCTCACAGAAGGGATGGCTCTTCTGGAGAGCTGGAAGTACTGGCATTTTCAGCCGGTGTGTGTGGCACAGCCCTGGAGTAATTTCCCTCCTCATCCTCTACCACAAGGGCACAGGGAAGGATGCGAAGCCCTGCAGATGCTTCTTACCCTCCTGTCAGTGCTTCTCCCTGAGTCTGGCAGCAAAGTTTATGACAGCAAATTTATGATCTTCTGGGTCTGAGCTGCCTCTTGATTGACAAGCCCTCGCCAAGCAGCAGCAGCACGTTTAGTGCAGGTAATTACTGATGATGTCAAGGAAAAAATTGCAGAGAAGATCCTGTTCGCAGCCTGTTAATTGTAACTGTTCCTCTCGCTAAAAGTTTTGATAGGTGTAATCCATCAAACATGCTTTATGCAACTTTGCAGTGCTTGACTAAAGGCCGATTTTATTGCTTTAGCAATCAATGGGGGCTGCACTGTTGGAAGCAGAAGATCCCACTGGTGTTTCCCCATCTCCTGTATCAGCACCCGGTGGAAGAGAGGAAGGTGCTGATTCCAGAGCCTGTTTCTCTCTGCTGCTCACTCGCTCCACGAGGTATCTGCTGCCGTCGTCCCAGGAGCATTTTTTAGCTAGTAGTCTATTAAAACCTGAGATTAGTGCTCGTGTTGTTCCAGCATGTGGTCTCGCTTTGTAGCTGGGGTTCAGGAACTGCCCTTTTATTAGGCTTGCTGAGAATCAAGATTTTTAAATATCCTGTGATTAAATTACTGGAAATCTTTAACTGGTGCATTTTCCAAAGTCTGTGCTGTTTGTATGTGGTTTGTTTATCAATCATCCCAGGGTTCTCCATCCCTCAACACACATGTTCCCATACAACATTTCCTGAGAGTCAGTCCCACAGCAAATTAGAGTGATACCCCACTACAATCCCCAATCCCCAAGGCATTTTTTTCCCACTACTGTTCAGAGAAAGGATTCCCAGCTGGCAAATTCTGAGGCTGGAGCATGGAAGGAATGCTACATTTGACTGCTCATTCCCATTCAGTGTTGTTCACCTCACCCACAACTCATTTGCACCCCAGCAGATGATGCAACATCCCTCAAAGGGCCAGGGGCTTGTAGGGGACAGGCTGTGCTCATCTGGCAGCTGCTGCTTCCTCCTCTTCCTCCTCCCAGATGAGGAGCGGTTTCACATCAGCAGTCTCATGGATTCTGTTAAACTACAGCCTGGGCCAGTTTTAAATCAAGCCCAAGGAGAGATGATCCCTCTCCTCCTTCCAAGGGGCAGTAAACTCCCATCAAATCCCACTGACCTCAGAAGTGTTGGGGAAGACCCTCAGCCTGGTAAGGCGCAGCTTTTACCTGACACTCCCTGTGCTGCCAGCACTGCCAGCTGCTTGTTAATCCCTCCCGCGAAGGACTGCCCTCATTCCCGCTTTCCAGCTGGAAAAATGCAGGAGGACAGGCACCCAGGGACAGCCGGGCAGCACACGTGAGGGGTGCTGCTGGGGCACAGCAAAGCACTGCTCTGCTCCTCCTCCTTGGCTCATCCCAGCGGAGCAGCACATCCCGCTCCAACGCAAAGCAGAAGTGACGCTGACGGAGTACGACGGGAATGTCAATGCTCTTCCCATCAACAGCACAGGGAAAGCAGGGAGAGCATATGTGTGTGGAACTGTGTCACTCTTCTTCCTGAAATGCACCACTCCAGTCCCCATGCTGGAAATAGAAAATCAGGGACCTGCTGGCACATACGTATGGTGGGAAAGAACTTGGGAAATTCAATTTAAATGCTTTTAAAAAGCGAAGGGAAAACCAACACCCTCCCAAGACAAGGAGACTAAAAAGCGCTTCAGCTACTGGGAACAGCCACAAATACAGGCTGGTGCTGGCAGAGTCATGATATTGTTTAATAACATTGCTGGAAACTGCTTGCATGGTTTAAAAGCAACCTTAATAAGAAGTAACTACAAAAACGTTAGTTTTGAAGTTACAGGATTAGGAGAAAGCAGACTAGTCTATGCTGTATGCTAATGGCTGAATCAATGTATTAGAGCAGGAATCTGCACTTGGTCTCACTGTATAAACCTGCTTGATATTTCAGCAGCGAGATATTTCTGCCTTGGTTCTCACAGAGAAAAATACACTCATTTATTTCTCTGAAATACCATATTATGATGGATGCAACTGCCAGGTTATAGCTAATGGATGTAACATGATGGAAAACATCATTATTTAGGTGTGGGAAATTGTTCTTTAGGAATCTGGTGTCTGTAGCAAACCTGCACTCCTTGAACCTCAATTCCACAATGCATTTCAGATGTGGATTTTAAGTGACTGTTTCTAATTAGTGTATCACAGAGCCCTGTCAAAATACCTTTTTGTGAATGGCAATAACGTGTGCACAGGATTTTAAACCCTGTCTAGAGAGCAGCTGTGGAACTCGATGCTTGGCTGAGCAGCAGGAGCACAAACGTGGTGACCACCCCCAGCACTCGTGGTGCTGCCGCTCCTGTGGCACTCATCCCCCCACGTCCTCTTACAGGGAAGGTGCCTGGGGACATGGCAGCTGGCAGTGCAGATCAGGCTGGTGACATGACATCTGCAAGATGCTTCTTCCAAGAGCCCTGCAGCTCCCGAGGGCCCTGCAGCTCCTGTCTCCCACAGCATGGGTACCCAAGGGCCACGCTGTGGGGGTGAGATGCCTGGCACTGCTAAGAGATGTTCCCAGCTGCACAGGGAAATTGGGAGCTCCCCAGTGGCACATGGCACAGGGGGAAGGCATTTTCTATAATTTCCCACAGGAAAATGAAAAGGAGCAATCAAGGAATGTGAGTACAAGCATTCCAGCTGCTGCGGTGAAAATTCATCCCTGGTTTGGGATTTCCCCTTGCTGCCTGGGGTGATGGAGTCAGCCTGGAGTCACCTGAGGAGAGCTCCAGAACCAGCCCGTGCTGAGCTCTCTTTGACCATTTATTCACAGTCCAGCACTGACTCACTGTAATGTCCCACCACACTGCCCAGCCCAAGGGTCACAGATCACAGATGCACGGGCCCAGCAGCCCCAGCCCAAACACACTCACTCACAATTTTGACACCATTTCCTCGCAGCAGAACAAACCCCTCTCTGCTCCCCAGCAAGGCACACATACAAACATTTGCAGCTGGCTCCCATCAGCCACACAGAGGTGAATGCTTCAGGTGTTTGATAAATGCTCCTTGCTTCCTATTAATGCTTCTGCTCTGTATCAAAAGAGGCATTAAACCTGCCTCTGCAGCCCTAGCAGGGGCACTCCTGATGGTTTCTGCTCTGCTGGAATAACACGCTTTGCTACTTTGTTCGTGCTCCTGGAGCTGCGCAGGCAACTCCCACTGAATCAGGGCTGCTCAAGGGATGGGTTTCTGAGCACTCTTGTGGGTGCCTTAGCCAGTTTGAGAGGTGCCAGCATCCAAAGGCTGGGTGCTTTGGGATGCCGCCAGATCATCCCTGTGCTCAATCAGGAGCGAGACTCCAGCTGCAGTTAATGTGGGCTGAGCCTTTCTGGTCACTCAGGCTTGGCTGGCACCAGAGGAGCCACCAGACCTGGCTCTTACCAGCTCTGCTAGCATTGAAAAGGCACTGGCAACATTGTCTCTCATTAGCTGATTGAGAAATTAATGCTAATCACCTTGCACCAAGCCTCCATCTCCAGCAGTTTTGTGACTATCGCTGTCTTGTGCACAGTTCTCTTCTCCTTCTCCAAATTGCCCCAAAAAGCCTGGGCCACACGGAGCCTCAATGACCACAGCAACAAGAATGAAGCAGCAATAATTATTTCTTTGGAATGCCAATCTTAGATAATTTCTACCCACTCTATAGTTTTAAGGGTTTGGCAAAGTCCTGATTGTCAGAGGAAAATCCACCAGGCTGGATCCAACAGCCCGAGACGGGAGGCTGCTGCTGCTCTGTGCCCTTAGCACATGCACAGTAGAGAGCACATATATAAATATACTGATGTGCACAGCTGGCCACACACATCACAGACAGCACTCACACTAATGGGGCCAGCAATGGCCTCATCCTGCTCCCCTTTCTGGCTGGACAGCGTGGAATTCCACTGGTAGCAAGGTGGCCCATGGACCCCTTCACTGCACAAACCTTGCCAGGGAAGCTGTCATGCTGGGAGCCAGCAGAACCACAGACTCACAGAATGGTTTGGATTGGAAGGGACCTTTAAAACCCCCCAGTTCCAGCCCTGTGCCATGGCAGGGACCCCCTCCAGTAGCCCAGCAATGGGAGGCTGAGTCGGCTCACGAGCCAGCACGCAGCCCCTCCAGTTATCCTCATTAGAGCTGGTACCTGTTGCAGAGCCAGGCTGGAGGGAATTGCATTAGGCTGTTTATGGATGAGAGCAGAGCTGCAGGGAGGAGGAGGAGGAGGACAAGGAGGAGGAGAAGGAGGGGGAGGAGGGGGAGAGCTGTGCCGCAGCCGCCGCCGCTTGCCGAGCAGGGAAAGCCATGCCAAGGGGCAGCTGGGGAGCCACAGCCCCCTCCCAGGGCTGCAGCACCCACATGGAGCCAGCCCCTGCCAACAGCCCTCGTGGACGGGGTCCCTGCCCCAAAGCAGTGGGGACACCCTCTCCAGCGGGCCCAGCACACCGGTCAGGGCATTGTTCTGGCCACGCTTTTCTCCAGCCAGCACAGAGGGCTTGCAGCTGCTGGGGGTTTTGTTTGGCTTTTTCTTCTTTCTCTTTCATGGCTGGGAGCTTATTGTGCATTTCCAACAGCAACCGAGTGACCCAGGTGATAATTCAGCTGCCACTCGGCCTGGCACCGGCACAACTTGGACGTGTTTCAGACACCTGGCATCACGCAAGGAGGGAGGGAGACAAAGGGATCGATACCCTCTGCCCCAAAGGCAAACAAATGGCATCGATTAACTCCAGCGGCCATGGAGACTTGCAGGAATTATCTGGGATTCAGCAGGTCTCACAGAGACAAACTCCTCCACGTGTTTCTCTCTGTAGGGAAGTGGTTTCATCCCCCTGTGCCTCCTCCCCCATCTGCTCCCTCTCTCAGATGTCCCAAACCCTCCAGGAGCACACACAGGGGCAAGAGGCCCCAGACACCTGCCAGCCCCTCTGGGATCACTCCTCAGAGACAAACATTAAGTAGAAAACGGGGCTTTTTTGCTGCAAATAGGAACAATGCAGTTACAGGGTTTGGAGACAGATGTGCAGAGAGAGAAGCAATCCATGCCTGTAGCTGCCAACGCCTCGTTTCAGCTCCAAGGCATCTCTGTGTGAAGCAGCTGATGGCTCTTGGGATACACACACAGCTCCCAGCAGCTTGGTCTGGGACCACAGGCTGGGTTCTGCTTCCCTGGGAAAGGGTCCTGGTTTGGGGTCCTTACACCACGTTGTCCTGGGGTTCAGCTCAGCCTCAGGCTCCCTCCTCAGCCCTCCCCTTGCCCTTGGTCCCTCGCAGCGTTTCCTGCAATTCATGACTCCAGGCTTGATGGAGGTCAGGAGTTAACACTCAGTCCCTCTGAACTGGATTCCCCCCTAAATTTTGGAGGTGCTGATGTTCCCCTGGCAGAGCTCAGTGGGAGCTCCCAGCCAAGCAATGAGCAAAACTCCCCAAATCCTGCCTGTGAATGGTCACAGCAACCTGAGAGGGGCTGTGTGGCACAGAACCCCATCCTCACCGGTGCACTGGCAGCCTACTGCTGCTCTCAGTTTGTCCCAGGGGCTTCCCTCAGAGCTGCTGTGCTCTTGCTGCCTTTTCCTCTCCTCTCCCTTCACCCTTGCACTGCTCTTCTCGCTGCCCAGCTTGATACTCAGCCAGCAAGGACATAAGCCACTGATAAAAGGCTTTTATTTATTATTCAGCCATCTCCAGGGTTTCAGTGCCACAATGCATTACCCTACTTCCCATATCCATTATTTATTTCCTGGTTCAACACAGGTAAAGCTAAAGTGAATTTGAAAGATGTTTGAAGCCCATACACAAAAGATTAATCCAGCCCAGCTTCCCCAAGCTGAAATCCCTTCTCTGCTCAAAACTCGGACTAAAGATGAAATCCGGCTCCTGCTGAAGTCAAAGAGAGTTTTTAATAATGGATTTCAAGGGCTCAAAGCCTTCACAGATATCTGAAAGAGGAGTGGTCCTGGATGCAGGCTTCTCCTCCCAGGCAGGTCTGCCCCACCACCCCTGTGGTGCTGCCCTCACCATCTCCCAGACAAATGGTTCTGAGCTCACCGTGCTGTCAGACCAAAACATCTTGGGATCTTGCTACTCTTGCTACTTCTTTCTTTTTTTCCTTTTCCTTTTTTTTTTTTTTTTTTTTTTTTTTGGCATTGAGAATCTGAAGGGAAGCAAATTCAGGAACCGGAGATGTTCCCGAGCCCTTGGGTCACAGCCTTTCTGCCATCTGCAGAGGAAGCAATCGAATTTCACCTCAACCCCCGCCAAGCCCAGGCTGGGCTGGGGCCATCCCTGCAGGATGCTGCCCTGCTCCCACCTCCCCGGGCTGCCAGGGCTGGCACCTGCTCTGGGCATCAGTGCTGAGCTCCCCTGGACAGCATTTCTTCAGAGAACAACAGGATTTCTTTGGATAAACTGTGGCTCCAGGAAGGAGGGGGAGGAATTTTATCTTCCACACCTCAGTCCCAAGAGGAGAGTGAAGAAAGATCAGCTGAGATTATTCAGGCATTTATATTCTGAAGAAAGCCAGCGCTCTAAGAAAAGGGGAAAAAATCCTTAAAAAGGCAGGAGACAATCCAAAAAAGGAAATGTTCCCTTTTTTTGTGAACCCTGCTGCAAAGGATTGAGAAAGTCAGAGCAGGCAGGCTCAAAACACAGCCCTCAGAAATGCCTAGACCTACACCCTGGGACATAGAAGGGGAACTCCTCAGCACAGGGTGGCTGGATTCCCTCCCTGCCTTCCGCCCCTTCCCACCTGCTGTCCCAGCAGGCCCATGCAGCTGGGGCTCCCCAGGCAATGTCCCTGCCAGGCTGGGCTCCAGGGACACCACGTTTCCATGTCAACTCATGCCTCACCCTCTCCCTGCCTCCTTGCTCCAGAACTGGCTTCAGAATTCGGACTTCAGCTTTTTAGCCCAGGTTTCGGCTGTGCTCAGCAGCAGCAGCAGGGTGCGGGAGATGTCCCACAGCTGCTTGCACGGGGCAGGAGCATCCCAGGACCCTCCAGTTCCCTCCTGCTGGCACCAGCTCAGAGCAGCGATGCCCTCGGAGGGCAGGGACACGGTGCTCAGCGTCAGGAATCCGAAATCCTGGGCTGGATTTTGGATTGTTGCCCTCGATGCCCCTGCCCTGCTCACCCAGGGCTCGCTGGAGAAGCGGGGGAGAGGATGGAGACCTGCGGGCACCTCTGCTCCCCACCTCTGCCAGAGCCGGGCCAGGAGAGGATGCTGCCCCTGCCATCCCTTCACCGTGACAAAGCCAGCTCCAGGGGGCTGCAGCCCTCCTCAGATATGCAAGATCTCCCAGGCAAGAGTGTTGATACAATGATTAGCGTGTTTGTTATGTTAAATAGCACTACTTAAACACGCGGTGCCCTTCAGCCGGGAGCCCGTGTCAATATTGGCTTGGGAGCAGCAGCAGCAGATAAGCAGGAGGCGAGGAGTCCTCTCCCTTGCGCCACAAACAATGCCTTCGCCGTAGCTTTCAAACCTTCTTTGATCACTCCCCACAATTGTCTCGTCATCAGGACTGTCTCTCTTTATAAATAACATCAGCTTTGATGTAATATCGCTACATTTTCTCCTAATAAAACGGCCTCGATTCAGCCCAGCTCTGAGCAAAGCCCATAAATACTGCTTTTCCCTTCTTAAGAGCACACTTAAGTCCCTCGGAGAGCACGGGAAGGTGCACACATGCCCAACGTGGGGAGGATTCATCACACGCTGCAATTTAAACGTGCACTTAAGTGATTTACTGAACTGCAGCATTAAATGGAAAGCAGCGATTTCTTTTAACTGCCTATAAATACCATAAGTTCTTGTCATAGCTGGAGCTACTTTTAATGACTGGTGCTTAGCTACATCGAAGTTTTAAACCCCGTGGAAAAAAAATAAAATAATAATAAGCCTTACTTCAGCGCATGGCTAACACAAAAGCAACATTTCTTGTCCATATGGAGAACATATTGGCTGAACTCAGCTCCGAGGCGACCTTTATCTTCACTCGGGAGATGAGACCAATTAAGCCGGAGGTGGCAGTGCTGCCGGTGAGTTATCACTCTCCTTCCTCGGGCAGATAAAGGTCAGCCGTGAGCCGATGGGATGCTCCTCCACCACGCTGCCTCTGCTACCTGTTGCCCTGAGACAGCTGCGGATGCCCACAGGCTGCTGCTCCTTGCATGGCCCGGGGCTAATTTCCAGATAATTGGGAGATTTTTCGACGCCCCCAACCCGAGGAGAGGGTCTTTAGATGTATGTGTACACATAAATATATAAAAATGCATATATACACCCCCTGGGAGTGTGCGTGGCAGAGCTCCAGCACCTGAACCAAACCCTTCCTGGAGTCCTCCTCCCTCTGCCAGCCCTGTCCCACCGCGGGGCACAGCTGGGGACCGCGGTGGCCTTCGAGCCATCCGTCAGCACAGCCGGGTACCACGGCCGGGGCGCGGGGCAGCCACCTCCCCCCGGGGATGAATTACAGAGCAATAAACCACGCTCGTCTCAGCGGCAGCGTTTTATGCCTGCCATCAATCAGGAGACACAAACAGCTCTGCTCCCAGCAGGACTGGCAGAAAGAGAGGCAGAAGGGGCATCCTGGGGATTTACGGGGGGTCCTGGTCGGGGTGGGAGTGCTGGGCACCTTTGTACCTGTCTGCCCAAAGCTGCCCCGTCGAAAAATTCAAATCACAAAGTAAAGCCCCAAATCTGTCAGGAGGAGCTGGGGAGTTTCAGGAGCTGGGTCCAGGGGAGGCTTTGGCAGAGGTTTTGCAGGTGCAGTTTTGCCATCTGCTCATTAGTTTGATCTCAATTTGATGAAAGAGAATCCTGTGAAAAAAACCCCAACATTTTGGGATTTGAGGTTTTGGAGGAAGGGAGTTGAATATGTGTGTTTGGGGCTCACAAACCCTTCAGTGGCCATTAGATACCTCAGTGCCTTGCTGAATATTGCCCTAAACATCTGCTTTCCCATTACTTACAATTAGGAGAAAGAGCAAAATCCAAGCTGGCACATCCAAATGCCTGCATTCTAAGCACAAACACCTGGACAGGGAGAATATCTCCACTTGATACCTGCTCTCTGGTGAATTTGCATTTTCCTATTAGGCTTGTTTCTCCAGTGGAGTGGAGCTGCTTTCTGAAGCATCCCAAGCATCCCAATTCCAGCGCTCTGAGGCAGTCAGCCTCTTGTGCAGACCTTAGCCAAAAGGAAAAGGCAATAAAACTACAGACCCCAGCTCATTCTTCAAGAGGAAAGCTGAGATCCCCGAGCAGCACAAACTCTGCAAATCTGTTTCACTGGGGTGCAAAGGTTCAAACGAGCCGCAGCAGCACAGTCACATCTTAACCCCGAAGCCCCTCGGGTCATGGCCCCGGCACTCCTTGGGCAGAAGCTGTCCCAGGGGAGCAGCAGAGCAGCTCCTCCCCTGCCCTCCCGTGCCCCAGGCAGATCCTCCCCTGGCACTGGGAGCCCCAGCCTCACGCATCTCCGCGGGATCCCAACATGCACCTTGTTTCCTGCAGGAGACACTTCAAGGACATGGATAACAAGGGATAAGGACACAACAAAGAGCCGTTCAAGAATTTACGAACGGGCTTTTCCCTGGCTCCAGGTAGCTTCTACAAAGCCATCAGTTTTAATGAGTGTTTTGCTGTTACCTAATGTTTCAGGATCTTTTATTTTTCCTTGCTCTGCTAGGAAAGTTTTCCTTGCTGTTGTATAGATGTTTTTCCAAGCTAAAAATAAGACTATCTTTTTACCAATCAAGACTGTCTGGGATTATGTATTCAAAGAGCGTGACATAGAGATGTGGAATAAAGGTTTTATGAATCACAAAATTGAATTCTTTAGGGGCTGGCAGCATTTTTCTGAATAAAACAACAACTTAATGTCCTACGTGTTGTACTTTATGAACTGGGACCTAAACTTATCTTGTACAAAGGAAATTACAGAGGCAATCATGGGAGGTCTTTTATTAGTATTTCTTCGCTCCCCGGCACAGAGGAGAATATGAATTGATTGTCAAAGATTTTTTAAGTGCCTTTGATTGAAGAGATGATCTCTGATAAGCTGCTGGAGGAAAATAGAAGCCAACAGCTGCTCCATTTACCATCACTTAGCCTCCAGTTCTGGCGGTTTGCTAAATAACTCTTTTACATTCACAAACACATCTCTGTGTCTCGGCCATGCCACACACACCTCCCTGTCCTCTAAGTGTGCTGGGTGCCAGATATTCCATGGGGCTGCAGGAGAAGTTACATTGTGATGCTGGGAACACACCCAGGTTCTTCTCCATCCCCCCAGCCTGCATGCTGCCTTTTCCCAGCACTGCTCCATCCCTTCTTAAGCTGGTAGAGAGAAAATCATTCCTGTTTTAGAGCCCAGGAGAGAAAATAAGCCACTGGTTGTCCAGGGCATTGTGTCTAGCAGATAATTAAAACATCAAGACTGAATCTTTGCTGTTAATGAATTTTGAAGGGGTTGCTGATCCCTGCATAACTCTGCCACGTGTTCCCCCCCTGCATCTTCCCCTCACAGCTTATTACACCAAGCCATTGTCAGACCCATCTCATAACTCTGGTAGCTGCTCATTGCCATAAATCACCTTTGCCCATGCCACACAATTTGTTTTTATTTTAACACCATCCCTGCCCGTGTACTATGCATGGATCACAGCCTGCAGGTGCCCGGCAGGAGGGCACTGTCAGCTCTCCTCCCTGCCCAGCCTTTGCCTCCCCAGGCTGCCAAATGGGGACAGATGTGGGCATAAGCTGCCCCAACCCGTGCCAGGGTGCTGGGCAAGGGGCAGCGCCAGGCTCTGCTGCTGAGGCTGCTGGTTTTAGGGAGCTGCAGCTGAGATCTGCTCCCTCCAGGGAGTATCTCCCAGGGAGACCCTTTCCTGCTCCATCTCATTTATAAAATTAATCCAAATGACCTCCATCTCATCAAACAGTGTCAAGAGCAGGGTGCACATCTACAGCACCCACCTCTGCACATGGAGCAGCCCTGCATGAGCACAGCTGGGGGAGAAGACACCTCTCAGGCTGCTGGTGACTCCCCTGCCCAGCCAGTGACAAACAACTGCTCTGGGCACAGGATCAGCCCGCAGATGTGGGAGCAGGGAGCAGGGCAGCAGCCCCACACTCCCTCCTCGCCCGGCTGCAAAGCCTGACCCAACAGAAAAATTTACATCCCACACCTCTCCTGCAAGAGGTGCCTCGAGGCACCAAAAATCAATCCCTCTGCACAGTTTTATTACTCAGTTCAAAGTGCAGTCAGAAGATGTCCAACATATTTCCTCCTCCTCCCTCCCTCCCTCCCTCTGTATAAAGGAGAGGAGGAAAATTAAGTTGCTGGCTGCTGTTGGCCCCATCCCTGCCCCGGGCACTCCCGAGCTGGCTCAGCAGCACTTCCACACGTGTTACAGCCTGGTTTCTTGGCAGCCTGCATTTGATGCTATCCTGGAAAAAAAGGCTCTGAGAAGCTCACAGGCTCTGCATTTAGCACAAGCAAAGCCTTTTCCAAAGGAAACACTTAAAGGGTTACGCAAGAATAAAGCTAAAAGGGCTTGTAATTAGTCAGAGTTGGGCAGGGGCTAAATTAGCCAAGCAAAGTCATTACCCGCCTGAGATGTTCACTGCAAGGCAGCAGAGGATGCACACACAGCTCTGAGATGGTCTGCTAGAAGGCTTTATTTATCCTAGAAACCCCCAGTGACCCAAATGAGCACAGCTGCAAACCACTGGCCCTGCAGAGCCACCACCTCGTCCTGCTGCAGCACAGGAGGAGCTGATGGGAGCAGATAAACCCTGCTCCAAACCACCCTGACCCAGCCTGGCAATGTTCTGCAGAGGGTTTCATGCCCTCTGACTTCCCTCACAGCCAACTGGCCGCTCTGGGGTAGATGGGAATAAAGCAAGGGATGCACTTTGGGATGCAGCAGTCCAGGGGGGCTTTGCCTGCTGCCTCCATCGTGCCCCAGATGCTGCAGCTTCGAGAATGAGTGGAAGAAATGGTGGTGGATTTTGGCCATCGCTCCAGATGGGGCACTTGCCAAGGCAGAACTGACTTTTTCCTTCTGCCACAGGGCTCTTTCTGCTGGAAAACATCCCTTGGACGATGCCTGGGATTGAGGGATCAGAGCAGGGTACACTAAAGGTCCCAGTTTGGGCCAGAGCATCGTGATCAGACCGTGCTGGGAGCGTGGCTTTCAGGGAAACCCCTCCAGCCCGAGGGGAATGGAACTCTGACCCACTGCAGATATTCCTGAGCAGGAGCAGCTGTGGCAGGGGCAGGCAGGGCTCTCAGGATGGCTGGGGGTAGTGGGGATGGAGGAGCAAGGACAGGACTGTCCCCACAGGTCAGAGTGGCCCTTACCACATTTTCCTAACAGAAGGGGAGAGGAGCTGTGTTTGTACCATGGGTAGGTGTGAGATTACTGGAGAGATGAAGGGAAACTGAGGCAGCACTCTCTGCAACACAAACAGTTCCCAAGGTGCTGGAGGAGCATTGCTCCAGTGCCCTGACCCAGACAGACAACTCTCTTGGAGGATGAACCTGCCCGTTGCTGGAGGCCAGCCCTGCAGCTCAGAGGGGCACTGTGCCAGGGCCAGAGCTGCCAACACCGTGACACAGTGGCTGTGGGACACCCCCAGCTGTGCCAGCAGCACCCAGACACTGGACATCCAATCTCCTCCTGGGCTCTCTGAAGCACAGATGCAAATCTGTTAGAATTTGATTTCAGGATGCAGCTCCACCATAACTGATACCATACACATGGAATCAAAGCAGCCCTCCTGCTCCCTCCACACTGGGAGTGCTGCTGGCCAGGCAGGATCCTGAGCTCTGTAGTTATAGCAACAGGCACCGTCCTGATGGCAGCAGTTACACAACTCCCAGCTGCTCCTCAGAGAGTGCAACTCACTGCACAAACCTCTGAGCAGCAACAGCCCCAAAACCCCACGGGCAAGGTCTTGGGCATCCCCGGGAGTGGCCAAGGCCAGGTTGGACAGGGCTGGGAGCAGCCTGGTCCAGTGGGAGGTGTCCCTACTTGTGGCAGGGAGTTGGAATGAGGTGGCCCCTTCCAACCCAAACCATTCTGCGGCATCCTTCCTGCAACACACCTGCCTCAGGAGCCTTTGGAGTTCCCCAGCCACTTCCACAGTCACCTGTGGGCACAACCCCTCAAAAAAGCAAAATACCATGTGCCTCCTTTGCCTGCACAGGCCCCCAGGTGTTCAATCCACATGATACAGAACATCTCCAAAGCCTGCTGCCACCCCTGGGAGTAACGCTCTCTTTGGCACCCGGGGTGTGTGGGGTCAGCAAGGCACACTGGATCTGTAAGTGACACTTTGCTGATTTTCTCTTCTTCACCACACGCAGCCAGGCTAAAGAGCAGCTCTCCTGCTCGCAGCTCAGACACCCTGCTAGAAAATCAATAGTCATTTGGTGATGCTCTGGCACTTGGCTGGCTGCATTGCAATGCCTTGGGAGGAGCAGCTCCCATCGCCAGACTCCGAGCAGGCAGAAACCAGCAAGAGTCAGACTGGCCTTGGGCAGATGCTCCGGGGCCATTTGAGCAGCACAGCCTGATAAATCCATCCCAGCCTGCAGGAGTCTCATTCTGCGCCTGCTCAGGGGGCTGCCCCAGCCCTTCAGAGGGCAGAGAGCAGCCTGGAAACCTCCCCTGGGCTCTCTGCATCCTCCCCATCCCAGCAGGGCACATCCCACTGCTCCCAACACACCCATCCTGAAAGTCCTGGAAAACAGGGAGCACACCTTGCATCAGCCTCACTGGAGCCTGGACAGGTTTAAATGTCAGATTTATGTGGAACACATCCCAGCCTAGACCAGCAAGAAGTGACCCCAGTGTGGAGCTTGGGTGCCTGGAGCCTCTGTGGCAGGAGAGCAGGCAGGGAGCATCCCAGGACCAGCTCACAGATCTGCCACAGGCTGAGCCACAAAGACTACAGGGCATGAAGCACAGGTACCAGCTAATTTACCTCACCTTGGCTTATTTACCTCCAGAAACAGAACAGGAATTACAGAATTCAGTGCTAGAAACAGGATCACTGCTTCAGGGCTGGGAAGTGCCCCTGGACTCCTGAGCCAGCTTGGGACCAGGCTAAAGCAATGTGATTCTGCTTGCTGGCTTGACCAGGGAGCCAGGAGCAAAGGAAAGTGGGCATCAGCCACGGTGCTAAAAAATCAGGAAGCACAAAATAGCTTTGAGCTGCTTGGAACCAAACCCAAAAGCTGACGGAGCGGATGGCATCTTTGTTTAATGAGGAACAGAAATTGCTCTTTTCTGCAAATCCAGGACAGCACCAGCAGGGCTGGATTTCAGCAGGTTCCAAAGGGCAGCAGACACGGTACTTTTAAATGATAAATAAAATCTAATAGCCCCAGCTCAGGAATACAATTGCCTGTTTTCAATGCTCCCCTGTTCCTTTAATTCTTCTCCATCAGTGCAGATAGATGAAGTGCCACAAATCCCTGCCGCCTCCCCATCTGTGTGGCATAGCCCCAGCACAGGACCTGCTCGGGGTTGCAGCTGCATCGGGAGGCAAATCTCTCCCGGAGAGCAGCAGGGGAAGGACATGACTCTTTCCCCTGGGCGCTGTCGGTGATAAGAGGAGAATTAAGACCGCCAATCTATTTCTAATGGAGAGGTTACGACAGGGCATTTTGGAAGCAATTGAAAGGTTGGTAAAGGGGCTCAGCCAGGAAATGTATGGAGTCTCATTACCTTTTATCTTCCGAGCACATAAAGTTTGCAGAATCTCTGTTTAGGTTAGCAGGAAAGCTCTGCAAGAATTATATATGCTGCCCACATGCTTATCAAGGAGAGCGAGCTGTGCTCTATCAGCCAGCTGTGGGGCTCGGCAGAGATAAAGATATCCCCCTGCCCAGCAGTGACTGGGATAAATCATCCTGTCCTCGCTCTGCCATTAGGCCTAACCTCTGCCTGGCCCCTTCCAGCCCTCACACCACTGAGCTGCCACAGCCAGGGCCATGGAGAGCGTGGCTGGGGCTGTTTCCATCACCCTGGGGCTCTCCCTGCAGCCAGGGAAAGCAGGGAGTGCTCCATTTACAGCACAGCTGTGAATGCCCTGCTCAGCTTAAATACGTGCACCAGGAAAACCGGTGTTTGGATCAGCTGGTTTTCAGGCTGGATCCCCAGGCTGGAGTCTGAGGGGCAGCTGGGGACCCGCTGGCTGGGCAGTACTCATTTTTCTGCAGACCACCATCACCAGCTCCATGGGCGCCACTGTCCCTTTTTGCCTTCAAGCTGACTGCCCATCAGGTCCCATGGATCCCATGTCCATCAGCCCACCCAGAACCTGCTGCTGCTCTGCTGTACCACTGGACACCATGGAAACATTTGGCTCCACCACACACATTCCTCCTGAGACCTCTGACAGCCCCAGACCCTCCATGAGATGCAGAAAACCACATGGGCCAAATGATTGCATGGACAGGTTTAGGTTGGGTATTTGGGAAAATTTCTTCAGCACGGTCAGGCACTAGAACAGGGTGCCCAGGGGAATGGTGGATTCACCACCTCTGGAAGTGTTCAAAAGATGGATGTGTGCACGTGGCATTGGGGACATTGGTCAGTGTGAACACGGTGGTGCTGGGGTGACAGCTGGACTCAGTGACCTCAGAGGGCTTCTCCAACCTAAACAATTCTGTGATTCCATGATCCTCCCCTACTGCTGTGGCAAAGAGGGTTTGCTCCAGCCCTAAGCACTGCTGGCAGGCTTGGCACTGTGGTCAGTGTGGAGGGGGGACAGTGGTGACTGTCTGGGCTGGGGGACAGTGGTGACCCTCTGGGCTGGGGGACAGTGGTGAACATCTGGGCTGGGGGACAGTGGTGACTGTCTGGGCTGGGGGACAGTGGGGACCCTCTGGGCTGGGGGACAGTGGGGACCCTCTGGGCTGGGGGACAGTGGTGACTGTCTGGGCTGGGGGACAGTGGTGATCATCTGGACTGGGGGACAGTGGTGACCCTCTGGGCTGGGGGACAGTGGTGATCATTTGGGCTGGGGGACAGTGGTGACTGTCTGGGCTGGGGGACAGTGGGGACCCTCTGGGCTGGGGGACAGTGGTGACTGTCAGAGCAGCCCAGGCCCCGCGTGGGTGATGTCGCTGCCAGCACTTGGGGACTGTCAGAGCCGTGAAGGCAGCACAGAGATGTCCTCAGGTGCCAGAACCTGCTGCAAATCCCAGGCTGTGCATACAGGGAGAGACAGCCACTGCCTGCAGCGTGTGTGACTCTGCAGTGTGGGCACAGACAGCGCTGAGGGCACTCGGGGCTGCCACGGCCACCCAGGGAAATCTGTCCCTTCCAATGTGCCCTGCAGTGGTCACGAGGATTGTGCTGCTCAGGAGGCTCAGACAGAGCTGGATTGCCATCAGCCAGTGCCACCAAGGCAGTGATGCACATGAGCCACGTCCCAGAAGACTCATTGGTTTGTTTAAGCACCGTATTTACACCGGGAGAAGAAAACTGCCCGCGTGAAGGAGAACAAATTAAAATTCAATTTTGTCTATACCAAATAAACGCTCTCATCAGTGGGAGGATGGTGGAGATATATTGGTACTCACATAATTCCTTGGTGGATTTTATGGGCCAATTGATAAAAAATATTCTCATGAGAGCAATGCACATTATTTCTAGAGCTCCAGTATTTTACTAGCGAGGCAGCGTAGAGATGTGTGATTTACACTCCGTGTGCAGAGGGCTACCCCGGCATGGGCAACACAAGCACAAGTGCTCCCTGGGGAATTCTCCCCTGGAACCAAGGCACAATGCCTCTGTTTGGCCTGTGGAGAAATGACAACAACCTAAGCCAGGATTTTTGTGGGTGTCTGTTGTGGGCCAAGGTGGCACATGGAGCACACAAGCAATGCAGTCACACCTCCAGTGCACTTTCTGTGTGCAAAAAGCTCTCCCTTACCAGTGGTCTCAAGGGCACAAACAGTTAAATAAAAGCAAACAAACATAATTTTTCTGAGCTCTGAGTTTCTGGTTTCTTTGAATCCACAAGTCCTGTCTGTGAGGAACAGAGCTGATTTAATTTATTAGTGTCATCTACATAGAAAAGAGCATTCTGAAGCTCATACTCTGGAGCACAAACTTGAAACTCACAGGAAAGTTACCCTGAAACTTGGAAATCAGGTGCTTGACTGATAACAGTATTTTTGTATTTTACCACACCTCTGCTGTCCCTGCCCTGCTGCCCCTGGCAGATCCGCAAAGGCCAGGACTCCAAGGAAATTTTTCTGTGGGATTCTCCTCACACAGCTCAAACTCTTCACCCCAGGCACAACCTGTCACCTTTGAAACTGGGAAGGAGACATGGCTGGGACAGAGGGCTGTGCCAGGAAATGTTTACTGGGGCTCAACATCCACCTGTTGGGTTTATTTTTAAATTTATTTATGCACCTTTGCATTAATATATATCATAGCTCAGCCAATGCTTCTTGGCATAAATTTTAATAAAATAATCCAAGATGGTTAAAACCAAAACTGACTTCATTACTTCTGACTGTACCAGTCACTGTAATCAATTTTGCCATGCTTTAGGCCACTCAGCAGTTTTGTCTCTGCTCATCTGAACTGACACATGTAGCCATTTTATTAAAATCTAATCCAGCCTCAGAATAAATAAAAAATCCAATAGTAATACTGAGGTCTAATTAAAGACAAAAATCTGTTGCCATCCTCCTAGATTGAACTGTCTTCATTTTACTTCACAGATTTGTGCTCCTGTCAATCAGCTCATCAGGCTTTTCTAGCTGTGTAGGCAATTCCAGGGGAGGGTTGGGGGCCCTGGAAAGACACCCTGGTGATGGTGACACGACCTGAGCACTGCTCAGGCAGGTTCAGATAAAAGTGCAGCATTTGATTTTGCTGGTTACATCTTGGGTTTCTTGAATCAAATCCTACTTTCCAAAAGGCATTTCTGTGGCTTCAGGGTGTTCACCATGAAACAGTGACTTTTGGTATTTATTGGGTATTTTCAAAGGCAGGAATGACTGCTGCATCCCTCAGCCAAATTTAGCATCTTGTGGGAGGCAGCTGGCTACAGTTTGCAGGGCTGCCTTGGGGGCTGCAGCCTCTGTGTCTGTCACGAGAGAGCTGAGTGTTTGCGAGCTGGCAACATTTGGGGCTGTCAGATCTCAACAAATTGTGCAGGCCCATGTGCAGAGCAGACCCAGCAGAACAGACACTGAGGATTTCCAGGCAGACCCTGGGTTTGAAATCAGATGTTGCTGCTGTGTCAGCTTGGGTCCACACCTTGTATCCTCCCTCTGGCCTCCCGTTCCTTTCTTCAAACTGCAGGAGTAGCTTCTCAGAGCCCCCAGACTGACCCAAACTGTGAGGAGACACAAGGATGTGAGCAGACACTTGCAAACTGCTGCAGTGAGCAGCAATCCGAGCCTCCAGTACCAGCACCACACGGATTTGCACCATTCCCTCCAACACGATGTGCCTGTGCTGACTTGTGGGACTGGGGGACTTCTCTGGCTCCCCAAACTCCAACAAACACACATAAAGACACATCCTAATCAATAATTTATTACACTGAGATGGCAGCATAATTAAGTAACCGGAGGGCTTCGGGCAAATATCTGGTAGCATAAGGTGCGACGGGCTTTTGGCATGAGTTTTATTTAAACACGTTGGATCAATTTGAATCAATCTGACATGTACACACTTCAGGGCATGGCTAGTTTCAAATCAATTAAACTCCTTATGACTTTATGATTAGAAACCTGAGGTTAAAAACATTAATATAAAATCGCAGTTTATAAAGTGAAAAGTAAAATCCCAGCGTAACGTTTCACGAAGATCACAGGAATCATTATATAAGCTTCATTAAACAAACAAGGTAAGAGTAATTAGGCTGTAAATTGAGCACAGTAGTTAAAAAAAGAGGAAACTATAATTAGGAGGTGATGGCCACTTAGCTAAAGATAAGGAAATATGGAGAAGCGTGCAATTTCAAACAAAAACACAATTTATTTCCTCGTGGGATGGTGCTTCCAAACAAAACCTTCCATGGCAGAAGCTGCTTGGAGGAAATAGATGCAGGACAAGCAAGCAAAGCAACTGGTCTGAAATTGGCCTGGAAAGAGAGAAAAACCCCACATTAGGCAGCAAGGTACAGAGAGTGCTGGTATAAAATAGTGAATAAAATCCGAATTTGTCTCATGGCTGTAAGCTGTGCTCTGAAGCTGTGACTCTGCAGAGTACTGAGCAGGAGCTCGGCTCTTCCTCTGGGGAGAATGTACATGTAATGTACACTAACTTACACGTACAGCACTAAACTGTGGCCATGATCACCTGGACTGATGAGGAATAGTGAGTGTTTGGGAGCATTTCTAGGGGAAAACCTGCCAGTAAATTTTGCCCTCTTGTGCATTTCGTGTAGGAGTTGCCAAATTCAAACATGCCACCCCTTACTGAGACAATTAAAAGAAATCTCATGAGAACAAAATCCTTCCAATGATCATTTAGAGCATGATGATTTTGCTGCTTCTTTGGCTTGGCACAAATGACACAAACAGATCCAAACCATCCTCAAGCAGATTCAGGCCAGCACATCCTTCCAAACCCTGTGAGAGAGCCTGTAAGTGATTCTCCTTCAGAAACATGGATGATGATGTTGCATGAGTTTTATCTGCCCTACCCAAAACACATCTGTTAATACAAAAAACCTCTGTGGATGAGAAAATGGAAGGGGCTTCCCAGGAACTCCCTCTCTTACCCACAAGGCATCAATCCCTTCTGAGGACACTCAGCCACAAGTGCCAAAGGGCAGGGTCCAAAGTCCTCAAAGTTATCAGGAAAACTCATCAGCCTCAGTGAGCTTTGCACAGGGCCTGGTGCCAGCAGATCTCCTTCACTCTTCTTTTCATGGGTGGAACACGGGAGGCCCACGCACGGCTGTGGGAACTTAACCTTTGCTCACACCCAAATGGATGGTTCTGTGGAGAAGGGCAGGACCTGAAGAATAAAAGAAGGATCTTATTTTTTGCATAAAAATGCAAGATGTAGAATCAAAGAATCATTAGAAGGGTTAGAAGGAACAATCCTAACTGATTCCAGCAGAGGAAGGACTTTCAGCAGACCCTGCCATGCAGGCAGCCCAGGTCAGGCATTTCCTCTGTGGTGGTGTCACAGGACACCCAGTGTGCCCAGTCTCACAGCCAGGTGAATAATTATCTTCTCTCATTACAGCCCAGGTGTTTCCAGGCAGCCCAGCTCCATGTCCTCCTCTCCCCATCCTTCTCCTTGGAGAGCCCCTGCCACCCACCCAGACCCACACAGCCCAGTATGGAATGTCTGTCTGTCTATCTGTCTGTCTGTCTGTGTCCAGATGGATTCAGTTCACTCATAAAGGCATCTGGTCTCTGCTCCTCTCTCCTCCAGGCTTGCTGGGGGCTGCAGCACTGGGTCAGGCATCATCCCCTGCCCAGAGGGGTCTGAGCAAACACAGGACCTGTTTCCCAGCCACACACCCAGCCAGGCCACCAGAGCCTCCCAAATGCCAGAACAGCTCCCAACAGCTCAGAAAATAAGGTATCAGGACTTGAAACAAACCCCAAATCTGCCACTTTGAACTTCTTGGCAACCAGTTCAGAGCCTTTGAAGCTGCATCCTGGTCCCACCTCCCTCCTGGTTCAAACAGCCTGCACGCCTCCCTCAGCTGGCCAGCACATCAGGACAGCACATGGATGGGCAGCTGCAGCACCCTGCCAGACCACCAGCACCACAAGAGACCCTCCAGCACCCCAAAAAACCCACCAGCACTTCAGCAGACCCACCAGCACCCCAGGAGATGCACCAGCACCCCAAGAGACCCGCGGGCACTCGGCTGCACGAGCCAGGAGTTGCGCCTGGAGGGAGAAGGTTGTGGGGAAGGCAGAGGCTGGGGGTTATTGCAGGGAATTCATGAACAGAAAGAAGGGATGGGCCGCTGTGGTGAGGCACGAGGCCCCTGGGATCAGACCCCGAAGGGTGAGGTGTTGAGTCAGCCCCACAGCCGTGACCCTGGGTCAGAGCACGGCGAGGTTTGACTCGCTGCCCGAGGCTTGGCTGCCTCCCTGGTGGGTTTTGGCTTGGCTTTCAGGGTGGGATGAATCACTTCTCCACGCTTTTCCTCCTGCCCAGAAAGGTGAGAAACTGCTAAAACCCAGAGAAACCCCTGAAGTCGGTGATATTTCCTGTGGCTTTGCTGCAGGCGCCAGAAACCATCTGACCCCTGGGGAAAGGGCTCTGCGTGTGCAAACGGGAGGAGAAAAACTGGTTCTGTCACACAGGTCCGTGGTGGCTGGGGGACACTGTCCAGCCTCCTCCCTGCAGGGGACAGGGCAATGAGCCTTCAGCACGACTTGGGGGGCTCACAGAACCGCCCTGCCTGGCACTGGCACCACAGGGACCTGGCGTGGGGAGTGGGACGGGAAGGGGAGCCAGCATGGGAGGATTTTACGAGCTGGCACAGGGCAAGTGGCCAGGGACGCCTGAGCGCTGGCCAGGAGCCAGCACGACGCTCCTGCATTTATGAGGGGACCCGCTGGCTTGCCAGGAAATTACACAACAGTTAAATACTTTATACACTGAACTAGTTTATTAAGGAACTGCTTGAGATTTTTTCAGAGAGGGACCGTTCTGGAAACGATGATGCTGCGAGCAGGAGCTGGCCCCACGATGTGGCACGGGCTGTGACACCGTGTGAGGCTCAGTGACACACTGCTCCCAGGGAACAGGAGCACAGTGTGCACAAGAAGATTCATCAGACGCCAGATCTCTCCCAGGAGCCTGCAAACAAATCCAGAGGAGCAAATCCCACCAGGCAGCTGCAGTTACACATCAGCAAAGCCATGGCTGCAGCACAGCCTGGCAAACCCACATGGGTTTTAATCTGTGAGTGTGGGCACTGGTGAGCAAAACCCACAGCAGGATAAATCCCACAGGAAAGAAATGACTGTTCCAGACCTGGAATGGATGGGTTCCCACCAGGGCTCCCTGTGCCAGCACCCTGCCCTGCTGTGCTCTCTGCAGATGGGATCAGACCCCACTGTGCCTGCTCAGGTCTCCACAAATTTTCCATGGATGCAAACCCGGCTGTGACTCAGCCTGGCCTCACACACCAGGCAGGCTCTAGAGGCTGCCAGGATGGTAAATGCCAGCACAGAAACTAATGAGGAATCATCCCTGCAGGTGAGAAATCACTCAGGGGCAGACCCCGGGCTCGCAGGTGCCAAAGCCAACACAGATAAATGACAAACAGTAAACCTTGAGACTAGAAATGAAACAATGCACTGAGTGAGAAGGTCACAGTATGGACTGACCAGAAAAGCCTTCGAGGATGTTGTAGATAAACAAAGAAAGGAGAAAAAAAATCCCCACATTTTCTTATGGCAGTGAAGGAGCGCCGGGCTCCTGTCTGACACCACGTGCTGGTGGCAGAGGGACTTTGCAGAGGGACACGACCACAGCCAGGGGGTTGCACACCCATCCCTACAATCCACCCAGCCCCAGGGAGCAACCAGATTTTGGTCATGGCCTCAAGCACAGCAGCAATTGTCTGCAGGGCAACCTTTTCTGATGAGGCAGGATAATCAGGGAGCCTGTAACTGCCAGGGTGGCTCCGACAGGGAGCTCCTCAAAGGAGGGCGTGAAAATCAATCTTAGATTGGATATTATACAGGAAATTATCTGAGATTGGCTATTAGGAAAATGTTCTTCACTTGAAGGGTTGTCAAGCCCTGGAACAGGCTGCTCAGGGCAGCGCTGGAGTCATCATCCCTGGAGGGATTTAAGACAGGGATGTGGCACTCGGAGGTGAGGGATTTAAGACACGTGGATGTGGCACTTGGAGACTGGCACTGGCAGTGCTGGGTTAACAGTTGGACTTGATGGTCTTGGAGGTCTTTTCCAACCTAATGATCCTGTGATTCCATGAAAATTGTCTCTGCCAACACAAACCAGCAAGGTGGCGCGTGGCAGGAGGGGCACGGCCGTTATCAAGGGAACAGCAGCCATCCTGCCCCTCCCAGAGAGGAGCAGCAGAAAATGAGTTTTCCATGGCCACAACAACTGTCAGCAGAGTGTTTGCAGCTCATCCATCACCTCTGCAGAGAACAGGGACACCGAGTGTGCTGACCTTTCCAGGGAAGCACCGCGCATCCCCGGGCTGGCCCTGCCGAGCGGGAGCGCGTGGCTTGGCTGCTACCCTGCCAAAAGGATTTGTCTCTCTCCCCCTGGCCTCCAGGGCACAGGAATCATGTCCCTCCAGGACTGGAAGAATGGATTTCCCCTTGGCTTTGCCCAGAATTCACTACCTGGCTGCAGAAGCCTTCTCCCAGCCCCTGCTCCCTGAGCTCCCCCTCTCTCCCTTCTGTTTGGAGACAGGTTGTGGGAGATGCTCTGGAGCTCCAGAGTGCTCTGCCCTCAGCCCCTCTGCTCCTGGACAACCCAGGCATGCTCAGCCAGTGGGCACTAGATCATCTACAACTGCTGGAGTGTCCCCAGCAAGGATGTGGCAAGCAGCAGCTATGGCCACTCACCCATGAAATGTAAATTTAATGTAAGTATTTGCAATGTAAAGTGCTTTGCACTTTGAAAAATACGCTATTATTTGTGCCTTTTATTGGAGAGAAGGGGAAAAATATATTCAGAAACAGTCTCTTGTGCGTGTTCAGTTCTTTCTGCCTCCAGAGTTACGGAGTTTATATTGAAATTTAGCAGCTGTGGGATCTGTGGACCAGCAGTGCCATCACCACTAAATCATCTCTTATTTAGCTAATGCCCTTCATCGCTTGCACTCGCCTGCAAAAGCTACATCTAGAATAGAAAATCACCTGCCAGGCTCCCAGCACACTGGTCAGGAAAATTCCTCCTTCCTTCAGTTCCTCCAAAATGCATCATCCCAATAATACTAACAATGCATTTATAAATATTTCAGGACTAGTGGGTTTGTTTTTAGGCAGTTATAATATTTTCATAAAAGTCCTTTTTCTTTTTTCTGGTTCTCATTGCCCTTACCAAAAATGTCCACCTCCAAACAGTGAACTCCATTGTGAAGGAATAAATGCATGAAAGACTGTTAAATCCAGTCACAAAATTTTATTCTATTTAATATTATGATAAAGGCTTAACTTCCTAGTTAATATCATTAAGGAGCTATTTTTTTTTAACTGTAACCTCCTAGTTAATATCATTAAGGAGCTATTTTTTTTAACTGTAACTCTGTAGTTATTAACAAAACAAGAAAAAAGCGTTCTCCTGGGAGATGGCTCCAGAAGACAGCAAAACTTCATCCAAGCACCCTCTAAGCCACAGCCTCAGTGATGACTAATAGAAAAAAAAAAATGAAAGGGAGAAGAGCAAAATGTGGGTCAGTAGCAGCTGTACAGGTGGTTGCCCTCAATTTGCTGTGCCATAAAGAACAGTGGGAAGGAAGGAAACCCAGAGCAGAGAAATCCCAAAACTTTACTGCCAGATCTGCAATGCTGCTGGCAGAGGAAGCCAAGGAACAGAGAGCTGCAGGGCAGCAGGGAATTACTATGAAAAAAACCATCATTTTCTGCCTTAAATCAGTGAAAATTGGGAGTTACCAAAGGCTAAAGTAACAACTAAGGAACAGAAATATCCATCCCAGAGAAGCAGATTGTGCTGAACTGACCCCAGCCAGGAGGATGGTGGCCCAGGTTCCTTCCCTGGGTGCAGAGGTGACACCTGAACACGTGCAGGGGTTTTGGGAAGGGCAGGCTGCACCTGGGGAGACCTCGCTCATGGACCCACAGCCTTCATCCCCAACCCCTGGTGCCTCCCAGCACACACCCACTGCTCCTGTAGGACCTTGCAAGTGCCCAGGGCAGCTGTCCCCAAGGATGACCATGGGCAGTGGTCAGGCTTGGACTCAGCTCCCCTCACCCCACAGACCCCAGAGATCTGGGGCCATGGGGTCCCAGCACATCCATCATCTCCTTCCCAAGCTTCTGCCGCTTTTCTGCCCAGTTTTCCTTCTCATTCAGCACACACAGGGATGGGTTAAAATCTAAAGCCATTTATAGTAATTATGCTGAAGGTTGTCTACAGATAATGCAGCAAATAACACTGGATTTGGAAAAAAAATCTCCACTCTCAGCTTTAATAAAAGCATTTCAAAGCCCTGGAAGGTTATTTATAGGGTGTGTAAATGTGACTGGAGGGGAGGCAGAGTAAAGGGAGTTCAAAGGGTGTCTGTGAAAAGAAAAAAAACCCACTGTGTTATTGACACTGCTTCCTGCTTTCTCACACTCAACAACCTTCTTAAAACAAACTAGAGGAAACAACAACAAAAAAAAAGCTACTGAGAGCTATTTGAGATTAAATAATACTTTTTGACAGCTGGTAGGAAAGGGACTGATTCTGCATTCATGCTTACAATAGCATGCTGCTCCCAACCCTGGCTGGCATTGTAGAAGCATCTGAAAGCCCAGAGGGAGCTGAGGGTTGGGGCTGGCAGGGACACAGGGATGGCAGGGACATGGGGACAGGGATGGCAGGGACACAGGGATGGCAGGGATATGGGGACAGGGATGGCAGGGACATGGGGACAGGGGTGGCAGGAGGATGGGGACAGGGATGGCAGGGACACAGGGATGGCTGGAAGAGCGGGACAGGGATGGCAGGAGGATGTGGCTGTGGGAAGAGCTGAGCCCTTTCCTGCAGCATCAGGGGGCTGAGTTGCTGCCACGAGGTTCTCCCTTGGACCACCATCCCCCAGCCTCACCCACGGCTCCAGGGGTATCTTTTAGGACAAGTGGTTTTCATTCCTCCAGGCTGAGCTCGCTGCTCTCCATCTCGTGAGGACCCCAATTATTTTGGGATGCAGCTCTGGCCTCCCTGCTGCACTCACTGCCACTGGGCTTTGGTGGGAGACAGCACCAGCTGTTGGGGACTGCCCACGCAGCCTCAGTTCAGGATCCGTGGGAGAAATCTTCCTGGCAGAAACTTGGCTTCAGGCAGAAATAAAATCACGTGGTGCCATCGTTTCCTCAGGGCTTTGGAGCACCCGTGGGCTGAACAGGGTTAAGAGCAAGGCTGAGGTTTGCCCTGCAGCTCCCAGCTTCTCCAAGGAGCACCTTCCCACTCCTGGCCCTCAGGGAACCACCCCATGCACCTACAGAAAGCCCTCGGGTTTCTCCTCCAGCAGGCTCAGCTGCAAATCCATCCACAGCATTTTCTGTGCAGGATGTTTCCAAGCCCAGTGGCTCACCCCTTTTCTTCTGCTCTGTCTGGGGAATGCCCTGAAGAGCTCTGGCTGACAAGAAGCCCATGTGGGGATGTAACAAATGTTCTCCATTGTAGCAGAAAGGAAAAGGAAAAAAAAGAAGTGATGGAGAAGGAAGAGAGTTAAGTTCATTGCAAGAACCAGGGTGGGGAGGGAGGCACACCTGGACAAGGACAAGGATTTTATCCCTTCAATTCATCCAGCCCCAAGAGGGAAACTGAGGCAGGTGCCCTGCTGTGTGCTGAAGCTCCAGCAGGAAACCTGCCCCAACCCTCCAGGCTGACCTTGCTGCTTCCAAAAAGTTTCACACTGAGTGCAAATAAAGCCAGGAGGATTGGAATCACGGGACAGGAAAGCTGCACAAACACAGATCCTGTAAAGTGCCTTCATCTTCTGCTGTTCCCCTAAAATACAAACCAATCAAACCACAAGCTTGTATTCCAAGGAGGAAATCACTGTGGCTGGCCAGGACCAGCCTGTCAGCCCCTGATGAGCACTTCCCACACAGCTGGGGTACAGCAGCAGCTCAGGCTGGGGGCTCATCCAGCCCTCCTCCTGCCTGGGTCGGGGCAGAGGCATCTTGGAGCAGAGGGAGGAGGGTTTGGGTGTGCTTGGCTGAGCAGAGCAGCTCAGGGAGGAGTGCTCTGGGTGAAAGCATCAGGCTCTGAGGCACTCTGCTCTTTGCAGGAGCCAGCAAGGTGCAGGAGAGCCCAGCTGGCTGCTCCCCTCCTGCTCCAGAGAGCCAGCCAGCCTGTGGGATATTCATTCATTTCAGGTTAACTATCTCTTCCATTTCTGAACAGCTTCCATTTTCCTCGTGTCTCGGGGAATGGTTTATGAGGAAATAGAGCCTTGAGGGTGGACAGATGGAGAAAAATCTCCCTTCTCACCAAATTGATCACTATAATCTTTCATCTGCTCAGCGCAGGCCTGGGCTGCTGGCATGTGGAGGTGCCACAGCTTTACCTGTGGATCAGCATGTCCAGAGGAGAGGAGCCCCTGGAGCAAGAGGATGCACAGCAAAACCCAGACCATCCCACCTGACAGAAGGAAGAGGAAAGGGGATGGGCGGGTTCAGAACCAGAGTCCTGAGCAGCCTCAGGGGTTGCCCACAGGGAGCACTGACACAGATTTAATTGCTGCCATTGCCCCCTCCCTCTGCTGCTGCTGCTGCTCTGGGGTATGAAGGAGCTTCACATCACTGCTGCTAATAAGGAGAGAAGAGGAACCTGCTGTCCTTGTTGTGAAGCACTTGTGTAACAACACATCCACGCCACAGGCTGTGACCAAAACTCTGACAGGGCTGGCAGGGACACACTGTGGCACCTCCAGTGCTGGCAAAGTTCAGGAAGGGGTTAAGTAAACAAACAGCTTCAGGAATTGATTTTGACACAGATCAACCTGCCTGAGGACAGGAAAATAGACCTTGCAAGGTCTGTTCCCCACTCAGGTGCTCCCTGGTGCCATGACATCACAGATACATTTTTCCCTGCTCGGTTCGAGGGATGCTGAAAACGTGACCAGCTCCAGCTGGTGCCAGTGGAAGAAACATCTCCCCTCAATGGGAAACACTGGTTAGCTGGCATTGAGCAAAGGAATAAAGAAGGAACGTGCAAGGAGCCATCCTGATACCCCAAATTCAACCAGGGCTATAGGGAAGAAGCTGATCCTACACCAGCCTACACATGGGGTAACTCAGGCGCCTGCACCCAGACCAGGTGACTCATTTGGCCATCACCCTGCTGGTCCACAGACACTTTCTCAGTCCTCCTCCCTCAGGGCTCACTTCTCCCTTCCAGGCTGTCCAAGCTGCTCAGGAGGGCAGCCCAGCCTGCCCCAGCCTGCCCTGGGGTGGCACCCAGGATGGCAGAGCAATGGCCCAGCCATGGGGAGGTCTCTGGCCAGGATCCCCAGCAGCAGAAGCGAATCCACACCTGGGGTGAGCACATCCAGGGGATGTTGGTCGAGCCCTGTGGTGAGGCAGCCTTGGAGCCAGCGCCCAGGGAGATCCCCCACATCCTTCTCTCCTTTGGCTCCAGCCACTCCCACGACTCCCAATTAACATTCAAGATTTCACTGAATAGCTGGCTGATTTATTTCATTTCTAGGGCCAGTAATTTATGGAAATATATTCTTAAAAATCAAACAGAATGCACTTTACTAATAGCTGGGCCATTCTCTGACATTTTGCAGAGTAAATGAGCATTTGTGCCCAGTGGCATGTTGTCCCATGACTGAACCCCCATAAAGGGCTTAAAAAATATCTATTAGCCAAGCTCATTAGCTTAAATATCATTAAAATAAATTATATTTCTCTACACACAGGCCCCAAAGTGAACACTACTCTCAGTGGTTACAGGTCAAACGCTCACTTACTCTAAGGACTGTGCTGAAAATAGAAAGGGTGTTAAAATTAGTTTACACATCTGCAGTGGTACAGAAATGATGTGCCCGTGCCTCACTGATCAGTTTAAAAGCGTTAACATTGCAAATGCTGGATTTTCTTTTCCAGAAACATCAACTTAATGATTTCCTGCTGGTTCTGTGAACATTAAAAAGATCTTTACCTTTATTGTTCAACTTTTTAGATTTATTCACGTATCCGTTTCTCCTGTTTAGACATCCAGCTGAAGGGAATAATTCAAAGCGGGTTTATTTTGGTGCAGCTCTGTTTCTCCCATTTCTGGTCTCGGTTTGGGGGGGGTGGATGGTTTGTTTATTTTCCCATTAACCAGGCGTAAAATAAACAAAAGTAGCACCAGCTCCACTGCAGCCCCAGCAGCTCAATTAGGCTGATTTAAAGCACTGCCCCTCAGCAGGGCTGATTTACGGCCCCTGCCCGGCGCCGCTGAGCTCCAGGCTCCTCTGCCCCAGCAGCTGCCACCAAGGCTCTGCTGCCCATCCCAACCCTGTCCCCAGCTGCCAGAGCCCAGGGCATCCCTCTGGCTGCCCTGGAGGACTCCAGACCCTGGCAGGGGGCTCAGAGACCTTGGCACAGAGTCAAAAACACCTGTGCCCTTGATTTTAGCCCATGGAAACAATTCCCAACTTTGTGTGAGGAGTTACAAGCCACAAGAGTTTGAGTAGAATGATAATGAATTTGTCACAGGGTGGAAATGTAGAATTTTGGGGTTTTTAGAATGGGGGTTCAGGAGGCATGATGGAGGAAGTCTTTCTCCTTCTTGCCCTCCACCTTCTGCTGGGATGATGGCACTTTTGGATTGGTTTAGGATAGAGACAGACTGTCTAACACAGGTGACAGGTATTGGAAAGTTATTGTAAATAAAGCACAGGTAGTTTTTAGTATAAAAACACAACACTGCCCCAAGGGCGGTCAGAGTGCCTCAACCTGACCTGCTGGACAGACCTCAGCAGGTCAGAGAAAGAATGGAACAGATAAGAGAAAATAAACAACCTTGAAAAGCAGAGCTGAGGAATCCCAACTGCTTCCTCAATCGCGGGGCTGGGAAAAAAGACTTTTTACTGCCTCGGGAGCCTTTGCAGCCACAACAAACCCAACACCCAGCCAGGATGTGCCACTGGGCTGCCTGGGGGCCCACAAGGCACCATCCTCACCCAACAAACAAGGCAGTGTGTCCAGAGCACCTGGAGATGGTGCAGGACCTTCAGCCCACAGAGCAGGTATCTTTGGAGAGCAGTGATGATGATTTAAGTTGTGGCGGCTCTCTTGAACCCAGGCTGCCAAAAAGGAGTTTGTCCTTCTCCTTCTTGCTATGCCCCAAAACCCAGCTGTTCCCAAAACTCAAAATAGTTGCATTTGTGTGATTGTAGGGGCTGGAAAAGGCTGGAAAGGGACTCTTCACAAGGATTGCAGTGACAACCTGAAGCAGGGCAGGTTTAGATTTTACACTAAGAAGAAATTCTTCCCTGTGAGGGTGGGTAGGCTCTGGGTGCCCTGAGAAGCTGTGGCTGCCCCTGGATCCCTGGAAGTGTCCAAGGTCAGGTTGGATGGGGCTTGGAGCAGCCTGGGACAGCGGGAGATGTCCCTGCCCATGGCAACAGTGACAGAACAAGATTGTCTTTGGGATCCCTTCCAATCCATTCCGTGGTTCCATGACTTCTGTTAGAATATGGAAGTTAACAGGATGCAGTGCCATCACCAAGGACATCACTGGGGGTGGGGGGTGATTGCAGAGAGGTCACACAGCCCTTGCTGTGCTCCACTCGACCCCAAGTCACGGGCAAGGAGATCCGGGGTGGCTCCAACGGCCCTGGGCTGAATTTGCAGAAGTTCAGGTTACTGATGAATAATCTCGTCACAGCACAGCGAACACGACAACCCACAGAGCGATTTTCACAGCCAGCTCCTGACAGGCTGAAGCAACAAGACCGTTTGACCTCGAAAGAACACCCTCCCAAAACGCTGCTGGGGCAGGGACCTGCACCCCAACCCCGCAGCTGCTCTAGCCGCACCCCAGGGCTGCATCTCAGCCACCTCGGCAGAGAAAAGCACGAGTTACAACCAGAGCAATCTGTGTCTCGCTACTCTCAAAGCATCCCGTGAGTTGTATTTTCCTTGTTAGCAGCACCTCAGGAACATCGCTGGCAGGGTAAGAGAAACCCAGCGCTGAGGTCCCCCCGTCCAGGCTGTGACAGATTGCTCGGAGAAACAACGCGGTGATTGAGGAGCCGGACTAATCACAGCAATTGATATAAATTACCGTGTCAGCTACACCGATGCCGCAGTCTGCAGGTTCACACCTCATTAAGCTTCCAAGTGCCAAATGAATCAACAGGGTTCAGCAGAACCATTCTTAATTAATTGTTGTAGCAATAGGGAAAAAGTAACGGAAAAAGAGAATCACAACTCCCGGCGCAGGCGGGCGGGCTTGCACAGACTGAAACTCTGCTCTGATTTAGCATTTCAGATTAAAGACGCCCACGATTTAATCTCAGCCGGCAAAGAATTGCCTGGGGCTGGTTTTGGACTAGGGTGGAGTGAAAATTCAGGCTGGCGACTTGCAGACGCTTTTCCTCGAGTTGTGCAGTGAGTTTTGCATGGAGCTCTTCTGTCGCCTGTGAAATCTCCAGGTTTTGATTTCCCACCCCGCCCGCAGCGGGCAGAGGCCACTGCTGGGCAACTCAGAGCCTCTTGGAGCCGATGGAAATTGCAATTCAGCCGATTATTTTTAAGCCAGATGTGTCCATGTTTCCCCCCAAAATGTCTACATTCCACAAAGCAGGATGCAAATTTACCAGGGAGGGAAGAGGCCAGGAAAGCCGTGGTCTCACCTCTGGCCAGCTCCCAGCCTCTCTCCCCATGGACTCTGCTGTGCTGGAAGGACACAAAGCCAAACTCAGGACAGAACAGCAGCAGCCACAACTGGGTTTGAAAAGCAAAGGAGGTCCTTGGCTTCAGCAGGGGGCACAGATAAGACCCAGAGGTGTGATCAAAGCTTGGAAATCCTGGAGCTCCGGGAATGCTGAGGAAAAGCGAACACAACCTGCGGGCTCAAGGCATCCCCTGTGGCTGAGCACAGAGCCAGCCTCCACAGGCACTTCTTGTGGCATCTTTAGCGTGGATTCAGCTCAGCAGCAGCAGCAGCATCCAGCTCCCCAGAGTGCAGTCAGCCCAGCTCGCCCGTGGAGCGGATCCAGCCGGGCCCGCGGGGAGGTTTGGATATCCTCTCCTGCTTTCCCTCGCGCGTGTTCCGCCAGCTTAAAGCCTCCCTGGAGCTCCCATCTGCTCACCACACAGCCTGTAACTGTGTGTGTAAGGCGAGGGGCAGTTCAGCGCTCAAACCGCATTCATTCCCAGCCCGGGATGTCTGCGGCTGTGTGCGCTCTCCCCGCCGCGCCGCTCCTCCGGCCCCTTCTCCCCGATCCACGGAGCATCCATCCGTGCTGGCATCCCAGCCTGCAGCTGGCACTGCTTGGCTCCAGCCTCCAGGCCCAGTTCCACCAGATCACCCAGTCTCTCTGCACCACTGATTAACCTGCAATCTCAGTAACCTGCCAGCAAAACGTAAATGGAAGAGAAAAAGGGAATATGAACACATTTCACCTCTTTCCTCCTTGAGGCTGGGTAGCACCGCTGCCTGGCAAGGAGCTCTACTGCTGGAACCTTTAGGGATGTGGGGTGCCAGGAGAGTAAGGGAGGTGCCCATGGTCACTCAAGAAAACAGACCAATGAGTCAAAATTACCCATCCTCAGCCTTCCCTGTGCCTGGGGTGGGATCCAGTGGAAATACCCAGCCAGTTTCAAGGAACTCGGGACTCTTTTAAAGCAACACAGGCAGCCAGGAAAAGCTGATACTGCAGCTCCAGCCCTTTCTGCAGGGCCTGGTTGTGTCAGAGCCCATGGGGAAGGAGGATGTGGATCCCTGAGCAGACACATGCTCAGGGCTGGGCATTCCCAGCACACAGCCTCCTGCATTCCCACAGACACGTGCACCAGGGTCTGCTTCACATTATCAGTGAAAATATCTTCCCATGACTCACCAAAATCCTATGGATTCTCTCAATGGACTGGTCTGTGACTTTCCTCACATTGAATCACTTTTCCTACCGAGCTAATACATCACTATTTTCTTTAGTTTCTCTTTTCCCCATCTAAATCTCTACTTAATTAATAAAGCCAGCAATTCTTTAAGAAAAAAATATCTAAGCCATATTTCTAAGCCTCAGAATTACTGTTCTAGCAACTAGGTGTATTTAAAAAAATATATTAACAGCAGTTTGAGAAGAAGGTTTTGATAAAGTTGGGCCCAGAAACACTTGCATTATAAATATTTATATTATAAATATTTTGTTCTTTTACGCTTATTACTACAAATCAGCGTGATAACATTTCTGCCCTTGTTTTATTTTAAGGGAGCTAAGGTGCAAATTGGAGGATTAGCAATCCAAACAGAATAGCAGGAATACAAACAGGCTTTCCAAGCCCACATGTGAAAGCCAATTGCCAAAGAGTCTCTGTTCTCAAGCGAGGAGCCCGGCGCAGGAAGGCAGGTTCTTGTGTGGAAAGTCTCTTCACACCTTAATTACAGCCCCTGCCAACCACTTCAGCTCTGGAGTGGGATGTTTTCTCTGGTGAGAGGATCCCATTAGCGCAAGGAGCAGCATCAAGGGAAAGCACCTCGCGGGGGAACTCCTCAGGCTTCTGTTTTTAGTCACTTCGAAAAGCAAATTGATTAACACACACACGCCCTTCCCTGCCCGTGCTGGCTTGGCACTGACGCCCAACAGCTCTGCAGGTTAGAATCAAAGTGTGATTTAGGACTTTCCATTAGGGTCATTAAGAGCTGGGTATTAAGGCTCCACGGGCTGTTTCAGCTGTCAGAATCCTGGAATATGCTGAGTTGGAAGGGACCTGAAGAGATCATCCAAATCCAGCTCCTGTCCTGCGCTGGACACCCCAAGAGTCCCAGGCTGTGCCTGAGAGCATCGTCCAAACCTGCTGTGCAATAAATAGATTCAGAAATGGTGTATTACTGCAATTATTCATAGCCCAAACCTTCAGGATTTCAGAGCATAACCACATTAGCACCAGGATCTACTTGGAATAGAGACTTAGCCCAGTTTTTAGGCAGGGCTATTCCCCCTCCTCTCTGAGAGCCTCCCCTCCCTCCACACCGAGACCAGTGGGGCTGAAGGTACCAGCCAGCTTTCCGTGGCGCCCCATGCCAAATCCTCGTCTAATCCTCCACACCGTGGATAAAGGACTGGAGCACTGCCAGGCACCTCGGCTCCGTGTCACCGCTCCCCAGCGCCACACCCGCAGCTCTTTGATGCAGCCTGAGTGGATGCAGCTGGGATCCTCCCACACGGAGCTGCAGGATCACCTGGACACAGCCAAGCCCGCACAGACTGTGTGCGACTCCTCACAGCCCTGCCCCGCCGTGCAGGAGCCACGAAAAAGTGCTGAGGCAATTTAAAACACCGCAGGACACACACCACGACTGGAACTCTGATGGTGTTCCCCCTCCAGGTGTGCCATTCCCAGGATGTCACAGCCCCTGCGTGTCGCTTGTTACATGGCACACGACAGGTTCTGGGCAGTTTTTACCCCTCAGATATTTCCCAGTCGGACTAACAGGCTGATGTGCTGAGTTACCTGCTGGCAGCAGCAGAACGAGCAGCACATCCCCCCGCTGCCACCCCTGATCCATCAGCCATCTGGGAGGAGCACCTGTGGAGGAAAAAAGGCTCCTTGTTCAGGACAGCATCTACTGACAGCTCATCCCGTGCTCCCCCGGTTCTCCCTGCACTGGCTCCCACAGTCCTGAGCAACTTCTCCCTAAATCCACAGCACAGAGAAGCACACTGGCTGTTTTTGTAATGTCATCACTGGAGCCCAGACTCACAGCTCGGATGCTTTGACCTTGTCTGCTGCACTCCTGCATTCAGATTTTAAAATTAATCATCTCATTCCAGGTAAGTGCTTTCAAATTCGGCCGAATGGGGCATGAATCTTGCTGGATGGGAGATGCAGGTCTCTGCAGCGAGATGGATGAAGCCCTGCTACACTCCCCGTTTTGTTTCAAGGCTTCAGCAGCGATTGCCTGCTCTAATTCGAGATGGGAAGACTCGCTGTAGGGTAATTAAGCACGTGGGGAGCTCAGGAGAGCCGCCTGCCAGCACCTGGCAGTGGGATTCCCCTTCCAGAGGCACCTGCACTAAATGGTAATTCCTTCCCTCCATTTCCCACTTCACTCCCGAGCTTCTCCCGGCAGCTCGCAGAACAGATGGAGCAATCACCCTCCTCCTCTCCCCAGCACGGACCCCTGCTGCTACCCAGCGCCTCGTGCAGTTGTAATACACATAATTAGGCAAATCAATGGACAATGCAGCATATTAGAGGAGGAGGAGCCACATCAAGGCAAAACACGGATCCCTATTTATTTACGGCGGGAAATGGGACATTTCTGCGTAATTGCCAAAAATTGCGGGCAGGAGATGAAATGTAATCACGGCCCTGGCAGGTGGGGCGCAGCCAGCAGGTCACTTACCTGCCTTGTCTGGGGGCACAGCTGAAGGCAGCTCGGCCTCATCTTGATGTTCTGTTGATTTATGCTTTAAACATCTCATTAGCATTGATGAGTTACACTCCCAAATCTCTCACACATCCGTCATTAGAGACAGGGATGTTTGCAGCCATCCACCCCACCGCTGTCTCCGGACCAAAAGCTCAACTGGAGGTTGCAAAATGCCCACGCAGCAGCAGTGCCTGCCCTGCCTGGGAAGCCAAGCACACACAGCTGGCTCCTGACTGAAGGGGCTGCTGAAGCTTCTCCTCCTGTGGCTCCCCAGGCACAGCTTTGTTTGAGGTCAGTGCTGGCTCCCTGCTCCCTGCTCTGCTCTGCTTCTTCAGCCCTTGCAGCTCCCACCCCGTGGGAAGCAGGACGTGGTGAGCTCTCACCACATCCCAGGGGCAGAATGAGAAAATAAAAAATAATATTAACTAAAATACGTGGAGTTAAAGAGTGGGTGTGCTGCAGATGAGCGCCCTGTGAGCAGAGGTGGCACCTCGTGGGGCAGGGTGACACTCAGGAGGGGGCTCTGCCTGCAGGAGAGGGGTACAGGGCACATCAGTGATGACTGAGAGAGCCTTTTACATTTCTGGGCTCTTCAGGGAAGGGGATCCTCCTGCCTGAAGGAAATCTGTTTCCAGGCCTTGCACACCCAGTGGGCTTTATCCTGGGTTATGGACTCAGAGTCAGCCGTGCCCCTGCCTGAGGAAAGGATCTGTCTCAGAGAGCCACCAAGTCTTGTTCAGTGCTGCTGAGACCTCCCAGATGCCCTGGAGAGAGGGCTCAGAGGTGTTTTATGGAGGTGCTGATGCACAGCGGAACAGAGGCCAAGCCTTCAGACACGTTACATTTCCAGGAGGTTTCTGGGATCTAATTTTGGTCAGCTTTGTCAAATTTCCAGGGATTCAGAGGATCAGTGACTGCAGCTGGTGTGGGTGAGCACCACAGCTCGCATGGCACTGATGGCCCTGAGTCACTTGGATACCGATACACAGAAAGGTATTTAAGAATCCCTCAGAAATTCCAGATTTTAGCTTCTCACCCTTGCTCTGCACAAGTCAGTAGCAGACAGAGAAATCTCCACTGTCAGATTTGTGTTTTACTCCTTTTTACTCAATTTCTGTGCTCCCCTTCCAGAGTTTGGACCTTCCTGAGTTAGGCCTGGTACCTCTGTGACACCGGGGAAAATGATTTCATTTAAGTACTCAGAATATCAGCATTAAAGAGAGGGACTGAGCACAGAGCTCCTGGGGTCACTGGGGAGTTACATTATCAGACCTTGCTGCTTTCTAGACCCTAAACTTTTTGTCCTTTTCCGTGCTTATCACTTCTCCCACAGAAATGAGCTGCTCTTGGGTCAGAGCTGTCCTCCATGGAGCTCTGCCAATGCCTTGGTCCTCACCTAAGGGACACAGATCTTGTCTTTGTCTCCAAGCATCCTCACAGTGCCACCAACTGTGCTCAGTTGCTGCTGTGTGGTGCCTTATGAAATGAGAAAGCATTTAAAGAAATGCAAACCAACGCTACCAAGTGCACTTTGGATCTGATCTCAGTCAGGTCACCAAATTCAGCATTTGTCGAAGCAGGACTGTTACTTCTCCACAACCTAAGGATATAAAAGTAGCCTGATTTCTGGGTACCACAATACTACAAACCCAGAGCTGTTGTGTCAATGCAAAATCATGCCTCACATGTGCCCACGTACCATGAGAAGGGGGAGGAACAGATCCACGGCAGGCTCAGGGAACACTTGGGTGACTCAGACAACTGCCACAGACACATTTGTTTGTTTGCTGTGAAGGTATAAACGTCATCCTGGATACCTGTGAAGGTAGAAATGTCATCCCCTGCTGAAATGCTTAGGAAGGCTCTGCAGGTTCCCATGGGACACTTCCCTGCTGCTCCCTGCAGACACCCCGGGCTTGGGGACCCTCTGTGCCCCCCGTGCCACCGCCCAAGTGTCACCACAGCGGCTCCACATCCATTTTCTTCTCCCAGCTTATCTCCCCCCGGGCTTTGGAGCGCATTCTTCCTTATCTCGGAGACAAATGGCCTCCACGGAGAGCTCTGAGCAGCAGAGCCATTTATCTGCCTGACATGTGTTTCCCTGTTTGTTTTCTGCAGCCTTGAGCCATGGGCTGGGCTGTGACAATGCTCAGCTGTGGCACTGCTGGAGGGTCACCCGGCCCCTTCACTCAGGGCTGTGAATCAATGCCTTGGCCATATTTATCATTTATTGCACTAAATCAAGTCTAATCGATGCTCTCTTGTTTTGACGTGCAGCAAAGCTCTTACAAGCTTTTCACAAATCTGTTTGGAATCAAGAAAAGCCAGGGGGAAAAAAAAAGATATTTAATCAATTCAGCTCTAATTTTTGATTTGGAGAAAGAGGAAAATGTGGCGCTGTTCCCATGAGGAAAAGGAAAAAAAATCGAAACCCACTTCTGTTTAGCTCCTTCTGATGGTTTCCAGCATTTCACTTGTTGCTTTTAACACCTTAAAGTACCACATGAACAGCACGTCCCTAAGACATCTCCATCCTCTTCCAGCCAACTCCTGGATGCAAAGGCCTTCCTTCTAAATAAATGTAACTTCTTAGGAGTTCCTTTATCTGTGTGTGTGTGTTTGGGGTTTTTTTGTTTTGTTTTCTTTTTTTTTTTGTTTGGTTTTCCCAAGTGTTGATACTTCACAGACTCAGTAAGCCTCAATTTTGGCTAAACAGCATTAAAGCTTCACTTTTCTTCTGGAAGTGTCTCTGTGCACTTTCTGGAGAAGCAAGGCTTCCCTTTCACAGACACTGCTCATCCTGACCCTCCACGTGTGCTGGGCAGTTCAGCCTCAGGTCGAATTCTGATCACCCCACAGGCAAAAACTTCACACCCCACCCCTACAGAGGTCACATCAAATCGCCATCAGTCAATCCCCAACAATCAACACCCCTTATCAGCTCCACAAGCAGAAAACAGAGTTTTACACAGATTTCTCCAGCCCCTGGGCAGCTGCAGAAGTTCCTAAGCTCATCCCTGGAATTTGGGGAGAGCAGGAGCATTGCTCTTTTCTTTTGAAGTGCATTTCCACCCCTCTCTCAGACTTTGGCAGCTCTGGTGTGGATTTTATTGCTGGCATTTAGAAGAATAAGTGCTCCCTGCCACACAGGATGGGAAAGGTTTCTCCCCCAGGGAACAGAACACAGAGACTGATTAAGTGAGCAGCAGGTATTTAAGAACATAAAAAATATTGGCAGGTGAGGGCTGCAGCTCTCAGTGAGCAGGAGCTGGTGCAGGAACAGAGCTCACCCGCTGATTTCCAGCAGGGAACAGCACTGGCGAAGAATAAGGCTTTTAGCTTAGGATTTTTGTACACTTTAATAGAAAAAAGGTAAAAAGTAATCAAAACTTGTCCAGAGTGAATCAGATGTTCCTGTTGGGTCTGTGCTCCTGCTGAGCCACACCTGGTGGTCCATGCTCCATCTCCCCAAATCCTTCTGCAGAAATTGGCTAACAAAAAAACAGATGATTGGGAGCAGCCACCTGACTTCAATAATATAAATTAGCTAACAAACTGTATTAAGCAGACTGGATTATTTGAACATTTTAAAGGCAAAAAAGGATAAACTGGCCAAAGCTGTGGGCCAGACTAACAAAGCCAGGACTACCCAGGCCAGGTTTGCTTTCTGTCCTGTTTCACGATCCACAAAGGGTGTTGTTCCTTCACTCTGGTTAACCCTGCTGTGGTGGAACTGAGAGCATCTGCAGACAAACATTGAATAGTTGGGATTTCTGTTCTTTAAACAGCAAGAGAAGTGTCCACATGTCAAAACTGCTCAAAAACAGCATAAAAGAATGAACACATGACAAAACTGCTGAAAGAACGTAGGAAGAACTGCAGAAATATAAACTTCTATCTCATACACATAAAAGACAGAACCATTGGATCTTGTATTGATGGCATAGAAATTTCCTTTATTTTGTACAAAAAATACAGAATCTATATATTTCAAAATCATTTGCCATCACTATTTGAACTTTTAAACTTATAACCATTATTTGAAATGGTTTACTATGAAGCATTTTAAAATAACAGTACAATGTCATAAACAAGTTTATCCAAACATAATGAAGATATTTTTCAAATAAATCCCAACAGCTAGGGAAAATTAAAATGAGTCATTTCAGTTGTATTTGATTAGGACATCATTCTATCACTGAATAAGCTTAATGAAAACAGTTTCTACAAGTTTATTGAAATTATACATTGTCTCATCAAATATTAGACTGTTGAACTGGACAAAAATAAAAGTTAGCTCTGAGAGTATCACACAGTCCTATCAATTATTTTCAAAGCAGTCTTGGCCTCCAACAAAAAAAGAAAAACATTTTTGTGCAGCACAGGACAGCCTTGGGACAGCTCATTCTAGAACAAGCTGTGACCTCGTGGGTCACACTGTGCTCCTGCACAGTCCTTTAGTCTTCATCTTCATTAGTGCTGCAGAGAAAAAGCAACGGGTTTGGCTTGGGAGACACCTCCAAGAAATTTCCCTTCCCAGCAGCATCTTCCGAAAATCTGTCAGGCTCGGGTACAGGGTTTTCTTCTTGTTCCTGTGAAATGCAGCCTGCAGTAGCCAATCCTTCAGGCTGCTCTGAAAGTCTCATTGCAGACTGGATTTGCATTTCTAATTCTTCTATCAGTTTTCCAGGAGGAGTCGTAGATTGCAAGGAAACCTTTGATTTTCCATCCCCGACCTCCATCGCCAAAGTGTCTGTGCCCTGCCTCAATCCATTACAGTCAATAAGTGGAGCTGTCCTCTCCTCCTGCAGCGTGCCTTGGAAAGAATTTATTTCCCCATCTTCACTGGTCGAGGACTCCTGCTCATCTGAATCAGAGCCTTCTGTCTCAGATGATGAAGTGCTGCTGGATTCTTCAGAGTCACTTGTCTCCGACTCGGAGCAAAGCAGCTGTTGCTTGGAAACTGTGCCAGCAGCTTTTAACGCCTTCTCTTCCTCCTGTACCAGCACTGCTGCTGCTTCCAGCTCTTCCAGCTCCAGCCCCATGTGGGACTTGCTGAGCGTGGTTTTCTGCAAGGACTCACAGAGTGCAGCCAACTTTTTTGACCTTTAACAAAGAACAAGATATGTTATTGAACCTGACAAGCAGAACTTTCCCATTTGATAACGAGAACACCAACCTTAAACATTTCTTCCATTTGCTTGGTATGCAAACAATTTTCTTCTGCAACCCTGATTGTAAAAGTGGATGTTACAGGAGAAAAAACAATCACAAGGATGCATAATTACAATTAATTAGGGTAGCTTTTCCCACAAGGTTAGACAATATCCCGTTGAAAGGCTTTGAGGATACCTTCCTGAAAGATCCTGCTGTGGAATGCTTCAGCAGTGCACAGTGAGGGAGGAAAGGTATCAGAACAAACCTTTTCAGGTTTGCTGTCTTTAGCAGCCCACTCTGCAGCACAGGGCTGGCTGCATGAAGTTTATGTGCAGCAGAATCATTTTGGTTTCCTACCCTCCCAGAGACATCTGTGAAATGCATATGAACCAGGAGAACATTCTGATTAGTGATCCAGGCTCCTCCTCTCCCACCCAGCCTGCTCACCCACGATCACAGGAGATGTTCAATAACTCTGGCTGCAGATGTACTTCACCCTTCCCTTGGAATTCAGCTGAAATAGAATTCAGCAGGAGTACCAGGACCATTCAGATAAATGCCCCTAATAAAGCAGGCACACCACATTGGCTTCAAATCTCGGGTGCAGCCCCATCCATTTCCTCGAGTGCTGGAAGCCAGCACGTGCTTTACCTGGAAAGGGCACCATGGATTTATAAACAGAGACTGAAATTAAGAGAGCGCCTTGAAATGGAGGGGGGTGAGGGCAGAGGGGAAAACGGGCATAAAAACCCAACATACATCCTGTTTCTTGTTGTGGAGTTTTGCCTCAGACTATCAATCAGCTTTTCACCACTTCCTGCAGCAGCAGGTCTGCTATAAATCCTGCAGTAACTGACTGGGTTTCATTTCCTCTGCCAGGGCTGTGAACCTGCAAGGCACGACACACTGACACGGGAGCAAGGAGCTGGGGATGTAATACACAGCTCCTGCAAGGCAAAAGTTAAAGTGCTTGTTCTCTCACTTGAATGATTTTAAAGATCTTTATATTCTATTTCCCAGGGGGCATAATTACTCAGTATAACATAGATGCTTCCACTTTTTTTTTTTTGCTCCTAAAGGAATTGCATTTTTAAGTGGGGGAAGGGAAATTCAGTAGAGCTTCTTACACGTCTTACAGACAGGGCAACATTTAAATGCTTTAAAAACTTGGAATAAAACACACTGGACTTCCTTAGTTCAACCCACTGACCAGTAAACTGTGAAATAATTTTCCCAGAAGTAAAGCAACAGAAAACAATTTCTATTTCTAGAATTTTAAAATCTAAAGCTAAGAATTAAATGCAACATGATTCTACCAGCCTCTAATAAAAAAAAAAGGGGCACCAAATTTTAAAAATGTATTAATGCTTTCTTTCTAGCAACTTATTTCCATTTATTTGTCAAGGACTTGCATTTTTCTTGAAAAGTTATGGGGGATTTGAGAAATTGCCAACTTAATTGGGAACAAAGCAAGCATTCTCCCTGCTCCATCAGAAAAGAGAAAGGAAGAGAAGCCAAGTGATGCATTGAGAGGTTCATGGAGCCTTGCAGGTAGGTGGGAGCAGAACAAGTGGCTGCAGGGAAATCTGCCTGCTGAGCACACTGGGGAGAAGCTGATTAATACCCCAGGTCACAGGAGCTTATATCCCTTTCAGAAAGCATTTTGCTTTGCTTTTCCAACAGCCTCTTTCCTTCCTTCTAACTGTCTGTGCACGTCTCCCTTCCCCTGTGAGAGCTGCTCAGACCATGGAGGTTCAATTCCTTTTCCTCCCCTGTTCCTGCCTGTCCCCAGCCACAGGAGCTCCAGAGGCTGCCACAGAACCCTGGTTTGTCCCATTTCACGTGGCTCCCTTTCATTCCACTGACACCATGTGCAACTCACCACACACCCTCTGCCACAACAATTTCCCCCAGTTCCCACTGCCTGTCTCAGCCCTGCTTCACTGCTGCCACTATGACAGAAAAGCAATTTTCAAAATCCTGTTTCTCCTCACACCTCCATTGTATCTGTCAATTTCTATATGTATATTCTATAATTCTATTCTGTATTTCTATATGGGGTTTTTTTGCTTTTTCCTATTTTTTCTACCTTTTCATGCCTATTTCCCCTGGTCCAGATTCTCAGTCCTTAAAATCCTCTCTCCCGACTTCACTATTTTCTTATAATGCAGTTTATATATTAAGATACAGAAATATATCCCAGAACTGCACCAGGTATTAAAGAGTTGTATGACATAATGTGCTTTTTTGGCATTAATAAATACTTTGCTGTGACCAGGTCACCTAATGCCAAGTGTTAAGCAAGAAAACACAAGTGATGAACTTGCTTGACTCAACACACATTCTGCTACTAAATTCAAAGTGGTCCTGCTGACAGATAAAGGAATGATCTCCCTAAAGCAATTAAGTTGGTTTTCTAACTCTTGGCCACACCAGGTATTTGCTGTCCCTGCTCACTGCAGGGGGTTGGACTAGATGGCCTTTAAAGGTCCCTTCCAAGCCCAAATACTCTTGACTACAAAAGGTCTCATTTCAGTTTTCTAAGTAGGTCAAATGTTTCTTCCCAACTTTCACTCTTCTCATCCAGTCTCTATCCGAATCTACAGAGCTCAACTTTTAAATAGGAAACAAACTCAAAACTGTCACCCTTCACAATTTAATACATAAACCCAAAAAACTCTGTTCCCCAACTCTGCAATCTTGTATTTAAAAAAAACCCAACAAAGAACACTTGAAGAATGGGGTTGTTTCTTTTCTGTCCCTGTGCAAGGGGACTAAGAGAATTACAATTAGCCATCAGTTCATCTCCTTTAAGGCAATTATCTAATTTGAAGGAGAACCAAGTTTCAGGAGTGCATTTCACATCAGCTTTAAGAAAAGGTGGCAGCACTCCCTGGACAAAAAACAAGGCAAACAGAATAAAAATCAGCATGGAGATGCTTTCAAAGGGAGACAGCGGGCCTCTGAACTGATGGTTTCCCCGGGTGAAAGACAAGCAACAGTTCAGGAAAAGAAAAATGAGACACCAGAAATGAGATTTTGTGTATGAGAGACCTGCAGTAAACAGGTCCTGCTGCTTCCAAAACCTTTTGAGTAGTGTTTGAGAGATTAGACAGCAAATACTTTAATTTTTCAAGTATGATTAATGGAATCCATGATTACTTTAAGACATGCTCATTCAGTATGCACATTTGTGGTAATGATATCTTATTATTATGGTAATAGTGTTCTTACATAAACATGCATAATAGGTTTTAAAGGTGCTACACATGATAATTATTAGTTATCACAATGTCAGTTGCTTAAGGAAAATGTTTAATTACAGGTTAAACTGATCAGATGCATGTTTTGTTTAATGCATAGCTTTGAGGAACAGATAAGAGAAGCATCTCGGGGCTTGTCCATATAGTCTGGAATTAAAATTCCAAGACAGAACTACAGTAATCCTTTTCTAGGCACAGGAGAGTTTCTTCAGGTGCTAGAAGAAGAAAAAAAATCTTGTTCTACAGATCTTAGATTATAAAGGAGTGAAACTGGGCTGAAAAGAACAAAGAATCAAAGGAGATTTAGCAAATAAAGGGAGATGGATAGAACTCAGAGAAAAATAAAAAGAGGATTATGGCAACAGGAAAGGAAGATCATTAGAGGTTTACAGCAAAAGCCACCTGTGGCAGCAGGAAGAGAAGAGCTGGTGATGGCACTGACTGCAGGACTGGGACACGAGTGACAAGCAGGGTGGGAGCAGAGCAGGACACAACTCCAGGTAAAGCCAAACTCCTACAAGCTCCAGTTCTGCTTTCTGTTCCAGGGAGTACAGGGAGCACAGGATCTGAGGAGTCAAGACAGCTGTTATCTCCAGAACATAGAGCTGTGAGGAAGAAGTCTCACTGCAGACAGACATCAGGGATTTGATTGTTTTCAAGAAAGCTTTCACATAAGCTGGAAGACAAAAATCAACCCAGTCACTGACAGTAAAAAACAAATGCAGGACTTGGAGGGAGGAGAGGGTACATCCAGCCACACAATCCTCTCATTTTTCCCACATGATGAAGGAAAAAAAAAATTATGCTTCTGTATATTATGTCCATCAGCCAGCACTATGTAAGGAAAAAGGTTCAAAGAAAGAGTGTTAATAGGTCAGACCTTTCCATCTGCCTGGTACTTCCCTTACATGCAGAACTCTTGTTTTAGCAGTTATGTTAAAAAAGACCCAATAACTCAAGGAGAACTTGAAAATATAAAAATCAGCAATCTGCTCCTCATTCTGAGTGATGGTGGTACTGCATACTCAATCATGGCAGGGGAATTACAGATTATTTGCAAACATGGAGTGAATGTCACTGCCCAGAGCAGCTGTGGCTGCCCCGGATCCCTGGCAATGGCCAAGGCCAGGGTGGACAGGGCTTGGAGCACCCTGGGACAGTGTAAGGTGTCCCTGGTTGAAACTGGCTGATCTTTAAGATCCATTCCAACCCAAACCCTCCCATGGCTCTATGAAGGATGCACACTGGCAGCACAGCCTCCCAAAGCTGCAGTCAGTAACATCCTGCTGTGGAATGGAAAGTGACTTTTCCTGCACAGGCACAAGCTCCAGCTTGCTTTTGTTTTTGTAAACAATAGAAGGATTATTTCTACTGGCTCATCAATTTGGCTTTGCATTCACAGATGCACACAAACATCCCCTGTTCTGAAGTACTCAGTGTAAACAAGGTGTAAGACATGGCACAACCCAGCCTAGTCTCCCTGGTATCTCCCCTGGCTCATCCCAGCCAAGTGACAGCTCAGAGCTGCCAGGGCACATCGAGCTGCTCCTGCCCCAGCACAGCAGGACAGGAACCAAGCACAGGACCCTCAGTGTCACAAACACTGACAGCAGCTCTGCTGGCCAGCCTGGTGCTTGAATGGGACCCAACTGATCTTGGAATGATCTAAAAGTGATCTTGCTCACATGTGCTTAGGGCCCACTCAGTGTTCCAGTGGGAATCAGTGCTCCATGCTGGCAGGGCTGCCAAGCCCTGTTTTAGAGTGTGAAGCACTTACATTAATTATCTTTAAGCCTTGCAGGCAAGATAAACAAGTCTCAGAGGCAGCAGAGCCGTGTCAAGCACAGACGTGCCTGCGGAACGAGCGGGGCTGCGTCCGGCCCTGCAGCTCCTCAGGATGCATTCAAACATTCAAACACCAACCAGCAGCCTGCTGTGCCACTCTGCAGGGCTGACACATACAGAAAGGGCTGTTATTTAACTTATCTCCACTCAGCAGGAGCTCTGGACACACAGGATCCATCTCATAGTAAAGCTGCTGCATTAAGCAAAAGGCTTCCTGTCTGCTGCATCACAAGAGCCTTAATTTTATATCTTTAACACACAAGGAGTTACCAAGTTTAAAGAGAAAGCATCAGGCTATATTTACACCACCTTTCTCCACGAGGCCTGGCAAAACTCAGACTTAGCAGAGAAAGTTTAACAGACAGCCTCTTTCTTTGATAAAACAGATATCAAGCAATACAACCAGACCAGTATCCCACTTTAAATGTGTTCCAAATTACATACCTGGCAGCACTGCTTACAATTTCCCACAATTATTCATTTAGCCAGAGGCACTGCAAGTATTAAGACAATTCTAGAGTTAATATTATCTCAGACATCACCAGATATTATCCCAGAGCCTCAGCAGTTCAGATACAGAGAGTGTGCAAATTTACTATCTGCGAGACATTGAAATGTCAGTTAAACTATAACAAAAAATGAAATTTTCTGCCTTGCCACCAAGACTGGTTGAGGAGAGGCTGCAATAGGACATGACTCGTGTTTCTGCAGGGTCTGTCACTAGTGAACAAAAGGGCACCTGCAAAGGGACAAGCTCTCCACACCCTTCAGATGGTCTCATTTTCCCCTGCTCACAGTGGCTCTTGCTGGATTCCATCCATCACCATCTTCCAGCCCAAGCCTTATCTGCCCACACAGCAGGGGTATGAAGAGCCATTGTTCCAGTCTCCAGATAATGCCAGATGAGCTCCCCATGGAACCCTGTCAGGATCCTGATGTACATTCACATCCCTATGGCAGTAAGTCTACAGCTCAAGTCCTCTCAGAGCAGAAGGCACAACAAGTTACAGCCAAACACAGAAGCAGAAGATAAGAAAGTGAGCTCATACCAGAATGACACAGCTGGCAAAACACCCAGCTAGTCCAGGAAGAAGAAAATAAATTGTGCTTTGCTCTAAAATTCAGACACAGCTTCTGTCTAGTCTCAAACAGCTACTGGAGCAACCAAACTGGTGATCTTTGGGGGAAGCTTGAAGCTGGTAACTGAGATCACCGTGGTCACTGATCAGCATAATCTGAGAGCCAGGGGTGGAGGATCAAGCAGAGGAAAGGCACATCAAAAAATGGCTGTAGCAGAACTTAAAACTTCAAGGGTTTAGCCCAAAAGTAGTACAATTCCTTCAGCTAGGCAACTAACAATGAGAAACATCCCTCCACACCTAGTGTGCACTTCATGCATCTTGAAAGAAAAAAAAAAAAAGATTGAATTCTTATGATACAGAATTGACAGACAATTTGATTTCAATAAAATATTCAAGACATGAAAGAGTCTAGGTTTGATCAGGCCTGACTGGTAAGACACAGGAGCAATAATGATGATGGCACTGAATACTAAAGCAGAATTCATTAATGCAGAAACAGCTTGAGTCAACAGGCACAAAATTGCATAAATGGTCCAACAATGGGGTTAGATCACAAAACCCCTCCAGTTCAGGAGAAGAATCCTTACAAATGGACATTTAGGTGCAATAATAAGAAACTCATCACACTAAAGGCACCATCCATTTGCCCAAACCACTCTTTAAAAAGTCATGGGTTACAAAAGAACTTGAGCCTCAGAATCTGCCCAGAGACAAGAGACTAAGGCTCAATTACACCTTTTAGAGTGTGTTTTATAGCATCTCACATATTTCACCATTTATTATTTCACTTTCAAGGTTATTTATAATGAGTGCTTCAATTATACACTAGTCAGTGACCTCCAATCATAGTGAATTAGCTTTGAAAAAGCAAGTTCAGGATCAGGGAACAAAAATACTCCAAAGGAAGTTCTGAAGGAAATTCAGAGCAGAAAATAATCTTGGTAAGTATTAATAGTGCCACCCACTTTGCCTGTCATGCACACTGCTGTATTACAGACCATGACAACAACTAACTTTACACAGTTTTTACTGCTAAGTACCTTACTACAGGCTTTTATCCCAATTCCCCACAAGTCTGGGCAATCTGTGCACAGATTTTATTTAATCCAGATCTGGAAGCACAACTATTCCTATCAGGTTAAAATTTAAAGCACAACACTACCATGAAGTTTAAGGTATGAACTGAAAAATACATACAGGCACCTGAACCCTTCCATGGCAGCAAAAGGCTCAGTCAGAAGAGCACAGAAAATACTTTAAAATCATCAGAAAGATGAATAAATAACATCTACTAAATTTCTTTCCAGCCTTTATTAGCTGGTTAGCTCATCATACCCTACCTGCCTTAGGAGATGTGAAAGAATCACAGAAGAGGTAGAATTAACAGAGATAAAAACAAACAGCACCATCCAACAGTTTCATGTGCTCCGTTTATTATACACTTTTATAGTAAGAGGGAGAAGCCATAAATAACTCCATTAAAATCTCATTAGCTCTGATCAATGAGTACAGAAGATAATGGAAGAATGTTAGTAAAGGAAAAACAGGATCATTTTCTTCAGAACTTAGGTAAAAATTGACCTAAACTTTAACTAATCTTCTACCTTATCTGCAACAAAAGACAGATGAGTGTAAACACAACAGCAAAAGCACAACACTTGTTCACAGGAATTAATCCTGGATTAATCACTGTTTTCATAGGAAAGAAACAAACCACCTCCCCAGCACATCAAAGACTACTTAATTCCTAAACTTCAAGTCAGTACTCAAAAAAATAAGTGCTCAGTCTGTGCAAGATCTTTCGTGCAACTGCAGGTAGGAATTCTTGCTTTCTGTCTCTCAAGATGATGGACTCTGATTTTTAGCCTAAATAACCCAGCTTTGCACAGTTGCACTGTCCATGTCTATACTGACTGTTAATCATTTCCTTTGTAATAACTCCTGGAAACAGCAGGCAACTTCATCAAATTTAAGAGCAACTAGAATTTAAAGATCTTTGAATTCCTACATATTTCATGAAAATAAGCAGAGGGATGAATAATGAGCCTCCTGGGACAAGGCTGGCAGGACACAGCTATTGTAGGAGGCCAGGGCAGGCACCCACCAAGCCAGCTGATCCATGCTAATTCCAGCTGTGGATACACCTCGTGCCTGGTGGAGGTGTCAAAGGATGTGGGGAAGTGACAAGAGCACAAGGCTTGGGCTGGGAAGTTTATAAAGTCTTTTTTCCTCTTTTCCTCACAGATAAAAGACAAAGCAGAGACTGGAAAAGAGCTCCCTGCACAGCAAATCTTCATTGCAAACAGGAAAAATCAGTGCTGGGTTCAAAAAAGTCTGGAAAAAGCCTCCACTTCAACTGGAGAGGAGCAGAAAAGCTGAAATGCAGCACCAGGAGACAACTCTGGGCAGAGAGAAACCCCCCTTCTGTGCAGGTGACAAAACACAGCCCTGCCCCATAAACAACGGCTGATGGGGAGAATCCAGCAGGCTCAAGGGGAACATAAAATGCTTTAATCTTGGAATTCTGGCTTTCAAAGGGCATTACATGGATTCTGAAACCAAGAGAGTGATGTACTTACACTGCAATCCAACTGGCAGTCTTGTAAACATGAACTGCTATCTACATAGCTTAAAGTATTACAGTTTGTTAACCATAAATCAAATAGAAAACAGCACCAGCGTTTCAATTTAAGTGACTTCTTTTATGTTAATAAGTCTGAATGTTTCAAGTGACTTTCCCCCCTTTATTTATTCTGAAATTCCACAGTGCTTCTTTCATAATGAATCTAAATACTGCATGAGCTGAACTTCACATTTATAAATATTTAAAAAAAAGATGAAGCTTTCCAATATAACATCTTACTTTCATTACTTGGTCTTTTTGATAAGTTGAAACCAAACAGATAATGGATTATAAAAGAAATCAAGTACAGCTTACTTATGTAGATGATATTATGAAAATATTCGTAAGAGAAAACAGACTTGAAATTAATATTAGACTATAAAAAGAAACTGAAGAGTATTTATATGTTTTAAGAATAGTTTAAGGGAGCTCTGTTGCCAAAACAGCTCCAGTAAGTTGCAGCCAGTCCAAACATCTAATAATGGCACAGCTTCCAAAGTCATATATGATAAACACAAATAATGAAAGATGAATAGATAACTCGCCACAAAACAGATGCAGAGAGATCTTATAAAATGATAGTAATATTGGCCATGTTACAGAATTGGAACACTGAACTGCTCTGTATTAGCCCCATTTCCCTCAAGTTTCTTTGCTGCCATTACCTAGAATTTGGTCCTCACCATCACTGCTGGTGATCTAGGAGAAAGCTCTTCTCATGCTGCAAATCAGACAATTTGGGTTACAGTATGGGAATGAAAGGTACTCACACAGCAGGACAGAAAATGTGAATTTTAGTCTCAGGATAATGCTAGCAAAGTCCTGTATTACAAAAATAACAATAATGGCAGGGAACAGGCTTAAAGGCACAATTACAAACATTACTCCAACATGATCCTACCCCTTCACAATGGAATTTATCCACCAAACAACACAGTGGGGCTGATCAGCGTTTAACTCTTCCACTGCTCCATCGCTGCGACCGACACCCAGAACACCTGAAGGGAAAACTTCACCTGCAGCCCCCTCACTCTCAGTCAATCCCCAACCCAGCCTGAAAAGGAAAAGACACCAAACCTGAGCATCTTGCAAACTGCTGGCAGGAAAGCAGATTTTTGCAAGGGCCTGAACAGCCTGCTCCCAGCTCCTCCCACATCTCCACAGCTCCCAGCTGCTCTGGGGCACCACAGAACAAGGGGGATGGCTTGAAACTGCAGCACGGTCCACTTACGTTAGATATAAGAACAGTTTTTAACAATGAAGGTGATAAAACACTGGAAAAGGCTGCCCAGAGAAGCTGTGGCTGCCCCATCCCTGGAAATATTCAAAGCCAGGTTGGCAGGGCTTGGAGCAGCCTGACTGAGCTGAAGATGTCCCAGCTCACTGCAGGAGGGCTGGACTGGACACCTGTAAAGGTCCCTCCCAACCCAAACTGCTCCATGATTCCACAATCATGCCTCATAGGAATAATGATTATTATTAAGCTAGCTGCTGTGCAAGTTGCAAACAAAGCAGGAAAATGTTCCCAGCCTGGAGCTCAGCTTCCCCCTCGGACCAGAGCTGCACATTCCACCTGCTCAGAAAGGCAGTGACTGCACGAGCTCATCCTTCCCCTCATCAAACCAGAAATCCACTCAGCTGAGCTGTGCTGCCTGAACAGACACAGATCACTGACCCTTCTGCAGGCACACAGGAACTGCCTCCCAACAACTTTGGAAAATCAAAGCAGTAGCCTGAGGGGAGAAAAAAATGGCTTTCTTCTTTGCCTTCTCTGCCCACAGCAAGGTGCATTCAGACACAGCCTGAAGGAAGCTGAGCTATAGAAAAGTGATGGAATAAATAGGAAAAAACAACAGAGGGCAGGAGAGCAAAAACATCAAAGGAAACTGCAGCTAGCAGCTGGAAGGAGAGATTAAATCCCTTGTTAAAAATCCATGTTTTACAGGGCTTGCTAAAACATACATGAGAGGGAATTTCTGGTATAATACACACCTGCCTATCACCTTTGTGAGCCCTCAGGGCAGTGTTTTGCCTTGAGGCTCTCAGGTCAGTGCACTGTGTTCGTTGGGTATTGTTATTTACAAGTGCTCTGTGTGCACCTCCTGCTTTACAGACACCTGAAGTGACAGCTCAGGCGTTAAACAAGATGCAGGTCCTAAGGAGAAGCACTGGCAGCAAACAAACAGAAATTGTATTAAAAACATGCATCAAAACACTGGAAGGGGAGACACACAGAATGTGCCTGCAAATTATTAGTTACTCTTCTTAAATCCAAGAACTGGGATCTAAGGTGTAAGAGCAGATGACTTGGAATGAAAATAAACAAATTTGGGGGTTCTACCAACAGTCAATGTACTCTCTGATGAACTGGTAAAGTCCTACCTAAGCTTTAAGGAAAATGACAGCATGTCCTGTTTTAGCAGCATAATAAAACAGCTCAGAATCTCCAATACTTCCTGCATCACACCCAGAACTCAGGTTTGAACCAAAAGGTGTTTATCTGAGCTGTGCAATTTTGATAGAAACAAGGGAGACTGTACAGAATTACCCAACAACACAGGAAGAATGAGTCAACTCAATTACTTTTCACTAGGAAAATGTGAAAATTTATTGCTGTCTGATTTTTTCCTGTTCAAATAGACTGTACGATTTATTTTTTTAATACAACTCAATGGCTAAAACCTGAAATCTCTCTCCCATCATACTTGTAGACAAGTCCTAATCAACCTTTAATTTTCTTACCAATGCACTCCTGATTTATTTGATGTCTTGGAATAACACAGGTCACTCAGACATTTACATTCATGAAGTATTTTCCCCCCTAATCCTCTCAATTTTTCAACATCTTTTAGAACAAGCACTAGAATCAGTGTTTTAACACAGTCTTACAAATGATGCATTTTAAGGTCATGCCACTTCCTTCTTCTAAGTGATACTACTCGGCTTCTTCAGCTGAAGTGCACTCACCCTCTCACCTGCTCAGGTTCAAACTGTTCTGAAGCATGACCCAACCTATTTTTCTGAAGCTGGTGCCCTCAACTGTCTTTTATTCTCCAATCCATAACTGTGTTCTGCAAGCTTTTACTGAGTGTGTCATTTTAGACTTGCTTGTATTAAAATGCACATTGTTCAAATAAGCACTTATGGCCAGTCTGGAGCAGCCTGGGCAATTCGTTTCACACCTTTAAATAAATAAATAATATTTAATGCCACCAAAAAAAAAAAAAATCTAACAGGACACATTATGTACTTTCTTACAGATTTTTAAATATGCATTAAATTAATCTCAAAGACCATCTGAAGCAGCCACTCATTATTGGTAAGAGCAGCTGGGACAGCTCAAAGTTAATTCAGCACTCCAGGCCACCAAGGAAGTGAATGGGAAGCAAACCCAGCACAGCACGAGTACTCCAAGCAGTGCTGCACACTGAACTGCCTGCCAGCAGCAGAAATGCCAGCTTGTAAAACCTGCTAAGAAGGAATTACAATAATTGGGGATTGTAGTCCTGAGCTCCAGTAATTGGGGATTGTAGTCCTGAGCTCCTGCAGCAAGTGCTCGCAGGGCAGTCAGGGTGCAGCCCCAGCTGCCTCACCGTGTTCCAGGTGTGACCACGAGCAGCACCAAGCTTTTGGGGTTTGTCCTTGTACCTGCATGGCTCTTACCAAAGCAGAACAGCAACGGAAAGAATAGCCTTCAAATTAAAAATCTTCAAAATAGGAGGGTTTTTGTTTTGCAGGGAGTAGGGGAAGAGAATTAAGTGGCTTCAGTGCATCCCACAATGACATTATCGTTAAAAAGCTACAGTCAAAAATATAATCCTCTCCCTACAAAACAGATCAAAAGAGATGAAGTTAAGGGGTTTTGTGATGGGGCTGTTACACTACCTGATAAGTGAACACAACAGGCTACGGCAGAACTTAAGCTAAAAACACATGCTAATGGCAAAGCTGCTTTCAAAGCAGCACCATGAAAGCCATTTGGCTTTTCTCTGCACCACACACTCTGCAAACTGGAGTTTTCATCAAACCTGAAACTACTGCAGCCTCCACTAAACCAAGGCTGCCATGGGCAGCAAGGAAGGTGAAGGTGAAGCCCAAGCCAGGCAGAGCAGGAACAGCTGCCCGTGACCCTGTAACACAACACCACGAGGGGCGTTTTCCCTCATGCCTCAACTGGATGAAGTGCTTTAAATGTGCTGTACAAATCAGATTAATCCCACAGAGCCAAGAGGCAGGATTTTCATCCAGAATATATTACTGCTTATGTCTTTGTTCTTTTGGAATCAGGGCTGCTGGATCCAGGAGGTTAACAGCTGAAAATTAGCATATTTCTCTAACATTTGAGAATGCTTTAAAGCACCAATTCATTCTTATAATGTGTTAACACATTCCCTCTTTCCCCCCTCACAAATCAAAAATTTAATAAACTAACATTAGCAGTGCACCATTTGAAAACCTTTTAGGACAGTTTTGTTCCTGAATTCTCCTATCTGAACTCAGTATTTTCACAGCAGAGGTGCTGACACTACAAGAAAAACTCCATTTACTCCCCATTTAGTAGTCCTGAGTTTCAAAGGTTACAATTAAACACTTCCAAGGAACATGGAAGTGTCATAAAGGTGAAATAGGACTTCATGAGTATAGGCAGGTTTAGATGGGGTATTAGGAAGAAATTCTTCCCTGGGAGGGTGGTGAGGCCCCAGCACAGGGTGCCCACAACAGCTGGGGCTGCCCCTGGATCCCTGAAGTGCCCAAGGCCAGGCTGGACAGGGCTTGGAGCACCCTGGGACAGTGGGAGGTGTCCCTGCCATGGCAGGGATGGAATGGGATGACCTTTAAGGTCCCTTCCAGCCCAAACCATTCTATTAATTCATGAATATCAACCCTACAAGCAGAAAAAAAGCAAGTAACAAAAGACTTTTAAAAGCCTGGCATGTGTCTTTTCAAGTGTTCTGAGCTTTTCAAAACCCCAAAACATTGAAGAAAACAAAAATGCCAAGAAGAAACAGCTGCAAAATTGGCACAATCAAGATCTTTTCTACACACTTTCAAACATTTTTCAAAGTTTTCCAGATTTTAGCAAATAATAACCAAATCAAATTTCTTCAGTTGGCAGATATATGATCAATTCCACAAATTATTTCAACATGCCATTGTAATTTATGTTAAAATTCTATTTACATTCACTGAAAGATCATATTTGACTGCAGAAGCTTAAGCATGTTTATATGTTACAAAATATTTTCCCAAATCTAGCAAAAGCCTAAGATAAAGCCAATGCAATGGACTGAAACTACAATACTTAAATTTGAGTTCTTTACTCCCTTGTGCACTTTAGGATCTGATGTGAGGCAGGCAGTAAAAATCCTGTATCTTACGAATCTTTTTTTTCTCCCAAAGTCCTGGACTCCTTCATGCCTTTGCAGCATCAGGGCAGCATTACACTGTATTGATTAAATAAGGGATTCAGAAAACCTGGGGAAAAGAAAAGGGGGCCTGAACAATCACAGTCGATCTCATCACCTCCATGACATGCTGTGAATGTAATTAATCCTACATTTATTTAGGAGAAATTCACATCCTACACATCAAGCAGCAACTCCCTGCTGGCTTCAGACTGGGTAATTACAGTGTAACAAGGACAAGGCTTCCATTGTAAGGAAGAGATGAAAAGGAAAACAGACCTACGAGGCCAACCCACCTTTCAGGGGCTGTCTCACCTGCAAACCAGGAGAAGCAAATATGACATGCTCAGGAATATCTGATTTTAAATTAGTTTGTACCAATGAAGACAGCAGCTTCTACAGAGACTGTAAAAATGCCACAAGGAATCCTGGTTTTCACTTTAAATCAAGGACTCCATGCTCAAACTGGCATGGTACACCTACAGTCACCAAAATTAGCACCATCACATTTGTCTCAGGGTGCAGAGCACGTATTTGTTAAGGATAACAAAGCAAGTTGCAGATACACTTCCATAGAACACAGCAAGGCAATTTAACAGCTCAGCTGCCTCAGCTCACAGCTCTCCCTCACTGCACGTGCTGAAGCTACTACAAAATACAACAGAAACAATGATCTTCATAATCTTATGCTAAGTTAGAAAGTAGAAAAACATACATGTGATCAAACATTCTCTTGTACATGTCATACCTATGAAACTGTGAGGAAAAAACAACTGTAGAACATGCAGGCTGGATGGATGAGTAACCTGGTCTTGTGGAAGTCTCCCTGCCCATGGCAAAGGGCTGGAACTGGATGATCTTCACAGCCCCTTCCAATCCAAACCATTTTGTGCTTCTGTACTGAGAGCACTAAACCCTGGAAAACTGCCAGGAACACTCACAGCTTCACCTTCAATTTAGGAACACAGATAATACACATTTACAAATGTTAAACTGGTACACGTTTAAAGCTAAATATGCATGTAAATATTAGGTAAAAATACTTTAAATTGCCATGGGCTGGAGCTGTTCCCTTGAGCAGGGGTGCAGAACGGCCTGTACTGCCAAGGACTCGAGGAAGCTGTTCAGCCTCCCACCCATGTCATGGCCAGCAGGCACATATGTACAACAGCAGCCAAAAAACCCCATGTGAATAGAGCCTGGCACAAAGGGGAACACAAAACACTGGAGAAAGACATCAGCCCACACAAAGGAACCTCAGCACAGCAAGAGACAGTGGGTAAACTATTCTGACTTCTCTAAAGGACACAGACTCCTGACAGAAGGGAGAAAAAGCTCTCCTGCAGTAAATGCACACCTGGACTGCCCTGGTCCCAGCTGCCCAAATTGAAGCCATCAACCAACCAGTGGTTTCCACAAAAACCCTTCTCCTCTCCTTCATTCCCTTCTGCTTCAAGGAAGGTATGAAAGATGGAGAAAACCTCAGACTTAGAACAAAAATTCAGTTCTAATTTCACCTGGGAGAGGCTGCCATATGTATCAGAGTGGCTTGTAAAAGCTCGGACCTGAAGAACAAAAGCATGCAAACCAGGCAAATTAAATTTAATTTTATTATGGAAATGAAAGCAATAACAGAAGTGACAGCAGGGTGGATGATAAGCTCACTTAGCAGGGGGATCAAATGAAGTGATGACATGTCATTATGACCTCAGGGGTTAAAGATGCAATTTTCCATCTGGCTGCATCTGGCTTTTCAACAGAAATGTTGACACCACCTGCTGAGATTTACCACAAGCTGCCTTCATAGGTCTTTGTCAAGCTTTTGTTAGCCAGGTTAACATTTACTTTTCCCTCTTTTCTGATGAGTTTGGCTGAGCAACATGCTCCCTTTCTTCAAAACCTAACAACACTTAAAAGGATTTACATGCCACCTTACACAATGGATGGAATCATTAATAGTCACTTCACAAGCAGCTTGAAGGGAAATACTAGGAACCTACAAAGCAGGTGAAACTGTCTTTAAGACTGCAAGCAGAAAGATGACATTTTAGCTACACTTGCTAATATCTTCCATTGTCTAAGACATTTTGGAATCTACTTTTCTCTTAGTAACAGGCACCTGAATAAAGTAATTTTTATGGAAATAAAGAAAACCCTAAACAAAAAATCCTTATAATTCCACACCCAGTTTGTACTCCCCATCCCCAGCTGACTATTAGCCACCTGTGTGTGCTTTATTCAGCATCTTCATAATTTCCAATTCCAGATACACTGTGCTTAAAATAAATCAGCTTTTGCCAGCCCAGTGACACATTCACTTATTCATTCATTTATTCCCACAGCCAAACTATGATCTCAAACCAAATCTGTAATGAGCTATTGACACTCTGCTGGCTCTAAGGATTTTGTTTCCACATGGCATACTTAAAAGCTAGTACCTACCAGGGGTGTTTCTCTTCATCTGGAATGGGACTGAGTGCTCTTTTTCACTGGATATACCCATTATGGTTTTGCCTGCGCCAAACTTTCTTCCTAAACCCAGAGATCTGTGCCAACACAGGTGAGCTGATGAGCTTGTTTCCAGCTGGTTTCGAAGTGCCCAGATTCTTCACTAAAAAGAACCTACAGTCTGTTCTAACTGTGTAAACACAGACCCCCACCTCCACCAGGAGTTTGTTGCTTACAGGGAAAGAGGAGAAGAAAAGGAAAACCTTCCATGGATTTTGAGATTATCCTCAGCCACAAAAGGACAAGAGGAAATGGAGACAAAGGAAGTTAATAAAGCCTGATGGAGAAAATAATAGTTAAGAAACAAAACAGGGGAAGTATCCAGACTGACTGGAGATGGAAATAACTTTAACACCAAAAGACCACCACAGTAACATCTATAAACACCTTCCCCTCCCAAAACTCTTCCACCACAACAGCAATTATAGAATCACAGAATGATTGGGGTGGGAAAGAAACTCAAAGCTCTCCTCAATCCACCTCCCTGCCATGGGCAGGGACACCTTCCACTGTCCCAGGGTGCTCCAAGCCCCATCCAACCTGGCCTTGGACACTTCCAGGGATCTAGGGACAGCCACAGCTGTGCCAGTGCTTCAGAGGGAATTCCAAGAGGGATGTCACAACCTTCATCCCTGAAAGGGAAGATGCACCACCCTCCTCTCCAGGTGCCTCACCTTGGTGAGCTGGGACCCCTTGCCTTGAACAGACAAATCACCACCCTGTCAAGGTATGTCCTGAGTGACAAGTGAGCTGAGCTGCTCCCTTCAACATAAAGGAACAAAACCAAGTGTTCCCATTCCTTTTGCACTTGCTGAACTTCAAACACTGCTGAACTGCACAGCAATAACTGCAGCATATGCTTAAATGCTGTCCTGATTCAGGCCTAAAAATAGGACTGGGTTCTGCAGCTCCTCTCTCTCTCTCCCTTGCTCTCCTAATGACAGACAGCCATTGTGCCATGTCACTCTGACAATAAGATAGCTTAATTGCCCTCTTTCCAGCAGCTGTCAGTTCTGCTTAACTGGGACATAATGTGAGAGTCTGGGAGGAAATGTGTTAATCTATCAGTCACTTATAGCTACTGTGCATTTTCCTGGGCTGGATTTAAAGAAACTGGGTTTATGACTGACTTGCTAGTCATTATATTCATTGATATGGGCAGCAGAGGTATTACTGCTTAATGACTCATTTCTTTGTGAAAGACCCATGAAATAACTTTCTCCTTTATTTACTGCACTTTTTCTACTCAACTTCAACCTGAATTTCTCCGTACCTGGTGAATTTCCCACACATTTCAGGTGTGGTTGAAAAAGGCCTCTTCAAATTTGACAGTGTAAAATGAACTGGCTGTTTCAGGAATTCAGCGGGATTGATGCATCAAAATGTTTGGAAACATCTGTAGTTGTTTCAAAGTACTTTATATATTGTTACCTATAGGAACAGAGTCACTGAAAGCACACGGAATAACAATCAGCATCTACAAACCATCATGAACAGCTATGAATGAACTCAGGGTCTTTAATTCTCCAAGAAGTACTGCTAAGGTCACACCTAAACATTACAGCCTGTGCAGGCTGCCTCAATTCTGCCTCATTCCCCCTTCTAATCACAATTATTACCAAATTCCCTCTATATCCCCTTCACTGTCTTGTGCACTTCAGATATTTTATCCCCCAGAGTCTCCTGTTAAATACAAAGACTATTTTAGCCACTGGTTTAGGAGTCTGCATTGCTGTATTAACAGATAAGACAATGATATTTTTTGTGTGTGTATTAGTCATGCCTGTTCCAACTCACACCTTTTGTAGCTTTCAGAGAAGGCTGTGAAAATATAAAAAGGAAGGAAAAATAATACAAAAACTGTATGAAAAACAGTAAATCTGACAAGAACAATATAAAGCTTAGTAAGATTTGAACATGCAGCTTGCTTTAATCATTTAATCCACTTCCCACTGTTTTCCTACTGGTACTTTTGGTTTTAAGCCATTAAAACATGCTGGTATTCCAACCAGTCTGGCTGCAAACTACCCAAAACTCTGGGAATAAGCCATGCTGAGTCCAATAAATGAACACAGGTGAGACACAGAAGTGCAGGGGTTTTGTCTGGAGGTGGCAAAGTCCCTCTTTCCTCTCAAGTAGTGGAAGCCAAAGCTTCCCACAGTGCCAGGGAAAGCTGCAGAGGCAGGAGCACAGAGCACATGGGGATTTATGACACTTGTTCTGGTGTTAATAATCAATTGGTGCAACTGCTACAGCCCATAAATCAATGCTGCATGCAGCTGGGAATGCTTTGCATGTGCTGTCAGTTTTGAACTGGAAGCTCCTTCCAACCTTTATCCTGAAGTTATGTAAGTGCTACATAAACATTTCTCTTCATAGGAAAGATCACAATAGAATGAGAATTCTTCCCCAGAAGCTGTTTTTGCCCCAAAACCCCTATTAACATATTAATGAAAATTCACATTTTTATTTAGAATCCAGTTCCTCCCTCCCTTCACCAGTTGTGTCCCCGTATTTAAAAAAATGCACTGAATGTCTTTGCTTCTCTACCAAGAGCTGCTGGACAGACAGAGTTACTAAATAAAAAAACTGGTCACATTCCCACACATAGGAGACAATTTATTTTACTGATATTTGTTCACAGATGAAGTATGCTAAAAACATTCTCACACCAGGAACTACTGAAGAACTTACTTGACTTTCTGGATCCAGATGCAATAGTCTGTAATGAAGAGATCATTAAGGATGTAAGCAGGGTCACTCTCCATAAAAATCTTGTGAATGTCCAGCAGACACTTCAACACTGCAGCTTTCCCTGGAAGCAGATTTTTGGTTTTGTGACTCACAAGAAATCATAGCAGATCATCTTTATCCTCTCCCACCTGCGGGTTTAATAACCACAGCATCCACAACCTCCCTGGAAACTGGGGTTTGATTCCCAGGCTGGGAACAGCAGCCCTGTAACTGTGTCCTCCAGCATCCACATCCCTGGGGATGGGGAGCCCCTGGATTCAGCAGGAATCTCTGCAGGAGCAGAGCCTGCAGGCCCAGCCATGCGTGTAATTCTCCACAGCTGAAGCAGCCCCTTCCCCCAGCTCCTCCCCTGCTCCAAACTGCAGCACAGACAGGCAGGGCACTGTATTTAAAAAGAAACAAACTAAGCTAAAAAGTAGCTCACAAATAACATGAAGTTATGGCCCATCATCTCGGTTAAGAGGAGCATTTTTCCCTTTGTGCACAATCACCAGTGCTGGGAACACACAGCCCACAGCAGGGCCAAAGCACATGGAACTGTGAGAGGCAATGTGAGGATTTCCTACCAGCAGACCAGGGCCTGGAATTAGGGAGAACTTTCCTGACTTCTACTAGTCACAGAATAGTTTGGCAAAATGAAAGAAAAAACTCACTTCAGGTTCAGGAAGGAGCTATTGGACACACAGTCAATAAATACAGTGAAAGAGTAAAAAGGTGTCTCAGTCCACAACCAGAACACTTTCTGTTGTCAGTTTGACTTTTCCTTCCTATGCAACATTCCAATTAGCTGGAATCTCTCCCCTTAGTTTTCTGATGACAGTTGCTAAAGGGTTAATTGCTGGAACACTTAAAAATTATTTTCACCGTTTAATGGTGGGGAAAAAAAAAACCCCACATTCAAATGAAAACAGCCACCACTGCAAATGGAATCTAATAACCCTCTCCCAAGAGGCTGGCTCCTCCTAGGCTATGAAACCTGAACAGGGATGAAATTACATTTTACAGATTTAGAGGAGAGGGGAAAAAAAAAAAAGAAACAAAAAAGATCAGAACTCCCCCTGCTGTTCAAGCACAAAATTTGTTTGCTTATTTGTAAGTAATTCCATACTGGAAAAAGATACAGCCAGAGAGTGAAAGTTAAGGGCGAGGAAGATGGCAATAAGGAAGAGGAAATGGAGAGAGCAAATAGCCATGGCAAACAGAACAGAAAAAACCCACTGGTTTTAGAAACCAAGTCAGCAAAGCAAACCTAAACCCCCAAATATAACTAATAACTTTTAAATTCTATCCCCATCAATGCTTGTCAAACATCACTATTTTGACTAAAAAGAAGTGTGCTCTTTTACAAAGAAATGATGTGTGGAATTAAAATTTTGCTGATTTTTTTCAGGTTCCAGCTGTCAAGCTGTCAGCCCAAACCATTTCCAACATCCACTCCTGTTACTCATCTGCCAAGTAACAATGTACATCAGTGAATGTTACACTAATTCCCAACTAAAAATGTCTTTCTTCATAAATTCAAAGTTTTGGATTACAGTAGCTTGATGGGTCTCTAATGAGAGGCTGTAAATCTTGCCAGACTTGAAACAGGGAATCCTGCATCAGGCAAACTATCAAATGTCTGCTTTCAGAACATGGGCCCATGATATTTAACAGTTTTTGCATAGTTACAGCTCTGCATTATAGTGATCAATAAATAAACTGCCTTTTATGTGCAGATGCTACTTCCTGATTATTCAAAAAAACCCCACTGGTTGCGTTTAAAAGCACAAATAAAAAAGCTTCCAATGTTTGTAACAGGAAAGTCAGAGAAGGTGTCTGCAGGTGACTGGATCCTTCTGGAGCTCCTTGCTGAGAGATGACAGACAGCAGCCTGAAACCTGAATTTTACAGACTCAGAAATCCAGTCCTCTCCTCACAGACTATTTCAAAATGAGGATAAAATTTGACCCCAGCTCTACATGTGCCATTTGATATGATAATCTGATTTTACACCACCATGAAATTCTACCAGCTTTCATCCTGTGTATTTGGAAGGAAAGTTTAAGTCATATATCTCTATTTTACATTCTTTTTCCCCACAGACTTCTATGTGCTTTTCCATATTTTCAAGAAGGTGCATTCATCTAAAGACAAACTGAACTTTGCAGTTATTTTCTCTTTTTAATGGAACAGTATTCTAAGACACAAGGAAAGAACTCTACAAACTTTCAAATTAAAATATCCTGGTAGTAACTTACCCAGTCAGGCAATATCTCACTGGATCACTGAATGTTCACTGCAATGCTATTTTCTGTTGTGACATTAAATGAAAGCAAATTTCTTACCTCTCATGTACTATATCCTCCCTAGAAAAAGGCTGTCAGCACTGCATCACTGCAGTTTTGTTATCAGAATTTTCTTTTTCACACTTATGAACAGCAACATAAGGCAGTGCAGATAAGTGAGGAGGGACAGCATCCATCTTCCCTTTAAAACTTCACTCCCTGACTGTTATAATGTCAATGGGATTTTCAATCAGCAACAGTTTTTGGCAGTAGTAAAGATTAATATTGCCATTTGTGTGGGTTTTTAATCCTGCAACTCACAAGCATTTAAAATAAACCACTGAAGCACTGCTTCTCATGATCCTTCTGTCCAAAAAATAAATCTAATGCTTTTCTCAAAGAAGTAACTCATGCTAAATAGAGAAGTTGCAGGTAACTTTAACAAGCCAAGGTAAAAAGATGGTTTGTACAACTTCCAGCCCTAAAGACTCACCCAGCTGCAGAATCATGACTGTGTCATTGAAGGCACGTGTCACCAGCTCAAAATGCCTGTACAGGGGATAGCAGAGCACTCTTCTTCCAAAAGATACCAGTACATCATGGATGCTGAAGAAACTCTGTGTGCATCAGTGAAAAATCTGAATTAGTCTGTATGCTTGTTTGTTTTCCTTTATGGAAAAAAGCCAAAGCAGAATAGGGGGGGAAAAAAGCACATTTTGATTTATTATGCCTCTAAAAATCTGTATTTGAATAGATATGGAAATGTACATGTTAAATAGAAACAAGACACTGCACACTGAGTTTGCATGGCAAGATAACAGAAGTCCTGTACATTTTAGTGGTTTGGGATTAAAAAAAAACAGAGAGAACACGGGAATAAAACATCTCAGTCAAGACTTTGCCATCCTTTAGATTAAAGCGATGAATTACATCTGTCCCACATTATTACATATATTAAGGAGAAGCTATAAAAAGCCTTTTAAGAATAAAGGAAAATTAAATCCATATGATATTAACCAAATACATGTGTACATGTAAGATCTTTAAAAATGATACATGACTCTGCTTTTCATGAAAATTCTAGATATTCAAGACAGGGATAAATATACCTGCCTGGGGAGAACAGTTCATTGTCCTCCTTCCTGAGTGAGGAACACCTCTAATTTACTCAGACCAGAGGCATTAAGGAGTTATTAAAGACTTTCTTAAAAGTGATTTCCCTTCCAGCTTTCACTTTCCAAGACAAAATGCTCCCTTTATTAATGAATTTTAAAAAATACCTATTACATCTTGAACTCTCAATCTATTAAAATTAATAAAAGCACTTTGCTGACAGCCAGCACTTCTTTGCATTCTGTGACTACCTCCACCCATTGTTCATTTTAATGGATCACCAGCAAGCATTTAAATCATTTATGGCTTGTGATTGAATATTTAGAGGCTAAGGTGTGTACATGTCATAGCCAGCAAAATGAAAGTCAGCTCAAACAAACTAGAGCTGAGGCATTCTTTTTTGTACAGAATGATGAAAACTCCCAGCCCTAATGGTTGGTCTAACAGAGATAGCTATTCAGAGTTTGGTGCAAGGACTGTGAGTTTTCTAGGTGTGAAATACACTGTTGGCACAGGCTGTACAAGAACTGCTCTATCATAGGGTAAGCACATGCAGAAAACTCCTTCACTATGCTAGGATGTGGGTAAGGAAAAAAAAAGTGAATTAAGACAGGGCATTTTTACTGCACTCCTTTGTAACCTGCTACTGCAGAACTCAAAATAAAACCTGTTGTCATAAGACAAGTTATAACTGAATATAACATTCAACACTAGTGGAAAAGATTGAAGGACTGAACCCAAAAATCCTGTCCAGTTTCAGTTTTGATCCTGCAAAGTGAGACTTGGCTCAGCAGACTCAGAGCTGGGACAGGCCTTTCCACCTTCCTGCATTTTAAGAATTAATGATTTCAGGCCAGGTCCAGTCCTTTCCACCTGCAGCTCTGTAACAGTTTCTTTGCACAGGCCTGGGTGCTTTCAGCGAACAACCTGAATGTGGAGAGATGGAATTCAGGGTTTCCTCTGATCTCTGCTGGTTCCAAAGGATGAGCAGCAACTCCAGCAGGGAGTGGCACTTGGACATGGTTTAATGGTGAACATGGTGATTGTGCTGGTAATGGTTGGACCTGAGGATTTATAAGGTCTTTTCCAACCTTTATTATTCCAAGAGTAAGGCTGAAAAGACGGGGCAGGTAAAGCAATACATGCCAAATCACTCCTGGAGCCCAGAAATCAATTTCTGGTACCATTAAAAACAGGATATACAATTAATTAATCTTCAATACTGAAAGAGCAAACTTGGCACAGAAACAACACAAAACACCAAAAAAACCCCAAGTAACCCAGCAAAAACACAACACAAAACTTGACTTTAACTTTACCTCCAGCCAGCAAAATGTTGCACTCAGTTTCCTGATGTTCCAAGATGATTCAACCTGATTTTAAGAGAAGACAGTAAAACAAGTATTATCTAGTCCAACACTGCTGGCAAACTATAAGATAACATTCTGGCAGCAATTTAAGAACCTTTGTGAATAAGAAGCAGTAATTACATTATGTGCATTGAAATGGCCACAGGACAGCATTAAAAATTATATTGCAATGCAGATGTTGAATAACTGAGTTGCTTCCCATAGTAGGATGATCCAGCCTATGCACAAAATCTTTAAAATATAACAGCAATACACAGAGAAATGATATTTTAATGGAATTCTGTCCCTTTGCACAAAGCAACAGAAACTTGAATCAACAAAAGCCAAGCTCAAATGCCTTGTTTCATGAAAACAGCTCAAGCCTTTTGGCTTGCAGAGAGGGTCCTGAAGCCAGCAGTACATGTAAAATGTCATTATTCTTAATGTGTGACAGATTCATAGCATTTGAGTGGAAGTGTGGTCCAGTGGGATGATTGGGGCAAAAAGCCAGAAAGCCTTGATCTATAATCCTGGCCCTAGTAAAGATTTGTGTGGCCTGAATGTCTTGGTTTTCCTATTAAATAGGAATAAAAAAAAAGGGCAGGGGGGAAAGGAGAAAAAACCCCAGTGTGTTTTCCACACATACCATACAGTTACTGCAAAACCAATAAAGAATTGCACAGCTATGGCCCTGGCAGATTTGCAATTCTGTGCAGCTCTAACATGCAACACAACCACAATCCCAGATTATTCTGGTGAACCAGCAGTTCTGGACATTTTGCCTGGGAATAAGTTATGTTAAAAGGTATGTTCCCTAAATGGCAGTACAGGGTCCAGCACTAGGTTCCTAAAACACGTTGTATTTTTTACTTTTATTAACTTACATTCTTGTCCCCTTCATTGACACGGATCTCGTAGCAATATGCCAGAAGAATATCAATTAATCCAAGATATACGTGGCGACGGCTCCTTTTATCCAGAAGATAAGATTTATTTGTGAACTTCCTCATCTGCTCTCTCTCTTCCTCAGAGAAGACAACTATAAAAAGTAAAAGGATAATTGATTACGAATTTAAAGCTGGCACATTCACTTTAATAGGTGGTAATACTACCTCAACAGTGTCTTTAAAAAGGAGCAGATAACGAATCACAAGTCACCCATCACTCAAGAAAAAGCCTAAATCACTCTCACTTTCCTTCTTAACTTTCATTAAGCTCTGGTACATTCATTTCAATGTCAAGCTCCAGCACAGCACTGCATGTACACACTGATGATTTTGAACCCCTCCAGGTGCCAAGGGTTTCTGTGAATGCCTGGATATCTTACACAGGGATAAATGCACAATCAGGATCCAAGTAAAATGAGGATCTTAAGCCCACATGTATGGGACAAAAATCCAGAGGCAAGTGACAATTTAGAAAGAGTATGGCAGTTCTAACTCTGTTGTTTCTGTTCATGCTAAGCAGGTCAGTATCATCCCTAGAATCACAACTATAGATGATTTATCTCTATTCTACCAGTAAATTTCTTTGTAAGTTGATTCTTCAGTGTAAACATGAACTACACTTTTAAACACCAAAGAAACTCCCAATGAAATTAATGAAAGATAGCAGTAAAGTTTTCTTCCTTTAAAATTCAAACTCTGAAGCATCAAAACATCTGCAACTGGACCATACACACAGAAACTCCAGGTCTATTACATAACAGCAAACAAGATGTAGACTACCCAATTCCCAAAGGTAAATGTTACAAGATGGTCCTTAAGTTGCTGCAAAGTGCCAGGTGTTCTAAATAAAATATCTTTCTCTGAGAAAATACTTCAATGCTGAAAAAAAAGTTATACCAATTGCCTGAAGTTTTTTAAAATTAATTATCCAAGCCTGAAACTCATTATTAACATGTCCAAACCACCACCTACTTTGTTTTCCCTGTACTTCCAAGTACATGGTGTGAAATTATCAGAACAATTAAAATTGTAATTACATTTCTGCTGTACTAAGCCTGTACACTTTTGTACACTTACACTGCCAAGTTTTAGCTAACAATCTGTACCACAATCAGTATTAATCTGATGCAAAGCAGCACTTGCTGCTACTTATCAAGTAAACTAAATTGTCAAGATTTTTGTAACTTTGATTTAAAATTGTTTTGTGTATTTGCCAGTGGCAAAACCATGCCAGAATACAAATGTGTGTTACTATACCCACATCTAAAGGAGTCAGACATTCATCTCACAAGTTACTGACAGATGAGACTGCAGACATAACCTTTACATTTTAATCACCTCTTTTACTTGTTTTAAGCTGGCCATTCCTCATGTTAAAAAAGAAGATACTTCAAATTGTCCTCCAGTAGCAGTGTCAGTGAAGCAGAGTTTAATCTCTGAGGGGAGGATGAGGTCTGACAGCCAGAGGGTGTTTTGTTACAGCCCTACTGCTATTTTACACTGTGATAACACCACTTAAATCACTGGGAGATCTGTATCTCCAGACTACTATGACACTTCCAGCTCTAAATGTGTTAGGGGCACTTAGATAAAATGTGCTGGACCCACACAGAGAGCTGACTCAGTGGTCAGTCAGGAAAGTACAGCTCAGGCAGCACCTCTGATAATCTGCTGGTGAGAGCAGAGCCTCAGTTTATGATCCTGTCAAGCCAAGTCTTGAATCCCACAGCTCTCCCAAAGGGAAAGAACTGAGCAGAACTGACCCCTCATTTTTTTTTCTTTAAACTGAAATATTATGTTACAATTTCAAGGTTTTTAAATGTGTGCCTTTAACCCTGTAGGTTAAGGAATCAAGAACATCAGATGAAGGAGAAGAATGTAGCAGAGAGCAGGTTAGTCAGAATGAAGTTAGTTATTGATATTTTTCTTGCCTTTTAAAACCTGAGATACTTTACAGGGGAGCCTAATCATTAGGAGTTTTGCATGAATAAAAAGCAGAATTTCCTCTCATAACAAAAACTGCTCTGTAAAAGAGCAGAGCCAGGAAGGAACACAAGATGCAAAGCCCTGAAAACAGAGCAAAGCAGGTAGACAGAAATTTGATAAAAAAGAAAAGCAATCCATCTTAAACTTATGAATCCACCAGTAATGGCATATATTTGAGCCAAGCCTTACTGAAAGGTGGAACTTTGAGAGGAAATTGCTTCTCTTTCTATAAAGAAATAAGAAAGAGAACAGCCACTGTAAGCATGAGAGGTTACCCAGAACAAAATAAGATATCCTTGGAGCATATAAATGTTAGATTAAATACATATGTCAGCCTGAGCCTTTGAAGATTATTGTGTTGCCTAAAGAGGAGTTTTTTACAGTAGTGCAATTGGAAGTAGAATAAAAATGAACTCTTAACCAAGCTGAAAGTGACTGTTAGAAAATACAAACCCTTTCATCTGGAATCTGTAGAAGCAAGACACTAATGTAAACTTCAGCAGCAGCAAGGAAGCTTTCCAAAAATGTTATCCCCTCGTGGGAAAAGCTGTGTAATTAATAAGGCTTTATGGAGTATTACTTGACTTGAATGAGACATTGTAAGCGTGAAAAAGGGAATGCACAGTAAGATGTACAAAAAGGACAAAAAGAAAAGACACTTGGAACAAGGAAAAATTTTAAAAAGGCAAAATACACAAACCATGCACACAAGCTGGAGAAAAAGTAAAAAGGTCAAATAAAAATAGATTCAAAGTAAGGACAGAAGAGAGAGATGAAAACTTTAAATGTTAATGAGAAGAGATGAACCAAAAAGAGAAAAAAAATTTGGTAATGAGACATTAGAAGAACCTGATGATGTAAAAACAAAGAGAAAATAACCAGGGATAAATATAAGAGCAGTAATCAACCAAAGAAAATCTTCAGTTAATTGCAATGTCATGCAAAAAATAAAAAAGGCCATCTGTACTTCTAATTACTTCTTGCAGCCAAAGACATTATAAAGACAAAAGTAATCAAGAATTTAGTTCCAAGAAACCAATAAAGATAACAAGTGAAAAGACATCAATGTAAGTCAGGAAAAGGAAGAAAAAAATAATTCTCTTTATTCAGTGCTTCTGAAAAAGAAAATAAATTTTTAAAGAATCTGCTAATTTTTATGTCTCTTTCCCACCATAAACTCACTTTTACATTTAGCCTGAGGAGCAACATGTCTTTATTCAAAAACAAATCCTTCCTTCCCACAGGACAGACAGAATTGTTGATTAACTGCACCATTTCATTGTCTGGGTACAGCAATACAAACCCAGGGGACACATCCTGCTGATGGTCAGATCCCAGGTGGAACAGCCTGGAGCCACCTCCTGCCCTTCTGCATTGCCACTCACAGGAGACCTTCAAGTAGAACCTGCACTCCCTCTCATGGTGGTTTCCTTCACCACAGCTCATTCAGGGTTAGGAACCTCCACTGATTTCAGTCACTTATTCAAACACCACAAATGTCACCAAAACTGAGGTTTCTCCAAGGAAAAGGGTGAGTCTGTTGGCATTGACATCACCCAAACTCCAGATTGCCTCTTTTGTTACTTAAATTTCCTCAAGATTCACAAAACAGTATTAACACCTCCACTCAGCCCCATGAGGGTGAGATTTTTTTTTTTTTATCATTCTTTTTAAATAGATATCTGTTATTACACATGGTCCGGAGCAAAGATGATCCTTTATAAAGTCCCTTTTCCATGTAATTTCCATTAGCAGGCTTGCCAGACTTTTGAGGAGTTTTTCTGGTTTTGACCCTAAAACCCAACAACAGACATGTTTTTCCTCAGTACCCCAATTTGGAGAAACATTCCTTATCAATAAAATCATGCAGCAGCTCTTCATTTTAATTATATTCCTTAAGCCAAGCAACAGGAGTAGTGTTTCATTTACGAAGGAGTGAATGGATAAAAACAAACAAAGGAAGCCCTCATTATTGTATTCTCAAGCCTCTTGTACCTTTGTCCACTGCTTTTCAAATCAAGTGTTTATGATGGACATAATTAACAATTTCAGAGGCTGAAAAGACACCAGGAATGAAGATCAGATTACATTCACAGTAAAATACACAACATCTATCCAAATTCTATTTTTCTCCCAGAGAAAATGAGGAAGGTGCAGGTATTATCAGTGCACTGAGAACCCCTGGTGAAGGGATTATCAGCATCTGCTTTAGGAATATCAGATTTTCATACAACATAGGAAATGAACAAAGAACAATAAAAGAAAATGCACAATAGTAACTTGCAGTGCTCTCTGTAATCACTGTGTGCAGGGAAGCAGCCTCAGTTGTCTGTTAGCAGTGCTCCCACAAGGTCACCTACTCACCCTGGAAACATCCCTTTAGGTTTCTAAATGGACACAAAGAGTTTTCTTTATAAAAAGGTTTGAGACCCATAAAGTAATGTAATAAAGTAATAAATATTAAATGTAATAGAGCAATAAATTTGCTTTAAGAACAATAAGCTGTAACATGGCACCACAACAATTATCATTCAAGCAACTGATGTGTGTATATATATATTTTTATATGTGTGTACTTATATACACATATGTATGTATATTCTCACCAAATGCAGGACTGTCATGTTCCTGATGACTTTCTCTCTGCAAGGCTGTCATCTTTCTGTGAGCATCAATCCACCAGGGTTTGTACTTTAAAAGATGCTTAATAGCTTCATCTTCAAAAAAATCAGCTCTAGGGAAAATAAAAAGAACTTTCATATGCTATTTATTTCAATTCATATTATATGTGGGTACATATTAACACATCCATAGAATACATCTCACTTGGCTTCAGGTTATTTTCCATGTTAGGAATATGTTCTTTGACTTTAAAGCAGAAAATAATAATTATCCAAATAACCACAATATTCTCCTATGTTTCAGTATTCCTTCCTTACCTCCTCCACCTTTCCAGAGCCACCCAGAAGCCCAGGGAATTAATGAGCTTGCAGCATCACATGAAGCTGAACCAACCTGATTTGTTCTGAATGCAGCTAAAGGAAAACACTTCAAAGGCTTCTCAGACAAATAATTTTGTTGGGTAGCTCTCCCACTTAAGAACCAGGGAATTTTTTGGGAAGAAGTCATCCAGGTGAAGACTAAAGGTAAAGCAGGGATGGGGATGGACTTTAACAAGGACACACAGCAGCAAGATGGAAAAAGAAGAGTTGTACATGAATTCTGGAGGAGAGATCACCTCCATCTCAGCACAAATCCACTGTGGTAAAAATCTCAATCTAGTAATTCTGGGAGGATTTATCCTAAAGGATTCAAGTTCTAAGCCTCCTATTACCATCTGAAATTTTGCTTCAAGCTAAACAATGGTATAAATACTAAGAATTAAAAAAAAAACCACAGGAAATTTCTCAATACCTTCTTCATCCCCACACAAAACCTGAACAGAGAATGCAATCTGCTTCCCTGTCACACTGACAGATTTTTTTGTTGCCTCCCTTCAATGTCAAAGCAACTTATCAGCCAGGGTACACTTTCCTCAAGGCCACCAGAACAGTTGTTTGCCCCCATTTCTACCAGAGCTTCTGTTCTCCTCAGGAAAACAATTTTTGCTGAAGAAAGACTGGTATCATCTGTTCTGAAACAACCAAGAAACAGCCATTAAACTAAATGGTGTAGCTCTACCAGGCCAGAACAGAGAGTCTAAAGTTGAAACCTGAAATTACTGCAATTTGCATCCTATTAGAGGTTAGGAACGACTTCAGTTCTAGTGAAATGTAGTTCAAGAAAGCTCTTCTGTTTTTTGTGTGTTATAGGAAGACGAAAGGATGCCTCTGAAATATCCAACTGCGGAAAAATTCCAGGTTTGCAAAGTTACCTTCTGAAACAACCCAAAATGGGTTAAACCCTCTTGTCCCCACAAAACACATCACAGTACTAATTCTCCCCACTGGGGACTATCCTCTTCTCCCACCAGATCCATCTTGCAGGAATCAATTTATTAATAAGTCTCATGGCTTTAATTTACTTTACTTATCTGAACCTAACTTGACCTGAAATACTCCAACCTGAAAGGCACAAAGAATCATCTTCACCTCACTACATGAAATGAAGCATAAAAGAAACACAAAGTTTTGGTTTGGACATTTTCTTCATTCTGCTGTAAAACAAGTTTCACACGATGAAGGCAAAAAACAAAGTAGGCAAGACAAAATTTCATAGCTTCAAAACTCAAATTCTCCCCTCCTAGACAAGCATGGCTTATTAATGCTTCTTTCACAAGGTGAAAACAAAGTTCTCATTTTGTCAGCCCAAGATGCCAGCAGGGAGGGGCTGCTCAGCTGCTGAAGAGGTGAAGTATGAAGCAAGGTTCTGCAACAGCTGACAGCAGCCCCTCTTAAACACAGACTAATTAAAGAGTTGGGTAACCCCAAAACAAATGAGCAGTGTTTTGTGTCAGTGTCATACTAAAAATACCCACTAAGGCATGCTCTGATGAGACAAAACCAGACCAAAAGTAATGCTTTTCTTTCCAAAAGTGATCTTAAACCCAGTAATTTGTGAGAAGGGAATGTGTTTCAGAAGTACCTGGCCAAGTGAAGTTAAACAGTACTCACAGGTAATGATCAGGCTCAAACTTTTCAGCCTCAGCTGCCAAACGTCTCCTCCTACGTTCCTCTGCAGGAGTTTGGTCTGGATCTTTAATGTCAATAACATCACTGAGCTCATCCTGCAAATGGCAACAAAATTGCAGAACCAAGCCTCTGGTGTGGCACAAAAGATTTATTCAGGAAGAATTTAAGAAAGATGCTTATCAGCACTGAAATCCCTAGAAAAGCTCCAATCTCCAAATTCAAGCTCCACTACGCAAATGAAACATCAAAATTCCAAGGAAATGCAATTATTTGAAGCTCCTTAGAACTCATGATTTATCAAGTCTATTCAGGCCATTTTATCATAAGGCAGGGAGGTTATTTTACATTATGATAAATTTGCAATGTTAAACAAAAGCACACAACCCCAACAAAGACAAGATAAGAATCACATACCATTTGTGACTTTTGAGAATACTCTCACTCTCTGAAGTGGCTGTACATTAATTAGTAGGCAATTGCAGTGCCCTTTTAAACATCATTAGGTTGCTATTTCCCATCCCATTTACTGATGGGAAATTTCTTCACAAATTTCATGGTAATAAAGCAGCATGCATGTCCAAACAAAGTAAATACTTTATTAATAAACAGCAATCCTGCTCCAAACCCTGTGAATACTATAATTCATATAACAGTAAGTTAGAATTACATAACTGAGTTGCACTTTTCCAAAGTTCTTGTCTTGTGAGCAAGGAAGCCTACACAGCAAGTTACCCAGAACTTCTAGGAGAAGACAAAATGCACCCACCTGCAGCCTCTGGAACACCCCTGAGCGCAAATTCCCAAATCCATAGGGGTGCTGCAGGGGTGGAGGGCTTTCTTCATAAGGAATCTGTTCCATTTCCCAGTCAAATTCTTCTTCATTCTCTTCAGACAGCTCAGCAGAGGCAGCTGTATCTATGGCATGGTCAGAAAAAGAAACTTATTACATAGAAAAATACATGCTGCTTCCTTGAAAGGTTTACTGTGCTACTGGTGTTTGCCTCTCTTATTTTGCTGCATCTTTTAAGAAATCTCACTCAACACTAAGTCATACAAACGTGTAACCCACAGGTCCTGCTTCAAACTCCCCAACTTTCAAAAATGACCATCAGGAACACTAAATTTTAAAAGCACTCCCTCAGACTGAAATACATCTTCCACTGAAGATCAGCATGTGATCCCAGGGAAACCCTGACAGAACCTGAGTGATGTTATCAATCATTTACAGCAGGAATTAAAAAATCAGAGACAGCCAAACAGCTTTGCCTGTTAAATACTGATGCTAAGGAAGACATGCAGTAGAACTTGTGGTTTTAATTAACTTCTCACTTGAGCTAATAGTCCAGTTGTAGTTGGTAGAAAGCAGAAGACTAAACGTGTGTGTGTGTGTGTGTTCTACAGCCACTAGAGGGGTACAAAGCCCTACAGAGTATTAGCATTTTTTAAAGCACATTTTAGGCATATTTTGGAAAGATTTAAACATAACTAAACTCCTAAAGTTGATATGTATATGATCTGCAGCATATTTATTTTTGCTCTTATCTATACCTTTATTTATTCACACCCTTCTGGTATCTTGGACTAGTCAATAATAAAAATATTGTACTTTTCAACATGTATCCCTCTATAGATCAATAACTGTTTCATTACACACATGTATCATCTTGTATAAATAAGATTGATTTTGTCATACCCATCTCTTCTACCAAAGGTTTTGCTGATCTTGATTTCTTTGGTGCCAAAAGAGATGTCAGCATGTCCAGTCCCTCAAAATACTGGCCAGGAACCTCCTTGGGCAACTGAATTGTAAAAGTACCTTAAAAAAAAGTAGAAATATAATTATTGCATTAAAATATCTGAGACAGGCAAATGTGCATTCTTCCTCTATGAGAAAGGCTCAGAGGAAGTAGGACACATGCAAGCAACATTTTATTTTTCATTAATCCCTGTGCATGTTTTTAACCTTATTTCAAAACAATTCAGGATTTTAATGATAAAATATGAAAGAGAATATTTAACTACTTGAAGTCTCCTGACTTACATTGTATAAACACAAACCAACAGAAGAAAGCAAGCTTTATTTAATTTTTAATCCTTACACCAAACAATCCAGACAAGCTACATTCAACAATATGATTATTGTCTTAAGTCATGTAATAAAGGTTCTGCAAGCAACAAATTTATTGCTTTATCCCTTTTTTTTTGTTTTGTTTTAAAGCATAAATTACTGGAAATAGCAACATTTTTTGACACAGATACCAATACCTTCATCTGTATTGTAAGATGCTTTTTCTCTGCCATCCTCTACAATTCTTCCAGGAAGTGTCAATCTGCAGGCAAAAAATGAGATGCCTCACTGAAAGCCTGACTAATTCTGCAAGTTAATGTCTCAGCCTATAAAAATGTAAGGCACATTCCAAAAGCAGCACAAAGGACTTAGCTACGCTCCTCTTCACAGTAATGCAATCCATGCAGTTCAATCCCCCTGGATTCCTCCCAGCAAAAGACACACTCTACAAAATCTACACCCAGAGAGTTGTCTGGCCATTTACAATTATAAAGCCATTGTACAGTAAATTTAGAAAAGTATTTCTTTCAACTCCCTTTAACATGATTTAATGCCTAAGAACAAAGAGGCCAGATCAAAAAAAAAACCAAAAAAACAAATCTTTGTATGAACTGAGCTGTCGGTAGCCAACACAATAAAAGCTGTAGATGAAGACCATCCTGAAGGGATGAAAATTAAGTTCATTTCCTACTAGGAAGATCAACTTTAGAAAACTTTGTCCACTACTTGCCTGAGAAAGTATGGCTTAGCATAAAATTTGAAATCTTCCCCTTCAAAGTAAATGTCAAACTCTGAAGCTCTGGCATAAGGCACTCTGATTTTTACTGTAAGGAAATCCGGGTCCTGGGTCAGTTCAAAAGCTGGAGTTATCATGATGAATCCAGCAGGAAAAGCAAACACTGCTTGTGTGGCTCTGTAGAAAGAGGAAAAGAAGAAAAGGATTACTGTGGTTTCCAATTTGTGAGAGCAAGTGGTGTCTCCAAAATTCTGTAAGAACATTTCAGATTCCCACATTAATTATCATCCATGTGCTCAAGAAGAAAACACTGATGACAACATCAACAGCATAAAAGTGTTATCAAAAACATGAAGGAACCACCTCTCTGCACCTTAATGAAACAACTGAACACAGAGCTGGAATACAGGAAAGCACCTGTTACATGCCACAGAAAAACCACATTAAAATTCAGTCCCAAAACTTGCCAGCTTTTCATAACTGCTATTTATAATTTCACACATAGCAGATCTTAGACCTTTACAGTTCCCTAGCGAACTGAACACAAACCACTATTAAAAAAAATCCTAAAAACAAGTAATACTTCCAAAAAATAGAGCTGTGTTTTGTAATTCACACACATATTAGCCAGAATGTGAGCAACAGATTTAAGGGCAGTTTAGGTAAAATCCCTCAGAACCATATGTATGTATATACACTGGCATATGTACATATTAGCACAAGAAAAGGAATTTATATAGTGTTATTTGCCTAATATACAACTGTCTGACCTTTCAATAGCTTCTCATCTCAGGCTTAATTTAGAACCCAGTTATGGACTGTTTGGGGATTTCTTTTGTTTGCTTGTTTGTTTTGAAAGGTGTGTTTACAAAATGTCAGAAAGTTTTGAAAATTAGCTTTTTAAACCAAAACTATTTTAAATCTTTAAACAAATAAAACCAGAACAGAACTATTATTTGGGAAATAACTACTTTTCGGTCACTTTCAGTTACCTTTACTAAACATATCCCCATTCTGACAATTCTATGAACAGCCAGAAATCATTAGCAATTAACAAGGCTAAATTAACAGAGCATCCTTTTCCTCATATGGGTAATTAGCCTTATTTAGCATGTATTAAAAAATATTAAAAGTTCCCATTTTAGCATATCACCTGATTCCAGGGTTAACATTTCCACCCATTCCAGGCTGAGAAGCTGCCAGGTGTTTTATGGAATTGTATCTAAATAGGAAACACCTGGCCTGTAAAACACCTACACCTGTACACCAGATGCACTTTCTTGTGGATTTTCTTCTTCTCTCATGACCACAAGCACTGCTAAGAGGTACCAAAACCCCAATAGCTCATTGGTACTCTTCAGGGATGACTTGCCAGTGTGCATTTTTATTTTCCCCAGTCAGCAGTCCATAAATAAACAGCAGCCCCAAAGCCAAGCCCAGTTCTCCCTGCCCTGCGTTCCTGCTGCACTTGGAACATCCCCGGCCCAAATGAATCACCCCAAACCCCTCTTGGGGGTGTGCTACACAAACCCCTGATATCTCACAGCTGAGGAACCACTGGGACACAACACACAGACCGCAGGTATCCCAAATAATCACACCTCCCAGCCTCTCCTGTGTGCTGGGGCAAGGCAGAGGGAGCAGGGCAGGGCCAGGGATGGAGCATGCGAGGCTCGGCGTTCAAACACAGAATTGCTCGGCTTGGGGGGCCTGGGCAGGTGACACAGGAACCGCCGCTGGGCTTGGGATGTCCTCAAGAGGGAGACTCCACGCTCCCCGGGCAGCCTGCTCAATGCTCTGCCACTTGCCGTGCCGAAGTTCTTCCTCACGTTGAGGCGAAACTTTTTGTGTTTTATTTTATGGGCGTTGCTCCCCGTCCTACCGCTGGGCAGCCCTGAACAGAGTCTGCTCGCGTGCTCTGACACCTCTTGGCGGTATTTATGTACGTTAATCTCATTTCTCCCTTCTCCAGCCTAACCAGGCCCAGCTGCCGCAGTCTCTCCCCATCAGAGAGATGCTCCAGACCCCTCAACACCTTTGCTCCCTCCTCTGGACCCTCTCCGTGTCCTTCCTGCACTCAGGAGCCCAGAACTGAACACAGCCTCCCGCCGCTGCCGTCACACCGGGCCACGCGCCGACCTGCGGCCGTACCCTCCCTCAGCCACGCAGCAGCGGTCCCTGCAAGGGAACAGAGCCCTCGGGGAAGGCGGCTGGCAGCGGGAGAATCCCGGGAATACCGCCGGCAAGAGCCCCGGCCATGCCCGCCCGCGTCACTCACGGAGCCCCGCGCCGCTCCCGCCGCCGCTTCCCGCGCCCGCCCGCACCGGGGCGGAGCCGCGCATGCGCACTCAGGCGGGCCGGCCCCGTTGCGGGCGCTCCCCTCATGGCCGCCCCTCAGCCCTCCCGCCCCGCCCCGCGGGCTCTGCTCCTTTGCGGGAAACGTGCAGAAATTCAAAGATCTGTTGTTAATTCTTACTGCCCGTAAATTTGGTGGAGTTTACAACAGGAGTTGTTGGAAAGGGAGTGATTAGCAGGCAGTACGGATGTGGGCAGTGTGGCTGTGTAAAGCGAGGTCACTTAGGGTGAAAATCATAATCCGTTGCCTGGACCAATGAAAAGAATGAATTCTTACCTGCTATTGCGAAAAACATCGCACACAGACTGAACATATTTTGTTTCAGCAGCTGCTTTTCATAAAGAAGTGTGGAAATTGAACTCGAGTGTGTTGGGGAGATGGTTTGTTTCTTTTCTGTGACACCACTGATTTATCCAGTACTAATTCCTGTGAACAAATGTGCTATTTCTGTTATGTTTACACTCCTCTGCCTTCTCCTTTGCTGCAGATAAGGTAGAAGATGAGTAAACACAAGAGTGACCCCACGAGCACTGTCAGAGGAGGAATTCCCAATCACATAAAGCTCTTCTAAGCTACTGGATTAATGCAAACACTGGCAGGGTAAACAGGGGACACATCCTGATGGATCAAAACAAATACAGTAGGAAGGAGAACAAGAAGATCCAAGAGCAGAAAAGTTGTTTTAAAAGCTGTAATTTATTAAATATATCACCTAATGTAGAATTAATCTATATTTTCTGCCTTTGGACCATGAGAAGTATTCTGGTTCTAGATAATTCTCTGCTGCTGACTGCCTTACTGCCCCTCTGAAATGCATTCAAATATTTTTTCCTGGAGGGAAAAAGCATAATTATGTAACCTCTCCTAATAAAGTTTTCTTTAAAAAAAAAAGTGGACAAACAATCCTGCACACTGGAAATCCACTGAATATGTACTGAACTGAACCAGCAGTTCAAGTACTGCACAAAAATTAAATAATTTGCTTCAAAATAGATAGTTCTCCCCACTGGAGAGATTGATGATGGTTTTATAATCAGCCTAAACTTCCTTATGTCCCAGTTTTCACGTGCAGAAATTAAAGATGCATGGCATATGAAAAGCTTTTTTTCATGTTAAGAATTTAATGATATCTAATTTCAGATGCTGTGCTGGCTTGTTTTGGACCAAGGCCTCAGTCATGTCCTCAGAAACTTTTGATGCATTTCCAGAGAACTTCAGCACTAATTAACTTTTAGACCTTAGAAAGTAATCTGCAATAAGTATATTGGACAGAAAGCTGGATTATGAACCAGTAGGCACCATCTTCTCTGGATAAGTTCAAATTTGCAGGACAAGCCTGTGAAAGATAAAGAAGTTTCATCTGAGAATTTATTCTTGTCTCACTGACACTTTCCAAGACTGCCTCAGAATCATATTTTTAGAGCCCAAGAACTCCCAGCCTGATATTTTTTGTGCTAATACTTTCCTTGTAACAGAACTATTTATATATTGATTTTAGTGAAGAAAGTGGTGCATTAGCCATTCTGCTTTTTCATCCAAATAAAGGATGAAGTCACATATCTAAGGAATAAGTATTGCTTTCTTCTGTAAAAATACATACTGATTTTTTTTAAAGCTGCAATGAAAAAGTTTTATTTGGAAATGTACAAAGACTACATCTACTAGTGCATCTTTCTGATGAAGGGAATTTGGCTGGTATAAATTTAATGGAGCACAGAAGAATTAAAATGCATTATCTACAATGTGTTGGGCAAGTAATTAGGACAACTTGCTGTTTGCTTGAGAAATAGAAACATAAAGCTTTGCAATTTATAAGGACAATTGGCTCTACATTGCTAATAATAATGAGTAAATCTGGCAACCTTGGAAATGGTAATGCAAAAAAAAATCACTTAGAGGGCTTAATTGACACATCTAAAGAAGAAAGTGATTATATTGATGATACAAAAATCACACATTTGAACAGCTCAAGGATTTCAGCTGCTGGTACTCTTTTTCATTAAGTATAAATTTTGGTGAGGTATTATTATAGTCCATATATTCTTGGGAAAAAGCATATGTTTATGCATTGTGGTTTTTCTGTAGTTTCTCATTTAGTATTGCTATTTTCTCTTAGCATGAAGTAATTTACATTTTCATATCTGGCCACAATCCGAGTTGGATGAAACTCTTGAAACAGTAGTTGTTCATTGCATTTGGACTGATGCTGACGGAAAGTACATTTTGGGACACCACTGCTGAAGGCATGTGGCGTGAGCAATGTAAAATGGACAGGCTGTACAGTTCCCCTGCCAAGTGAATGCCATTGTCACTTCCAGTGGCTCCACGAAGGACGCGAGGCTCCTCCAGCACTAAACTTGCGGGGCTCCACTTTCCCTTCTCTCCCCTTTGGTGTCTCCATTCTTTGCACAGCTTGTACGCCAGCAACACGGGGCAGCCAGAGTCCTTGTATTTCTGTCATTCTGTACATTTCAAGGTCTATTTCTGTCACTCTGTACATTTCAAGGTCGTAAATCAGATTATGACCCCAAGCAGGATTTATTTCTGTGAGATTCAGTGTTGTGATTTCTGCTGATGTCGCACAGCAGACTGGCTAAGATGGGTCACACGGGACAAAGCCACCCACAAGTGAGTGAGCGCCTTGTTCCTTCTGCAAGCATTGCACTTTCTCGTTTACCTGCCCTCGGTGCAGATGGAATGAGGAGTGCGCGCTGCCTGCAAGTGATAAACTGGGGCAGCAATGCGGAGGGAGGCTCGGTTTCCCCGTAAGCACAGGCAGAGGAAAGGCGCTGTCGAGAGGAGCTTCCCCTTCTTCTCCTGATCACATTCACGCTCTCCCAGCCCTGCTCACCCGTGAAACCAAAGCTCCCTTTGAGTACCCGCGGTCGGTGCCGCGTTAGGAGCACCCACCGGCCTGTGGCACCGCCCGGCGTTCCGCCGTGCCCGGGCGGTCCCGGGGCCGGGCCGCTACTCCAGGCAGTACGGTAGGCGCGGCCCTGCCCGCCCCGCCCCGCGCCGCTCGGGCCGGGCCGTGCGGCCACGTCCCCGCTCGGGCCGGGCTGTGGCGATGCGGCCGGCGGGACGCGGCCGTGCTGCGCTGCTGGCCCGGCCGTGCCGCGGTGCGCACCCGGCCATGCGGCCGTGCTGAGCCGGCCATGCGGCGGCCCTGCAAGGTGGCGGCGGCCCTGCTGTGCCTGGCCGTGCTGCTGCTGCTCTATCTGCTGGCGGGCAGCGCGGCCCCGCCGCCCGCGCCCTCCGCGCCCGCCCGCCGCCCGCCGCGCCTCGGCCGGAGCCCCCCGAGGAGGAGCCCCGCGGGCGGCGGCAGCGCCAGCGCCAGGTAACGGGGGTGGCTCCGTGCCCCGGCCCCTGCCCTCGGGAATCCCCGGCCGCTGTGCCCGTGCCCGGCCCCACGCGTGACCCGCCCGCTCCGCGGGTCCCCTCGGCGGTGTCGCTTTGGTGCGGGTGCGTCGGGCACTTCACTCTCCCAGATGTTCTTCCCCTGCTAGCGATCGGCGATGAAAAACCCTTGTGCAAACTGCTGAGGTTCGCAAGTACAAACTTTTCCCTGCGCGTTTCCCCTGGCAGCGTAGTTGCCAGAGGTGCCACGGAAGGTTTTCCCCGTGTCCGAGCGGGGGGTTCCCTCCTGTGCAGGAGCAGCTTCTGAAATAGCGGCTTTTCCCTTGCTCCCGGCCTTGTTTCGGAGGCTGGCGTGGGCACTGTGCTGCCGGCTGTCTGCACTGAGAGGCTGCTGTCACCTCCGGAGCTGCGCTCCGCCGCTTTGCCAGGGAAAAGGGAATGCGGCTCCTCGTTGCCGTGTGGTGCCGCTGGGTTCCAAACTGCGGAGGCACTGGCAGATTTTAGATTTCGAGCTTTTTGTTTTGAATGTTTTTTTAGATGTAAATTAATTCAGCAGAACTTTAAAGGTGTTTTAAATCGTGATGTGGTGTGTTTCCTGTCCCAGCACCTTACAGGCAGGGTATTTTTTAAAAAACTAATTGGTTGAGAAAGGGCAGCTTTCAGTGGGTGGAGGACTTGTTTTCCCCTTTGCATTCCAATTATATTATGGTCAGTGTGACCTCATATATCTAATTAACTTGGTATGTCTTTGTGTCCCTGATTCATGATTTCACAGAGATGTTCTGAATGAAAGACTATTCCCGTTTCTTGAGCTCTTACTCCTTAACTTATTAAAGCAGTTGGTTTCTCCCAGCATTGTTACCCCACTGAATGCAGGAGATGTTTTCTGGGGCTGAGAGTGGGCCACGGACAGAATTTAAATGCCGGTATTAAAGCAGGATTATTTCCACTAGCGACTGTACCTCCTGAAGTCATTTTTCTTTAAGGCATATCTCTGTGATTATCATGGAAATCAAGAAGAACACTGAAGGAGGGAGCCCGGATAGTGTGAAACTGCCAGAGAGTGTAAACAACCATTCCACTTCAAAGCGCTTTTCAGTGGCATCTTCATGTTTCACAATTTGACATTATCTAACTTTTTGATTATTTTTTGACTTTGCAAGTCCTTTTTACAAGGTCTGCAACACAATGGGGGAAAAAAAAGGAGGAATTCAGTATTCAAAGTGTGCATTTTCTTCAGAATTTTGTTTGTGGGTCTTGGTGGTTGTTTTTTCCCCTCGTTATCCTGCACCATTGGACCCAGCAGGAGTTTGTATAACTGAGCAGCACAATACTGTAGGTCCTATTCAGCCATTTGCTGAAAGATTCTGTGTTATATTAGTTACTACTAAAATTTATTCAGGTCAGGGTATCCATAAAAAAAGAATTTTTGTGGGGAGGGTGTGACATAAGTGGTTTGAAGTGGAGGTGATGCTTGCCTTGTTGGAAAGGCATCAGGTGGTGGGATCTGCTGGGTTTTAAAAGCCTGATCCAAGCTAAACTGAAAGCACTGTGGGGAGTTTGAATTTGGATTGTAAGAAACAGGCCATGATTATCATTTTAGTTCCTCCTTATGAGCAAAGGAACATTATTTTTTTATTTGATACAATAGATCCCACTTTATCTGATTCATTCAGGATAATAACAAATCTGATATGGACTGTAAGATCTTGTGAGGTGATCACAGTGTACATGCTTGTATGAGACTGCAGAATTGATTGACAGAAATTAAATGTAAAACTTTTAAATTCATTTGTGTCAAGGTGGTTTGTCAGAGGATACAAGTTTTGAGCTCAGCTGAGAAACAAAGGTGTAACTTAGAATTTGTGTTTTCTTCATGAGAATCAGCATTGTGCAGGGAAGGTGAATTGTATTTTGACTGGGATTTGTAATATTGCTCTCTGTTGTCCCATAATATCAGAAGACATCAGGTTTTAAGAAGTGCAGAATTCTTTTAACAAAAGAAGCAATACATAAAGCTTAATGTAGGCACATGTCATTAGCTGGCTGATGCCTCACAAATGTTACCAATGACATTCATGTGTCCTGCTTTGTTCATTACATAATTTTGACAAATCTAGGTAAATTTCTGTTAGCTTTGAAAACTTGATTTTTTGTGGTGGTTTTACTGCTCATTCCTGTTGGAAGTAGCAAGTTCTATGCTTCCAGTAAGACTTTTTTATATAAAGAATTTGAAATACGTGCCAAACCCATGTGTGGAAAGTATCAAAAAGAAGGAGGATCATTTTACATTTGAAGGGCAGATGGGACCATGCTCTCTCTTAAACCAGCGTGGCAAAGCAGGGGAAGTGAACCTTCACCAGCACATTTAGTTCCCTGAAAGTAACTTTTCCAATGCAAAACATCCCTTGCATGGCAGCCTGTCAGGATACTTTTTCTTTCTGTGCAGCCTGCGTGTGCACAGATGCAAGTTTGGCTTGAGTTTGATAATAACGTGCTGAAACCCCAAGTATTTCATACTTGCTTCATAAAGAACCCACTTCATAAAAGGAGCAAGAAATATCCATTCTGGTTTTGAGTGGCTTTTCCCTTTTCTCTGAGTTGTAGGATAAGGTTGACGCTTCAACCATTTCTGGATTGACAGCAGCTCCAGTTGGTTTTGTGCAACTGCTACAAAGTGAGAAAGGTTGATTTAAAAACATTTGTATTTCAAAGTGTGCAAGAAAATGTGTTTCACATCATGGAGCTGTTGTTGGGACGTTGACTCAGGGGTGGCTCTCAGGGAAGGAGCCTGTTCAGTGAATCACCAGTTTTGATACAATGCCTAAATCTACCCTTGTTTGTGCTGCAAAAGTAAATGAGATCATAATGGGAAAAAGGTTTCAAAAATCAACAGCTATATTGCATTTTGGAAGCATCTGCATGCATTATCTTTCAGGAATAAATTTGAAGGCTTGAATAGATTAGCAGGCTCTGAAATGAGGTGGGAATGCATTATTTTGAATGGATTTGGATTGATTTAGACAGGTTTTGGGTTAATTATGTTTGAGGCACTTTGGCTGTGACTAATAAGAAAATTACATGTAATCTAAACTTTAAGACCTAGGAATGCATACTGTTGTGCTTGAGCACTCAGGCTGTTCCTGCTGTGTCAGTGCCTTTCTGCAGAAATTGTATTCAGTAAATAAAGTACGAGAGAGCAACTGGATGGGAGTTGCTCTGTATTGTTGGAAGGTCTTTGCTGTAAACATTTTATTGTGCTCCATCTTATCGAGTTCAGTCTTCAGGCACTCCATGGGGATGTTTCTGCAAGTATTTTGTGATGCTTTCTGGAGTGCTTAATCTTAGTTTGTGTATTTGTTCTTGTCAAGCATGTCAAACTTCAGGGCCCATGTCTCTGCCTTGCTTTCAATGTGCTTAAACATTTAATTTAGGTTATAAAATCCAACTACAGAGTGTTCATAACAGACAACTATAAAAGAATGAATGTAAATGTTAGGCAGAATTGGCTAATGATAATAATTGCGTTACTCTGTGGATCTTTGGGCTTCTTAACGTCTTGGGAGTCTCTTGAGGTGGGAAATTCTTAGCTGTTGTTCCTCCTGTCCTTTCCATTCTCCTTGCCCTGTATGGGGTGCCTGCATGAACAGGGCAGGGAAGGGGAGCTGGGATCTTCTTTGCCATGATCTGCTTGTTTGCCCTCCAGGCAGTTTGACTTTGCCTCTTCTACACCTTCCCCTTCTCAGGCTTGTAGATAATTGTTATTTTTTTTAAAGCCTAAGTTTAAATTGCAGTCAAATGCATCCTGCTGTGGAACCATCTCCCATTGCAGCTCACCTTTGTTTTCTCTGTCCTTTAAGTTTCTTTATGTACTTACAAAGAAGATGCAAAATGTTATGTCCCAAAGTTCTTCTGCACCTCATTGCTACTTCTCTCACTGATTATTGCCCTCAGTGTCCCAGACTATGACTGATGTAATTCAAATAACTCATTTTTCTGGGATGTTTATTCCAATTCAGGCCACTCCAGGCTCCTGAACCCCTGCAATGTTGGGAATTCCTCACCTCCAAGGCTCAGCTTTCTCCTCCAGGATGTCTGTGTTGTATGTCTATTGTTATCCCTACTCCTATGGGCTTTCCAGGCATTCTGCTTTCACCAGGGATTGCTTCTGCTGAGTCTGTCCTTTGGAAGTGTTGTCTGTACATACTGGATTTTTCACTGCAAAACAGCTGCAGAATGCAGAGCTCGCTGTGGTTAAAACTGCCCAGGAAAGCCGAGTGCTTTGGTGTGGGGTTTTGAAATGTTCCAATAAAAGTGCAGGATTTAGTCCCTCTCCCAGTGAATTCCATTGCCAGAAACTACATCAAAGCAGCTCCCAGCCTGTGCATGGCTTGATTTAAAGACTCAATTAAAGGGAAACATTACACAGATGGAGAGAAGGGGAAAAAGGTGATCTGTGTGAGCAGCTAATTATTCACTTCAATAATTCAGCAATTTTTACACTAATAGGTTGGAAAGTAAATACCACTTCACATAGATGTAATATTCCATTATTTATACACTGATGAAATTGGGGGTTAATTAGGACTAAAGCAGAAGATTTTAAACTCTTAATGAAACGCGTTGCTTTGTACAGTCAGTGAAGTGCCAGTGCCTGCTGTTCTTTTTTACACAGAGGTGAGTTACTCTGAAGGGTAGAATGCTGCTGTTACACAGAGCAGAACTTCAGTGTCTGGAAAAAATAATAACAGCTTTAAACTGTCATTTTTCTCCTTATTTAGAACTTCTGTTTGTAGCGTTAACTCCAGTGATTAATCATGTGTGTGTAATTGTGTGTTCTGAGCAGGGCTGGGATTGATGTGCTCTGCTCAGAGGTATGTCCAGAGCAGGCAGTGATCTATGATTTGCCTTTTGAACTCTCCAGGAATGATTACTGTGCCTGGGATTTGGTTGCTTGGTCAGCCCCATCCTGTGTGATGAAGGCTAAGTGCCATCTGTGTTGGAATGTGGATACACCATAGTGCAAGCATTCCTGGAGGATGCAATTTTTACTTCCACACTAATCACAGAACCAAAAGACTGCTTTCAAAAGGTCTTCAGCTCCCCAGGAGAACCTGATTTTTCTGGCTAGCTGGAAGCTTCATTGTGCCTCTTACTGTGTTCCCTATATCTGGATGAAATGTATTTAAAGCCCACACAGGTGGGTGCTAAGTGAAAATCCCACAGTTTGGTCCTTGGAATATAGTCTGATTCATCTGGGATATGTGACTATATTTGTTTTCAAAAATCTGTATTTTAGCAAAATCTCGTGGATTCCATGGGGTGAAATGGAGAACAGTCCTTTGAAACTCTGCCAGTGCCTTCAGGCCAGAATTAAGGCATGCATCTTTAATAGAAAATTAATTAACTGTTAGAACAATTTACATATGGATGCAGTGGTTTGTTTTTTTTTAATATGGATGTCTTCTTCCAGTCTAGCTATTATGGGTTTGGAAATGAAATTGCTGGATGCAGTTGTGTGATCTGCATTGTGTTAGAAAGTTGGCTGGGTAGTTGTAACTCTGTTCTGGCTTTGTGACCTCTGGGCTGGGGAAAAAGCTGTCATTTGCACAGAGCAAGGTGGTGTCTGCTTTGAGGTGCAGTGAAATTGGCTTCATCTGTGTCTGTAGTACAGTGGTTTTTGCAAAAAATGTAGGAATAACAGGAAATAGCCTTTTTCTTTATGTTATAATTGTAACACTGTTGATCTGTACCATGGACAGAAATTACCCTGCTATTTGCTTGTTCTGTAAATGTCTAACCCAAAAAACCCTCCTGATCCCTTGCAAAATGATGAAGAAAAAACCCACTCAGATGTCTGTTAATGAGGGATTCTCTTCATGTCTACCTCAGTAATTTTTATGTGCCTATCCCTGAATTTCCTATTCCAGGAAGCCTGGAGAGCAGAAACATCCAAAGGAGCCCTCATCCTTGCAGTGCATGCATCTGGCAGTGGTGGCATGTGGGGACCGGCTGGAGGAGACGCTGATCATGCTGAAGTCAGCAGTTCTCTTCAGCAGCAGGAGGCTCTGCTTCCACATCTTTGCTGAGGATTCCCTTAAGCCTGAATTTGAGACAAAGGTGGGTTTCTTTGTCATTTGGTAAATAAATAAATAATTAGTTATAAGTTTTAAATCTCTGAGAAAATTACATTAACATCAACAAGTAGCAGCTGAACACGTTGCTTATTGTACACAGTTATAAATTTCTTATGCATGCATTTTTTTACAAAAGATCTATAACGTGTAGTGTCTGATTTCCTCCCGCCATGTCTTTCAGTTAAAGGAGTGGCCTTCATCATATACAAAGAAGTTTGAGTCCAACATTTACCCAATAACCTTCTCAGTAGGAAATGCTCAGGAATGGAAAAAGTTATTCAAACCATGTGCTGCCCAGCGCCTGTTTCTTCCGGTAAGGCACCTGGATTTCTGAGTAGGTTGCTTCAGGAAAAGGTTAATTCCACAGAAAGGAAGCTTTGCTGGTGTAATATTAAAACCATTTTCAGGCTGAAACATCTGCTTAAAGATAATTTTAGTCTGTGCTTTAAGACACTGTAAAAAAAAAAAAAAAAACAACACAGAAATCCAGCCTGGCTTTTTCCTGGCTAACAAAGGATGTGTGTTTCTGATTTGTCTCTGGTTCCATGAGCCTCTCGGGCTCTCCAGACTCCAGAGAGAATGTGAGAACTCTGTCAGGGCAGCTCTTTTGGGGTAGATACTGTGTGCCTTTTATAAATAACATTCTTCACAATGTGCTCTCTTTACCCACCATCTTCCTTTCCATATGTTAGCCCCCTTAAACTGGTGCTCTCAGCATTCCCTTTTTTTTACTTCTTTTTTCCAAGACTGTCAGAGTTGCCCTTAAGGTAATAATTCCAGTGAGTTTGAAGTTGGATTTCCTGCAAGAGCTTGGTCTATCCTGGACTCTTCAAGTTCACTGAAAAGTTATATTATACTCAGTGTTGTAAACTTGGACAGAAGGGAAGTGTTGATACCAATTTTGCATATCAGAAGTTGAAAGAGTGTTTGCATAAAGCAATTTCTGTGCAACTGAGAACATCTATCAAAAATACCTCGTGGGTTGCTGTTGATTGGGGTGACTCCAGTGAAGTGACAAGCTGTTCACATGATCCAGATTTCTTCATTGCTGTCTTAGGAGAAGTGGAGGGGGGACAAAGAAATCTTTCCCGTCTCAGATGGAAGCAATCAGAGACAGCTGCATGTCCAGATATGTAGCCTGTGAATACATATGTGAGAAAATATGTGCTGTCAGCAGTTCTGCTGATCTGCCATTTAGGGGTGGACTATCAACAGCACAAAGGCCAGATGGGCTGGAAGTAACTCCAACTGCAGCAGGGATCCTCTCTCCCCTGAGTAAATATTTGTATCACCTGGAAGATAATCCTTAAGCGTGAGCTTGTTCCGTACAGTGTCAGGATGTCCTGGGTAAACAGAAATATCTGTTCTTCTGGGATACTTTCTGTCATTTTGAGAGACTAATCGTAGGAATGACTTTAACTTTTATTTCTCTTCACTGTTCTGATGACAGAAAGGGGTTATGCATTCATGCTGATTCCTTCAGGCTGGGCAGTGCTTTTACTGATTCCTTTTTGTCGCTCACACGTTGCTGAAGTTCTCCAGTAACTTCTTTTAAGGAATATTAGAATGTTGCTTGTTGTGTTAGCAGAATGAGGGGGCAGCTGTAGATGTTTGTTTCTCTAGGGGCAGTTGCAAAATGCTGTGTGTGGTCAGGCTTAGGTTTATGTCTTTGTGTAGGAGGGGCTGTCCAAGAGGACTTGCAGCTGACACGGAGTTGATGTGGGTATAATAAACAAGCTGTCATCATAGCTGAGGTGGCAGATGTCCTGGGGGACCCTCAAAGTTTGGTGCTCAAGTTCACAGGCTGGCACAACCTTAGGCTGTTTCTGGGTAATTCCAGCCATTAGTTTGGTGTTTTGGTGTTTGATAACTGGGTTCCGATATCCTGCTTGAACTGTCAGCACACAATGGGAGCAGAGGGTTTCAAGTGTTCACTAGTTCACTGTTAGAGAACTAGTTTGATTTTTATTTTTTAATAAATACCAGCAGAATATCAGTTTGGGGTTTTTTCATCCTCCTCTGTACTGAGCACTTTTCCCTGCAGCAGCATGAAATGTGCCTGGATTTCTGGAGGACCCCAGGAGAGCAGTAGATATCAGATGCTTAGCTCTCAGTTGTGCAAATTGTCTTGCTCCTGATAATGCTAAACCCGAGTGGAATGCGAGTCTTTGATTCACAAGTGCCTTTCCTGCCAAAGAAATCTCCTCTGCAGCACCAGCAGGCTGTGAAAGTGGACAGGAGGATCTGAGGAATGTGTTCAGGGTAAATGGGGTAAGAACCTTTCAGTGCTTACCCAGTGATGAAAGCAGAGCTGTGGGATGTGACCCTGCAGTTTGCAGTACTGAACTGTTCTGTCCTGGGCAACAGGCTGAAGTGCGCATTCCCAACTTGTTGACTCTGCCCAGGATGCTAAAATATTCAGGAAGACTGTACAGCATCCTGCATTTTTCAGAGGCATTCTGAGACATCTGATCACATTTGCCACTTCGATGGAGGGGACGTTGATGGAACCTCTGTGTAATCTTACAGGTCAATCTCTTGCTGCACTCTGCTGCAGCAAAACCATCCAGGGCATTTATAGAGACACAGAGAGGAAGATGTAGATCTTTTTGGTAAGCACAGAGTGAAACTTTAACATTAAACTAGGAGGGCAGTGCTCTCAGCAGTCACTGGGAACTGGTTTGTATTCCTGCCACGGGTGTTAAGACAGCAGGTGAGGAACATCCTCTGGTCCCAGGCATGTTGGTCCCTCAGGGCTGGTTGCAGCTGTCTGTGTGCTGCTCTTCTGGAGCTACCAAAACAATCAGCTAAAGTATCCTGAAATGCCTAAGGGATTTTTGGATGAACATTTAGAGCCCTTCTCAAAACACTTAATCTACTTAAGAGCTTTTAAGATAGATTAGCAATATCCCTGTGTTACAGCTTTCCTCTTGAGGGATGCTCAAGTATCCAGCCCAGGGGGAATAGATGCCAGGGCCTTATCTAGACAAAAGTCTCTGCTGTAACTTGAGTTAATCTCTTACTACAATGAGGTTTAGTAACTCAACTTCGTGGCACTGTTACTCTAGCATTAAGCTTAGTGATTTGTCCCTAATTTTGGATAAAGCTGTGCTAAGCTGCAACATGAGCCCTCACAAACCCTTAGGTAGCCCAGCTTCACAGAACACCAGTGTGTGTTTACTCAGGAGTGTGTTATTCTTTGCCAACCTTGCTAACACAGGGAGAATCTATGGAGACAGAAGTTGTGAAATCAAATTACAGATAATTGAGTATTTAAGTGAAGTGCCAGGCTAAATATAGCCAGTTCTATGCAGAACTTTTTGACAGATTTACTAAGAATACTCTATATAGCTGAAAAAAAAAAAAAAAAAAAAAAAATCACACTTTTTAAGATGCAAGTGCCTGCAGAGCAAGGGGAAGACAAGCAGAGCAAGCTGTGTTTCTGGCCATCCCTTTCCAAAATCCCAGGCTGTCGAGTGTGTCTGCATGGTTTGTGTGAACTCAGACCTCCAGACACGGCCTGGCAAAACTCCTGCTCCAGGTCACTGTGTGTCACTTTTAACCTGCACTGCAAGTTCCTGCTCTGTGAGGAACTCCTACAGCTGCAGTGGGTGAAATTAAATCCCCCCTACCCAAAGCACAGCCAGGAGAGATGTGAGCAATTCAAACTGACATCTGCAGCTTTTAAAGGAGTCTTAACACTCAACATGTGAAAGTGGGAAGGGTTTAAAGGAGGTAGCACAGCTCTTTTTTTAGCCACTTGGGTGTCATTGCAGGGCAACACCTTGGACACAGGAGAAGGAAGAATCTTTTAACCAGCAGAAAGGAGAGCATGTAAATCCTGAGAGGGCTGGAGTCAGGGCTGGTAGGGACTGCACAAAGAACTGCAATACCTGCTTGAATCTGTAAGAAAATTATAACAGTCCATAGACTTCCACAGATTTGTGTCTTGAAAGCTGCCTAAAGAATGTTTTTCTGCTGGAACAAGCAGTGGCCAGGCTGTCACTTATGCTTGGGAAGGATGAGGAGGGTCTGTAGGTACCCATTAAACTTCCCCCTGAACTGGGGTAAGTTTTTCCTGCTGGAAAATTCCTCAATTTGCCTTTTCACCAGGGCCCCCTTAGACAAAAATCTTACATGGTCTGCAGTGTGCTTTGGATCTACGGGGAAAGTCTGCTCTGCTTGTATTCCAGTGTTACCTCCTGTCTCAGACTAAATTTGGGACTGGTTTTTCTTTTTTTTAATACATTTTGATTTTATGTGACTTCATATAGCAGGTCCCTATGAATCAGGGCTCCTAGGTGGTACAGAATAATTAATACACAATACCCAGGATATCCTTAAACTGGAAACCTTTTTTGTTTTCAAACTGTCTTTCTTCTACTGATTTATTCTTAGAGTAGCTGTCTTTTTTATTGGTTTAGTTTTTTAATACTGGACTTGAGGATACTTAACATCTGCAAATATTTACTCTGAGCTCTTAGTGTTCTACTGTACAATGTTTGTCACTTACTTACAGATACCTCCACATCGTGGCTTGTGAGGTTTTTGTGGGAAAATGCTGTATTGCTATAATCCTCCATCCAGCAGAGATCTGGGCTGTGTTGAATGTTTTTACTTAGAGTTTGTTGTAAGCCTAACTTTTGTTTAAAATGCAGAGACAGTTCCTTCTCCTGCTTGCCCTGTTCTGCAGGAAGAACATGTAGTTATCCTGTCAGAAATACAGGTCAGGGATTTGTTAAACTTGACTAAATGTCAGTCTGAATCCCAATGGGTTGAGTCAGGTGAAAAATCTCATTTAAGTCTTTACTCAGGGATTTGGCATTTTAGTGAATTCTGGTTGAGCATGCTTAGAGGTGATATTTTTCACCCACTTTTTCACCCATCAATTCTAATGTTGTTCACTCTTATTTCACAGGTAATCCTCAGTCACAATACATTAGAATTTATGTAAAACCCGATTTCTTTGGTAGAACCTGCATAAATAGGAGTGTTTGTCATTAATGTCATTGCAGTTGGATGAGAGAGTGATTGTTGTGTTCCACATGGTGAAAATCCAAAGCCTTTTGGGTTTGCTTTTCAAAGAAGGAGAGAGAAGTAAATAGGGGTTTTGTATAGACCAAAGTAAGAAAATTTCAGTACTTCAGGAAATTTTGGACAGTTCTAGCAAATAATGAGCAAGAGCAATGAAAATGTAGTTGGGACTGGTGGTCAGCTGTAGGTAATAAGTAATTTATTACTTTACAATAATAAGTAGGTAATAAGTAATTTATTACTTTACAAAGACTTGAAGCACCAGGTGATTTGTCCCACCATGGATATTAATGAAGGAGTGTGTAAGGATTTGGGCAGCCACAAGGGGGAACATGGTCAGCAGGAACTGTTGAAATATCCTGGCTCTAATCTGCAGTTACACCCTTCTGACCTGACCAACTTTACTGTAGTTACTCCTCATACAGAATCTGGTAACAGAGCTCAGAATATGACCTGGTATGTTTTAACGTGACATTTCTGTTTAACAGCCAGATTTTGTTCTTCAGGGGGATGCACATATGTTGGTGATCGATGGGGTTGTCTTAATTAATGTGAAACAGGTGTATATATTAATTATATATGAAGGTAAGTCTAAATATTCTGGTCTCCTGGGTTACCTGGTTTACCCTTTCTGCCAGTGGAGATCTTCAAAATGGCTCACTACATGCATTTTATTTACATGTAATTTCTGACCAGGTGCTAGGTAGTCCTTGCAGGTATTTTTGGGAGCTCGGTGAATTGCTGCTTCATAAGAAGGTTAATCCAACCTCAGTGCCCTGGTAGCTGCTTTATTGTGCAGTCTGAAAAAAAACCACAGCAAACAGCAAGCCAATAATCTGATAGCTGTTGTTCCTCTGTGTAGTTACATTTAGCTGATAAATCAATAACCTCTTCCAAATGATCAGTTTGATGTAAAAGTGCCTTTTGCCAATAACCTTTGTGTTTGTTGCCTCTCTTGTTTATTTCTCATCCTGCTGCACAAACCCCAAAGGTGATTTTAAAGGATGTGGATTCGCTGCTTTACGTGGACACTGACGTGCTGTTCTTGAGGCCCATCGATGACATCTGGCACCTCCTGAGGGAGTTCAATTCCACCCAGCTGGCTGCCATGGCCCCTGAGCACGAGATCCCCAAGATTGGCTGGTACAGCCGCTTCGCCCGGCACCCCTACTACGGCAGCACCGGCGTCAACTCCGGCGTGATGCTGATGAATCTGACACGGATCCGCAGCACTCACTTCAAGGTGAGAGCAGACAAACTCAGGATTGCTGTGTTTTTGTAACCACATTTCTCCTCACAGAAAAAAACAAGGCAATCTTCCCAAGAATATTTCTGGGATTCACATTCTCTGAACCTCAGAGAATGATCAAAACAATTCTTATCTCATTTGCTGTGCCTGTGTTGTGCCAAAGTAGAATGCACTGTGGAGATTGTTTACCCAGAGTGATGGTGTTTTGTTTCCTTGGCGTATCAGGGCCAAACGTGTGTGATTGTTGGGACTGTTGGCTGACAGTCACAAGTTGTTGTGCAGTGGTGTGCAGAGTTGAGTGCTTGGCAGATTCAGTTTAGATGTAATGTAATACAATATAGAATAATATAGTATAATAAAGTAATTAATTAGCCTTCTGATATCAATGGAGTCCTCCTCATCATTCCTCTCCTTGGTCAAGGCATTCCCTGCAAATACTGTATGTTTTCACATCTTGGAAAGCTCAGTGTAAAACTGCATGATGTTCGTAGTACAAAGAATCAGAAAAATATGGAACATTTATAATTGGATATTAAAAGCTATTGTGAATGAGATTATTAAAATAAATGAAACTTCCTCAAGGCTGGAGCTGTGCGAACTTGCAGCTGAAGCAGTCTGGTAGCAGTGTTAAAAATGCCTTCCCCAATGTCTTACATTTCCCTGAAAAGATACATGAAAGAATAAACTCAAAGATCTTGAGTGCAATAGCTGTATTTTTTTTTTATTGGAAAGCTTGATGTGAATACCCTGAGAAATTGGTGATTTTTGCATCTGTTGTGAATAGACTTTTGCATCCTGCTGCAGATAAGTGACTCTGTGAACTGATGTAAGTGAGAAGGGAACATTTTCACAACAGATCTGTGTCACTGAGCACATATTCCGTAATCACTAAAACTTTGCTTACCCCAAGGGCAATGCCAGGGTTTCCCACATTGTTACAGGAACAGCTGGAGGAAAAAACCCCAAGCATTGCTCTTACTACCGTAATTCCCAGGGAAGATGATCTTTAGTCTGTAATTTTCCTTGTTTTTATACCTCGGTTTTCACTTTGTCCCTACGTTTTCCACTTTTTCACTTTTTTCCCCTCTTGTTACTTGGAATAGGAAGATTGTGAATAGCAGGAGCTGACATCAGAGCTGGGCCCAGAAGACTTTGTTTTCCTGTTTAGATAAACACAGTGAGTTCTGCTGTTAAAGCCCTGTCCAGGTCCAACATTTCCTGGCAGTTTTTAATTTTTTACCTGGGTGTCCAACATGGCTTAGCAGAGCTTAGAAATTTTTGTGTGCCCACTCTGGGTCAGATACCACAGCACTGATCATGGTATTAACCCCTTGCTTCTGTTTTCCTGCCCTGCAGAACAGCTTGATACCAGGTGGCTTGACTTGGGAGGAAATGTTATATCCATTGTACCAAAAGTACAAAAATTACATCACGTGGGGAGACCAGGATTTGCTAAACATAATTTTTTACTTTAACCCAGGTAAGGAATGATTCTTGGAGTCTTCATTATCTGTGCTGGGAAAATATATTGAGCTTGATTTTTTAAAATGCTGTTTGTTATTTATAATATGCATCAGTACTCTGGTATGGAGTTATGTGTAACTGCATCCCCAAAGGATTTATAACCTATGAAAATATTTCTGACATTGCTGCAGGTAATGGGGCTTGGACTTGGTTCCATTGAATATATAAATCTGTTTTCTGGAGATTTGAGAAAATAATGAGGTGTAAAAGTAATGATGAAGTGAAGGGGTGAAGTTCATGTTGTGTATGTCCTTTAGGGTGTCACTGGACCAGGGTGTAGCTGCAAAAATGTTTTTGTTTCAGATTACTTATCTGAACGTAAAATGCCAAACTTTCTGCAAAGCTAAGCCCCATTTTTCTGAACTTCAGCTGACTTGTGATACTTATGCAAATCAGTAACAAAGCTAATACAGGGAGAAAGTGGACACAGCCATTGGAATATCTCACCTAAAGCAGCGTCTAGCCTCTGAGCTGAGTGGCCTGGCCTCAGCAGGCACCAGATGATGTCATGGATGTCCTGCTGGTGAGAAATGCAGGGATTTAAACACTGGAGCATAGCACACATTTCCCAGAGAAGCTGAGAACCTCATTTCATACTTCTAAATGGATGCTGAGTATCCATCCCTACTGCTTTTCCTGGTTTCCTGTGAACTTGTCACCTTAACTTATCTTAAGAATAAACCAAGTTTGGAATTATCTTTATTTATTTTGCTCCCATTTCTTTTTCTCTGGAGTCACAGGGTGGGTAATTGGATATACTCAAATCCAAGCAAACTGCTGGAGTGAGGAGAAGCAAAGCAAAAGGCAAACATCTGCTTACTGCAGACAGATATTCAACATCAGTGTCCCATAGATTACCCCCAGTCCTAGGGAAAAATAGAATGGGAATTTATTTCCAAAAAGAAACAAATGTTATGGGAGCATGGTCTCCTGGAGAAAGAAAAATATAGAGCCAGGTTAGTTGTGAAGTCAGACACAAGCTGTTCACTGAAGTGGGCAGGAAAAAAACAAAGGCTGCAAAAAAACTTCAATATTGTGATGAGTGTTCTCTATCAAAGCTACATGTGGAGTCTCTTCTGCACCACAATCTGTCCTTTCCCCAGAACTGGTAAAGGATTTTTTGTGAATTGTGTAATATCAGACTGCTCCAGAAAAGAAAGAACTGTGTACCATTAGCACAGAAAACTGGACTTTCTGGGGTTTTCAGCTTTGGGTTGTTACGACTGGCTGGGGAGGGAATTGGCCAAGACTGCTGCAGGTGCCTTTTTATAGATGTGAGTTAAAACCACAGAGAGCTCTGTTCCCTGGGCCTGAGGAGCTGCTCTCTTTACCCATCGCCAGACTGCTCTCCCTTTCTGGAGAACTCTGCTGGAGAGGCCTTCAGGGAAGAAAAGTTCAGAAAGTTTTTCTTCTGCTTTTCAAGAATCACATGAGACCAGCTGCAGGCTTCCTGGGAAGCTGGGAAAGGCCAAGGGAAGAATTCAATCTTCAGTGCTTCTGCCATGCCCTGCTGGCACCAGCCATCATTCATTCTTCCCCAGGGCCAAGGCAGAAAGGTTGCAGGGACTGGAGTGATTTATGACAAGCAGATTGCAAGCACTGTGTGCATGGAGTTAAAAAAAATCACCAGGAGAAAGGGAGTTATGAGCCCTTTTGAGAAATTAGTCTCATCTCTAAATAACCTAGACCTGTGAAATTAATGGATGATGACTCTTTGGAGGGCTGTGGATAAAATACACCACCCCTTATGCTCTGCTGTGTAACAAATTGTCTGGCCTCTGTGACAGCATCAGCAGCAAACACTGGATATACTTGCAAGCTTTCCCTTGCTGGCTTCAAAAGGAGTCTGAATTTTTCATAACCCCACTGCTGTGTGTGCTTCCCCAGTCATTCCTGTCACTCCAGAGACTCCTTCCTACGGCAGAGGGTGCTGGACAGTGCCACCTGCTGTGTGCTCTCTGGTTTGGTTCTTCACTTCAGCTTTCTGAAGAGCTCCCTTGGGTTGTGTTCAGTGCCAGATTTTGTGTTGTCTGTGTGTTCAGGACCAGCAGCTGGGGAGTGGAGTCACCCAGGAGGGAATGAAGTGTCTCTGCTGGGGATACTTGCAAAGAAATGACTGAACATTCCTCGATCATCGGTTCCAGGCTGGTTTAATTTATTCTAACTCTTGTCTGACGTGTCTCCTCTCCTTCCCTGTGCCCTGCTGGCGTGGGCAGAGTGTCTGTACGTGTTCCCCTGCCAGTGGAACTACCGGCCTGACCACTGCATGTACGGCAGCAACTGCAGGGGGGCGGAGGAGGAGGGCGTCTCCATCCTGCACGGCAACAGAGGTGTCTACCACGATGACAAGCAGCCCACCTTCAAGGCCCTCTACGAGGTGATCCGGGATGTAAGTGCTGCCTCCACAGAGCCACTCCCTGTGCCTCAGGGTGGATTCACTCAGATTGCTCTGCCAGCCATCAGGCCGGGTAGTTGTGTTTGGGTAAAACCCACCAGACACAAATGAACATGGTTGCTTTGGCTTCTCATGCATTTGAGGTGGTTTAAACATTTCTTTTTTGTATTATAGTAATCAAAAAGGCTGATCAATTGCTTTTCTGTAGTACTGAAGGTAGAAAAAGCTGGAGTGGAGTTTCTCATACTGGGGCTGCAGCTCTGGTCCATAAATTCCCAGGGAAAACTTGTCCTCCCTGAGCACCTCAAGCCTCCAGGCACATAGGGAACAGAAGGTTGTCTGTAGGCACAGGCTGGGATGTTGTGTGTGTACAGCTCTGCTTGCCAAAACTCCTGTTTCCTTACAGTATCCTGACATGAATAAAATTCCTGTCAATGCACACTGTCAGGCAGGCAGGATATGAAGTGATGGGGTCGGTGACACTTAGCAGGTGAGGGATAAGACATTCCCTACCTATGGAAGGTTTTCTCTTACAGAAACTTACAAACTGCCCTTTCACAGCTACTGAAAACTAAAAATTCTTTTTTGTTTCTTTTCCTTAGTTTCCATTTGAAGACAATCTCTTCCAGTCCTTGTACTACCCTCTGCAGTCGAGGTTTCTGGATACAGTGCACACTTTATGTGGCAGAATTCCACAAGTATTTTTGAAGCAAATTGAGAAAACAATGAAGAAGGTGTATGAAAATCGTGTCATTGTGTACTTGGGGGCCAACCACAGATACTAACTGTAGCTCTCTTACACAGAAGTTTTAAGTCTTGTACACCATTTCATGAAGGATATAAATGAAGAATATGAACTCTTTTACTGAAACTCAGAATTAAAATATTTCTTTTTCCAGTTTTCTAATAACCCTTGAAATTACAAAAAGCAGGAAGTCATAGGAGCCTACTGAGATTGTTGCTGAGAAATCAGGAGAATCCTTTCTTTGTGTAATACAGTTGTGGCCTGCCACCTCAGTCCCTTACAGTTTAAGAATGTATTCTCTGGCTTGGTAATGTGATTTGCATGAGGCACAGTCCAAGACTATTGTCAGTGAAGAGTACAAACCCAGATACTGTTGATCCATCCTCCTCTTTAAATACTATTTCCTGCACAGTAACAGCAGTATTCCACTGCCAGACAGTTTTCCATCCCTGCCTTGGGAGATGGCCAGTGCTGCCCCTGACTCCCCTCTCCTGTATGGAAGTGTATTTCTGCCTGACACTTCCATTTTTGGGATCACAGGATCACAGAATTCAAGAATGGTTTGGGTTGGAAGGGACCATCAGGGATACCTTGTTCCACACCCTGCCATGGGCAGGGACACCTTCCTCTAGACCAGGTTATTCCAGCCCTGTCCAAGCTGGCCCTGAACACTTCCAGGGATGGGGAAGTTGAGAGCTTTATGCTGGGATCAAAATGAATAGCCTCAAAGTGGAAAGGATACAAAATGGCTTTGATGTTTATTTAAAATACTTAATTTAGCTTAAATTTCCAAGGTATGATCATCATCTTGTGATAAGCACAAAGAGCTTATTTAAATTGCAGTAGCTGAAAGATGCTTGGGACCATTCCCTGGGGAACTGGAAGTGAGGACACTCCTGCAGAGCAGGAGAAGTGAGGACACTCCTGCGGAGCAGCTATCCAAGAGCAGACTCACTCCTAAAGAGCAGTGATCCAAGAGCAGACTCCCAGAGGGCATTTTCTAGGTGTAAGCCCCATGGGTGTGTGTAGGAGTGCTTCAAGGAAGCAGCAGAGAAAATGATGTTACTTTTCAAGTCTGTTGAGCAGAAAACATCAGCCATTACTTGGAACTGCTCATTTTTGTATCTAACAGGCAAAGTAGGAGCTGGGTGAGGTAATGGAGCCTTCCCCTAATGAAAGGAAAACTGGCACAGATGGGATATCCTGTACATGTACCATACATTGGTTAGAGAGAAATTCTTGGGGACTGTGGATGAGGGAAAGGATATGTTCCCAAAGTTAAAATAGGATTTCTGAGGAATTGCAATTTTGGGCATTCTCCCCTATCCAGTCAGGGTTTCATAAGAGAACACCAGGAATCTCCCATTTATCTCAACATTTCTCTCTCCTTGTGTGGCAGTTCCTGAGAGGAGGGAAAACATGACCTTGTTGCCATCCCAGGCTGCCAGATAAGAGCCTGTGCAGGGGATGGAGTCCCAACAAGCTTTTCCAAGCCCTGGAGCGTGAGAGTGTCTGTGACACAGCCTGGCAGAGAACAGGGCTGCAGGCAGCTGAGCAGGGGAGCAGTGGGATGGGGGCTTGGAGTAAGGGACAGCAGAACTGCAGGACCTCGCAGGAGTGACAGGAACAGAAACCTTGTTTGCACCTCTGCTGCAAATCGTAATCACAGTTTGGTTAAACAATGTGCTCTGACTCCAGCCCTTATCTCACAGTGTTTGCCACCTGAGTGTAAATTGACATGTGAAGGACAGAGGCAGCTCGACTGTTGGAACTGAGAGCCTGGGAGCCAGAAAGTCATTTAAACTTGAGCAGAGATACCTTTCCAACTTACCTTAGGATTTTCTATTTCAGCTGAAGTTTCAGTTGCCAATTTTTAAGCAAGAGTACGCTTCTACCTACTCAGAGAAGTTTGAAATGTAACCCAAATGAGCATTGAAGATTTCAGAACCAGAAGACAGAGAAAAGAAGGTAAAGCTGCTGATTTAAAAAGTCTAAAATAATGTATGACAGGTAAACCTTTAGACCAGCAATTCTGAGAGCTTGTATAAAGTATTAGCTTGCTTTTGGTCTTTATTTTCAAGTGTCAGTATAAAGCTGACACAGGTCTAAGGAGCTGGTGGAGCTGCATGCTGGGCAGGCTGAATTCCTGATTTCCATGGTGTCTCCAAGGCACAGAGAGCTGCAGAGCACAGTCTTGCTGCCCAGACAGTTGCAGCCCCAGTGCTGAGGCCCTGCAGTTTGGGAGGCTGTGGTTGTGTAAGCTGTGATTCAGCGAAACCCGCAACTACGGGCACATTCAAATGAAGGAGTGGAATTCATTACAAAACAAAGGCATTATTGCATGTGAACTGATAAGAGATTAAAGCAGTGCTTTTTATGTTCACAGGAGGTGCTGCATTTTGGTTAGGAAGAACTGAGTTGTGTTCTCAACAGCAGTACTTCATATATTTATATGAAGTACTTGCTTTAACATGAAGACTCTTGTTAATGTAATATCAGCTGGCAGGAAGAATGGGGGAGGTTCCCCCCTGCTGGGCTTTTTCTGAGGAAAAAGCAATAATTTGAGCTCTCCAAAGTGTTTTAAAACAATTACGTAACTTTGGTTTTTGTTGTTGTTGTTAGAATTTTTAATTTATATTTCACTACAGCTTCCAAAACCATGTTATATTTTATTTTTAACAGTAGTTGATTGTAATATTCATCTTACTTAGAAATGAGTTTAAATTCATTTTGTATTTCATACTTGTGGCTAATTCCATGTTAATTAGCCTTCATTTATCTTAATAATGGGATGTGTAAATACTTACAAAGACTTTATGTCCTCATTTCCCCTTCCTCTCCTGTGTTTTAGTTATTTCCACTGGTATAATGGATAGAGCTCACCAGCATTTTGCTTACAGGGGAAACTGGAAACTGCTCAGTGTGTGTGTGTGCACAGCATGAGCGTGTGTGTAAAAAAATGTCCCTTTTCTCTGTCGCTGAATTGCTTGTGGATTTTTCTTTGACAAGTGCACTGATTGTTACAGCTCCCAAGGAGGCTGAGCAGTGCATTTCTGAGTTGAAGACTATCCCTTGGCTTACAATACAAATAAATGAAATTTTAAGCAAGCTCTATAATTTGCTAGTTTTCTTTTAAATACAAGATTTTGTGCTGGTCTGGTTGGGATAGAGTTTTGTAGGTGTGATGTTTTAGTGTGTGTATACCGGGTTTGACAGCAGGGAACACAGATAAATGTTCCTCTTTTACAGTTTTACTGTCGTGAAAGAGTCTTATATTGGATATAAAGAGACAAATGTATTTAACTTCCCCCACAGTGCTCGTGTGTCATGCTGCAGCTCCAGCTGTGTTACACTGAGCATAGATCAGAACCTTCTCTCAAAGGAAACTGGAGTTTATCTGCTGCTCTTTATTGTTTCTCCATAATGTTTCACTCTCTGAAGGTCATTTAGCATCATTTCCTCTCCCTCCTTCTTGTATGCATTTTTTGACATTCTTGTGTGGTCACTGCTGTGCTGTCCTTGCTTGTGACATCTCTGTGTGACAGAAGCTCCTGGGCTGTCTGTTCAGCCAGATCCTGGTGCTGACGCTGTTCCCAGCCGGGTGATGTGTTGGGCTCAGCCTGAGCTCTCTGAAATTAAGAATAAAACTGTCATTGATATGGATGGGCAGGGGTGGGCCAGCTGTAAAACCCCAGCCCTGCGTGGGTTCAGGGAAGACTCTGGGTGTGTGGGGTTTGTTACACACTCACAGTCACACTGCTCAGTGATCCAGGGTTTTTCACTTGCAAACCTGGCTCCAGCCAGTGTTGCTGTGGGGAGAAGAGAGATTTCCCAAGCTGGGAATAAAGTACAACTAAAGAAAGAAATAAATCTTGACACTTTATCAGCTATCAAGAGAATCCTTTTCCCCTCTCCATCAGGTACAATAAAATGTGATGGTAATAAATAGAGAGTGAGCACCCCTCCAGAGGTGAGATGGGATGGGACAGTCACCAGGATCACATTTCCCACTGCTCTTGGGGCAAGTGCTTGTGTGTGCTGGGATCAGCCTGCACCTCCTGCTGGCATGAGATAAGGAATTGTTATCTCAGCTTCAAAAGAAAGAGTGATGTTTGGAAGTTTTGCTTTCATTCTGGATCAGAATAAAAACCAAACTGTCAACGCTTCCTTTGAAATGAAAATGGAGACAAAACACCAAATTGAGAATCAGCATGGAAGATGAACAAAGCACTTTGTTAATCTTTTCTTTTGAGGTAAAATATTTTGGTTTGACTTTCACATTTCTGTAAATGGACCTTAATTGCTGCTGTTACTCCACTAGAGCCCAAAAGTGTGTATGTATAGTTTTGGTAATTAATGCTGAAATAATGACATTATAAAGACCTGTTCTTGTAGAAGCATCTTTTCCTGAATCCTCCTGAAAATGTTAATTCCTTCCTGTGAGGGTTAGAACTGTGCACAGCCGGTGCCTTCTCAGGGTACACACCTCCAGGGAAAGATCTCCCTCCCATTCTGCCCAGCGCTTCCAAAGGGTACCATGGTCCTCACACCTGAGGCTCCAGGTGAGAAAAAAGGGCTGGTTTTAGTCTGGCTGGTCCCAGAGTTTGTGCAGTGATGTCAGGAAGCTCCTGACCCAGGGATGTCCTGGGGGGAAGGTGTGAAATACAGCTTGGAAAGAAAACTGCTGGCCAGTTTGCCACAGGCTCTTGGATTAATAGGAGACAATCCCTTGCTGGGGGGACTTGCTGGGGCCAGTGACTGAGCCAGGTAAAGTCTGGAATGTTTGTCACATCTGACTATTCCCTGGGTTTTTTCTATCTCCTGTGGGTAATCTTTCAAAAGAAACAGCTCCCACAAATACAATTTTTCTCCTTTCAGCCTCTTTTTTTAAGGCACTGTGTGTGAGCTGTTCTCATGTTTCGTTACTCCCAAGTCTTTCAGATTTTTTAAAAGCACAATAAAGATTTTTAGTCATTTTCTCAGAGGAGAATCATAATTTGTCTCAAGGTGGCTGTGATATATTTTAAAGAAAAAAAAAGCCAAAAACCAACATTCCTTCCAGAGATCCATGATTTTTAGTGTCAAGTTATTGTACCATACTCAGGGTCTGCAGCTATAAATTTAAACAAACCAAACAAAATCTCTATGCTCCTTTTTTAAATCCTTTGATGTGTATCGATGTACAATATTTTCTGAAGACCTAAGTGGTCTTGAAATATAAGATTGTTGTCATTTTCTTATTGTTCTCACTGGATTCTGCTGCATCTCCCTTCCTTGAATGCCGCATTGAATTGCTACAGATTGTTTCAAAGCACAACAATCAATTTTGGTTCAAACTGGGTGGAAATACCTTACAAATTGCTGTCACACTTCAGTGAAGGGAAACTGCTTTAAGTCAGGTTGGGTCAGGGCTCTCTAGATACCTAATCTAAGCTTCATTACTGAGAGCAGAAGTAGTTGCTGGTCTTCCACCACAAATAATTTTAATTATTGATTCATGCCATGGGATTGAACAGCCTATAACTCTCAAAAAGTATGTTTTTAAACCTGAAATGTAAATCTTAACGAGTCTTTGTGTAAGTTTAGTGGAAGAAAAAAAATCCCTGGATTGTCAGTTTCTCATTGTTCTTTGCTTAGGTGTTTAAACAACCACATCTTCCCCAACTAGGTGGTTATTCTTATTGTTGGGTGTCAGTGAATACAAGCAGGCTGGGAACTGACACAAAATGAAATCATCCTCTCTGTGTACATTTTTATTACAAGGTGTGTCAAATACCTTACAAGGAGTAATTATAATTTACGTTTCATTAATGAAGAAGCTCAGGTGCGACTGCCTCACCCCTTTGCCTGAGATCACGCAACAAACTGATGATGAAACTACCTACCAGCTTTTTGTGTCCTAGGATTACATTTAAATGTTTCAGCTTTGAAAATGGAAGGAAAAGGTGAAAAAGATGAGCAGGAAAAGGTGAACTGACCTCTTGCCCAGTTAGTAGATGGGCCTGGGCTAGAGCCTCTTATCTGCTCCTTGCCTCACCTCGGGACCTTGGCCAGGAAGGAGTGACAGCTCTGCCAGGGCTTCACATCCTCTCCTTAGAGCAAGAGCTGGCACAGGATGGGCGAGGGGATCCTCCCCGGAGCACAGGGAATGTATGCCAGGCTGGGAGAGGCAGGAGAGTCTCCTGGAGGAGTCTGAGGGGAGACCTCACTGGGATCTTCGACATCCTCAGGAGGGGAAGCTGAGGGGGCACGTACCGATCTCTTTATTCACTCCCACCACCAGTGACAGGACTCGAGGGAATGGCCTGAAGCTGTCGGAGGTTGGGGTGGGATATTAAGAACAGATTCGTCCCCCCAGAGGGTGCTGGGCACTGCCCAGGGAATGGTCCCGGCGCCAAGGCTGCCAGGGCTCCAGGAGCGTTTGGACACCGCTCTCAGGGATGCACAGGGGCGGATTGCTGGGGTGTGTGTGTGTGCACGGTCAGGAGCTGGGCTGGATGGTGGGCCCCTGCCAGCTGGGGATCTTCTGTGATCTTCCTGAGAATAAAAAGACAGACACGTCCTTGCGCAAGCAGCGGGAGCGCAGTCACTCTCGGCCTGAGAGCGGGGAGGAAAGAACAAGAGCTCTCTGAGGGGCCGGCGCGTGAAGGGGAAACGGCTCCGCGTTCCCTCCCCCGAGGATCCGCACGGCGGGGCCGGAAGAGAAGCCCAAAAAGAGCCGCGCTCGGACCGTGCCTGCCGCTCGGACCGTACCCGCCGCTCGGTCGGCCAGGCGCTGCGGCCGAGCCTTTCCCGCCGCTTTTCCCGCCGCCTTTCCTGCCCCTCCCTCACGGCCGCCGGCCCCGCCTCTGCCGCGGGCCCCCCCCCCGTTAACCCCGCCCCCGCCGCGGGACCACCCATTGGCTCCGCCCAGTGGCTCCGCCCCCGGCAGGCGGGGCCGCGGGGCCGCGCACGGGCACGGCGCGGGCGCCATGTTGGAGCGTCGCTGAGCGCGGGGTCTTGCTGTGAGCGCGGCCCGGTCTGCGCGGGACTGGGGCGGGGGAGCCGCGCGGAGCCGCGGGGGAATCGCCCGGGCGGATCATGGACGTCGAGAGGCTGCAGGAGGCGCTCAAAGGTGGCGGCGAGGCTGGCGGCGGGGGCTGGGGGAGCGGTGTCGCCGCGCGGAGGGGAGGACTGTGGTCCCTCAGACCCTGTGGGGGGAGCGCCCCTCGCTGAGGGCGACGGGTCCCCGCGCTGTGGGGTGGGGGCTGCTCGCTGGGGGGGGGTCCCGCAGAGTGGGGAGAGCCCGGGGGTCGTTGTGGGGAAGTGGAGGGCAGAGCCCCCGTTCTCCCTACCCAACGACCCTCGGGGCTGCGTGAGGGGGATCGGTGACTCTTGGGTCTCCCCGGCTGCCGCCCTGGACTCCCCGGTCTGGCCGCCCCTTCTCTCTCGTTCCTCCCCCTTCCCCCGCATCCCGGCCCCTTCCCTCGCATCCCGGCCCAGCCCGGACCTGTCCCCTTCTCCCTCCCCAGCCCGCTCTGTTCTGGGTTCAGCTTGAGGAAATCAGTCTCTTTCTGTGCCGTAGCTGCTCAGAAGAAGTTGCAAATCAACTTTTGCTACTCTAGTGCGTGCGGTTTCTCCGCAGGAAAAATAATAAGTGTTTCCCAGGGCTGGGAAGCTGGTGGAGTTCATGGGAACAGCCGGAGCATTGTGAGAACACAACAGTGTTTATGTGTGAGCTGTACTGATAGTTCAAGCAAATCGCTAATTGTGAATTTTTGTTCTGTCCCGTCTTCTTTTACCATTCTTTTTGTGTCGTTCTCATGCCAACAGATTTTGAGAAGAGAGGAAAGAAGGAAGTGTGTCCAATACTGGATCAGTTTCTTTGTCATGTTGCTAAGACTGGAGAGACGATGTAAGTGTGACTGTTTTGGTGGTCCTCAGTTGTGACTTAAAACAATTTTACGTCAATGAGATTCTACAAGGATTCTTTTTTTTGCCTGTAGGTTGCTTCAGCGAGCTGAATAAGCTTTCCTTAGTTCCCATTTAATTTTGTGTGGATTAATTTAGTCTGCTGATAGTTTGATCTAACGAGGGGAGACTTCTTGAATAGGCTTTGCTCTGGGGTGTCTGTTGGGTCTTACTGATCCTGCTCAGCACAATAAAAAACCTGTTGCTTTCCATGGATTTTTAAGCGACATTCAGGTTTTGCAAGTGGCAAGTTCAGCTGCTGTTGCAATGCCTGCTATACGCTGTTGTATAACTGTGTTCGCAGTATCTAATTGTGTTATTTACATAAAGATATCAGTCGCTCACATTGTTTCTTTCTGAGCTCTGTAACCATCCTGTGATTGTGTCTGGGCGCTGCTGGTGAAGGGGGTCGATCCGGAGGTGCTTTTGCAGCCGAGGTGTGTGGGAGCCGCTCGGAGCTGCCGATGTTGTTCAGCTCGGTGGAGTTTCCCTCGTGCCGCCCTTCCCGTGCCGCTTTCCCGGCGGCTCTCCCGGTCGGTAGCGGAGGGAGCCGCGCTCCTTCCAGGGATCGCTGCTGGTGACTTCCTTGTGGCTCACTATTTGGCAGGAAGGGGAAAGGCTTCCCCGGCTGCGCTGCCGTTGCCTGGCTCACTTTCTGGCGCCCAGGCTGTCTCCTTGTTTTTGAGGCCTAGTGCCAGACCACGGCTCCAGCAGGGGAGATTTGCTTTTGCGAGTGTTTTGTGATCAACCAATGACCGCAGGGGCTTTGTTTGAGTTTCTAGCGTCCCGCGAACTTGTAAGAGGTTTTGTAGGTTTTGATGGGTTTTTTTTGGTGGTTTTTTTTTTTTTTTTGGTAGCTTGCTTGTGCTGCTTGGATTAATGGTTTAGAAAGAAAAACAAGTTCTGAAATGTACTTTGCTCTTTGAATGAAAGGCTCATGCTCAACAGACATACACATCTGTAATGCTTCATGCTTTGGTGTAGTGCTTATTATACAGAAAAAACACACCACAGTAGGCCCATACTAAAATATGTTTAAAATTTTTTTTCTCATTCTGAGATCTTTCTTCAGGTTGTTTTCATTGTTTCTGCCACTATCACGCATATTCCAAAGTAATTTTTAAAAAGTGATTCTACAGGGGCAAGTTCTTGGGAAAATTATTTCCTCTCCGATTTTTATTTTCATTTAGGAACTCTAGGTTTATTTTAATTATTTTTATTTTGTTTTTACACACTTAAACCTGAACTGGGGTCTGTCATCTGATATACAGATCCTGCCTTCTATGTTTCCAGGGTTTTCTTTTTGGATTTTTTTTTTGAGGTCTGTAGTTCTTTTCAGCCTTCTTAAACATTTCAGTTGCATTAAATAGGTTTTTAAAAGATGTTGGATGTGTACATCAGAAGTGCCTAATATAATCTGGAGATAGGCATGGAAATACTGTTTTATAATACTCAATTTTGCTTCATATTATCTACTAAAGTCTGTATTTGTTCATGAAACATGTTTGTGTGTTCACTGTTGTGTTATGTATGAAAATATCAGGGGAAAAATGAGTAAAAAATTAAAATCTCTTGGTAATCACTCATATGAGGATTGCTAACATGCCTTTTAAGAACTTAATGTACTTTTAAGCTGGTACAGCTTGACAAGTACAAGTATTCTGGAATAGGCAGACCTACCAAGTACATGCAAATTTAAAATGCACTAGATAGTCTTTATTTTCACTTATGTAAAAATAACTTTGTGTAATAGAATCTAAACCAGTGGATACTTTGAAGTGAGAAGATAAATTACTAGTTTGCTGTGACATTTGTTAGGATTTTTACAAAGTTCAGAGTATAGCTTAAAAAAACAAGCAGTGGGGATGGTTTAGTCAGGGGTAATTACACCCATGGTTTGCAGACTTGATTATTGAACAACAATGGATCTTACTCAGTCACAGCCTGTTCCTAATGTAACAAACAAAAAGTACTGAGGCAAATCAGGACGAGTGAAATGTGAAATATTTTTGTGTTCAGTTGTTAGTTCTAGGAGAGTTACATGGTCTTCATGGCGGTTCTGTCAGCTTTTTAACTTCATCATGAATACTGATTATTAGAGGATAAGCTGCAGTCTGCATCCTGGGGTAAATGCTCTCATCCTCCATATGTTTCCAGACGCAGTTGCAGCAGATCTTGGTGACTCAGTAAAATTAGTTTGAAAAGGTAGTAATGAAGTAAATTAAAGTGACGTTTTAGGTTCTGCTCAAAGCTTGGTCGTACGCAGCTCACCCAGCAGATGGAAAGCACAGGCTCAGGTAAGGTCGCTGGGTACTTCCCTGCCCCCACTTGTTCCAAAGTGCTTATTCATCTGAGGGAGCTGGGAACAGGTAGGTGCAGGTTTAGGTGAGGCTCTGATCTTCCTGGGATTACTCTGGCAGCAGCCTTGCCTGGTGCAGCCCGTGGGTCACTGTTCCACTTGGGCTGTTGAGCTGCTTCTGCAACTCCATAGGAACCTGGGGCTGGAACTTCTCACAGTCCTGACTCTTTAGGACAAGGCTCAGTTCATTGATCCACCTGTTCTGTCCTGGTAGCTGGTACTTCCAACTGCACTGCAGCTGGAGAGGTGGTGAAGGGGAGGAACAAAGGAGAGGTGGTAAAGCCACCACTGCAGCTGTGATAAGGCTGTTAGTATCTTTATTGTAATTAGAGGTCTTTTTCACTTACAAGGGAGGTGTGGAACAAAACATTGCTAATTTTGGTTCTATTATCGCTGTAAGCCTAGGTGAGTTATCAGTGCTGTGCAGTAAAGTCCTGATCATACAATGATGTGCATTCACTTCATCTTTTTGAAGTTGAAGTTTTCCTCTTGTGCAAAGTTAACCATTCACTTAATTGCTGCTGAGATTATGGCCTACATTTACAGAAGCCAGTCTAAACTTCCTTTATTTGAGGTGACAGAAGCAAAAGTCTGATTGCTTGGCTACTATGAAATGTTTTTGTTTCTTAACAGTTGCCATGGTAAGACATAGCCTTAGATGAAATTTAATATAAAGTTTGTTGTTCAACCTTTTTAAAGTTGTCTTGAATCTTAGGAATTTTTTTTTTTCTTTTCAGAGCAGTAACATACTCAATTTTACTGAGGAGTATGTTTACAATTTTACTGGCTTTTTACTGAGATACTTATGTGGAATTTCCTTTGTGAGACCAAGTACAGTCAGGGAAGTTTGTTATAACCTCCTTGTCTCCAGTTTGTAACAGATCAGTGTGACTTGCAACACTGAGGAAAGTGAAGAGGGAGGAAATCTCTTAGTCCTAGTACTTAGCTGTATCTGAAAGACCTAGAAACAGGATGAGGTTTTGTGTTCTTTTTTTTTTTTTTTTTTTTGTAAGAAATCCACTTATCTATTTTTTCTGGAGTAGAAAGAGCCTTAAAGGATGGGATAGAAATCAGATCATTGCAGTACTAGAAGTAAAATGCAACAGCAACATTTTTTTCTTGTTTCTGAAGAATTCTTAAAAATAGTTATGAAGATCACTTATCAATTGTGATCATGTGTCCTGTATTTAAAATGTTTTCTCTTACCTCTTAGAAAATTCTCTTGGGTTTAGAGTCACTCTGCCCCTTCAATAGCAAAAATGTTTTAAACGCATTTATTTAGGTACTTCACCAAGAAAATCTAATGTGTTGGACTGGAAAGGAAAACTAGATTTTTCTAAAGTGGAAAACAAAACTTTGAAAACTAAAGCAATCAAAAATTTTATGTTGGTTTTTTATGCATTTCCCTCACTCTTGCCCTGGGGCAGGGAACCCATAAAGTGCAGTTTTAATGGTTTACTATAGTGGAAAGTATAATGCAGAAGCTTACTGCCAGTGAAGGAATCCAGAAAGGAGTGAAGTACCAAAATCTGGAGCAATGCAGTTTGTAGGCAGAAGTGAATAATTGTAAAATCCTTCTAGGCCTAAGTAGAGAGCACTGCCCAGGACGTGATGCAGTTACACTGGTTCTTCCCCTTAGTGCAACTTATACAGCCATTAAAATACATTCTGGTTTTATTTCTTCTGTAGTGAAATTCTTTTGGAAGCTCTGAAGTGTTTATTTGAACCTCATCTGAGCCTGAAGTTGTTTCTTCGCATGTTTTCTGGAGGGCCAGCATAAGTGGGTTTTGCAGAGTTTCTTGAGTCAGGTTTAATTCATGTGAGTATAGGGCAAATCTGGACATGGGTATTGTCATCACAGACTAGTTGGAAGGGACTTGTGGAGGTGATCCAGGCAAACCCTGTGCTCAAGAAGAGCTAATTCCAAGGCTAAATAAAATTAATTAGGGCTTTCTGCAGCATTTCTGAAAATCTCCAGTCGTGGCAATTCCATAGCTTCAGTTTGGCTCCCTGTTTCACTGCTTAACCATGTGCATGGGGAAGCGTGTTTCCCATGGAGCGTCCTGGGCCCAGTGCCTCTCAGGAAGGAACCTGTTTCCATCTCCCTGGATGCGGTTGGCCCTTCCCTGGTGCCAGTCAGCAGCTGGATTCCACCAAGCAGAGCCTGTGTTCCGAGGCAGCCGAGCTGCCTCAGCTTCCCGCGGCAGCCTCGGTCGCAGCACGGCCGGCAGTGCTCGGCTTCCCCCGGGCCAGCACAGGGAGTGGGTGCCCTGCTGTGGGCTCTGAGCACCGGCGTTTCTAACTGGGTGTGGCTGGACTTTGGATCCCGGCAGCACAGGCACTGCAGAGAGCCTGAGCTGCACCGGGGCTGCAGCTTTGCTCAGGTTGAGCTACAGCGTTCTCTGGTCCTCCCTCCTCGGCAGTCGTCAGGTGGATCAGGGATGATTTGCCTTTGGTAAATTACATAACTGTAAATGTAAGTTACATAACTGCAGTTCCACCAGAGATAATGGCAAAAATACTTTTGACCTTTTGATGCTGTTTCATGTACTTTATGTAGCAGTGAACTTTTTTCTTATTACACTCTAAAGCTTTTTGAATCAGTTTAACTTTCCTGTTAGTTTATTACAGCAGTGAAATAGTTTGTTTGCTGTAGGAGAGCTAAATGAAGATACAGTAGCCATGAATTCCTACAAGAACAAGTTTGCATCTCAGTTTAACTGTTTTAACTATGTACTGTGAAGACTTGTATAATATCCTTTCTCTTGTTACAAATGTATAGGTTTTTTTAGCCATATGTTCTCTGGCTTATTTCACATGCTTAAATTAAATCTGTTTTTTTCCCTTAACTATGTTCTCTGCTTTTATTCAGCAAGCAGTTGTCTTGCTCAACATGTGTGTTCTAGCATTTTTTCTGATTTGGAGACAACTTACTTTCTGGAAATCTTAATGCCTATTTGGGGAATGTAATTCCTTATGATTTTTTAAAAGCATGAAATAAAACAATTGTCAAGTTTCTGCTGTAATAAGCACGATCTTATTTTTCTGAAAGCAGTTTCTGTGTGCCTTTGATAATGTAAGCCTCTTCCATTTCCATGTTCTTGGTAAAGCAAGAGATGTAAGTAAACTTCCTTGCATTGTTGTCCACTATTATTCCTCACTAACTCCATTCCATTCAGCATCTGGAATTACCCCCTACTAATTCCCATTCCACTGACACTGTTTTCTGTTTCATAATCCACTGATGTCTCCAAAGGAGAGGAATCTTTGGTCAAAAGGCCTGCTGATGTACCTTTGTTAACACTAATTTAGCTTCCTTGTTCTTTTACCTCTATTATAAGCAAAAATTTCTGTATGTGTGAATTGTGTAGCTGCAGTACTTGAGAGCAGTCAGTGGTGATATCAATGAAATCACTTGCTGCTTTGGGAAACACTGTTGTAGTGTTTTATTTTAAGTGCTGCCACTTCATATCTATTGGGAGTGGGGTTTACAGTATAAAGGTCAGACTTCAACTGCCGTTATAAAATGTGTGTGATGAACTGAGCCTAATAAACATTAGTCTCTCTATGTAACATGTGTAAGGAAAGGCAAAAAGCAAATTCTGATTGCAGCACTGAGGTTTTTGGGGTGATTGGACTGTTTTAATCACAAATGTAGTTCTTTGCACTTTAAGAGTTGCAGTGTGAGCATGGCTTCCTTCCCTGTTGATATACACAGTTCATTCTTGTAAGCACATTTCCTGATAATCTTTTTGGCAGCCAGTCCATGTCACTTTGCACAGAAAACCTCCCCACCATGCATTCTCTGGTAGTTAATGCAGTTGCATGTGTTTCTGATTATCACTTTTATTTGTATTCTGTGCTTATCCTTCTCCTCAAGCTCACTTCTCTGCCTTGTTTGATAGGATTTGTTGTCACTGTCAGGGTTTCTCTTGATTTGTACCTTCACCTTTCAGTGACATTGCTGTAGTGACTGCTTCAGTGTGACCTCTGATATTTTCCAGTGGGCCTCAGATCTCTGTTCTATAGGGGTTGTGCTTGTTAATATTTCAGCTGAAGGTGTTTTCCAGGCATTTGGGTATTGTTCTTTCTATATTACACTTCTCAGTGGCAAGGATATTTTCCCATTTTGACTTTGTAATTGATGAGCCTTGATCCCTCTTCCTGTCTGAAGCTTTTGGCAAGGTTTGTGCCTGATGGCACCTGGGGGGAAGGAACAAGGCAGTAGTGCGCACAGAAGGAGGGGTACAAAGCAGTCTGGTTGACTTGGGGAAAGTGGATTATCAATTTATGGATAAATCAGACCAATGCTGCTTTTCCACAAAGCTGATACATGTCTGGCAGGTCTCAGCTTTAGAAATAAAGCTACTTGAAGACAATGACAAAATTTCCATGATGGCAATACCTGGTGATGCTTGGAAGTGGCAGGGGAGTGTGAAGATGCAGAAACACCTGATGCTTGTGGATTAGGTCAGTGAGGTAGGGTACACCTTGTCATCCCAGGCTGAGCATGTGTCAGCTGAACTGCCTTGTGGAGAAGCCAATTAGGTGGCTTTTGTTTCTGGTTTTGCAAGGAATCAGTAACAAGTGCAATTTCCTTGACCCCAGCAGAACTGCTGTGAGGCCTGTGGGTTTCTGGGACACTGCATAAGGTGCCAAGCACAGGGACTCACTGCAGCAGAGATCTAGGAGTAGCTGCACAGGGTACATTTTCCTCATCTGCTTTCCCAGCTTTATTGCTTGATACAATAAAGATCTGATCGTATTATGTCAGTGTGGCCTGCAGCTCCTCTGAGGTGACCAGCTCCTCTAACAGTGTCAGCCGCACTGGCCAGAGGAGCTGCAGCAGTTCTTGTGTGGATTTGGTTATTCTGGGTAAACTGGTGATACCTGAAGCGACATTGGTGTCCTGTATTGCTTTCTACTCTGATACAAGGAAGTTCATTTTTGAATGAACAATTTTGTAATCTTGTACTTTTTTGTCCTGTGGTCAGTTTTTGACTTTAAAATAAAAGAAAATGAAAGGTACTTGAGTTTGTTTTTAGATAACTGTATTCACGAATGTACTTCGTAGAAAATTTTGGCCTGAAATTTTGTTTCTGTTCTGTGGGACAGCTATATTCTGTTAGAGTCAGCTGAATATTTATCAGCAGAGATTAGAATTAGTCCCTTGATGATTACAGATAGTGCTTTAATGTCTTCTTCAGCTGCTTGTTTCCATAACTAAGTCTTAATCTTTGTTGTTCCTGGCAAGAGTAGTAGTCATTTGCAAGCAGCAGAGGTGAACACTCTCACTACTGAAGTAGATGTAGTTCTAATGCCTGACAGTTTCCCTGGTTCTGGAATGAGCTCATTTTGCTCCCAAGGAGAGCAAAGACTGGATTTAGATTGACAACAATCAGCTAGTGAAAATGGAAAAACACCTCCTGTGCTTGTGGGAAATACCAGTTTTTCCTCCTTTGAACTCTTCAATATATTTTTAATTAAAATGAAAGGTAACATGAGGTAAAACCCTGCTGAAGATAAAATGTGAGTGTTTAATTTTACATGAGTTATCAGGTGAAAGGGAACAGGACGCTCCCCCAGGACGAATGCTTTGCCAGTGTTTTCCCAGCAGGAGCACACTGTGCAGCAAGGCAGTGTTCCAGGAAATTCACCCTACCTGGAGCATCTCAACTTTTAAATTGATTGCTCATTTAGAAACACTCATAAAGGATCTAGCACTTGCTTAAGGCTTTGATTTGATGTTAGGTTGAGGTGTTTGTGTGCTTGCCAGAATCCAGTCTCCATTGGTGTACAGGGGATTTTACAGTGTCAATCTGTTGTCATTGTTTGGAATTTCCATTGTTAATCTGCACTGTGTGAATGGTGAAAATAGCAGCAGTGTGCAAAATCATGACAGTAAAATGAATTGCATCAAAATACTGTTAAAATAAGGCACAACAAATAGAAAGATAGGTTTAAAATACAAAGAATATTTGACGCAAGAGTGGAATTAGGTGAAGTATGGTCTTTTACCTGATAAATGAGTGCTGCTGCTTAAAGAAATGGCTTAGTTCCCTACTAATCACATCACACACCTTACTCAGCCTTATCTGCAGCATTAATTTTGTGGTTAGATCAGTGATCTGCCTCACCTCCCTGTGTGTGGGATCACAGGAACGTGTGGGAGCAGCAGAGCAGGCTTGCCCCTTTTAGTGTAGACAAAGGACAAGGTTGAGTGTCTGGTGGGCCAGCACCCTCCTGCTCCCCACTGGGATGGGATCCCTGTGGGAACCTCAGCATGGTTCATGTCCCTGTTACTGGGAGTTCAGTGCTGCAGCTTTTTATCCCAGAAATGTTCAGTGGTATTTTCTGAAAAAAATTGAAAGCACATCTGTTTAAGAAGTAATCTGTTTATATATTAAATAATGAAATAGTAATTCCTGTATGAAAGCTAACATGTGAAATGGCAACAGGTTTGGGTTTTTTCATTTGCTGGTCTGAAAATACTGGGAATTGTGTTTTACAGGCAGTTCTTAAAATTTTTAGCTTGTGCACCCTTTCTGTACAATTGTGTATGTCCAGGTATCCTTGTTTACAGCCACTGAATAGATCTCAAATTTGGGTGTGCTGGATAAGGTTAGGATTGATTCAAAACAATGGAAAGGTGGAGGGAGTAGGAGTAGAACAGAGACACCCAAGGGAAGAGCTGAGTATGGCCTCGGTCTCCTTCCCCACAGGCCTGCACTCCCTGGGTTCCCTGGGCAGCTGCAGCTCTCTGGGTGCTGCTCCGAGGGCTGAGGCCCTGCCAGGGAGGAGGACAGGAGTGCCCCGGGCAGGCTCCCGGCGCTGCCTCCCCGCTGCTGCTCTTTGCACAGCCTGGGGGAAGGGAGCCGCACTGGGGCTCCTCATGCCTGCCTTGGGCTCTGTGCTCCCTGGTGGCAGGCACGGGCCGTGCATCCAGGCTGTGGAGGAGCATGCTGGAAAGTTTGCTGCCTTGCCAGGGGCTTGAATTGGGTATGTGATTGCTGAGTGCACTTCATTTTCTCTGCCTTTTCACTTTGCAGATAATTCTGGAGATCCCATTGATTGACCAGAATAGCAAAGGAATTTACTTGTTTTGGATGAAACTTTAATTTTGCTTTTGACAGCCTGGGGAAATTACTGTCTTAGAGTATATCTTCATCTCCTATGAGCTCTAGAACAAGACACAAAAGAAAAGAAACAGTTACTAAAGTTGGCAAGTTACTTCACTTCAAAACATCTGTTTCCTACTAGCAGGTTTCTGTGGGATTGTCATGTAAGTCAGCAAAAACTGGGGGGGTAAAGGTAATACCAGTGACTGACATCTCTTGTTCCATGTTATGTGACTCCCTCAGAACACATAAGGAAAGAACCAGAGGACAGTCTCTGAGGGCATTGCCTTAAAATCAGCTTAGCTGGACATAAGATGTTTTCATCCTAATTTGGTGGAGGTATTTTTGTTTTGTGGTAGTTTTTTGTTTGTTTGTTTTTAAATTTCTGCTTGTCAGAGAGCCAATAGTGAGAGAAGTGTGGAGAGGGAAGTATTTCCTTTTATTAAGTTCTGATATTTCTTTTATGGCCTGTTCAATGAACAGAATCAATAGTAGATCCACTTTGGTTTCATTTTATGTTCTGTGTGGTATTCAGCATCTCTCCAAAACAGATGGCATCCTCTTAAAATTTAAATCAAGTAATTTTGTAATGAACTTAAACACTCTGAAATCTGAAGACAGACATCCCACCAGGACTCCTGGGACTCTTCATGTTTTAAGTACATAGCTGGGTCTCTGGAAGCTTAACATCTCTTCAATATGATGTTTTTCTTAATTAAACCTCTAATCTGTAAGGCAATTCCAGAAAGATTTATGGAACAATTGCAGTACTTTCATTTCAGGAGTTAGCCTTGTTTCAGTCACTCTGAATTCTTCCTTCAGTTCTTCAGTGAATTTTAGGTTTTGTCCTGCTTTACTTCAATAGGTCTTACTGGAGTTTGAACCTTAAAATCTGTAGAGTTTGTCTAAAGTGGATGAGCCATATGCATTCCCCCAGGGCTATGTCTGATGTTTTATGTCAGTTTTTAAAAAGGAGATGAGTAAATCAGTGGAGCTGCCTTCTGCACTCCTGGAGACTTGGCAGCCCCGCCTCCGCCTCGAGTCCAAGTCGTGTTCTTGTATAGGGATGCCCTGTTACAGCAAAGCCTTGCAGTGCTAAATATGTGAGAGGGAACCATGTAATTTGTTCAACATGGATAGTTTTCCCTTAAAAATAGCAGGGATTTTTATCTTTGTCAGGTCCTGCCCAAACAACTTTGTTAAATATTTTAGGCATTTTACTCTTCTTGTTGACACCTTATCTCCCAAAGTGACTATAACAAGTGGAAAAAGAATCAGGTATGAAAACTTGTCCAATGGTCAGAAGAAAATACCAGTTAATTCTCTGACAAACAACAGTGCAGATATTGAGCTGTTCTCCTCCTCCCCAAGAACTGTTGTGGCAGGAGAGAAGAACTGCTTTTTGGTAAGAGAGAGAAACTGCTTTCAGTTTCTCCAGGACAAGCATTTTGCATAAGCAGGAGATAAGGGAATGAGGGAATGTCTTTTACACTCTAGGAATGATATGATTAGATTATTTCCATGTAAAATGCAATTTTGTTTGGATATGCATGTTCAGAAGGGTGAATCCTGTGCAAATCATGTTAGCAGAGACACAGTCATTCCTTGCAAGTAACTTTCTGCTACTAATTCTTTGAAATCAAAGCATTGCATCAGATTTTGCCCTTCTTTCTGTCTGAGGTGGCCTGTTCCCTGCTGAGGATGCTGTTCATCAAGTAGAATTGGTGCATTTCTAAACTTGGTTGATGTTGCTTGGCAAATTCTGTTGATCTGTAGTAATGGATTAGTTCCAAGAGCAAATCATGTAATTCAAGTACAGGTGTGAAATAGATTGATTGCTTTTATTAGAGAACAGAGCTATTTAGGATTGTGTTCTTCCATGACTCTGCTCTGACAATATTAGATTGTGTCTAAATTAATCTCTCTTTTTTTGTTGTTGTTTTTTAGTATTCTTCCCTGTGCAGTGGAGATATTTTTGCTGCTTCATCAACTCTCTGTGACTCACTGTGTTACTGTTTCACTGTTCTGACTGTGGAGTTCCCCACCCCTCCTTTGTGGCTTTCCTCTTAGAATTTAAGTTTCTTGTCTTCATCTACTAATTTTGATCCCATTCTGAGGTTTTGTTAGTTATGCGTGGGATTTTTTGGAAAAAAAAAAATTATTAGTGTTTTTTTTTTTTTGTTTTTTTTTTTTTTTTTTTTTTTTTTGCTTAGCCTGTCATTTAGTTTAATCCCTACTGGCTCATTTCATGTCTCATGTCTTGCCTCACCCTTTCCTAGCGTTTTGTCACCTTGTCTCTCTAATTATATGTAAATCTTCTCAAAACTTACTGATGTTCTTTGTAGGATTGGCTGTTTGGTCAGGTGCTGTCTGCTTTCCTGATTGACTTTGAAAACACAGCTGAGTGTCTTCAAACACTGAAGTCTTTTCCGTCCATTTTTCTCTTATGTCTCTAATGTTCAATGAAGTTGCAAGATCAGGGACTGCACTGGGGTGCAATATTAGGGTGTTAAACATCTTCTCATACCTTGAGGCACATTATTAACATGTATAAAATGTTTAAGTAAGGTAGAAAGACTGAATTTGTTGGACTTTGTGTGAGCTTCCATGCTCTCATTTGTTGCTTGACTTTTAAAGGTGCTTTTTTAAAAGTTAAATTTTTTAAGTTAAACTACCAACATTTGTGTCTGCCCTGGGAAAATTTGAAATGTGTGGTGTCTGTATGGATACAAACTCTAGTTCTGAGTGCTGTGTTCCTCTTCAGCCATTCCTTTGCCTTTCACTTTTTTTTCCTTTTAGGGGCTTTTTTCTTGAAATCAGTTTCTTCCTCTTGGTTTTTTGCATGCCAGGGCAAATAATTTAGGTTGATAAAGGGGAGGATGGTGCAGGAGCTGGTGGGAGGAAAGCAGAGGAGTTTTATGATAAGCTGGCATTTTTCCTAAATTATTTTGAGCATATGTGGAACTCCAGGCTCATTAGCCCAGGAGAGCTCTTTGTACAGGTACATTTACACAGGGTGACCCAGATACTGTAGTGAAAGGTGCCTTCAAGTACAGAAAATGTATATAACTACAAAGCCATCATTCTCTAAAATGAAAGTACACTGAACCAAAACATTTTGGGATCAGCTAATTTTTTGAAGTATTGTTTTTGAAGATGTTGTTTCAGATCATGCGGTGCTCTCAGTAACTTTTTTCTTTGAGTGGCTCTAAAAGCTCTCAAAGTTGCTGATACAAATTCCCAAGCTGGTGTGGTGGACAGGAAGAGCATGGTTTGGAAGAAAAGGCTGATTATGTGCAATGCTGAGTGGGAAGAGCAAGTATTTATAAACAAGCCTGCTCTGAAAAAAAGTATAAACAATATTTTCTTCATGGAATTTCTTAAATTTGTTTTTTCTTTACAGAATTTATCTTGTTTATCAGTTATTTTCCAGTGTATAAAACTTAATGAGCTCGTACATAAAACAGAGTAGAAAAAATTTTGCTTCTGTTTGGCTCTTGATCCAGCTATAGAAAGTATTGACGAAACTTTTCTCTTGGTTTTGGGTTCTCACATTGTGTAACAAAGCAGAGAAAATAGAGGTCTTTCTCAGGAAGCTTATGATACATGTGGAATATTTTTCTTTTCCTAGAAAACAGATATTTGGCACTTGTTTGTCTCTTCTGTTGTCTGTATTTCTAAGCAACCAGTCTTTCCATGAATGGGAAAAATTTTTTTCTAGAGTTGTAGATAAAGATTGCTTTGATAGCTAGCAGGATATGTGACTTCTAATCTTAATTTTGTACTGCCAAGCAGCTCGACCCATTTTTATGGTTTTCTTCTTATGGAAGGAACTGGTATTCTCTGTGTAAAGTTCAGCTGATGCCAACTTGTACGTGTCATTTTCATAGACTGGTAAAACAGGAAAGGTGACTTGGCTCTTGTGACACTCACTTTTGATCACTTCCACTAAGTAAATGGGAACTGAGAAAATCTTACTGTCCCTGCAGAAATAATTTTGGTTCTTTTGGTCAGAAATGAGTTCATTATTTTAACAACACTGATGTCAGGAGATGCACAGAACAGCTGTGTTTATTGTTTGAATTGCTGCTCTGTCTGAGATTGCACTGAGTGTAACAGTGGCCTTTGAGCAGTTCAGCTTTCCTGCTGCTGCTACTGCAGCCCGAGCAGCAGGGAATCCAGCAGTGCTGGGAAAAACTGCTGGAGAAACACAGTGAATGTCTGAGCAGCAAGGCTGTGCTGAGCCCCTTCTGCTGTGCTTACACAGCTTCCAGCAACAGTTTGTTGGGTTGATTTGAGATGGTGTCGCTCTCTAGGCTAGCTGTGGTCACCCTGTGAATGCAGGGTGAGTTTATCCTCAAACCCTGCTGCCTCTGTGTGTAACCTGCCTTCCGTGTTACCTGGCCAACAGCCATTTAGCAAGTGGTTTGGAATGCAGGTTGAGAGATGCTTTCTATGTCAGTAGTTCAGTGTGTTGCAGATGTTAAGTTCTTAGCCTTTTTATAATGGGAGAAATGCTAATTCAGATTTGTAGTTTAAAATCCAAGTGATGGTTTTATCAACTTCTCGATATAGGCACAATGTTACAATCTTTGTTTTCTGTAGTTTCAGCATTGTCAAGGTGGGTGCCACTTTCAGGTAGGAGATTGCAATTTTAAACCTCATGTTGTTGATTTATTTCAAACACTGATGTGTTAATAGTTGTGAAAAGATAAGTGTAACTATTTAGCAAGAAATAAGTAACAATGAAAACAAAGAACAAATCAAGTTTGACAGTGTGGAAATATATCCAAATGGGGTTGTCAAAGAATGCTTAGAATTATAGTGGAATCCCCTTTCATGAGGCAAGTAAAGCTCTTGGATGCTCTGTGGGGAGTAATCCCACACTGTCATGAGGTTGTTTACTGTGGTTGTGGTTTGTTTATGTATTAAATCTGTGATTTGTTACTAACACTTTGGTTTCATGGTGGTAACACTGCAGAATTGTACAGCTTTTTAATTTAACATTTGCAGGCAGTAGTAATGCCTGATAGTGTACTTTGGAACATTATGGTATTCTGCTTTGGATGTAGAATGCTGATTGGAGACAATCCAACTAGACTCAGTGGTGCTCTTTAATCCATACCATTCCCTTTTGGGACCTTCATGTTTATTTATTTATTAATTTTTATTATTATTCACTAAGTCCTGTGATCCCTCTTGGTGTGAGGTGCCTGAAGGTCTCTTGCGAAGGAAACAGAAGTTTGCTTTCCTCTTTGGAATACCCCTATTCTTGCAAAATTTATCATTCCTGGTGAAAGACAGGGACTTTGTGTTTGGATCTCTGTAGATAAACCTGAGCTGTGTTTCTCCCCTTTTCATTTCATAATTATTTCTTTGAGAAAAAGGTGAAAATTAAGGCAAAGATGACGTGGCCCTGCTTTTCTGGTGCAAACAGGCTGATAGAGCTTCCTTGGCCCATGGTTTGGGATTTGGTGGTGTTGGTGCTGGAGAAACAAACATCACCACGTGTGGTTCACAGCACACATAGCTGTGTCAGCCCCACAGAAGGGCAGCTGCTGTTTGGGGTCAGAAATAGGCAGGGCTGTCAAAGGCAGCCTGTAGAGATAGAGCTTTTGGCTAAATAGTTTTCTGAATATTGCTTTGAGCAGGAGCTGAAGGGCTGTCCAGGGGCTCACATTTGACACTTGTTTGGTTTGAGCCTGCTCCTACCAGAGCATGTGTGTTACAGATAAGTGTCAAAGATAATTTTCTCTCTTTCATTATTGTTGGTTTGTTATTCCCTGTTTCTCCTTTTTCTCTGTGCTGGAGCTGTGCAAGCTCCTGCATCAGGAATAGAAACAAATCGATCCTGAACTAAATCAGTTGCTGCTTTCACGTGGCTCCCTGTGCTGCTCAAGCATGCACATCCCTGGGAGGCCCTGAATGTCTCCTGTGGCTGCCATGGGTGGGGAGGGGCTGCCTCAGCACTTGTCTGTTGTACCCCATGAGAGGGACCTGTTTGCTTGAAAATGGCAAAATCTAGAATTTTATAAATGATGAAACTTGATGCTGTAAGGCAGGAGTTAATGTGGAACCATCCTAATAGCTTACTGCTGTGGGAATGTTTATTGGGAGTCAAAGTTGTTTTGCTCAGTTATTTGTCAGCAAGTGCCGACTGTGGTACAGCAATACTTGCCTTTTTGAGAAAAAGAGGTACCATGAAATGTTTTTAAGGTGTGTGGAGTTACAAAAGCCCTTCGGTAAGGTTTTGTGAGGGGAGCAGATGATGCTGTGTATAGTTGCTCTATGGATTCCAAACTTGAAAAACTTAGTGGTTTGGTGTGGTGGGGTTTTTTGGTGTGGGCTTTTGTGGTTTTTTGCTGGTTGGGTTTGTTTGTTTGTTTCCCCTTTGACCTCTTATGAGCTCAGTGAAAACTCTAAGCTCCCTTGACATTGTATAGACACCTGTATATTTCAGGTTTAGGCTTGCCTTGTCAGTGGATATTGGTTCTTTAATGAAATGGCTTCCCCTGCTGTTAGTGGCAGTTGGTTTGTGTCCCATTGTTCCAGTGTAATTGTTGAAATAGTTACCGTGCTTTAAATTCAGAAAGGGAAACAGCACTGCATTACTTGCCTCGTTTATCTCAGGACTGGCATACCAGGGGGAAGATTGTTATGCAAACATAAACTTACACTGTTGTTCTTTAGGTTTAGGACTAACTTGCCTATGTCTCGATGCTTGTGTTTTATGCAGGGTTCAGTGGTCTCAGTTTAAAGGCTATTTTATTTTCAAACTGGAGAAAGTCATGGATGATTTCAGAACCTCAGCTCCTGAACCAAGAGGGCCCCCCAATCCAAATGTGGAATATATTCCCTTTGAAGAGATGAAAGAAAGAATCCTGAAAATTGTTACTGGATTTAATGGGTATGTATCCTTTGTTTTCTAAAGCCAGGGTAACAAACATATTTCCCATGTTTTTAACATACTAGTTTGTACTGTCTCTGTGACTGTTCATTTTGCTTCCTTGAATAGATGAGCAGAAGCAAATATACACTTTGGAAATACATTACAGTAGTTTCTGAACTTTATTATTGTGTCACTGAATGAAAAGTGTGACATGTGACATGCTGTGCTGTCATTCACTTTGTTTTTTCAATATATGGTTAGTTTTTAAACACTGCAGTTCAAAGAAGTATCATATTACTGTGTGCATTTAAGAGATTAAATAGGCAGTAAAGTCAGATTTCTTTTAGTGCATTTTGAAATACCAAATGGACAGAGGTCTTCTGGTGTTCAGTTCCTGATTGTTTTGTGGCAGTTCACTGGCTTTTGAAGAAATTGTGCTGTGAGAAACAGGGTGTGACCAGGAGGCCAAGGTGTACCTGGGTTGGAATTACTAAATTATGCCAGATTCAAATTTATAGCTGAAGTGATACTGATGAAGGACATGGGGTGTTTGATCTGTTGATAACAGTGTCCTAAATGGAAATGTATCTGTGCCCTTTGCTGGTTTGCTAATTTTGGAAGTTTTTGTTTCCTTTCAAATAAAGCTCCTGAAGTTTTTGTCTTATTTGGTGTGTCCTTTTTACTAGCTTACCTAGTATTTCTGTTGTTAAACTGGATTACTTATTTGCCATAAGCTGAGTCATCCTGCTTGTGGTGCTCAGTGCTTGTTAAGAGACCTTCAGCATTTTTCCCAGCTTCTTAGTAAATGGGCATGTTCTAAATCTTGCCTTCCTGATACTCTGAAATTTCAGGTTCAGAGGTACTACTGACTTGTCCTTAGTATTGTATTTGATGCTGTATTTATCATTTATACTGTCATTGTTTCATGCTACTTCATTTATTTGCAGTTTAGGAGCCTTAAGTTGGATCTCCTCTTTCCCCCACAATTGCTCTCATGTAGGAGACTTCTAAGAATGGGAAATTCAGCTTGTTCTCATCTCCCCAATATTTATACCTGGCTGCTTCACTGCAGGAATTTAAAAACAAACCTATCCTTTATGCTCAAGTCTGCCTCTCTCCCGCCTCCCCCAGCTTTTTGTTCATGCTTCATTGCCCACAAAATGGGTAATGTTCTCCCAGGGACAGCTAATGAATGGGCTGCTGTTATCTGCTGTTGTTCCCAAGTGCACTGAACAAACCTCTGGATGACGAGTCTGGAGCTTAGGCTGTGCCTGTGCTATTTTCATCCTTTGCTGTAACACTTCAGGGTGCTCAGCTTCCTCATACTTTCCAGTGAGACTCCCAGGCTTTGAGGGAGCAAACTGCATCCATTAGTTACCTTAAAGGAAATAATGCCTGGGGATGTTTCAGGATCTGGGATTGCACAGTGGTTCATTTAGTAAATCCTGTAACCCCGGCAGGGAGGATGTGATTGTAAAAGCTGAATCATGGGGAGATCTGTCCAAAAAGCAGCAGCAGGTTTTGGGTTGTGTGATTTGTATATCCAGGCTGCTTTAGAGCTGTGGGTGTCATTTCAGGGTACCAGGGCAGACAAGGAATCTACTTGATATGACTTTATTATTGGGACATTTTTATTTGTGTTTGTTTAAGAGAGAGGGAAAGACTTCATCAAAGTAGCAAATTTATAAAAACTTAATTTGAGTTGAAGAAGTAAGACATTAAGAGTGACCCCTGTTGTGGGGTATTTCTAGCTGAAGTGCCTTTTAAAAAAAGCACAAACTGCCTGTTTTGACCTGTTTATATCTATTTGACATGGTGCGTCTGCACAGGTCTGCCGAGCCAGATTCTCCTTATAATTCTCTTAAAATTGCTTTGGAGTAGGAACTTCTGTCATTTTCTAAATCCTTTTATCCTTTGTTAGTGAAACAAAGAAGTTCCAAGTTCTAAGTTGTTGGGATCTCTCATGGCAGAGAAGTTTTCACAGCATGAATAAAATAGATCATAATCCAATTTTCATTTACAGGGGTTTTTTTTCTACAATTTAATGTAGCTGTTATAAGTAATGTTCCCAGATCCCTCTTCAATTCTGTCCAGATGAATTTTTGGTTTGTTATTCACTCTGGACTGTAGAGCTGGAAGTGCAGTTTTGAGTGTGTTGGTATAGAATTTTAAGTGGTTACCTTAAGTGGGCAGATCAGGACTATTCATGCAGCTCATGTACTGAGCTAATTAAATTTCTGAGTATTTACAATCAGTTCTTGTACTGCGCACAAACTTTACGTTGGTGTTCCTTCATAGATTTACACCAATTTAAATTGCTTGTGTTTTAAAATTACCTTGTTGAACTATTTTAAAACAATATTTTTTTCACCAGAAAGAGTTTCTGAGGTGAAGTTAACTTTGGCTTTTGTCAACTAAAAGCATTTGTAAATGTCGAAGGAGTTCTGTGCAGAGGGGTGATTGTGTGACCCCGGGTGCCATCTGCTGCTCAATGCACGAAGTTCACTTTGCTGGGAAGAATTTGGAGGGAATTGAGTTAGCTTTTGCCTTTTTCTTTTTAACTTGTTATAACTGAGAGAAAAAAAAACAACAAAAAACACAGCTTTACAGTTTTTCCTTCTGGAATTAGTTGCAGACTGCACATTTCTTGAATTTTCTGTTGTACTTGGGGAATTACCACTGCATTGATATTCCAAAACACTTCATGGCACAGCATTCCAGGGCACCAATTAAAACTACAGCTAAACCCAAATTAGTCAGGTACTGATTCCCCAGGATGTCTTACAGATCTGGCTGATGGAGAATAATTTAAAAATCTGTATGTTTTTGTTTCTGTTGAATAAATGGATTTTTGAATGGACTGTCTATTCTATTAAAAAAATAGGAAAATCTCTTCCATTTTGAATTTCCAACCCAAAACCAAAATGACCATCACAAGAAATAGTAAGATTAATTTAATATTTTATCTGTATGGAAAGATTAACTGATTGAGGAAATTCTTTTTGACTTAAAAGAAGGCACTGTGCAGAATCTGAATAGTGTGAGTATGGACTTGATCTTTAAGGTCTCTTCTAAGGTAGATGATTTTTTGAAGAATTTGGGTGTCAAAAGATTGCTGCTTGACCAATGAAGAGCAAGGGAAGGGAAATTAAGAATTCCAGAACTATTGTCAAGCTTAAGAGCCTTCATGTAATAAACTGAATTAGAAGGAACACTTGTTCCTGTGGTTTTTCTGGTTTGTTGAGGATTAGGACTTCCTCAGTAACAATGTACAGGCAGTTCTGAAAAACATAATTAAATTGTTGATACTTAGTCACTCTCTGAGTACTACTGGCTTTTAGTTAAAGTGAAGTGTCATGTGGGATGATGAATTGGAGCTGTGCTGACCTCTCTGCACTGAGCTGGTGGAGATCTGGGCATCTCTAATGTGGCTTTTTAGCTAATGAGCAGCTGGAGATCCATGCTGTGTTAGCTCATGACACAGGCTGGAGATACTATGTACTGACTTCCTCAGAAAATAATAAATGTGGAATTTGGACAAAAATTTACTGTATGGGGATGTACACACACATATACATGTCAGTCTGGATTGATGCTGCTCTGGATTTGGGGTCAATTGTATTCCCAACCATGAAATGGTTCATAAATATTGTATTGTACCAAATATTCTTCTTAGATAACTTTTAAATGTTTATGGCTTCAGCTTCCAATAGTTGACTATAAAAATGCATGGTGCTTCATAATTTTACTGAAATATTTTTGACAGAAATTTTTTAAATGTGACACTGAACTTGGATTGAAAGTGTGTGACACCTCAGGTAACTGGGAATCGTTTGTAAAGTGTTGCTTGTCTGAAAGGTCAGTTTCTCATTTCACCAGGGATGAAACTGAGTGCAGAATTGTCAAAACCAAAAATGTGTTTATGGGGTTCCTATGAGCTTACACATCACTTATTATTATTATTACTTATTTTTCCTGATCTGTTCCTTGATAGATGAGTACATTGTCCAGTTGTAGCAAAATAGATTATTTGTAACAGCTGAAGTATAATGGTTCTACTAATTCCAACATTTACTGCTTTTTTTGTAACTGTGTTTTGTAAAACCTGAAATAAACTACAAGTTGAGACTTTTTTAGCTCTAGTGTGTATGACTCAAATTTGTTTTGAATCCCTTACAATTTCTGTTCTGGGTATTGGAATAGTACAGTCAGAAAGTTTGCTGTTGATGATCTGATTTCGTTTTCATTGTTTAAATGAATCCTGTGAGATGTGGGATGGTGTGTTTAGGATTCTACTTGGGTTTTGTGGTGGTGAGCACAGGAAACAGCTTTGTATGAGATAGGAGAAAATAAAGCCTTGAGGTGCCACCCAGTATTGCTCATGGTAACAAATTTTGATCCTGGTTTTGTTCCACCTTCTCAGTAAGGGGGAGAAAGTGATAATGTTGTTACTTCCTAACAGTTGTACTTACTAAAATAAAATTAAATTGTTACAAATCTATTTCATTGCAGCATCCCCTTCACTATCCAGCGACTCTGTGAGTTGCTGACAGATCCTAGGAGGAATTACACAGGAACAGACAAATTTCTAAGAGGTGTGGAAAAGGTATGTATTTCTCTGAGAGAGAACGCAGCTCCACAGTCACAGCCACTGCTTAATAACTTCCCAATTGCTCCCAAAGGTCTGCTGCTTTCCTTGGGGCTCAGAGCCAGAGTACACCTAATGGATGCTCTTAAGTGTCTGAGCTTGGTTCATAGCTTTCAGCAGCAAAAAGCAGTTTTTAAATAACTGCAGACAAAAATTAATCTCAGGGCTGCAACTGCTGTGTTTCCCAATCACTGTGCAGTACTCCACCTGTACTGCAGGTTGTGGAGGGTGGCAGTTTTTGTATGGAGTCCTAGTTAGAAATGATCAGATTAAATACCCTCAATCTTTTGATCAGGAATTTCCTCCCTCGTTTGTTTCAGAGTAGATCCAGAGGTGAAGAAGATGGGAGGCCCCTTCCCTCCAATGTCTTTTGTTTCAGTATTTAAATCCTGTGGTCTAGCAGAGTGTGCCTTCAGAAGAGCACACAGGTGTCTTAACTGGCATTTTATAGCTTGAATCAGAACATGGGATCCTTCAGAAGCCAGGAAGAGACTTTGAGAATGTGGTTCCACAGTAGGATGCTTCAGCATTTCTGAGTACTTTGTTCTCCAGAGATCCCTCAGTTAGAAATTACAGACACTCAGGCCTGAGGATTAAAGTGCTGGACAGTAACAAACTTAATAAAATCCTGAATTTTAGTGTAATTATGGCTTGAGCTCATAAAAGGGAGCAGAGGTATTTTAACAGATAGGACCAAAATCCTGTAACTTTTTAAAAAGTTCTGGGATGTTGTCAAGAGCTGAAGCTTCTATTTCTGAACTCCTGATGTGTTTGTTGTTTGTATATTACAGAATGTCATGGTTGTCAGCTGTGTATATCCATCCTCAGAGTGAGTATAATCCTTTTTTTCCATGAAACTTCAAGCTTGTGTCGGTAACAGGGAGGATGCGTGTGTGTATCTGATGTCTCTCTTGCTGTCAGTAGTTGTATCTAAAAGCCAGGCATGCAGAGTTCAGCTTTTGTTACCAACAGTTCAGTCAGCAGCAGGGATGGTGCCTGCAAGTGTAATAATTTGGAAATAAATAAAGAGCCCTTGGGGACTGACAGTGGGGACTTTGTAAGATTCAGATTGGGAAATTCTGTGCAAACAAGCTTAAAGTGATTTAAAGTTTCTTTATTCATAATACTTTGTTGTTGTTTTATTTGTTAGGAAAAACAATTCCAGTAGTTTAAATCGGATGAATGGTGTTATGTTCCCCGGGAATTCACCAGGGTACTCTGACAGGTGAGTTTAGCTCCAGGGGTTTGTTTGTACTGGATCAAAGCAGTGGAGTTCTGGGAATAAGCACCTTTAAAAATGAGGTGTGATGTGAGATGCTGGGAATGGGGGTAGAGGAAGCATGAGCATGTGTGCTGTATACTCTGTATTTTGATCTCTCTAACCTCATTGTTAGAAATTTTTTTTTGTTGAAGTTTTTTTATCAAATCTGCACGTTGCAGGCGAGGAATGTTTTATTCAATATAAAGCAGCAAGGTCCTTCATCTCTTTGTTTAGTTCTGTTGATCTTTTAAAGGAAGGCTATAACTACTTTCTGCCAAGTAGGAACAAATGACTTAGCTGAAAGGCTGGATTCACTTTTCATTGTTATTTTTAAAGATCGAATGTAAATGGCCCTGGGACCCCCAGACCTGTGAGTCGGACGAAGGTTTCCTTGTCAGCTCCCATGACAACCAACGGTTTGCCAGACAGCACAGAGCATAAAGAGCCCAGCTTGCAGCAAACAGAGGAGAAGAAACACAGGTTTGTCAGGAGGAGTGTGTTTGAAGCTCAGGTTTTTTATTTATGTTTTAAAAATAGTTTAAAAAAGACTGACCCTCTAAGGGATGCATAATAGAGTCTTAAATCAGGAGTGATGACTTTGAGGTTTTGTTTTGTAGTAAGTGGAGCAAATTCTATTGTTACCACTTAACATGTTTTAATCAAAGGAGTTGATTAATTTAGCTACTTTTTTCTTAAAGTGTGACAAGATACAGAATGTTTGTCTTCAATAAAAGCTACATTTGGTTTTGTTGCTTTTAGTGAATCACCAGCGTCTGAATCAGAAGGTGCTCAAAGCAGCCCAGTGAAAAATAAGCACTCTGAGGATGATCCTGCAGAAGCAGAAGGACATGAGGTAAAAAGACTTAAATTTGACAAGGAAGGGGAAGCCAGAGATGCACCAAACCAAACTGCCTCCAGTGAAGTCTCTTCAGGCATGGGGGAAGAGACAGAAGCATCCTCTACATCTCAGGATAAAGAAAAAGATGCTTCCTGTGCCAGACAGCACTGTACAGAGGAAGAGGAGGAAGGTATTTCAGATTTCACTGTCTTTTACTTCCAAGGAGTTGGGATTTTCTTTGCTGTGAAGGTCTCCATTTGTGCTTAAAGAAGAGCTCCCTGTTCCTACTTCAATTTCACATAATCTAGCAATTCTGTTATTTCTTTTTCCTTGGTCCTATGCTCAATTTGAAACTTACACAGGGGTACTTAAAATCTTATGAGGCCATGAACTCGGTTAGGGTGCACCAAGAATTCAAGAATCCTTGTGTTAGGCTATTATTGGGTGTTCTCATCCTTTCTCCAGAACGGGGATGGGTCACAAATCTGTTTGACTGTCTTTATTAATTATGGAATTTATTTAAATACAGATACAAATTTATGTCCTTCCACTGAGGAGACCGAGCAACAATATCTTCATATCCTATTAGAACAGTAAAAATTATCTCACTGTAAGGCAGGATCAGTACCTAAGTTTAAAAAAAAAGTAAAATAACTGCAGTTAAGAGACTAATCTATTTTCTACATATTCTTCAAAGTTTCCTTTGAATTATTTTTTGTGGCTCATGTATTTGTACAATGTTGTTGGCTGCACACCTGAAACAGACATGGTTTCATAATTTCCAAAGAACTGCTTCTGAAAGCAAGTGGAGAGTGTTGGGGAGCCAGAAAAAGTTACTACTTAAACTTTGTCTTTATCCAGTGATAATTAAGTGAAGCTACCTGTTAAATAAAATAACTTTTTTTTTATTGTATGTCGGGATAGCTTGGATATCGTGACAAAGATGGCTCTGACGCTTTACCTCTTCTAATAAAATTGGGATTTGTCTGTTTTTCCTGTCCTTGACTGTGCTGTGGAAGTTCTGCTCAGCATAACGTGGAGTGGAAAGTAGCATGATCAAGATATGTTGGAAAATCCTTTTGTAACACTGTGCTTTTTGTTCCTAGAGTCCTTCATGTCTCCCAGAAACGTTGGTCCGGACAGAAAAGATCACGACAAAGACAGTGACTCCTCGAGTGTGGCTGAAGAGAGCTCTGAGGAGAGCAATCCCATGGAGGAGTCTGAGCAGCCACGGGCAGAGAAGGATTTACACTCAGCTGACAGTGACATCAGTGCATCTGCCACCAGTGGAGCTGACTGCAGTGACACAGAAGAGCTGGGGTCCTATGCTAGTGAAACTCCAGAAAACTCCTCAGAGACCCCGATGGAAAACAGTGATGAAGCCACAGAAGCTGCAGATGAACCTATGGAGCAAGACTAATTTAAATAAACCTTAGAGGCAGTATTTTCCATAAGGCTCCGGTTTTACACTGTATAAATAATTTTATGTAATAAAGTGGACCTTTAGTTTTACAAAAAGAAGCAGGTTGTAAAATAAACTTCTCCATGGATTGAACCTTGAAAGAGTTGTACATGATAAGAACTGTGAATACCAGCTCCTTCAGGTCCTGCTTACCGCTGAACTTTCGTTTGGTCAAATCAGTGGTTTGTGTATAGTTTTTTTTATTTAGAATAAAAGTTTTTAAACTGGAAGGTAATTATAATTTTGACAACTTTTTTGGAGATCACCACACCTAGTTGTATGTAAGCAAGAAAGCTTTTTGTCTTGTCTTTTCTGACAGCTCTAGCAGTTACTCCATATTTTGGTTACAGTTTCAACATTTGACATGTGAAATTCGGGGTTTCAGGCTGGTTTCCGGATTTTTATTTAAATGCACACCAAGAAACCTTCTGTTGTGTGTTTCAAATGTGTTCCATTTCACACACACATCTCCACACAGCATGCACACCTCCGTGTACCCTCGCTGTTCCAAGGGGGAAAGGGTATATTTTTCTGTTTCTATAAAAGATAAATACAGCAAATACTTTTTCTATAGGAAAAGACTGAGTTCACCTCTCAAGGCACTTTGCTTTGCCTCTGGAAAAACAAAACACATGAAATCTGGCCCATATGAAACCCTGAAAATACTAACATTGTTGAAAACACCAGAGTAAACACATTCCAAGAGAACTGTTCCAATGACAACATTTTTGTATACTTCTGAGGTGCCTGAGTGAAAGGAGAGTTCATTTATTTATGAGAAAATGTGCTTTATGTTGAGAACGTTGTAATCAAAACATTAGTTTAAACTTTTGTAGAAGAAATGTTTGAAAATAAAATACCTTGGAAGAAATGAGCAGGTATTTGCCTTTTTGAGTGCTTCTTGGAGCTTGTGAATATTGTAGAGAAGTCTCAGAGTTCCTCCAAGGTTTGCAGGTGGCATCGGGCTGATCACACCACTGGATGGGAAGGATGGAGATGTGACCCTGGTCATGTTCCTGAGCTACAAGGGTTAGGGGTGCAGAGGAATCACCACGATTTGTATAACATTTTGGAAGTGAACTAAATATTTTTGAACATGCTACTTTGACAGCCAGTGTTACATTTTTTTCAAACCAGCTCAAAGCACAAACTACTGCTTTAAACTCAATATTTTCCAGTTCCCATATTTAAAGACATGCAAGCTGCAACCTCCCAGTCACAATTACTGGCTGCCAAATTTATACCTGTTTCTTCAACTGTACCTTTTTGATATTTAGAATTTTTAAATTTCTGTAAAGTAGATTTTTTGTAGATTGTAATGAGTGCTCACTGCCATTGTGAAACGGTATATAATTGTATAATTTCTGTGTGTAAACTGAATGCTTGGGCTTTCAATACAGTATTCATATAAAGCAATAAATATTAATGTTATGAAATATCTGAGTACATTTTTATCACACTTGTCCCTCTTTGGTTTTAAGTTCATGTACCTAAAGTACAAAAATGACCTCTAAAATGCATGCTGATAGTTTCTTGTACTACATGGTCTGCTTTGTATTGTTTGGGGGAAATTTAGGTTTTGGTTAATACCAGAATTAATTTGGCTCAGTTGGACTATTTATAAAGTAATTTCTTGCTGATGTTACCTATCAAGTTGTGAGCAGACAGGATTCAGGGAGACGCTTGCAAAAAAAATAAAAATCTTCTTGATCGAGATCCCCTTGCAGAAGGAAAATTGTACTTTGACTCATTTTCATTGTGCTGAAGGGTTGGATGTGTGTTATCAAATTAAAGGACTGAACCAATATACTGAAATTAGGAAAGTTTAAGAATATAGTGACATCTTACACTTCATTTTTTTTTTAATATTTTGCCAATGAGAAAATTTTAAAATTTCTAAGTTTAGAGATTTCTGAAATTTTCTTTAGATTGTTTATTTGTGACGATATTGTCAATAAACTTGTTCTTTAAGCACCTGTGACCTTTCCAGATGTTTGTTTGAGCAGCGTTAGTGCCACTCCTGCAGAGACCTGCAGAGGGATTTTGAGGTATGCATCCATTTCTGTATCTGCAACTTATTTTAAAGACTAATAAAAACTGAAATTATGCTTCAACCTCACAGCAAAGATCTTAATCCTAAATGTGCACCCTACATTTAACGAAATCTGCTTTAAATTCCCTAATTATGCACCCCAGAGCACGTGGCTTCAAACTGAGAGTGGGTTTAGATTGAATGTGGGGAATAAAGTCCTGACTGATGGTGCTGAGGCTGCCCTGGGTCCCTGGCAGTGCCCAGGGCCAGGTTGGACACTGGGGCTGGAGCAGCCTGGGACAGTGGGAGGTGTCCCTGCCCTGGCAGGGGTGGCACTGGAGGGGCTTTAGGATCCTCTCCAACCCAAATTATTCTGTGACTGTGATGCTGTGTTTGTGTACAGCCAAATGGAGTGTTCTACTTGGAGGAAACGTGAGGTTAAACCAGCATGTGCTTGGTAGTGTTTGTGGGTGGGTTTCCTATAAAAAATTCTGTGGGACCAGAATAGAAAGTGAAATGGAATTTATTCTTCAGAGTACAAGGTCGAAGTCAGCACTTGATTCTGCTCTTGATACTTAAAAAAAAAAGTTTAAAAATTATTTCTTTATGGTATCCAAGGTTCTCTGTCAGCCTTGATTTTTAAACCTCAGGGAATACTTGAAAGCTTGCCTAGGGAGAGCTTTCTAATACAGCATGGATTTGGGGTTGTAGAGACTAGATTTGGACTTAAAATGTTCAAAAAAGTCTTTGAGTTGAGTGAATGGAGCAGAAGTTGTTGGATTTCGGGGTTAATTTATGGGCAGCAACTTCTGCTGAGGGACCCTGCAAGGGCATTGCTCCCAGTGGGAGAGCTTTGCTGGAGGACAAATCAATCCTGGAATCCTCTTGCCTGGAATCCTCGTGTGTCCCAAATGGAGCTGGGACAGCAAAGCCCATGGGCCTCTGGGGCTGTCCTTGCCTGCAGCTGCCTGAGGCAGCACAAAGCTTTGGGAAGGGATTATTTGGGAATTATTGCTGCTCTTTGCATTGCTGCCCAGCTCCAGGACTGACTGGGGTTTCTTTTGAAAATCCTTTTGGATCTACTGTGAACTCCCACAAAGTGAACTTTTTTTTTTTTTTAAATACAAAAATTGTGTTCAGGAGGTTTCCAAGGCTGGGGCACCTCTGCAGCACCAAGTATTGTTTTTTAACACTTCAGCAGAAATACTCATAGCTGGAAGAGTAAATTGGAATTGTGTTTCAGTTGATGCCTGGCCTGGGGGATGCAGGAAATGGGCTAAAATAATCTGCTTCAGCCTGTGAGTGGTTCTGTGTGAGTGCTGTACTTTGGTCAAACAGTTCACTGAGAGGCTGCATCATGACTATCCTGGGTCTGGTACAAAAGAATCAAGCTTTTATTTTTAGCTTCTTTGTTAATTGTATGTGAGGGGAAAATAACCAACCCCAAGCAAAAGCCTGATATAGTCTTGATTCTGTGAGTTTTCTGTTGCAATAGTTAAGTGGCAACACAGTGATTTATTAAAAAAAATAGATTTTTTTTTCTAGAATGGATGCCTTCTATTGACTGCAACACCCTTCTGCACTCCTTTGACATTTTTCATGCATACAGTGCACTTCTAGGAAGAGTTTAATGGTTATTTGCATCTCTGCTGTCTCAGGTTGTGTTTTTCAGTGAGACAGTTACAGATTGCTGCTGGCATCCCTCCATTACCAATGGGAGGCCCATGTTGTGTAACTTGTAAACTCTTGTTAATCAACTTTTCATCCTCATTCACCTCAAGGACTTCTTGAAGTAGTTCTATAATCCTGTGGGAAGCAAAATACAGGGTGTCAAAAGGGAAGAGAGAAAAGCAAGCAGAGCTGTGTGGGCCAGCAGCACGATGGATGCGCTGGGGTGACACGGAGGGGACAGCGAGCCCAGCTCAGGAAGGGACAGGGACAAGGACAAGGACAGGGACAAGGATAGGGACAGGGACAGGGATAGGGACAGGGACAAGGACAGGGACAGGGACAAGGAAAAGGACAGGGACCGGGACAAGGACAGGGACGAGATGCGCGGCCGGCAGAGGCCGCCTCGGGAACGTGGGATGTGTTGGGACATCACAGGAGCTGCCACAGCAGCGCTGTCACAGATCCCGGTCCCAAAAACAAACCCAGTAACCTTCCACATTACACAAACCTGGGACTCCTTTATAATTTTAAATCCAGCCCCTCTAAAGTTCCCAGCTCTGCAAACTTTCCTCTCGAACTTCGCCCCTGATTTCGGTGGGAGCTGAGCCGTTCCTGTGTTAATTCTTTGGCTCCAGGAGATGGAGCTTTAGAACAGACAAACATCACACTGAGGGAAAACGGGCACGGAGATGCTCCAGGAGCAGCAGCCCGAGAGATAGGAGGTGCAAAAGTTTTTTTGCTTTTCTCCTGTCCTGATTTGGAAAGATGTTAAGGAGATGCTTTGTTCTCCATCGGCTGAAAGGCTGCTCATGTGGGAGACAGACACTCCTGCCTGCTCTTGGCGTCACTTATCTCCCTGGGAATCTCAGCAAGGAGTGACAGTCCCTGCCACAGGGGCCTCTCTCTCTCTCAGGCAGTTTCCACGGCCAGGATCTTGCCTTTGGATGTTCTGCTGCTGGGGACTCCCCATAAATCTGCCCCTGGTCAGTGATTGCTGCACTCCTCAATTTATTCCAGGAGCGATTCATGTAAATTCCCCAATAATTCGGGGAGCAGGAGGTTGGCACGTGTTTTCCTTGACAAGGTGACTGAGCTAGAGGGTGATGCTCAAATTTGCTTTTTTCTTTGTTTTCCTGGGCCAGAGAGACAACTTTTGATGCTGTTGAATTAAGAAGAAGGTAGGATTAGAAAGTAAAAGTGTTTAATGAAAGAAGCAGGTTTTTTATAATGTGACTCGCTAAGGTGATGCTTGATTAGTCAAGTAGAAACACCTCACACTATTAGTAAACTATGAGTAACACCCTCCAGAGAACTACATCTATAAACCATAGTCACAGATAAAGAAATAATAATTCTTTAAATTGTTTCATCTAAGTTTCTCACAGCTTCTATGTATCTTCCCAGGATTTTCCTGGGAGAACTATCCCTCTCTCTGTTTAGAAGATATGTAATTACTGCAAACTTTGATTCTTCTCTTGAACAAGGGATAAACTTAAGTCATGTGGAAAAACACAATTCTGTTATTATTAGGCTCTTCTCCCTCTGTAATTGTGTAATTTAGAACAAAATTCACTTTAAACAGCAAAAGAAATACTCATACTATTGGACTCTCAGAACAGATCTGTGTATCTCAGAGTCTCACCAGCTTCTTTCTACTCCTGTTCTTTTGATTATTTATTCCTTTCTGCATTCTCTTTGACTTGTGGAGGAGCTGTGTGCCCTGCACCTCCTCCTCAGATTCCCCTCTGTCTGCTACAACACCCCACAGAAAATACAGGTCTTGACTGTGTGAGATCCTAAAGGGGGCTGTTCTCCAAGCACAGGGGTTTGGCTTTATCAGGGCATTACTGCAGAGCTCTCTGGGGCCTCTTGCAGAACCCTCACCAGGTTTTCCTCAGTCAGGGAGAATGCCTGAGGCACAGAGAGCTGTGTTGTGTACCTGTGTGTGACTGTGGAGAGGTGGGACCTTTTGGAACTAACTTACTCTAAATAGCCAGCTTCTAAACACATTTTCTTCCCAATCATTTGAGGTGTTTATAGTGGGATTTTCACCTTTATGTAGTTTTAAATTCTTACAGCATTTTTAAATAATAACAGGAACTTTCAATTTAGGAACTTTATGGATCTTGCCTGTGGCCATGGGGGAGGAATTTGCACTTGAGTGTGTCTGATGTTTCTCTGGAAAGCTGCAGCTCATCTCCAAGCACAGCTCAGCTGCACTTCTGCTGCAGGAATCTCTGCCTGGAGAGAATCTTGCACTGGGGCAGAGGTGTCAGCAGATTCCTCTCTGTCCCCCAGGCTGCTGTGCTTTGTGTGGCTCTGGAGGGGCTCTCCCCTTTGCCAGCCAGCCCTGAGGAGGGCAGGGCAGATGTTCAGAGCAGCTGTGCTGGGGGAGCTCTGGGGGTGATCCGTGGACCAGCTCGGAGGGGTCAGCCCTGGGATCTTTGATCAGGCAGAGCCACTCTCAGACAGGCTTGACAGGAATGCAGAATTCAGCCTGACAATGCAGAATTAAGCCCGACAGTAGAAGTGGCTTTTAAAACTTTCTCTTCCTCGCAAGTTTCTTTAACTGGAGTTCCAAATCTTGGCACACTTCAAGGCTTGTGATTTCTTCCATAAGTCATAGAGAGGGAGTGTTTTATACAACTGCATTTGAAAGAGAGGCATAATTTAATGTTGGAGGCTGATGCTTTGAAAGTATTTATGTGATGGGGAACTTGTCAGCTGTGGCTGCACAGCCTCCCTTTGACTGGCTGGTTGTTAAAAGCACCACCCCAGAGCCAGGGGTTGCACTCTGGACAGGCTTGTGCACATCTGGTGTCTTTTAAGCTTGTGGGAAGACTGGACAGCTCTTTTTTTTTTTTTTTTTTTTTTTTTAATCACCATTTTTTATGTTTAAGACAATCTTTGTAGAAGTGTAACAAGAAAATTATAACGCAGGAGAAAGGTAAAAAAGGAGAAACTGGAGGTGGGTGAGAAAAGGTAGAGAGGGAGAGGGAACATTCTGTGGCAGAGTGGGAATCCAGATCTTTTACTTGTGAGTACAGAAGGCTTTGCTTCCCAGAGCTCAAAGCATGAAATACTGTTTAACATTACCCTGTCCTTAGCCATCAGCTGGCTCTTCAAAGGATCTGAGTGTGTCTGTGTGGGCTTTGCTAATCTAAATCTACTGCAAATGGATGGAGGAGCTGGTTAACTTCTTGTGTGAAAGGTTATTCTGTAGCTGAAATTGCTTTAGGTGGCTCAGCTGTATTTTGTCAATAAAATGTGCCATCAATGGAGGAATTGGCAGTAAAGCTGCTCCTGTGAGCTTGTAAATGGGAAGCACGTTTGAAGGGCAGCAACAGAGTGTTTGGGAGATGTAGTTGGCAATTGTATCATCACCAAGGCTGCCTTTTTTTTTTGGATTCAGAATTTCAGTGTGTTTAATTGCAACGGGCTGATATGATTTACAGCCTGAACGTGACTCTCCCATCTCCTCTGGTGGCTGTAAAGTGAACAGTGTGGTGTGCACGGGTTCAGTGAAGGGCAGGAGAGAGGGCACTGCCAAAGGGTTCATGGATGCGCTGGGGATGCTCCCTGTCACATCTCTGTGAGGCACAGGGGGTGTGTGGGCTGGCCAGGGCACGTGGTGTTGAGTCCTTTTTCATTTGGGGTGCAGGAGATGGGAGGAAAGGTCTTGCCAGGCACTGAACCCCTCACACACTTCAGCAAGGTTAAGTGCTGATTTCTATTTCCAACAGGATTACATGGGCCAGGTTGTTCCTTAGTGCAGCTCCTCCTCCTGAAAACACAATTAATTAGTCTTGATAATAATGCTGCAGGCTTGTACTTTTTCCCCTAATGCCTTGTACTTTTTCCCCCTAATTTTAAGAGCGAGAAATGATGGTCTTGACAATAAGACAATGTCTTTCTTGGTTCTGAGGCAGATTTTGTGTGTCCTAAGGTGAACTAATTTATCTTATTTGCCCACTTGCTGCTTGCTGTATTTCTTTGGGCTGTATTGAGTGGCACCTACCAGCTTTTGCTGCACACTGTGGTTAATGCAATGAGGCCTGAGCTTCTTTAGGGTTTTCAGGTGTTGTGGAAATGGAAATATTTGTCTGGGGGTGGAGAGGCTGTTCCACCTCTGGCTTCCTCTGCTCTTCCTGTCCTGAGCAGCAGCAGTTGGGTACTCTGGGACAGAAGATTTGTTGATTCAGCCTTTTTTCAGCCTTGGCTCTTTACTGAAGGGTCCTGAGCAGTGGAGATGCTCTGGGATATGTCATCCCAGCAAGGTGGTTGTGCTCAGTTTGGCATTTTGGAGAGTGCTGTCCTGCCTGATGATAAAAAGACAGGATTATGGAGCAGCTGTGTTACCTCACTGCAGGGAGGGGAGCGAGGCGTGGGCTTGTGAAAACTGCTGGGGGATCAAGTGTCTGCTTAATACCAGGCAACCTAAAACAAAAATGATGTGTATCCAGACTAGGGAACTGACTCAAGAAATATGGAACTACTAAAACAAATCCTAATTGTAACTTTCCACAAACCTCAGGAAATAGACAGGTTTGTTCTTTGCAGCTTAAATATATATATTTTTTTTTATCATTGTCATGGTTTGACCCGGAAGTGAGTTTTTTTTTTGGAAAGTTATGGTCAAACCAATCAGTGGCCAGATGTGAAATTGGCATTTGGTGTGGCCACTGAGGATTTGGGTACGCCTCCGAGAACACACTCAGTGGGTTAAAAAGCAGAGGATTTAGAGAAGACCTTCCTCTTTGGAGTCCGGCCGGTGAGTTGTTCTGACCTCTCCCCTGCCCAGCGGCGTCTGGGCGGGGGAGGGGAGGCCATGCGGCCTGGGAAGGAAGGCCGGAGCCCCGGCAAGGTGCAGGGGTGGAGGAGTCCTGGGATGGTTTGGGCAGCCCCCCCTGGGAGAGAGAATGACAGAGACTGTGCAGGCTGGAAATTTGTTATCTGGTGCCGGGAGCACAGCCAGGAGGAGAAAGTGGGAGGGGGCAAGGTGCCCAGCCGTCAGCAGACCAGGCCGAGCTTGTAACCTTTTTGAACCTTTGGAAGCTTTTAAAACACTGATCCTCCCCAGCTGAGGAGTGAGAGGAGAAAGAGGATGGGAAAGAAGAAGAAGTTTAACTAGGTGAAGAAATGCTTGTAGATGAGAGTGCCCTAGGTGGAGGAGATGAGTGGAGTGGCTTTGGCTGGACTTTTCTCTTACACAGCCACGGGCGAAACCAAGTTCTTCTGATAATACAGAGACTGCTCCTTGGGGGAGGCGGTTGGCTAGAAGCCAGGAGTGACAAGGCCGCGAAGAGAAGCGGAGAGAACAGAGACTGAGGGGGAGGGTGTGGTGGAGCCCTCTGCCTCCAGGGAAGGATCTCTGTTCCTGTGAACCCCAGGCCCCAGGGGAGAGAATATGGGGGGGACAGGTGTCCCAAATGGTGAGAGGCAGCCACTTCTTGGAACTAGGCAAAGCATTCTTAAAAGGACCTAAGGAGCAGTTTGGATCCATGGACAGTGGTGAGAGCGCTGGACATGGAAGGAAGAATGGTCACCGCTACAGATTTTCTTCGGGCGGCTGCAGTGTGTGACGTGGAAGCACTGGGGACTTTGCAGTGTTTTCCTGGGGAGGCCCATGGTGTGAGAGGAAGACTCCTCTCTCCTGATGAACTGGGGAGAGTGTGTGTGAAGGAGGGTATTGGAATTGAGAATTGATGTGTTAGAGGGGATTTGTTTGTTTGGAGAGGTGGGGGGAGGAGAAGTGTTTTTGAAGATGTTCTATTGTGGATTGTTGTGTGTAGTTTTTCCCTTTTCCCCTTTTGTGTCTATGTAGATTAATAAAATGTTGTTTTTTTTTTTCCCTCCATTCCCAAGTTGGAGCCTGTTTTGTTCTGTTCCTGGGTCACATCTCACGGTAACCATTTTGGAAAATCCACCTTTCATGGGGGCGCTGGCACTGTGCCAGGGTCAACCCATGACATTATTGGTTCCCTGACCGGGAAATCGAGATTTAAGTAAGGGAGAAGATGGAAACTGTGAGATGGATCAAAAGGAATAAGAGCAAAGCATGTAAATAGATTGATTATAAAATTTAAGGATGGAGGTTTTGTGTATGTCAATTGAATGTAGTTTTGTTAATATGTTGGAGTGAAATGTGTGTTCTCGGAAGCGAGAGGTGGATTGTCATGGTTTGACCCGGAAGTGAGTTTTTTTTTTGGAAAGTTATGGTCAAACCAATCAGTGGCCAGATGTGAAATTGGCATTTGGTGTGGCCACTGAGGATTTGGGTACGCCTCCGAGAACACACTCAGTGGGTTAAAAAGCAGAGGATTTAGAGAAGACCTTCCTCTTTGGAGTCCGGCCGGTGAGTTGTTCTGACCTCTCCCCTGCCCAGCGGCGTCTGGGCGGGGGAGGGGAGGCCATGCGGCCTGGGAAGGAAGGCCGGAGCCCCGGCAAGGTGCAGGGGTGGAGGAGTCCTGGGATGGTTTGAGCAGCCCCCCCTGGGAGAGAGAATGACAGAGACTGTGCAGGCTGGAAATTTGTTATCTGGTGCCGGGAGCACAGCCAGGAGGAGAAAGTGGGAGAGGGCAAGGTGCCCAGCCGTCAGCAGACCAAGCCGAGCTTGTAACCTTTTTGAACCTTTGGAAGCTTTTAAAACACTGATCCTCCCCAGCTGAGGAGTGAGAGGAGAAAGAGGATGGGAAAGAAGAAGAAGTTTAACTAGGTGAAGAAATGCTTGTAGATGAGAGTGCCCTAGGTGGAGGAGATGAGTGGAGTGGCTTTGGCTGGACTTTTCTCTTACACAGCCACGGGCGAAACCAAGTTCTTCTGATAATACAGAGACTGCTCCTTGGGGGAGGCGGTTGGCTAGAAGCCAGGAGTGACAAGGCCGCGAGGAGAAGCGGAGAGAACAGAGACTGAGGGGGAGGGTGTGGTGGAGCCCTCTGCCTCCAGGGAAGGATCTCTGTTCCTGTGAACCCCAGGCCCCAGGGGAGAGAATATGGGGGGGACAGGTGTCCCAAATGGTGAGAGGCAGCCACTTCTTGGAACTAGGCAAAGCATTCTTAAAAGGACCTAAAGAGCAGTTTAGATCCATGGACAGTGGTGAGAGCGCTGGACATGGAAGGAAGAATGGTCACCGCTACAGATTTTCTTCGGGCGGCTGCAGTGTGTGACGTGGAAGCACTGGGGACTTTGCAGTGTTTTCCTGGGGAGGCCCATGGTGTGAGAGGAAGACTCCTCTCTCCTGATGAACTGGGGAGAGTGTGTGTGAAGGAGGGTATTGGAATTGAGAATTGATGTGTTAGAGGGGATTTGTTTGTTTGGAGAGGTGGGGGGAGGAGAAGTGTTTTTGAAGATGTTCTATTGTGGATTGTTGTGTGTAGTTTTTCCCTTTTCCCCTTTTGTGTCTATGTAGATTAATAAAATGTTGTTTTTTTTTTTCCCTCCATTCCCAAGTTGGAGCCTGTTTTGTTCTGTTCCTGAGTCACATCTCACGGTAACCATTTTGGAAAATCCACCTTTCATGGGGGCGCTGGCACTGTGCCAGGGTCAACCCATGACAATCATACAAGCATTTCATGATTTTTCTTGTTACAGCTGAGTGTAGGCTTAAGGAGCAATACAATTCACATATTCAGTTTATATTCATGAAGCACCTAGCAGCCTCAGCCACAGACCAGGGCTCTTTCAAATGAGATATTGTGCAGGTGTCTGAAAGAACAGTGAAAAGCCCTCCTACCACACTCTGCACTTTATCAGCTTCCTACAGCTTCAGACCCAGGCAGCTTCTGAGGGTTCAGTGGAGCCTTTAATCAAATCTCAGGGATGTTATGTGGGAATATCAGTTGAAAAACTAGTTTGGTGTCAGCAGTTCTGACCAACATGGGGCTGTTTGCAGCTCTTGCTCAAAAGCAGCAGCTGGTTTGGTTCTCTGCTGGCTGCTTGGGAAGGAGAGCTCTGGTGGGGAATTTACTCACTCACAGGGCAGGGGGCTTCAGAAGCACTGAGATGGGTGGGCAGGCTCTCCAAAAATCCACAGGATTCCACAAGAGTGCTGATAAATGCAGAAGAATTGATATTTTAGCTGTGGGCTGAATCTGGTGGGCCCTTGGGCTTTAACTTCTGGATTTATGGTGTTTTGTCTCATTAGATAAAATAAAATTGGAATTTAAAAAGAAGATCCAGAGTCCAGGGTTTTGAGGCTGCTGGGTGAAGGCTCTTGTAGCTCACAGGCAGTGAGCTACAGAAAAATGACTCTTACAGCAGCCACAAAAGTAGAATTCCGTGGCAGGACAAAATTCCTTGTGATCCAGAAAAGGCTTTTTCAGCCAGCCATGCAGGCAGGGTTTGGTGGTTTTCTTTTGGCCTGAGGAAAGACTTAGAAATATGAGATTTGATACTGTGGTGCTCAGGAAATAGATTTTTTTTTCTTCTGTTGCTCTCTTAATTATAAACCCTGGATAAATGTATATTTTGGTATAAATATTACTAACGTTGGCAGTAATAGAAGGTGAGCCTGGCAAATGTATCTATCAAGCCATTTCACAAGGTAATCATTTATGAACATGGCTCTATTAGTTTGTTTAGTCAGATGCAGAGAAGCAATAAAAGTGATTGACTAAAAACAATTAAAACAGTAAAAGTAAATTGTTGTGTGCATTAAAACCTGCTGAGCCTGTCAGATGAAAATTGTAGGTTTAAATGTGAAAATTAAAGCTATTGATTTTAACTAGTGTGTATGTGGCTACAGAGTCCTAATTTGTTCTAGTTTCCTTAGCTAAAAATTGCTGAGACAAGAATAAAGAGAATCCTGAAACTCGTTCCCAAAAAGACATATATGATAAATATTTGTCTTGTCTTGGGGAGATGGGAGTGTTTTTTGGAAGACTTATCTTAACTGTCAGTATCTTGACACTGCAGAACTGAATATAAATATTTACCAATAATGGCAACTTATTGTACTTCAGAGAAGGTGAGGAATGAGAGAGAGGCATGAGAGAAAATCCAGCAGTGGTAGAGACCAGATTAGAGGGCTTCTTGCTTAATTTATGTGTGTAACTTTACTGTCATTTTATTTTTATGCCCAACAGTAAATCTTGCATTCAGTGAACTATTATTTTTTAGTATTCAATTAAAATGGTGGCACAAAGAGAGGCTGTACCCAGACAGGTATTAAGGGATAGGGCTTGGGAATGAGGCTCCAGCCTGTGCCCAGGACTCCAGGCACTCAGGAAGGGCTGGGTCAGGAGCCCACTGAGCCAGGGCTGTAAACAAGAATTAAAGGTGTTGGCTTGCCAGTCTTCAGAAATAGGCTGTGGTGTTTGCTGGGTCCCCAGGACGAGCTGAGAGATGAGAATCTGACTCCTTGTTCTCAGAAGGCTGATGAAAAAGAATATAATATAATATAATATAATATAATATAATATAATATAATATAATATAATATAATATAATATAATATAATATAATATAATATAATATAATATAATATAATATAATATAATATAATATAATATAATATAATATAATATAATATAATATAATATAATATAATATAATATAATATAATATAATATAATATAATCTACTGGGGGAGTGTGTCTAGGTGTGCTTGGAGAGCCAAACATTGAATTAGGCTGGATCAGGTGGGCCCTTGGACTTTAACTTCTGGATTTATGGTGTTAGTAATATTTATATTAGTTAGTAATATATATATGTATATATAATATTACTATATTATATTATTATAAATCTATCTAGCTATCTAACTATATATATATAGTTAGTAATATTTATATTAGTTAGTAATATTTATACCATAAAGAAAGAGAAGGATACAGAGAGAAGGTTTAACAAGAATACAAACTTGTGACGACTCCTCAGAGCCCGACACAGCTGATGGTGATTGGTCATTAAGTCAAAACAATTCACATGAAACAAATCAAACCTTCACCTGTTGGATAAACACTCTCCAGACCACATTCCAAAGCAGCCAAACACAGGAGAAGCAATCAGATAATTATTATTTACATTTTTCTCTGAGGCTTCTCAACTTCCCAGGAGAAGATCCTGGGCAAGGGGATTTTTCCAGAAAATATCATGGTGACAATAGGTCACTGTGTTATTTCCTCTTTATATATCACCCATCTAGACTGTACAATGTGTTATTTGGTAGTTCTTGATCAATAGACAGAAGTCTTTTAAGTCTTGCTTTGAGGAGTGTAAAGCAGGTTTTCCAGCAGCCCTGTTTTTTTCCCCTTTTGGAAGCAGACTGAGAGTTTCTGTGACCTACAAACACTGAATCTATCTAGACTAACGTGAGAGATGGGGAAAGTTTGAATTTTTCTGCGTGCCTGAGCAGCCCAGAGTTCACAGGCAGTGTTTGTCTCAGTAGGGGATTTTTGGAATGGGAAATTCAGATACTGGGGCTGATTCATCTGAGCAGCGTGGCACACCACGAGTTCCTGTGAGCCTGTTCATCCCAGATGAGCTCCTCTGAGCACGTCCTTGCAGCAGACCCTGCAGTGCAGGTTACAGGGAACCTGCAGCCCCTGCACAGCTCTGAGGTGCCTCTTTCAGCCTGTCAAAACACCCAGCTCTGGCAGCATGCAGCGGGGCAGCATGTCAGGGATGGTGATGCTGAAATGCCAGCTGTCACCAACACGCTTTATGAAAAATCCTTTCCTTGGGGTTTTTCCTCCTGAGAAGCTGAGAGGGCTCAGGAACAAAATGCAAACAATGATTATCTGCTGCTGTGAGATGCAACAGGTGGGGCTGGGATGGGTCTCATGTGGTTGTTTCTAATTAATGGCCAATCACAGTCCGGCTGTCCAGACTGTCTGGTCAGACACAAACCTTTGTTCTTCATTCCTTTTCTATTCTCAGTCAGCCTTCTGATGAAATCCTTCCTTCTATTCTTTTAGTATAGTTTTAATCTAATATATATCATAAAATAATAAATCAGCCTTCTGAACATGGAGTCAACATTCTCCTCTCTTCCCTCACCCTGGGACCCCTGTGATCCCTGTCACAGCCAGCAAGGCAGCAGTGACACCTGCCTGGTCTGAGGCAGCAGTTTGGGGTTTTTGAGCAGCAGCTCCATCCCCCAGGCTCAGCAGGAGCTGAGCTGCCCAAGACAGAGCCCCAAGCCCCACAGGGCACCCCGGGCAGATGTCCCCTGTGCCAGGCTGGCAGGGTCCCCACGGGGTGGCTCTGGGCAGTCACAGGGCAGCGGTCACAGGGCGTCACTTCTGGGCTCTGCTTCAGCAAAGCTCAGGAGCATCTGCTGGGATGCTTTGCTGAATCAAGTTCCAGCAAAGAAACTTGTCAGAAGTGTTTTACCTCTTCCCATGCAACTGTCAGGGTGATCCTAATCCTTCCAGAAACTTCTGTGGGAAGTGTGTTTTCCTAGTAGTGACTCTCAATTCAAAGAAAGGTTTATATATTCCAGTTGTGAGTAAAGCCACACTAGTTTTTTCTACTTCAGACTTTTAGATTGATACTGTTTTTCTAGAAAATAACAAGAAACCTTTATTAAAAACAACATTAAGCCTTTGTGTCACGTTGGTGCAACAGCTTGTTTATAAAGGCATTGCCTTCTGCATCTTTATCATCTCTGTCGCCACCTCCACCTCTGGAGAATTTTCATCTGAAGCAGAGACTGTGAGGAAGAAGAGGAGCAAGGACAGAAAATTAAGCTAAAGCAATATTCTGGTGGAGCATGTTCCCTTTGTTTTAAATTCTTGGTAATGGTCCAAGTGATGACTGGGAAATGCAGTGTTCAAATGCAAAGGGGAAACAAACAGCATCCCCACCAACTGAGAGGGTCCCACTGCTCATCCAACAACCCACAGCTTACTCCTAAAGTAGTTTTACCTCATTTTCCATTAAATAATGGAAAGCACTGCTCAGGCAGTGAGCCTGCTAGACAATGAGGATAAATGTGTGGCCACAGATGGACAATAGCTTTCCCCAGTATGCTAAAACAACAAAGTGAGATACTTAAATTTTATGGCCTTACATATGTAGTCGTTGTCCTGACTGTGCATTTTCATATAAATAATAATTTATTCACACCAATTTTATTTTCACCAGCCCTAAAATTCAATGTGTTTTATGTTTAGCATTATCACAGGAGGAAACTATTCCCTTGAGGGCAGGAACTTAGTGAATTCTCACATAAGCACCACAGCAGCATTTCCTTCCTTGTGGAGACTGCAGCATTCAGCAATTCCAGCCCTCCTGGGAGCTGTAGTGTGGCACCTTTACAGCAAATAATTGGAGTGGTTGTGCTCCTGTGTGCTGTTACTGGCAATGCCACCCTGAGCATCTGAGGCAAAGGACTCTGAACATGAATGTGAACCTCTGAGGCTCTTCCAAAGGGGAATGTCCCCACTGAAGAATAGGAATAACACTGATTTTCCCTTGAATGGCTTGCTGGAGGCTGGAGAAGATGCACCTCCTGTGGGATATTAGGATTATTTTGACTCTTCTCCACGTGAACCATGGGCTGCTCTGCAGGGAGCAGCAATTCAGAGTGAACACTCATTTCTGCACTGGCTGGATCTCCACATCTTTGGTAACATTGATTCTGACATGAATTCAGTTTGGCACTGAAAGCTTGGCTCACCTGAGGAGATGATGAGGTTTTGGGGGACCAAATTTTGTGATTCTAAGCATTGCAGAAATTCTTGTCTGGAATTGTGACTCCTGCTAGTGTTGGAGCTGAGATGCAGTTAGAGGTGCTCATAGTCCTGGGTCACCTTCCTATCCAGAAAATGACTTAATTGGAAGCTTAGTTCCCAGTGTGTACCCTCCCCCCTCCAGATTTAG